>NC_136914.1:164949669-165549669 GCF_949752795.1 Hyperoodon ampullatus | reverse complement strand
TCCATTAATGACCATCACACCAAATATCAAATAGTAAAGAGGGAGTATCAGTGAGTCTGTGAATCCTGTGGGATTTAGGCAGAGCATTTTCTAAGAAGTCATATCACAGAGTCCTGCAAACTATTAAGGCTCTCTGGTGTAGTTATTATCTTTTAATTCAGTATTTGGAGCCTGCTTTGACTTTAACAACTAGAAACACCCTTACACAATAAGTACCTTGACACAACAGCCTGTGGCAGCTGAATTTTGCAAATACTCTCAGTCTCCGTGTTTGATTCTTCTAAGAAAATATCTGGACTCTGGGCTGAGGAATCAAAAGTTATTTTCCATGAGCAGAAAACACAGTGGAACTTTTAACCTTTGCTTTATACATTCCAAGCAAGGAGCATATCCATCTTTTTGTATTCTTAATACAAAGGAAGTATTTATTTTATGGAGACTATTAAATGGGTTTCCTATGCAATGTGCTTTCTAGAACACAGACTATGTATGTTACATAAAACAGACATACTTCCATCCCAGGGGAATCTCTGTTCTTCTCACTTTTCTTCTCACCTCGCTGAGCTTTGATCTTGATGGAGTGATGCTTTTGCCTCTGGCTGGAAGATTCATAAATCTAAAGGGAGGAAGAGGTTGACTTCTTGGCTCTTTTCTCTCTTGGAAAATCATGCTTAGTTTATCAAAGGCCTCATCTCTAAGAACACGCCTGTAACACCTCAACATCCTTGTAAGATTTCTGTGAGCTATTCCCCTCTGCCCTTTTGATTTTTAAAGGCTGATGCAGCTTCTGGTATGTGGGGGATTTGTGAGGTTAATGGGATACTTCTAGGAGATTCAAATTTTTGCCAGAGTGTGAAGTAAAAGTAGGATGTACTTTGGCTTCAGGGGACCCTTAGGCTGAGATAGGACAAGATAAGTGCCTTTGTTTTCTATATCAGGAGGATGGCTCTCAGATAGTTGCCCAACAGGGTATACTTTGACAAAGAATTCACAGACTCTTCACTCTGGAACTTTACCTTGGAGTTTCAAACATTTCTCATGAAGTCCACTGAAGTTCAGAGTCCTGGAATTAACAATAAACAAGCTTATTTTTCTGAATTTCCATTTTTTGAAGGACATCAGTAAAACTCTCCTAAGTCAGACAGTAATTTCTCCTCTCTCTTGTTTCACTGAACTTCCCCTTCTCCTAAACTTAAAGGTTCATCTGCCCCAGTTAGTCTGGCTTTAGTATCTTCCTAATTCTGCACTAATGCTGCACCAAGACACTGAAGCATGGTATAGAGGGAAGAGTTTTGATGTCAGACAATTTTGGCCCCCGTTCTGACTAGTCATTTCCTAGCTTTGTAGTTTTGAACATGTTACTTAATCGTCCAGTTTTCTTATTTGCAAAAGGGGATTGATAACTCTGACTTTGCTGGGTTACTGTATGGATTAAATGAGAAAGCATATGAAAGCACCAACACGTAGTAGGCACTCGATGAATACCATTATTTTGCTTTCTATGACACTAAAGGAAGGGTTTGAATCAGAGGAAGGGCATCATCAGATTTGTGCATAGAACCTTCACTCTGGCTGTTCTGTTGAGTGTGCATTGGAGGGATGTATTAGTTATCTAATGCTGTGTAACAAATTATCAGTTAGTGGGTTAAAACAATATACATTTATGACCTCACAGTTTCTGTGTGTCAGGAATCCAAGCACAACTTAGCTGGGTCCTCAGTGTCTCTTTCGAGGCTGCATCAAAGTCGGGGCTGGGATCTCATCTGAAAGCTTGACTAGGGAAAGATCCATTTCCAAGCTCATGTGTTGTTAGCAGGATTCAGTTCTTTGCAGGTTGTTGGACTTAGGACCTCAGTTCCATGCTGGCTTTCAGAGAGAAAACATCCTCAGTTCTTTGACACTTGGAGATTTTATGCGGGTGAAAACAATGAGTTTAGTTTCAGTCATGTGTTTTAGAGACTTTTGCTCTCATCTTTGCTGCAGAGTTGGTTAGTCTGGGATTCTCTCCTGTTCCAATAGAATTTTGTGCAGAATCCAAGGGTATAAAGCAGTGAAAAATGGAGTTATTCTCGTTGAATCTAGGATGAGGATGCATGGGAATAAAGCTCACCAAGGTTCCCCCTTACCTCTGCAGAAATTCCTTAGGGGACATATTGGTTTAGAGTTTGAATATATTGACTTAGGGTTTTAGCCACTCCATAAATCCTTTTCTTACTAATAGGGGACATAAATATATATTCTAAAAATAATACATAAACAAGGGATAGTACTGAAAATTCATAAGGTCCTGTATAATATAATCTGCAAGTGTTGAGATTTGTATGGTACAGCACAGACTTTTCTATGTAGAGTCTAGTGGCAAATACGGCTCAATTCATGTGACCTTGAATGTCTCCACCTCTACATTACTCCTGTGACCCTAAGAAGACCATAGGTGTCTGTAGAGGAGATTGGGAACCATAGCTTCCCTTCTCTGGATCCTGATTGTGATTCTTCTATCCAGCTTTATCTTTAGTTCCTGGATTCATCTTTTGCACAAAGATTCTTAAACTCTTCAGATAGCTCTGATGGGCAGAAACCATTCTCCTTTTATTATTGTAGTGTATCAGTCAGCTATTGCTACATATCAAACAATATAAAATCTCAGTTTATACCTACTCGTCTCTACCAAATCCTTGTTTTTTAGTGGAGTTTCCAATAAATATCTAACTCTGGGCTTTACATGATAAAGGAGTGGAATTCACATTTATGCTGTAAAGTTCCATTTTGCCATTTACTGGCCTCCAAGCATTTCCTAACTATTCAGTCTGTATTGGTCCAGAGATTGTTGTAAATATAAGTAAATAATAGATGTCACCATAGTCTGTTCAGTTCATGAACATGGATTGCCACTTGCACATATATATCTCATTATCAGTGATTCAAGTTATTTCAGAAAACATAAGGGGGTGTTTCTAACTATCAGAATCCCAAACAGACAGTGGGCCTAGAAAGGCCCAGGCCAGGTGTGAAGTGCTCAGAAAACAGAGGAGGTTATGGATTCCAGAATTTCTCCAGGGTTTTAAAAATGACCAGGGGCATCAGCGTGTGGGTGTTAGCTGTGGCAAGTCACTTTTAACCTGTGGTCTGCAGTTTCCTCTTCTGCAAAAATAAGAATGTTGGCTGAGGTGACCATATGCTTTACTGTCCTATCTGTAGTACTTTTGATGGTGAAAGGAAAAATTATTCCAGGACAATAGCTCTAAACCAGATTTGCTCATGTTATTTGGGTCATGAGTTCACACTAACATTGTATAAGTTCTATGAGTCCATGAATCTCAAGGAAAGATTAACATTTACCAAGCACCTTCTGTATGCCAGGCCTCTTACTTATTGTATAGATTACATACATTAAAGTGACCTGCTTTGCCTTTGCTTCTCCCATGTGTCTCTGCACACATCAAGGTCCAGGCTCTTTACAGTGATTGCGTAGGATAGTCTTTCCATGAGTTACACTGAAGACTTTTAATTCTCACGTAACCCTGTGGGGTAGGTCGTCAGTCATATCTTCTCCCCAGAGATGAGGAAGGAGAAGCAGCCAGGGTTTCCACTGCAGGATCAGGTGTGCTGGTGACATTTTCTAGGCTGCTAGGTGGGACTGCGGTTCTGGGGGTTCCAGACCCGCTCCCCATCTCAGGCCCCAGGACTGGGTTTTCCCAGGCACATGTTACATCTGACTGATATTAAGGGTAAGACAAAGTCCTTTATAGGCCACAGGAAGTGAAGCTTATTTCTTGCTAGGGGAGTTATTACACCTGGTATCACAGGGTTTATAGGCCTTGGGAACCATATTCTGGGGCTTTTGAGTTTAAATGGAGGCAATTCATAGGCTCCAGAAGACCTGTGATGTTTATAAGAATGACACAGTTTCATGTAACTCTCAGGTGCCTAAAATTCAAGGCTTCATTTCTCAGTCGTTATAAGATT
The DNA here is from genome assembly GCF_949752795.1 of Hyperoodon ampullatus. Classification (NCBI taxonomy): domain Eukaryota; kingdom Metazoa; phylum Chordata; class Mammalia; order Artiodactyla; family Ziphiidae; genus Hyperoodon; species Hyperoodon ampullatus. Next base: position 165,545,703 of record NC_136914.1, on the reverse strand, counting down.
CAGGTTGTCAAAGTGAGTATCATCTCTCAGTCCTGTGGGAGACCACAGAACTAAAGAAAATCTCAATATGAAGCTTAAAACACAACTCTCCAGACTAGTTTGAAAACATGAAATGTGTCTTTTATTCTTAAGGTTATCCTAGCTTTAAACTAAAACAAAGTTGTCCGCTGATACATAGAACTTGACAAATTACAGTGAAAATGCATTTTTTTAAATAGGACAAATGAAACATCAAATTTTTAGTAAGAACCAGCCTGGAACTGAGCAGATGACTCTCAATTTTATGTTTATGATGGCTTAAGCCTGTGTCCATTTGTGTGTGAGAGGGTCTGTGTGTGTATTTATGTATGTGAGTATGTATGTATATGTGTGTATGTTTGTCTTGCATGTGATTTTATATGTATGTATGTCTATGTGTGCAGTTGCATGTGTGTGAGTAGTGTGTGTGTCTATTTTCACCAGGGTCATTAAGGAAACCTTCTCTGAGAAGCTGACACTTTGAACAAAGGAGATAGCCATGCAAGGACAGAGATGATCAGGCTCAAAGTCCTTGAGTTGGAAAGTATAACATGCACAAGGACTAGAACAAGGTGGTGTGGCTAGAACCTGGTGTTCCAGGTGGGGTGGAGGGTGATGAGATCAGAGGGGTAGACAGACCCAGATCACAAAGGACCCTGGGGGCCACTACAAGGACTTTGATTTTAGATTAAGGCTTATGGGGCACCATTGGAGAAGGCTGATCAGAAAAACGACATTTTCTGACTTACATTTTAAAAAATATTGCTTTTGTTGGAAGCCTAGAGAGAAAGCAGAAAAGCCAGGTAGGAGGTCATTGGGGACTTGGAGTAGGATGGGATGGTGAAGGTGGTGGGGAGGGGTTGGATCTGTTTTATACTTGGGAGGTCGATGACTAAGCCGATGGAGTGGCTGTGAGGGGTGAGGGAAAGACGAGAGGAAGAGTGAGTGGAGCAAGGTAGTCAGTGGTACCCTTTGCAAATACAGAGAATGCTGGAAAAAGAATGGGTTTGTGCCTGGCTGGTGGCTCGCAGTTGCAGAATCAAGACTTCTTCAATCATGTGAACTTTGGGAAGCATCTTCCCTTCCCTTCTCTCCTTCACTTCCTCACTCCCTCTCCTGTTTCTTCCTGTCTTTTTCTCCTTGCTTCCCTTCTCTGAAGATCTAAGCTGCATATCAGGTACTGGTGATACAGAGGAGAAGGTGACAGAATTGTTGCTCTCAAGTAATTCACACACTAATGGAATGGCTGGTGTATAAGCAGTTACAAGGTATTGAGGCAAGTGCTCTAGGAAAGGTTTGCCCAATTGCCATAGAAACAGAAGGGAAGAAGTATCTAGCTCTGGCTTCTTCAAGGAATCACGTAAATGAGATAATATTTCTTGAATTTCCTGAGCTCTCCTGTCTTGTGCCTAAGTTCGTATTCTGTTCTTTTTTTGGTTTTTTGATTGAAGTATAGTTGATTTAGACTATTGTTTCAGATGTACAGCAAAGTGATTTAGTTATGTATATATTGTTTTTTAATTCATTTCCATTATAGCTTATTACAAGGTATTAAATATAGTTTCCTGTGCTATGCAGTAGGTCCTTGTTGTTTATCTATTTTATGTATGGTAGTTGTGTATCTGTTAATCTTATATTTCCAATTTACCCCTCTCCACACTTCCCCTTTGGTAACCATAAATTTGTTTTCTATGTCTGTGAGTCTGTTTCTGTTTTATAAATAAGTTCATTTGTACTATTTTTTAGATTCCTCAAATAAGTGATATTATATTTGTCTTTCTCTGAGTTACTTCACTTAGTATGATAAACTCTAGGTACATCCATGTTCCTGCAAATGGCATTATTTCATTCTTTTTTATGGCTGAGTAATATCCCATTTTCTTTATCTATTCTTCTGTGGATGGACACTTAGGTTGTTTCTATTCCTGGCTATTGTAAATAGTGCCACTATAAACATTGCAGTACATTTATCTTTTTGACTTATTCTGTTCTCTCAGTTCTTAGCTTTTAAACTGGCAGATGGTCATTGATTCTTTGGTTATATGCACTGTCTTATATTTCCTTGATTGAGAAGTTGGCTCCCTTCCTGGCTACTGTTTCAGCCATTTGACTTGATGCAATGATGGATCAGCCTCAGAGCAGCGGCAGGTTGAACATGACCTCCAGTCCAAGTACATGGTTCTGTGGGTGACCCCCATTGGTCCTGACTGACCTGATGGGCAGGGCTTGCACCGATTCTACTTGGGTTTGGGGAAGGCTTTCTGGAGGATGTGAATCTTGAAGGAAGGGTAGGAATAAACCAGGGAAATAAGGCAAAATCCTCATCTTTTCCTGGCTCCATCTTTAGGTGTAACAAAACCACATCTCATTTCTCTTCCATCAAAGCTTCTCTCAACCAGTTGCCAGGGAAAAACTGATCAAAGTTGTAAGAAGGTATGATGGTCTAATCTGCTAGGATTTAGGCTAAATACAACAGGGTGATAATAAGGGTATATAAGATATTTCCTATTTCTGAGGACCTCAAAATTCAGTGGATCACAGCCTTCTAGATCAGTAATCCCTGTGACCTGTGATACCTGCTATAGTAGAGGCATTTACATGACTCCTTGGGTCATAATGGGGGGAAGAACTAAATCTCTCAGGGAAATCTGAGGATGGTGTCACAGAGGAGTTGATAATTAGGCTGGATATTAGAAGTGTAAGAAAAAGTCTAGAGAAGAAGTAGAGATGGGAGAAGGGGATGAATTCTAGGTAGAGGAAAGGGCCAGTGCAAAGGCACAGAGCCTGGGAGAGGTGTATATTCTAGGACCGGTGAGAAGCTGAGTGCTGATGGACTGTGAAGCCGGGAAGGGGATGTAGACAGAAAGTAGGTTGTGATAAAATTGTATAGAAACTTGAGTGTCATGTTTGGGAAATAAGGCTTGGGGCCATTTGTAAAAAATTGTGACCCTGCTAAGCCTCTAAGCCAGCTGTGGGTAGTATGCGTCCCTGGTACCTCTCCCTGTTGGGTTCTTAGGGTAGGGCACAGGCAAAAGATGCTCTCCTGGGGGCTTCCCTGGTGGCGCAGTGGTTGAGAGTCCGCCTGCCGATGCAGGGGACACGGGTTCGTGCCCCGGTCCGGGAGGATCCCACATGCCGTGGAGCAGCTGGGCCTGTGAGCCATGGCTGCTAAGCCTGCACATCCGGAGCCTGTGCTCCACAATGGGAGAGGCCACAGCAGTGAGAGGCCTGTGTACTGAAAAAAAAAAAAAAAAAAAAAGGATGCTCTCCTACCTCCTGGGGACTTGTGTCAAGATGTAGCACTGTTTGTTTAATGAATGAATGAATCTACCAATTGAACATTCAATTCTGGGAAGGAAAAAATCTGTTTTTCTTTAAGTTATAGCTTGAAATTGCCTTGTATTGTTGTGGATTTATTTAAAGTGTGTTGTTTTCCTATTTTGGAAGGTTTTTAGTTCTTTTCTCCCTCCCTCCCACCTTCCATCCTTCCTTCCTTCCTTCTTTCCATTTTCCCTTCTTTCTTTTCTTTATTCTATAAACTTTAATTAAATACCAATTATACACAGTTTCAATTTTACCTAAGGACACCTGATATGATTTGAAAGCCATGGTCTTTGGCATCAGGCATATCTGGGTTCACATCTCTGCTCCTTTACTTTTGAGCTGTCATTTAATCATTTCTAATCTTCACTTTCCTGATCTAAAACATGTGGATAATAATATTTTATTTTAGCCTTTGTTGGAAAAACTGAGACTTTTAGAGATATTTAGTGAATACTAATTAAATTGGTTACATAATGAAGAAATGTTTTTAGACCAACATTTTATTTATTTTATTTATTTATTTTTTTTGTGGTACGCGGACCTCTCACTGCTGTGGCCCCTCCCGTTGCGGAGCACAGGCTCCGGACGCGCAGGCTCAGCAGGCATGGCTCACGGGCCTAGCCGCTCCACGGCATGTGGGATCTTCCCGGACCGGGGCACGAACCCGTGTCCCCTGCATCAGCAGGCGGATTCTCAACCACTGCGCCACCAGGGAAGCCCTAGACCAACATTTTAAAATGCTATGAATTGGAAAGGTATTTTTTCAGGCTTAATTCATCCAGGGTATCCTGTATGTGGTAAAACATCAATCTGGGATGTTTAAATAATAGTTCAATTAAATAAGATAATGAATGAAAAGAACCTGGAATGGTGCCTGGCACATAGTTAGCCCTCTTCTGATTCTAACATTTATTACATAATTATCCATAGTTGCAGAATAGCTTGCTTTTGGTCTCCTGAAAACTGTAATACAGGTGAATTACTTCCTAAGGACGTTTTTCCTCCTAAAATGTGCATTCCAAAAACTGATCGTATTTGATCCTCAAGTCAACTAAATACATACATATATATATATGCATATATATGAATATATATATGTATATATGTGCATATGTATATATATATTTATTTATTTATTTAAGGACCATGTCAAAAAAAATAATGAGAGAAGGAGAGATGTATATGATGGTTTGATGACTGTTCAACAATATTCACTCTGTGGGCAGAGTATCCTTCTTAGACCCTTTGAGTTTGAGCTTGGCCATGTGGCATGTTTTGGCCAATGGAATGCTAGAGGATGGAACATAAGCCGAGACCTTAAATGGGCTTTTGTAATTTGGCTTGGCTCTTGGCTCCAGTAATCATGAGAGAGAGTGCCCAGTGAAGATGAGAGACATGTGGATGAGACCTGAGTCTTATCTGTGGCTTGCAGCCAAGCCCAGTTCATGTTTGGTATGAAGTAGAGTTGACTCAGCTGACCTGTAGATCCAGAAGCATGAGAATGCACACTTACTGATGGTAACCACTTCCTTTTGGGTTGGCTTGTCATGCAACGTTATTGAGGAAATTGTTGACTGATACACTGTGCATGCATCCTCTTATCTAGCAGCCAGGAGCCTGTAACTCTGCATCCTTGTGTTCTCAGTCAGCCCTATATCATGCCATGCCTGTTGCTTGACCTCTGTAGACAAACTTTTCTATAGTTTCATATTGATCTAAATGGATTGAGCTCTTTAATTTTGTAGGTAGAAGTTACTCTAGAGTCATTTAATTCAGTCTCATTATTTTACAGATGAAAAAGTCAAAAGAAAAAGCAATTTGGCTAAAATCTCACTTTTCTTAGAGGGACGGAGAAAGAATCCAGGCATCTGAACTTGCCCTTCTGGTTCATCTTTGCCTTTGGCCAAAAGACTGTGAATTGGATGGTTCAAGATACTATAATATTACTTTAGCAGAGGAGAAAGAGTTGATGGGCAGCTATGGAGGAAAGAAAAAAGCATCAGGGAGTGGGGCTGAGGAAGCTGAAATCAACAGGTTGGTCAAACATCTGCCGTGGCTAGAAATAAAGTCTCTTCTGAAGTGCACAATCACTGGACTTGTTCAAAGTGTTTCTCTGGGAAGAAAGGGATGAAATTAAGCCATGGAAAGTTTTTGACAAGTCATGAAAAAACATTTTCCAAAAGAGCTGTTAACTTGATGGTGGAATGAGTCACAGTTCATGGGCAGGGCTGAAAATCCCATCAGCTGTATTACTCAGAACTTAACTGGTCAATAAAAAAAATGTATGGTTGAGGCAAACATCCCTACAGGGTTAGGCCAAAGAGACGCCGTGTCCCTGCTTGAACTTTTCCTTTGTATTTTCAGGCCAAATCTACATAGAAAATTACCTGGTACCCCAAATCATGAGAATGGCTGGGCCAGATTGTTTCAATACAGAAGGCTTTCCTCATTTCACTTGTCTTCAGGGTCAAATTCATTGAATGGAGACCAAACTTTTAATATTGTTATTGTGGCAGGCCTGGTGCTTACTAGTTGAGAGTTGGAAAATAAAGTTTCTCTGTGAATTTAAACCTTGAATTTCCCAATTTATAGAAAAATATGGTACTGTTTAATAACAATGATATCCCAATGGGGCTTGCTAACTAGAAGTACAGAGCCGTGTGAATTTACAAATAGAAACCTGGTTTTAAATGTGTTCACTTTTAGATGTACAGTGGTCCTTCCATAATCCTTTCTAAAGGTTCTGTACCCAATTCTAATGTGCGTGTGTGGGTTTTCCACAACACCAAATGATTCTCTGATACCAGCTGGATGTCCTACAATCCAACTCAATTCTGACACTATCGACATGGAAAGAGAGGGTCAGATCCCACAGGTTAAGAGCTCAGTCATACAAGACTGTCCTCCAATTCAGATGCCAGTCTTAAGTCCAGGTTGTCACCTGACTTTCTGACTAAGTAGCTTTAAGTCAGAGGTTGTCATAACTCCCTTCTCGGGTTTTCTTTATTTGCTGGAACATCTCACAGAACTCAGGAAGCCTGTTTACTCACTGGAGTACTGATTTATTACAAAGGATACGAATCAACAGCCAGATGAAGAAATACAAAAGGCAAGGTCCCAAACAAAGAAGATTCTGTCCTTCTGTGGAGTTTGGGGCCTAAAACATTGGCATGTGGATGCGTTCTGATTTACCACCCCAGAAACTCTCTGAACCCTGTCACTTTGGGTTTTTATGGAGGCTTCATTACAAAGGCACGGTTGATTAAATCATTGGCCATTGGTGACTGATCTAACCTCTATCCCCTCTCCCTTCCCCAGAGGTCAGGGGAGTGGGAGTAAAAGTTTCAACCTACTAATTGCAGGGTTGGTTCTCTTGACTATCATTACCCATCCTTAGGGGGTTCCAAAATCATCTCATTAACATAACAAAAGACCCCTTTATTGCTCTCCTCACTTAGGAAATTCCAAGGGTGTTAGGAGCTCTGTGTCAGAAATCAGGAAGAAGACTAAATATATATTTCTTACTACAAATTATTGTATCACGCCCTCCTTAATTTTTGTTTTAAAAGAAAATAATGAGATGGTCTCCACACTGTGACAAGCTTTAAAGTGCCTGGTGAATGCCAATACTACTTCACTTCTGAGCTCAAGGGCAACTCCTCAGGGAAGCCCTTCTTGAAACCTGGTTTAGGACAGGCATGACACTCACAGAACTGATTCCTTCTTTCTCAGGGCATTTATTTCAGTTTGTGATCGTACATTCATTTATTCAATTGTTGTATTAACATGTCTTCCTCATTAATCTGTAAGATCTTCCTTTAGTGCCTGTGGTTCAGTGAGTCAGTCACTGAGGGATCAGACTGAGGATGGATACTTGGTTTTCATTTATTATTTCTCTTTCTTCTTGAGGCATCTGTTCATACCCTTTCCTGTGGCTCTTGTGAAATGGTCTCTTTAGTGGCTTGTAGTTATTCTCAGGTCAAGTTCAAATTCCTCCTTGTGGCCCTGAAGACTTCTCATGACATCATTCTTCCTATCCATCTAGACTCTTCCCTTTCTCCACAGTTCCTACATGGAACACAACTTTCCAGCCACCATTAAACTTCAATTTCTTTAATAGAAGTTTCTGTGCTCTGTCTTTTCCTTCTTCCTCTATCTTGCCTGTGTTTCTCTTTAGGTTTGTATTAATCTCTGATGGTGACTGTAACAAATTATCACAAACTTGGAGTTTTGAAACAACAGAAATGTATTCATTCTCTCACAATTTTAGAGAGCAGAAGTCTGAAATCAAGGTCTCTACAGGGCTGTATTCCCTCTAGAACCTCCAGGGAATAATCTGTTCCTGGCCTCTTCCTGCTTCTGGCACTGTTGGTATTCCTCTGCTGGTGGTTGTATCTCTCTGCTCTGTCTTCACACCTCTGTGTGTCTTCTCTTTTGTATGTCTGTCTTATAAGTTTCCTTGTCATTAGATAATCCAGAACAATCTTCTTATCTCAAGAGCCTTAACTTAACTACACCTACAAAGACATTTTTTTACCAAATAAGGTAAAAATCATAGGTTTTGGGAATTAGGATGGGGATAACTTTTTTGGGGAGGGGCCACCATTCAACTCAGTACAGGTCTTGATATTTTTTCTTACGAATTTAAACAAACTGTTATTTTGTTCTCTATAATAGCTAATTACCCTTTGTCATATTTGATAAAGAATATTTTTGCAAGTGGCCGCTTGTCTCTTAACTCCGTTGGTATTGATGTATAGTCCTGTAGACTCCATGACTGACTAGGTTATTTTCTTGAGCTATCCTACAATAGCCCAAAACTGATGAAGAAGAATCCCAATCTTTATGTATGTCTCTGGAAGGAATTAAAGGGGATTGTCTACATAATGATTAGCAACTTGCTTCATATTCGCATTTTACAGCTTTCTAGTTTTCTTACTTTCCACACTCTTCAAGATGTCTCATTCTCCCAAAACACCCTTCCCCCATCAAATAATCCTCCTTTCCATTTTAGAAATAATAGGAACTTTGAATATAAACTGAGATTTACTTAATATAAGAACTTGTGGTGCAAATTACATAAACTAAGATCTGCAGTGCAGATAATTGTAGTTAGGTGATGGATATGTGGGGATCCATTGTACTCTTTACTCTTGAGTACGTTTGAAGATATCCTCCTCCCTGTCCCAGCTTTTGCTCTGAAGATTGTTCTAACCTCTTCCCCATTCCTTCTCACCCTCTGGTCTTATTCTTCCCTGTTGTCTCCCTTTCTTCACCCCACAGCCACGGAGTAAGCCTGCCTGAGCCTGTTCCTCCTCAGGAGGGAGAGGAGAGGAGAGTGCAAAATCAGAACACAATGGCCAGATGAACCTTTGGCAGGCAAGGAGCAGTCTGTGAACATCCTCACATTAATACATTTTTATCTACCACCCTCATCTTTTAACTACCTAATCACATCTCTAGATCTTACCTTTCGGTGTTTATTGATTACTTCAAAGCTTAGCAAGTTGTTTCCTCTACAAGCTGATACTTAATCTTTTTTTTTCTTTTGTATTAAGTTCAGATGATATTCTTTTGCACTTATTGATATATTTTTTTGATGTTTTAATTAATTAATTAACTTATTTTTTATTTTTATTTTTGGCTGTGTTGGGTCTTCATTTCTACACGTGGGCTTTTTCTAGTTGTGGCGAGCCGGGACTACTCTTCATTGTGGTGCACGGGCTTCTCATTGCGGTCACTTCTCTTGTTATGGAGCACGGGCTTAGTTGCTCTGTGGCATGTGAGATCTTCCCGGACTAGGGCTTGAACCCATGTCCCGTGCACTGGCAGGCAGATTCTTAACCACTGTGCCACCAGGGAAGCCTTTCTTTGGTATCTTAAAGCAATTGATTCATTCAACACAAATTATTTGAGGGCCTGCTGTATTTTAGGTGTCAAAATGGGAACTAGGCATACAGAAATAAAGTCATGGGCAAGCCGTTAAAAACTGTGAAGGGGAGATAGAGAAGAAACAAATATGTAGAGTCTGGCATAGTAAGTGTAAAAGTGTAAGTATATACACCTCTCAAAGTAGGATGGAGGAGGAAATAATTTATACTTTAAGTTTACAGTAGCTGATATTTGAGGCCCTGCAATGAGTTCTGTATATGCTTTATATCTCCTGCTCTCAACAACCTTGCAAGATGGATATTATGATTATCATTTTGCAGGGGGGAAAATGAGGCACAGGAAAGTTAAGAAATTTGTCCAAGATCACATAGCTAGCAAGTGGTAGACATGAGGTTCCTTTCACATATTTTTTTTTTAGTACAATAAGTCCCCTACATACGAGCTCCATTCCAAGAGTGCGTTCATAAGTCCAATTTGTTCCTAAGTCCAATAAAGTTAGCCTAGGTACCCAACTAATACAATCGGTTACATAGTACTCTAATGCAATAGGTTTATAATACTTTTCACACAAATAATACATAAACAAACAAACACAAAAAATAAAGAAAACCTTTTTAATCTTACAGTACAGAACCTTGAAAAGTACAGTAGTACAGTACAACAGCTGGCATACAGGGGCTGGTATCCAGTGAACAGGCAAGAAGAGTTACTGACTGGAGGAGGGAGAGGAGGTGGGAGATGGTAGAGCTGAAGGATCATCAGCAATAGGAAATGGAGGGCAAGCTGCAATTTCACTCACGCCTGGCATTGATGGAACAGGTCCTGGTTCCTTGCTGGATTCAATTCTATCTACCCTCTTGAAAAAACAATCCAGTGATATCTGAGTAGTAGATCCTTTTTTCCTCATCATAGATGACACGGTAGCACTGGTTTGCATTCTGAATGGCTGCTGCAACCTTCGTGTACTGTTCTACATTCCAGTCCTGTGCCTCAACAGTGTCTCCTCAAATAAAGAAAATCCCTTTGCCATTTCCTGCATCGTGAATCTCTTTGGTTCTTCAGTTACTTCTTCCTCTTGTCTCTCTTCTTACTTTCTCTGGGCCTCCAATTCCTGGCATTTCTTAGCAGTACCAGCTATATCACCACTGCTTTTACACTTGCTTCAGACATCCTGGGCTTGATATAAAGATACTGTACTACTGTACTCTATACAGTACTGTATAGTAAAGTACACAAAAACACAATCGCTTGTAGAGGATGCATGCACGTGACAATATATGCCAGACACGTGAACTAACTTATGTGATTGGACATGCGAACACATGTCTGCATCTTTGAAAGTTCATAACTTGAAAGTTTGTATGTAGGGGACTTACTGTATTTGGGCTTTCAAATCTTTTATCTAGTGGATACCTACTAACTTTTATGAGGCCATTCTAGTTTTTAACTTATTTATAGAGCAGGCTTGCTGTTGGTATGGATTATATAATTTTTATCTTTCAACAATATTTTAAAATCCAATTTAAATTATTATTTTCAACATAGTAGACTCAAAGAAACAGGTCTTTAAGACCAGGGAGACAGGCTGTCTTGGATGAAAGAAGGTCCTTCCAAGGATGTCATACATCACAGTAAATTCCAGATGGACTATGTATTCATCAATTGATAAAACTTCAAAAAAAACTAGAAGGAAATATAGGTAACTCTCTAATCTCCAGATGTGTAATAGTTTTCTCATCATAAAACAATGAAAGGAATTACAAATATAAAAGAATGCTAATTTCACAACATATTTAAATTTTCTACATGGAAAACTGACTACATAAATTTAAATGCAAATAATAGAGTGGGAAGCTCTTTGCAAAAAATTCTTACAAAATTTTGATATCCTTAATAAATGAATCTTAATTGTTTTTACCACAAAAGGGAAATGATAATTATGTGACTATAGAGGTGTTTGCTAATGCTATGGTGGTAATCATATGCAATATTTAAATGTGTCAAATATCAACACATACACCTTAAACCTACACAATGTTATATGTCAATTACATCTCAATTGAAAAAAAAATAATTAATGCTGCTCTCTAATATGCTCCCCTCCACACTAACAGGGAATAAATAAACAACAACAACAACAAAAATAGAAATACTCCCTGCCCATTAAATTCAAAAGTGTGATAAACATAGAGGTGGGAAGGAAAAAACTCCTGGGAAGGAAAAAACTCATGGGAGGGTCAGCATTTTTGTTTTATTCAGGTCTTCAACTGATTGGATGAGGCCCACCCACATTAGGGAGGGCAATCTGCTTTACTCAGTTTACTCATTCAAATGTTAATCTCATCCAGAAACATCCTTATGGAATAATGTTTAACTAAGTGTCTGGGCATCCAGTAGCCCAATTAACCTGACATAAAATTAATCATCACAGTTATGTAGAGTCACTTCTGCTGCATTCTATTGGTTAAAGCTCACTACCAGCAAGATTCAAAGGGAATGGAAAGATACTTCAGTTCTTTCAGAGTCTGTGTGCTTTACTATAGAGAGGCAATGATGTCTCTGTGAAATGTGAATGACTGGATCTTATATCTGTTGATTTAGAATGAAGAAGGTGGGACCCAGGAATATGATTTTTTCTTCTTCAAAAATTATGATTCCAACTACAGTTTAAGGATCCATGTCCTGGGCAATGGGAAACAATCTGACTCTAAGTTTTGGATATTTTTCAAATCTGATTGTTTTTCTTTAGGACTTAAACCGTTGTATCCAGTTGTATTGTTTCTGTCCTTATTTTTTGCTTTTCTAATCCTGTCTCAGTATTGTCATCTTGAAAGGAGTCCACCTCATTACACAAAAAGATGGCACTTTCTCATATTTTTTGTTTGGTCATTTTCTTTTAAACTTTGAAAATGTGCTAATCTGTTTCATTTTTAAGATACACTTTTTAATTTTAAAATAATTTTACATTTATAAGAAGGTTGCAAATATAGTAAAGAAAGTTACCATATGCTCCTCACCCATTTTCCCTTTCTCTAACATGTAAACATGGTACATTTGTCAAAATTGAGGAATTCACATTGGTATAGTATTATTCACTGACCTACGGACTTTATTTGGAGTTTACTAGTTTTCCCATAGTGTCTTTTTCCATATTACAGGATTGGTCGAATCCAGGAAATCAGTTTTATTTAGCCACCATGTCTCCTTAGTCTCCTCTGATCTATGACCATCTGTCACTTTTCTTGTTTTTTATGATCTTGATAGGTTTGAAGATTACTAGTCAAGCACTTTGTAGAATGTCCCTCAATTGGGGTTTGTCTGAAGTTTTTCTTTTATTCTATCAGTATCATTAGAATCAGGTTTTGTGTTTAGGAGAAGAATTCTACAGAGGTGAAATGCCCTTCTAATCATGTCATGTCAGGGAGGACATGGGGTCCATGTGACTTACTGAGGATGGATATTAAGCTTCACACGTGGTTAAGATGGTGTCCACCAGGTCTTCTCACTATAAACTCATGATTTATCCCTCTCCATACACTATTCTTTGGAAGTGAGTCACTGAGTCCAGTAACTCAAGAGGACATGGGGGAGGGGGCAGTTAAGCTCCACCTACTGGAGAGGGGACTATCAACATATATTATTGGGAATTCTTCTATGAGGAATGTTCCAAATATTATATTTGGTCCCTTAAATCCAGGAGCTTTTACATAGGGACATTGGATAAAATGGATTATCATAAACAGAAGTGCTCAGGACAAAAATAGGTCCACTTCCTCCAACTTGTACAACAATTACACATCTTCTCTTCTCCAACTAGGTCTACAGCAAGGGTACTATTTTGAGGATCTATCAAAGTATCTTATGCTGCCTTGATAAAGATTGTTTTCTGAATTCTGAGGGTCACTAAGTCAGCTGCCTAAACCAGACTTTTAAAAAACAAGTGAAAAAGACCATGCCATGAAAAATACAATTGCCAGCATTTCCATGGAAACTGGAGTACAAAGGGGCTGTCTGCCTAGAGAGGTCTGTTTATTTTATTTTATTTTTTTAAAAACTATCAAGAATAACTCTCTGAGATGTGACATTCTGTTTTCACAAGCGCACTCAAGGTGTCAGACAGAGCCCAATTTTATATTCCTTGAAAATAGAGTGTGCTGCAGTGTTTGCTGGACTTTTCAACATGTCACTTTCAACCAATTTTATGTACAAATGGGTTACAGTCCCATGAAAATATTCAGAAAAAGAGGAAACTGTTTCAAAAGGAGTATTAAGTATTATTACATTGAAAGTCATTCAGTGGAAAACCTTCCCAACCAGCCTTCATCTTTCAGAGGAACAAGGAACCAGCATATTTGTGTAAAATGGGAGAATCCATCTTTACCAACTAGAGGTCTGAGGGAAGCTTAGTTAACTTGACCATTCATCTCTCCTCTTCTAAAATCATGCTTGCTTTGGTGACATGATCTTGGAGTCACCTTCAAAGGTGCACTTGGTCCCCTCTCATTGCGGTTCTTATTTTTAATTTTTTTATTTTTATTTTTTTGTGGTACGTGGGCCTCTCACTGTTGTGGCCTCTCCCATTGTGGAGCACAGGCTCCGGACGCTCAGGCTCAGCGGCCATGGCTCACGGGCCCAGCCACTCCGCGGCATGTGGGATCTTCCCGGACTGGGGCACGAACCCGTGTCCCCTGCATCGGCAGGCGGACTCTCAACCACTGCACCACCAGGGAAGCCCGCAGTTCTTATTTTAATTCTCCCTCCAATATGGCTCCAGGATGCACTTGCTTATCCCAAGACCAGGTCTTCAGACCTGTGGAGAATTTATTACACGAGATTTATTGAGAAATGTTGGATTACAAGGTAGTCCGGGAGTCGTTTCCATCTTTAAAATAATATAGTCATTTAGAGTGCTGAGGGCTTGCTTCTTAGATGTGTCATTTTAAAATATGGCCCTCTTGCCCCGATGCAGCTTTGATGGGTCCAGGCCTGAGCAGCAGGTTTTCGAGGTTGTGTCAAGAAAAGAAGTGGGGATAATTTAGGGTGACAGGGCCAATTTTAAAACAGAGACCCAGTGTTCCTTATTTTGGGGACTGGGAGCAGGCTGAGCTACTTTGTGGAATCTAGAGCTTTGCAGAAAGCTTCTCAAGTTTGCCTCTCTGCTCCCAGGAAAATGAGGCTTTCCACCAAAAGCACGGATGGAATCTTTGCCCAGAGCAGATTTCAGAGACTTGAAATCTGGGGACCTCATGTGAATTTGATGGAGTTTTTATTGACTTCCCTGAACTTTCTCCCCCTTGAACTTTCTCTCCTTTAACATTGAAAATATTTTGCACCCATGTATTCTGTACATAAATATTTTATACTTCAAAATGAAATGCCTCTACCATTTTATCTTGCTGTCTTATTCAGTGAGAACCTGAAGTGGCCAAAACACTTGGAGAAATTGTGACCTAGGTGAAGGATTCATTCTTCCATTCCTGTGCTTGTTTCCCATTCTACCTTCCAGGTACCTACCCTACTGTTGTAGTGTCTTGATTGGTGGAACCTCCAAAACTATGTTCAAGTCCTAACTCCCAGTACCTGTGATTATGACCTAATTTAGATAAAGTATCTTTGCAGGTATAGTTAATTTAAGGATCTCATTATGAGATCATCCTGGATTAACTGAGTGGACCCTAAATCCAGTGACACATGTCCTTTATAAGGAGACAGAAGAGGAGGAGACACAGACACAGAGGAGATGCCAAGTGAAGACCCATGGGAAGATGGAGGTAGAGGTTGGAATTATGCTTCTGGAAACCAAGGAACAAACACCTGGAGAAGAGAGGAGAGGAGGAATTCTCCCTCAAAACCTCCAGAAGGAACAAATCCTTCCAACATCTTGATTTCAGACTTCTGACCTGCAGAACTCTGAGAAAATACATTTCTGTTGTTTTCGGCCACCATGTTGTGGAAATTTGTTATGGCTGCTATAGGAACTTAATACACCTGTGTTCTCCCATCATTCTTATCACCATTGATCCTTGGAAAACCTATTTCATTCATTCTTTTGTACTTATAGTCTAGGGCCTGGAAGTACAAGGACCAATAAGACAAGCCAGTGTCTCTCAGGATTTTATAATTTGTCAATGGAGGGCAAGGGAGACAGGTCTGTACTAGCCCTAATCAGCAAGGCCAGATGCTTGCAGATCCTCAGGTTAACCTGTCCTCACACCTCCGTGCTTTGCCTATGGTAGGGCTTCTCAGCCTCAGCACTATTGAAATTTGGGACATTAGATGTAGGGGAAAACAGAGATGCAAAGACACACACATCTTCTTACAACACATTTGGGACAGATACATCTTTGTAGTTGGGGCTGCTCTGTGTGTTTAGCAGCAACCCTGGCCTCTATCCACTAGATGCCAGTAGCAAGCCCACCGCCCTCCATTGTGACGATCAAAAATGTATCTATGCATTGTCAAATATATATCCCTTGGGGGAGCAAACTTGCCCCTGCTTGAGAACCACTGGTGTATGGCATGTCTCTGTCTGGAGCACAGTTGAACTTGACCACCTATCAGGCTAGCTCTAGAAGTCTTTCTTGAATGGCACTCTTCACAAACCTTGGTTAGAGCAATTGTCTTACCTTTCTGCATTTTTCTGTCTGCACCTCTGCTTTCCTCCAAAACTTGAAGTGTTGCAAGAAGATGTGGGTGTCTTTGTATCTTTGTTTTCCCCTACAACTAATGTTTGTTATGGTAAGAATTACCATATGGAATTATTCTGTGAGGTCTCCAGAGACAGATGTGTAAGGCCTAGGAAACACTTTATTACTAGAAAGCACTTTATCCCCACAGCTCAGGGTAGCCTCCTGGGGTGCTGGATTGGGCCTGTGTGGACCACAAAGGCTTCTTTTGTGCCCCTGGCCAGAGGCCAACAATATGAGATCCCTTTTCCCTGGGCCAGTACCTCACAAGCTTATTCTTTGGTTCAGCAGCCCCTCGTGATGGCCCTGGAAGAAAACGTCTCATGGTCATCAATATTTAGGAAAACTTGCCTCCTGAATTTCTCTCTCAGAAATTCACAGTGCAAATTAGTATACATTAAAGATTGAGATGAGAACTTTGTTTCACAGTATTCATATCACTGTTTTCTAAACTTATAGGACCATGGAACCTAAAACACCTAAGAAATTTGTAACATCATAAAATATATTTTAGGAAATAATTTAAATTCATACCCATATATGTCTGAGGCACAGTTGCACACTGACCTACTTTGTTTTTTTTTAATATTTAAATTAACATTTATAAATCAAGAATATTTCTCTGAAAAATGGGTTTGGGGGCTACTTTAATTTTTCTTTTCCTGTTTGGCATGAATTGGCTGGGACAGAATGGTGTCTGCTCAATTTAAAAGTGAAATGTGCTCTCCAGTAAACCCCAATCTACACCATTCCCTTTTATCTCCCTGATGGAAGCTGAGGGTCAGATGCTTTTTATTATATTCTTATACCCTTGTTTTTTTTTTTTCTGTAAGTAAGAAAATATTGCTCCCTTAGAAATGGGGACCAAGAGAAATTAGGCTTGAAATTAAGCTTGTGCTTCAAGAAAAAAATGGAAGCAGTCATCTTGATTCTGTTATATGTGGGCAGCATCCCCTCTTACATTAGGATTTGCATGCCTTCCATGGAGAGAAGGGGCAAGGGAAAGAAAATTCCAGGCAAAGCTCATCGCGGGAAATAAAAGACCTCTTCCTTACAGGTCTCTACATTCAGAATTCCCACCAGCAGTGGGCCACTCTTCCACTTCCTTTAGGAGAGACACTCTAAAGAGAATCTTCCCTAAATAGGAAGTCCCCCAGGAAGTGAGGAATCTTTGGGGTGGGTAAAGTTAGATAGCTGGTTATGGGAAGGAGGCCTCCTTTCCTGCTGGACAGTATGGCATAGACACAGTAGAGAGATTGGAAAGTGTAAGGAGTGTCTAATACCCATTAAGAAATTTGTTACCACAGTTTTGGGGGGATGGAGTAGGGATTTGGCCACAGACAGAAGCATGAGAAATTAGGGACACTGAAACATTCTCGTGGACTCAGGCTCACTGGATTGGAAGGATGTTAGCAGACTCTGGTTCACACCTCTGACACCTAAAACTTGGACAGATTTATTCACATTAAGGCGTAATGACAGATGATCCCGATCAGGTATACTTTTCTTTTTTTTTTTTTTTTTTGCGGTACACGGGCCTCTCACTGTTGTGGCCTCTCCCGTTGAGGAGCACAGGCTCTGGACGCACAGGCTCAGTGGCCGTGGCTCATGGGCCCAGCCGCTCCACGGCATGTGGGATCTTCCTGGACCGGGGCACGAACCCATGTCCCCTGCATCGGCAGGCAGGCTCTCAACCACTGCGCCACCAGGGAAGCCCGGTATACTTTTCTTGAACCTGCAGAGAGAGGAGCACAGAGACTTGTGTCAATGAAAAGGTCTGTAAGGAGGCAGTGGTAGACAGCAGGGGTTGGCTGGCAGGCAACTTGGGTGGGAGGGCTGCCCTAAATGCAGACTAATTTTTACACCCCTCTAAGCTCTCCTGGCTGGGGGACTATGGTGACACAAATACAGTGCTTTCGGGCCAGACAGGCATTTAGACCTGGGTGTCAAAGACAATGACCATGCAATCTTCCTAATTCAACCCATCTTTGTGAAATTGTTCACTTTTCCCTGAAAGAGTTAAAGTGGTACCTCATTGTGACCAGTACAATTAAAACATCATTTAGACACTTGACGAATAATCTGGCTCCAGATTTTAAAGGGCCTCCAATAAGATCCTGTGGACCCTTTAGGGAGTGAGATAACATTGTTATTGGTGTGAAAGGAGGGTGAGGGGGCACAGGGTCATGGTCTAAACCAGGGAAGATAAATCTTCCCGTGCTGAGTAGGGGCCCTGCCATCCCCTTGTGATGTGGACTTTATATACAGAATCTGACTTGCGATTCATTAAACTATTCCCATTTTAGCCACCAGTGCCCATGAAGGCAGATCTGTGCAATCTCATATTCCAAGAAGTAAACGTAACATCCCAGGCCAATGAAATTGACTAGGCTGACAGGAACACACAAACAACCAGGACGTAAGGCGGCACCCTGTATCCCCCTGCCATGTTTATTTAGAAGTGGAGGTCCATTAAGTGCTCTGTGATGGCCTTCTGATAACATGCCCACCTTTGCAGGGCGGCCAGGGCTGGATGTCTGCCCTTAAATGTGACAGCTGACATTTTTGGATACATTTAAAAATGGGCTTGTCCACCACAGTGCACAGGACAGAAACCACACATTTTAAAGTTATAGCCTCTCTCACCCATGCTTAGGAAGGAACAAGTGTTTTTTTTTTTTTTTTTCCAGGGCTTTCCATTTCTGTGGATGGTCTCTTTCCCCTGTGAAAGATTGTAAAACCTGGCGCTGGAGATTGGTGGTCCATAGCTGGAGGGAGCAACATTTCAGCAAATATTTATTGGATGCATAAGGAAGATAATGATGAGATTCATGCACTTTATCAACAGTGTACATTTTGAGGGATATGGAGGTGGGGCAGAAACCCCACCTTGAACTTTGATTCTTAGAATCCAAGTCACTGAACGTTTGGAGAGTGAATTGTGGCTTTCAAAGCCACAGCCTCCCTACTAGTCACATTTATGTTAGTTTCCTGCAATGACCCATATGATCTCCCACTCAAACTTCATCTCTGTGTCTGTTTGTTGCTCCCCATCTCCCACCCCACTAATGATAACCTATCTTTGATCTTTTTATTTTCATTGATTGAGTGATTGATTGATTGATTCATTCATTCACCAAACATTAAGCTCAATGCCTGGCACTGCCCTGGTGCAAGGAATATTGCAGTAAATAACTCAGAAAATTTAGTTTTTGTTGAGTGGACATTGTGGGGTAAGGCAAAGGGAGAGACAGATAATAAATAAGTATATCAACTAATAATGATGATAATTTTTGAGCATGATAAATGCTATGGAGAAAGTGAAACAGGGTGATGGGGAAGACACTGGTGGTGAAGAGGAGGCCTGGTTGAAGGTGGGTGGGCAGGGAAGGCCTCACTGAGGAGAGAGCCCTGAGCTGAGATGAGATGGGGAAGGGGCAGCCACATGGTTTAGAGGCAGGTGGTCCATTTGGAGAGGTGGCCAAGGGCAGGATCAGGTTGGATCGGTTGAGAAACACCAGGAGCCCTGGGAAGCAGGAAGGGTATGAGCCAAGGTGGTGTGTAGGAAATCTGGGCAAAGAACTAGGGAGAGCCCAGGGTGTGTAGGGCTCTGAAGGTCAAGGGTAAGGGATTAGATTTGTAATAAGGAAAAACAAATCTGACTTCATATTGGATCTGTTTCTTTTGCTTTAACCTTTGTATTCTATCACTTTTGCTTCAAGTTAAGAATGTTGCCTATAGCTTGAAATATACAGGAGAGCCCATTCTCAAGGCTGTGACCTTTAAAGGCATAACACGTTTTAATTCATATAGAGATAAAAAGTTGCAGAACAGAGAAAAACATTCCTGACCTGACCTACATGAACAGCTACAGAAACAAACATTTCTGATACCAAGAAGTTTGCAACAACCAACCACATCAGCTCCCCACTTAATATAAAAGAGACTTGAATTCTAACTCAAGTAAGATGGTTCTTTGGGACCCTAGTCCACCATCCTCTTGGTCTGCTGGCTTTCTGAATAAAGTCACTATTCCTTGCCCCAACAACTAGTCTCTTGATTTATTGGCCTGTTGTATGGTGAGCAGTATAAGCTTGGACTTGGTAACAGATTTAATTCAGTGTGTTGTAGGGGAAGCTAAGAGTGTTTAAGCAATGGTGTCATGTGATCAGATGCACATTAAGTCAGTGTTGTGTGTCTTATTGCTTTAGGGCCAATTCATATGTAGCCTGTGTTGTGAAATGTTTGCAGCAGAATGAACCCCTCCCAGGGTCCAGGACTCACAGTGTGACTGTAGCCTAATGAAGGGACACAATCTTCCTCTCCCAATGCCTTGTGCTCCGTGAGGGCAGGAATCATGTCCCTGGTTGGCCCTGCTACTCCACAGTGCCTTGCATGCAGTGCCTAGTCAATAAAAGCCTACTGCCTTGACCTTAGTTATAAGCTCCTGGAGGTTAATAACATTTGTCCAATCTATTTTGTAAAATTCCAAAGGGTCCTTAAGAAAAGTTCTTTGATGATGAATTGGGCTCTTAAAATAATGGGATTAATGGATCATCACACAGATGTTGTCAACTAAGTTGGGAGCTAATTATGGCAAACTCGACCAAAAGAATGTATTCAAATTACTTCCCTTGGTCAATTAGTTTCCTGCAGATGATTTTAGCATGTTTCTTAAACACTTCAGTGTTTAGGCAAAGAAATCAAGATTCAAAGCCCAGACTCTGTGTTTCAGGTCCCAGAAAATAAAATGTCCATTTTTAATGGCTGCTCCCCCAACTTCAAAATTAAACATATTACATTCTTGGGAGTACAATTTCAGCTTCTTTACATTTATGATACAAATGGAGCCATTTGCCCTCACTTCAGTCTATAAAGGCAAGACTCATTAGAAGGAGGAAATTTCCTTTATCATTAACAGGCCACACTCTCACAATAAAAGAAGTCTCCACTCTTCCCACCTCCTTCCCCAGAACTTCGATTTTCATTTCAAGCAGTTCCCACATAAGCTATTTATCTTCCAACATTTCCCCAACTCTCAATGGCACCATTATATCCTTTATTTGGAATCATAAAACTTTGAGAATAAAAAAGAAGCAAATTAATCCTCCCAGGGGAGAAAAGGAAGACGGATCCTGCCAGTTTTTAAATTGTAGGATTGGACTGGCCTCGAAACACAGTTTTCTTTTTCAACAACTTAGCCAGTGGGGGGAAATGAATGGTTATGACAGAGAATCCCGAAATAAAATGCAGAATTATGCAAACACGTTCAAAACTGACATCTTGAAGTAAAAGCTGTTGAAAGCCTGAGGAATAAACAATGCGGGCTGGAAGGGGAACATTTTTAAGCTACGAATGGGTTACTCTGCTTTTATTATTCACAGCGGAAAAATAATCTCGATTATGATGTGAAAACCACAATTTCCTTTATTTGTGGATCCTGCCAGATTAAAAAGCATTCGGGGAAGAAGTGCGGCTGGGAGAATTGAACGCTGTCCGAAGAGACAAGTGCTCTGTGTCCGGTACCCTGTCGCAGATGCTGGCTGGCTCGGTCCAACTGCATAAGTCACTTAACCTCCTGATGACTCTTTTCTCATCATCAGGCTGGAATTAAGGAGTTGGCCTTTCCTCTGGGGCCTGAGATCTGGGTTTCCTAACTGCCAATTGGATAACATGATTTGCCATTGCAATTTGCTCTAAGGAGTCTCAAGGTTGTTGTGAAAACAAGTGATAGAAGTCAGTTAACAAGCTGGTTGCCACCAGAACAGCCAATAACACCAAAGGCTGCAGGATGCCTCAAAGTGCATCTCCAGGTTTGGGGTTTTGGAAACAGATTCTAGTAAAGGCTTTATTATTTTATTTTGTTTTATTTTATTTTATTATTACTTTTAAAATTGTGAGATAGAGTCCCTGGATAATTGATGAATATTGTGTTCTTATAAAGTAAAATGAAAATCACTGCATTGAGAAACTGTATGCAAGGGGGATATAACAGTTTAACAGGATCTTAGAGATAATCTGGTCTAGCACTTCCATTTTGCAGAGGAGGAATTTTCGATGCAGAAAGTTTAAACGACCTACCCAAGCTCATGGACCCATAGGTCTTGTAGTTGCTGTGGGCTTTGAAATCTAAGTTTGACAGTGGTTTAGTTAATCCAATAATTTGAACAGGAATCCTGAAGAAAGCTGACAATACCAGACATTTTTGCCTAAGTGTCAATTTGATGGTGGACTGGAGAGATCCAGAAACAATGTTGGATAATGTCTTTTAATAAAAAGAGGCCTTCTGAATCTAAAGGGGGAAATTTTTAGAAAAATGGTGGAGGTGTAGCTGTTGATTGCAATGTTTAATTGCAATATTTTAACAGTTGAGTTTAAAATTTTCCTCCCTCCTTTCCTCCCTTTCTTTATTCCTTCCTTCCTCTTTCTCTCTCTGTCTCTGTCTCTCTCATCTTTACTTTTTAAAAATTTTTATTTGAAGAGAAGTTGTGGAGGAAAACTAGAGTATATCTAGGACTTGGTGACATAGAATTGAGAGAAACACCGAGAAAGTGGAGGGAGGCTGATTCACATAGTAGAGAGGAAAAAGCTCCCTGCAATTTACTCTGACTTGCTAATTTTCAGAAGGAAATTAATAAAATTGATTCCAGCAAAAACTCTAAGTGGACAAATAGAAGAAAAACAGATTGAGAATTGTGAATATTTAGGGTAGAGAGAAAGTTCTTAGAGAAATCTTTCCCTCAGGGAGAAATAAATATTTAGGAGAAATCACTAACTCTAAGGGTTGTTAAAGCGAGGATCATTCATAGGATGGAAGCAAACCCTCCCACCAACTATTAATTCCAATTCCTAGACTCGGTGGCAGTAACATGATTAGTTATTGTGGGTTCTGGAGGAAAGCAGGACCTTTGGCAATAAAGCCCTGGAAATATGTATTTTTAAGTATATAAAAGATGAGGAAAGCAACTTTGCTTTTCATCCTGGGGACTAGAAATAATACACCTGCAAGGACAGATGAATGGCATAATGTTGGCATTCAATGGGGCATTAAACATTTTGCGTCACGTTTATGGGACTTTCCTGTCATTAATTCTAGGTAAAATAAACTTTAAAAAAATATTTTGTTGTGTTTTTGGATGGTGTTTATTTTTCACCAGCTTGCTTTTCTTTGCCATTTTTTTCTGCCAGGTTTTCATGTCTATTATGTTTTCTTGTGTCTGTCATACTCTCACACTCTTGGCTAATTTCCTAACTGGCCTCCCTGCCTTTGCTATGGGGCCTTTCTTTTTCCTTCGCCTGCCCCGTTGGCGTTCTTTCTTTCAGTCTGGGTGCATGTGTTCGGACCCATGTCAGGGTTGGATGTGGATGTGGTTGGTTCTGCTGGCCACGGTCATGCGGTTTGCCTGTGGTGCCCTGGGACTGGCAAGGTCTTGGACAGACTTTCCAGGAGTCACAAAGATTGGGGCCACCTGAATCTCTCCATTACCAGAATGTATCCATTCTACAGTTGATTGTGATGGCAAGGCCTTGTATTTCTTTCCTGTTCAACGGTCCTCCTCTTAATTTTGTCTGCCTCCTTTAACAAAATTTCTTTTCCTATTATCGGTACACACTCCTTCCTTTTTAAATTAGGTCAGCTTTTCAGCTAAGGGAGAAAGGATGGTGTATTGGGGGGAGCAATGCAGTGGAGCCAGGGAACCTGGGTCCTTTGACCCAGTTGCCACTGACACAGTGTTTGTGAGACATTGGGCGGACACTAAACTCTCTGATGTTCAGTTTTCTGAGAGGTTTGGATAAGATCGTGAGTCATCTTCTCCTGGGATCCATAATGTATCTAAATTCTCCTCTGGGGCTCTCCAGGCACAATAGAGGGAGGCAGCAAGAAAGGAGCCAAGCTGAACACACTGTCTTGATAAAGTGGACCTTAGAGACTTAAAGGGGTAAAATTTGTCTTGAGGAACTAAGGCTGGCAGCTTACAAAGTGTGGTTCAAGGACTAGCCTACTGGGACTCCTTTGGAGCTTTGTGAAAATTGATTAACTTAATAAATAATTATGGAAGGCTTACATGTGCCAGTCTCTGTTCTAGGTGTTGGGCACACAGCAGCAGACAGACCAGACAGATCCCTGATGTCATGGAGCTTAACCTTGGTTAGCATCTCAGGTGGTTACAAGGGCTAGAAAGAAAGTCTCACACGCTAAGAGAAGAATAAAAGGCTGCTGTTTTATGCAAGGTGGTTAGGGAAGCCTGCTTGGAGGAGACAGCATTGAAGCAGAGAATGAAGTAAAGGAGAGAACCTTGTGGCTGTCTAGGGAAAGAGAATCCCAGGTTGGGGGTAGGGGACAGCTAGTGCAGAGGCCTGGAGGTAGGAGGTGTGTTTGAGGAACAGCAAAGGAGGCTAGTGTGGCTGGTTCTGAGGGGGTGGGGATTCCTGGGCACTGCCATCAGATCCATCACCTCATCCACAGGCTTGGAGTTGAGCTAGAGTCTGATGATAAGCAGATGCCCCAAGGTTTGCCTGGTGATCAGGAGGTGGATGAGATATCTTCCAGCTCTGGATCCTGAATCCTTTCTTCTTGTTAATGAGCATCGTATTGGAGATTGGTCATATATGATCTTAATAGTCTGTGGTAGCCTCTGTGGAGCCTGGCTTTGGTAGCTTGGGAACAATCTTCCCCTTGATTCCAGAGAATTCACCATCATCTCTCTTGGATGATCCTTTTACAGACCCTGGTCTACGTCTTGAGAGTAAGATCTTTTCTGATCAGCACTAGTGATGCAGGACAATGAAGACAGGGTCCCTCTTCAAAAAAAAGAATGAAATAATGCCATTTGCAGCAACATGGATGGACCTAGAGATTATTTTATTAAGTGAAGTAAGTCAGACAGAGAAAGATAAATATATGATATCACTTATTTGTGGAATCTAAAAATGAACTTATTTACAAAACAGAAATAGACTTACAGACATAGAATACAATCTTGTGGTTACCAAAGGGGATAGACAGCGGGAGGGGGAGAGATAAATTAGGAGTCTGGGATTAACAGATACACACTACTATATATAAAATAGGTAAACAGCAAGGTCCTACTGTTTAGCACAGAGAACTATACTCAATATTCTGTAATAACCTATAATGGGAAAGAATCTGAAAAGGAATATATATTATATATAATATATAATAAGAATATATATATATGTATAACTGCATCACTTTGCCATAGACTTGAAATTAACACAACATTGTAAAGTAACTATACTTCAATACAAAAAAAAAAAAAGAAAAGAAAAAATGCAAAAAAAAAAAAAAAAAAGGAAGACATGTTCCCTCCTGGCACTCAGAGAGGACTCTCAGGTTGGATATAAGGAATGCTCAAGTAGTCATTTAGATGTTCAAATCTACTGAGAAATGCAAGTCAAGACCATTTAACTGAACTGATCCAATCTTGTAAAGGAACTTTGCTGGCTTCAGATCATGGATAACCCACTGGTGCTTATTAAACAGGGAAGTAAGTTGAAGAGCTCCATGACTTACCCTACTTCACAAGGACTTTGAGGGTGTTGCAGTTTATCTTCATATCTTTGAAAGATACTTATCTGACTCAGCAAAAAAATCCCTTTTAGTTCCCGGGCTAAATTAACCAGACTTTGGGGAAAGAGTACATTTGTCACACTAAGAACATTAAGGATCAGAATTTAATAGGCCCCTCATTGGCTGGTTAAAGATAGTGTCAGCTTAGTAGCCTTCACAAGGAGAAACTCCTGGAAAAGAGATGTGCACTTTCACCCAAGTGGTCTTGTTCTCATGGACCCCATCATAGTGGCCAGACTGCTCCGTGGACAAACAAATGTCTCTTGGGTCCTCATGAAGAGGATGTTTCACAGATGCGCCTGCCACCCTTCTGCTCAAGGACCTTGGTTTTGCAGTTGTGAGGTTAGCTTTGGACATGGATTCACAAAGCTTCTTATCCAGAAATCCCACTTCTCTGCTTCTCCCCAAATCCCACAGTTCCTCAGACCCAGCTCAAGCTCCATCTCCTTTTCATGCTCCATCTCTGCATTTTGGGTAGAAGTATCTTAGAGTTGGTATTCAGAGTTTATCCTCCAAGGCCAAGCATCAGACTTTTTGTAGTCTCTGGGTTTCTTGAAGCCATATATTTTTCATTTGCATGTCCCCAGTGCCAGCATGGTGACATATCATGGGTGATCATCAAGTATTTGTTGCCAAAATCAGTATAATTAGGTGAATGAATTTAGGTCAGCACAGAGAGTATGCCCAGCACAGAATATACACTATATTATGAAGAACTAATGCAAATGAACAAAAAAACAATCAGAAAACCAAGAGGTACATGTATAAAAGACTAGATGGAATAATTCATAGCAGATGGATTAGAACTGGTCAGAATGGCCATCATCAAAAAATCTACAAACAATAAATACTGGAGAGGGTGTGGAGAAAAGGGATCACTCTTGCACTGATGGTGAGAATGTAAATTGATTCAGCCACTGTGGAGAACAGTATGGAGGTTCCTTAAAAAACTAAAAATAGAACTACCATATGACCCAGCAATCCCACTACTGGGCATATACCCTCAGAAAACCATAATTCAAAAAAAGTCATGTACCAAAATGTTCATTGCATCTCTATTTACAATAGCTAGGACATGGAAGCAACCTAAGGGTCCATCAACAGATGAATGGATAAAGAAGATGTGTCACATATATACAATGGAATATTACTCAGCCATGAAAGGGAACAAAACTGAGTTATTTGTAATGAGGTGGATGGACTTAGAGACTGTCATTCAGAGTGAAGTAAGTCAGAAAGAGAAAAACAAATACCGTATGCTAACACATATATATGGAATCTAAAAAAAAAAAAAAAAAAGGTCGTGAAGAACCTAGGGGCAAGATGAGAATAAAGATGCAGACCTACTAGAGAAAGGACTTGAGGATACGGGGAGGGGGAAGGGTAAGCTGGGACAAAGTGAGAGAGCGGCATGGACATATATACACTACCAAACGTAAAATAGATAGCTAGTGGGAAGCAGCTGCATGGCAAAGGGAGATCAGCTCGCTGCTTTGTGACCACGTAGAGGTGTGGGATAGGGGGGTGGGAGGGAGGGAGGGAGATGCAAGAGGGAAGAGATATGGAGACATATGTATATGTATAACTGATTCACTTTGTTATAAAAGAGAAACTAACACACCATTGTTAAACAATTATACTCTAATAAATATGTTAAAAAAATAAAATAAAATAAGATAAGAAAAAAACCCTACAATTTTTTCATGGCTCTGCTCCTTATAATATAAGAAACAAAGCTGCAAACTCCATATCCAATATTAAGTGTTAAATAAAATCTGATACATAGGTATTCCATAGAATATTCTACAGCCATTATATAAAGCACTTATGGAGGTTTTATACAAATTGAGCTACCATTTTAAATATAATGTCTAAAGATAAAGTAAAATATTGTCATCATTCAGCAACTTTACTGAGTAGGGGAAGAAGGGATGAGCAAGAATTAGAAGAGCTGGAATTCAAGGGAGGGGACATTTATTTGGTTTATATTTTACCCTTCCTGATCCTTGGATTCACTGTCTACAGAATGGGCATGGAAATGTTTACCTCTTACCATGAGGTATAATGTGTGCCAAATTCAGGGTCTGAGAATAAAGGGCATGCTCAATGAATGTAGATATTATTATTATTAGAAAAAAATTCTGCACCATAATCTAGAGCAAGGAACCAAGACTATGACACATAGTTAAGAATGAACAGGTAACAAACCAGCTTTGGTGTTGCTCCTACTACAGTAGGAATTTTAGGAGGGATAGATTGCTGAGAAGATGAGGTAGGATTTTGAAGGATGGGCAGATGGGGTGGGGGGAACACGGTAAGAAGGTGTGAAGACAAAGATGGGACAGTGAGGAGGCAATGGTATGGATTATGGGGGAAGGCAGAGGCTGGCCTGATTAGTAAAATGGGGTGTTTAAGTTAGCGAGTGGTGGATGTATGACGAGGAGAAGATTCTTTGTGGTCTTTGCCGGTGTCTATTTTTTAAAGAAAGAGAGTATTCGAATGGCAAGATAAGTCTTGGTGGAAAACTGAAGCTTCTGATGGAATGGAAAGAGTTAACAAACTCAGACTTCATCCTCTGCCTTCCATTCCTATCCCAACACCCTGTCAGGAAATGACCCAGGAAAAATCATTTACAAGTTAGTGTGAATTCATGCCTACTTGTCCTTATTTTCAACAATCAATCAAAATTCACTGGAGAATTCTTCAAAGTATTTGCACTTTCAATCATATTCTTTACTAGAGAATGAAATACGTTGCTCCATGTGACAGGAATTCCAGTCACTGGGGACTCTGTAGAGAGGCATATTTAGTGCTGACATTGAATGTGTAAATTGTCGGTAACTCTGTCTACACATAATGCCACTCCTACCATAAATTTATCACTTTGCTTATTTGCTCATTAATTAATTCAATTATTGGTCCATCCATCCATCCATCCATCCATCCATCCATCCATCCATCCACCTTCCATCTATCCTCTATCCACCATCCATCTGTCCATCTATCCATCCAACCACTTTTTTTAGCAATCTTGCATCAAGCATGTATCGTATGCAGGCAGAATGTCAGGCATTGGGATTATAAAAGTAATATGACATAGTTCAAGTCCTTGAGGACCTTGGAAGTTTATGCTTGAACAAAAGCCCTCTTCAAATATTCTGCAAAATGCTTTCTGTGTAGAATTAGTTAGCTAGATGAAAGATGGCAAAATAATAAAAATATGCATATCTCTTGTCCAGAGGCTTTGAACACAGTGGGCAGCTGCGAATCAGGTCTCATAGGCCTCCAGTATAAACTCCAAGTGGGGTGTCCTGAAAAGTCCCTCAATATTTGGCCCCCTCAACAATTCCCTCCTCACCTCCTACCCCTCCCCACCACTCTCTAACCCACACTGCAGCTCTCCTGCACCAGCTCTTGCTCTTGAGCATGCCAAACTTTTTCACATCTCTGTGCTTTTGTGAATATGCTATATTCAGTCTGGAATATTACTCTTCAGTCTCTCACTGTCCTAATATTCCTACCTAGCCCCATTCTTATACCATTTTCTCTCTGAAGCCTTCCTGGTCTTCCCTAGGTAGAGCAAGCCACTGTCTCATTTGTGTCCAAGAGCACTTTAGAGATGCCTGAGACCATTGTGAGGTTTGTAAAATAGTAGGTACCAGGGTGCAGTGGAAAGAAAGCATGCGTGATTCCAAGAGGGATGGTTGACCATGAATTCTGGCTCCATCTCTCACAACATTCACAAACTGCTTGACCTTGGTTTGGTTATCTGACATGTCTAAATTCCTGCCATTCTCACACTCTCATTATTTGCCTTATTGGAAAAATAGCCCCTCACTGAGGTGATGAGGGGATTATTGAGGCATTGTGAGGAGAGGAGTTGGTCCCATGACTTGCACTTGGTAAGAGCTCCATATTTGCTCACTTGTGTCCCCTATTGTCATGCTTGGCGAGTCAGACTCTGTCCGGACACTGTGAGTACCTCGAGGTCAGGGACTACTGATTACTCATGTATGCATCTCTCACAACATCCAGAGAGTGCTTGCTTCTCAGAAGCAATACAACATGGTGGCTAAAAGCAGGGATTCTGGCACCAAACTCCCCAAGAGAAGCCTGATGCTACCACTTCCCAGCTGTGCAGACTTGGGGAAATTATTTGAGGTCTCTGTGACTCGGTTTTATCATCTGACAGGTGGGGATAATAATAGTTCCTGCCTCATAGAGATGTTATGACATTTACATAAGAGTCTGGCTACAGTAAACCCTCATTAAGGTTGGCTATTATTAGTAGGTGCTGAAGAACTGTTTTTTGAAAGGCCAGTGAATAGACGTTAGTGTGTGATACTCTCAGGAAGTCTGGCTAACATGAAGGTGTTTATTTTATTCGGCATGCCTGTTTCTTGACCTACCTATAATTAGTTTCTATTACTAGGTTATTATTAAGTTGAGAGGAATTACTTTCTTGTGATGGTCAATGTCCTGAAATCCTAAAGGTTAAATTCTACTGATACTTCTAGAATCCAAGCAGAAATTACTTTGTCAGTTTTTGTAGTATGGATGAGTTCTAAGATGAGTAGCTTGTCAAAAGTAGAGGTTTTTCTGTAAAGCAGTGACCAGAAATATCTGAGAATGTCAAGTATTAATTCTTCCACCCTAAAAGAATCCATGTAGCTGGCCTTTTATGGGGAAATTCAACTAGATGGCAAAACCTTTGAGGAAAGACCCTTGTCATTTTCTTTGTATCCAATTCAGCTTCCAGAACAGTGCTGGGTCCACAGAATTGCCTGTGAAAGACCTGTAAGTTAATATAAAAAAAGGGAAATTTTTTTCTTCCCAACCTAGACTTCACACACTCTGAATTTCCACATGATCATGTCTGGACCCTAAGGAAAGTATTAGTGTTGGTTTATATCAGCATTTTATTTCTGATTATGAGATTTGAAAAAATATGCACAAACACCTTTTTCTGTAGAGATGATTGGCTTAAGGGAGCCCTGTGGCTGAGTGAGTGACTGAGTCACATCTTTAACTGCTCTGAACTTCTACTTCCTCACCTGAATATGAAGCAGTTGGACATTAATGATGATGATAACAAGGGTGCCACTTTTGACTGATGGTTTACCATGTGATGATGCTGTGCTAAGTGCTTTAGAAGCATCCTCTCTTTTAATTTCCATAGCAACCCTGAACAGTAGCCACTTTTACCCTCTTTGTGTTACAGGTAAGGAATCTGAGCTTAGGGCAGTGGAGTCATTTGCCAAAGGTGTAAATAGCAAGCTCAGGAGTTGAGCCTTGGCTTGTTTATATTTCACAAATCTATGAATAGTTGTTGCTTTGTGACAAAGAGTGTTAACATGTATTTTTTTTTTTTTTAGGAAGGATTAAGAGGTGACTTTCCTAGTATATTAAACAGTACATTCGTCCCTCCATCCATCGTTCCATCCCTCCTTGCCTCCCAAGGCTTCCTCAGTCAAGCCTCTGGCTTACCTTATAAAGCTGGAGTGGTAATGTTCCTTGGTTACCCTCCCTCTGTGGTACCCTGTATTTGTCTTTCGATGTGCTTGTTATAAATTGCTGTTAAATAATCACTTACTCATTTAGTTGTTTAATGTCAGTCTCTGGCTAAAATGTAAGCCCTGAAATGACAGGGCTGCCTCTACATATTCAATGTGAATCCAACGTTCACCTAACCTAATAAAGATGGCCAATAAGAAGTGTTTGTTAAAAGGATGAAAGAATGAGCACCTACTATGTGCCCTACAGTGGGGGAGGCCAGACTCAGGAAAGATGGGTAGATGGTGAATCATGGTAATATTTCTATTCAATGCAAGAGTCTGGGCTCACTGAAATCATTCCTTTGATATGCACCTCAGCTATCAGGGGCCTGTGTCCTCATATCCTGTGTTTCCTAGGGCTCACCATCAGGGGTGGCTGCAGTCTGATGGCTGCTAGAGGGCGGGTGTTCTTTTCCTTCCTGAGTTCCCTCAGGGCTCACCAGCCCACCACTGGCAATGGCTACAGTCACTGATGACTGTGACATCTTTTGTTTACCTATATGACAGACATTATTTTATTTGTCAGAAAAATCTCATGCATAAATTTTTACTTTTTATGTAAAAGAGAAGGGGTCATATATTGGCTACTTTCAGAGGATGTTCTAGTGAAAGTCCACCATATCCTTCCTCATTTCCCCTTTGGTGCAAGATTGAATGATGACATTCCCCCTGGCTGCAAAACAAGATCTCTTTAGAAGTGAGTAAAATGCATTTAGACAACTGTTACCCATTGACCATGTTCCCTGACCTTGCTATAACTTTGTTCCTTATCCCTAAAAGAAATGGGATGGGTGAACCAGATCAGAATATTTCACCTACACTCTAAGGAGCTACAGAGATTTTGGTCAAATGCCTTGGGGAGTAATGTGGGGTCATAGGGGCACACTGAGTAGGAGAAGATCTGGGCCCCTCTCTCCTGCTTCGACCTCAACATTTCTGCTCTTATTTGCCTTCTCCATTTGGTGATTTCATTTGAAATCAAGTTCCTCTGTGTGGATGAAAAATGTTGCCTGCCATATCAGTAAACAAAGATGTTGTGACCATCAAGCCATCAGCCACTGCAGTCACCCCCATCTACGTGCCCTGAGGGTATTCAGGATGGAGAATACAGTATACTGGCCCTAGATAGTTAAGGTACATAACAAAGGAATGATTTCAATGAACCCAGTTTCTTGCATCTCTCCATACACACACAGAAAAGCACTAAATTCATTAACCTGACATGTCTAGATTTCTTTAATTAACAGTCATCTTTTGATGTTTCACTACCTGATTTTTGTTGCAAACTCCTATATATCCTGGCTCCTCCCTTACTTCTTTGGAGCAGTCCCTCAGAGCTATCTGAGAGGCTGTCTTCCAGGCTTAACCCCTCAGTTTTGTCCGCTGAACAAAACACAATTCTCAACTTTTAGGTTTTTCAGTTGACATCTGCTTTGAAAGAGATACACTGGGCTCCAGTCACTGCAGCCCCTCCAAGGCCCCTTCCAGAGGGGTCCTGGCCTCCAGTTCTAGGTCTGGCTAAGGCCTCTGTGTGACCCTGGGTGCCTCAGTTACTTTGGAGACATGTAAGTCTGCTCACCAAGGGCTGAGAACTGGGATTTGGCTTCAGCTCAGGAATCCTGGTGCTATCAGTGTGGGCGGTGGGATGGAGCCACAAGACCTTGAAAGAGTGTGACTTTCTGGGAGGATGCAAGGAAATTTAGCAAGTCATTAAGGAAACGGCTGGTGAGCAGTTCGTGATCTGCGGCCAGGATCAGCTTATTTGCATGGCTGATGGTTGAAATAGGATCTTACCTGTAGCTTCCTCTCCTCTGGCTACAAGCCAGTTCAGGCACAGTCTGTTGTGTCCCAAAAGCTTCTAGGTCTCTGTGCACAGAATTGCTGGGACAACTACAAACCAAGGGGGTGGGGTGGAGCCTCAGGGAAGCAAAGAAAAAAGGATGGAGCCAAAAAAAGGTGTCTGTTGTGTATTCCCTCCCTGAAAGGAGAAGGGTAGAAAGTGCTATTCTAAAGTGGTTTTCTAATACCATGTGAAGAAGTATTACAGAATATAGGTCAATGGTTGGGCTGTGTGACTCTAGGCAAATTACTTAACTCCTCTGAGCCTCAAATTCTTCATCTATAAAATGGGGATAATAATTATATATATCTATACTCCACAAGCTTGTTGTAAATATCCCATAGTAGAGTTTGACACTTAGCATGGAGCCTGCCATGTAGAAAAACAGCTATTCATTCATTTATCATCTGATTGTCTGGAAGTTCACTATTTCTATAATTCAAATGGTGGTAAAGTAAAGTTAATGGATAAAGATGCCATTGATCTTCATGTTTGGGGGATAATGGCCATCTATGTGTGCACATGTGTTGATGCATGTACAATATGCTTAGATATTGGATAGATATATAAATATATACCTAAATTTGTGTCACATGGTGTTGTGTCTATTCTAACCATGACAAAGAGGTCAGAAGAGCCTTTCAGATATGAACACATGCAGTCCTAACGAATGTCAAGTTCTACTCATTTATGTATTGAAAGAACACCCATTGAGGGTCTCCATCCCAGGTTAGGCATCCTCCTAGATGCTGAGGATGGGCACGGGTTCCTAACTCAGTGGAGTTTACTGGAAAAATGGAATAGACATTCATCCATTTAACAAATATTTAGTGTCTATTTTGTGCCTGGCATTGTTCTAGGTGTTATTTGAGATGTAAAGAAAAAGAAGACACAGTCCTTGCCCTCAAGAAACCTGTGCCCTGCCAAGAGGAGAAGCAATTTGTAGAGGCAACAGACACACCCCTGCCAGCAGCCCACTGAGTATCTTCCTCCTTCATGTCCCTCTGGCTCTACATTTATATGACCCGTAAAGTGGTCCTTCATGGATAAAAAGGTCACTTGACAGCTGTGATGTCTGAAATATCAAATGGGTATCACTCTCATTCTCATTGTTTTCAATCAGTTAGAAAATGGAGTCAATTTGGACAGGGCCTTTAGTCCCCACATGTCTTGTCTGCCTTCATTTCCAGTTCCATGAAATGGAAATGACAGTCCTCATTATACAGATGAGGAATCTGAAGTTCACAGGCAATTTCTATCACTTGTCCCCTGTGTGCCTGGCGTAGCTCAGAGCTCCCTGGGCAGAGCAGAGTCGAGGCAGCAGCACCCCAGGAACTGTCTGGGAGCCTGGTCTCACATCAATAAAATGATACTCCCTGACTAATCGTATTCTTGTTTTTCCTGCTTCTATCTGAAGCAGCAATTTTGAATCTCTCTTGTGTCATTGCTCATCGATGGCCAATAACCTTTCTTCTGGTGGCTGTTTCCCAGTTTCGTTCACGTCTATCCCATCTGCCTTCTTGACTGTGGCTTGATAGATTGTCTCTCTCCAGCCCTCATCTCTTGAGATAGAGTCTTTTTATCCCTCTGTGTCTATATTTTATTTTCCAAAGGTCCCGTGTGCTAGAATTTTAATACCGGAGTCTGTTTCCTGGTTGGGTCTTGTCTCTGTTAGCCAATGATATCATGTTTCTTTTTAACACATGGCCAGTGGTTTCATTCTCTGCCACATTTGGATTCTGTTTATGGCTTCTGTGAGTGAAAGGTTAATTTCCCTTTTTGGTGTCTGATTTTCTTCTTTTAAGATGTAAACAGCTGACTCGGTTTGAGCTGGAGTCAGAAATCTCTGTGTTGACCCAAATCTCTTAGAGTCTCTGAACACGGCTCTGATATTTGACCAATAATGCAGTAAGCAGGCTTCACAGTCACCACTCATATTTATCTTGGCTTTCAAAACCTGTTGTGTCTACCTCTGTAAAAATCTCTGGTGTCTGCTCTTTTCTCCTCATTCTCATCAGTCCCTTTCCCACTTAGGCTTCTGTGCCTCTCTCTGGGACAACCAGAGTGGCCTTATAAATGGTCTGCTTGTTGAAATTCTTTCCCTGTGTCCCTCTCACCTGCTTCTGCCAGGCAATGTTTCCCAGAAGAACAACTCTGATATTATTACACATCTGCTCAAAAACGCCCTATGACTTCCCATTCCTTACAACCTACTCCAAACTCCTTATACAGATTAGTCCTCAAAGCTCTCAGCTCAACCTTGAGATTTCTATGAGATTATATGAGACTCAAAGCCAAGCAGAATGTCTGGGAACTCCATTACATCCTCTAAGAAATACTGTTCTCAAGTGATAGCTCCTGTCCAGCCACGTATGTTTAAGCATTCCCTCTGCCCGGAATCTCTCCTTCTTTCCCTTCATCTCTGCACAGCCTGGAGGTCCTTCAAGACTCAGATTGACCCCATCCTCTTCAGAATCCTCCCCATCTTCTCCAGTTCACCCTCATGTCTCTTGAGGCCTTTCTTGTTGAATTCCCAGTATAGTGACTACAGCGATGTTTACCAGCTCACTGACCCCTGATCATTTCATACATGAGACACAAAATCTGACAATGTCTCTCCACTTAGTCCAACTGTCAAAGTTGTATTCAGATTATAAACTGGTGGCTTTATACCTACATTTGACATTTAAACTTTCCCCCACTAGACCCTTGTGGTCTGGAGACCAGTAAAAGATTTTGGTTGGCGATGTAGGTGACTCACAAGAGTCTTATTTCCCATGGCCTGATCCTGATTAAGGGATGCCTATGAGTCCACACATGAATCAGGTCCTCATAGGTCTCCACTACCTCTTCCTCCAAACTGTGGCTCCTCACAGGGTCCAGGGCTGCACAATCCCCTTTCTACCAGGCAGGCTGAACCAGGCATTTGTAAACATGATGTCTGCTCCCTTGGTGACCCTTCTGATTCACTGGTACCCTCTTTGGTCCTCCCATCTAAGGGCTATGGGCTCATTTCCTGGACAGACCCCTCCACTTATCACACGTGTTGGCTTCTGTCTCCATATCCTCCACTTCCCAAGCATTTTTGGGAGCTCTTCTGAATTCACATGTGAACAGTTCAACACCTTGTTCCGCTGTTCCTTGTCCTTCTCACTTCCAAGTCTCTTCATTCTCCCAATTTTGTGGTTACACCCCAGACTTGGTCATTTTCTGGAATGGCTCCACCTTGGCAGTCATAAAACTCACACTTACCACTCTCTGACCACAGTCCTCCCCTGCTTCCAATTTCCTCACTCGCTTACCCTCAACTTTCTGGTTCTTCAGTTGGGCCCTCTAATTCATCAACCCTCTTCTTTGCCTTGTACAATCTGCTGCTCTTGTCTTTGCTCTCCTCCCTATGTACACAGACTCCACTTTTCTTCACTTCAACAACTCTTTTAACTTTACGTCATGACTCAACTCTAGTTTTGTCACACACACATCACAAACTAACCCTGGGTGATTCCAATCATCTGCTCTGTCTCTGCTCCTAGCCTGGCTGCTGACACTCTGTCAAGGTCAAATCAATTCTATCCTATAGATCAAGGTGACTATAAATGAACGCACATTGACTTCAACAGATGCCTTAATGACACCCAGCGACTAGATGCTGCTTCACTTTTCAAATTTCTTGTCTTTTCTCCAGGAGATAGTTCAAATATTCTCCTCTCTTCTCAAACCTCAATCTCTATGCTCATGCCCAGCACATAAAAAACAATCATCAGAGAACTTTCTTCATTTTCTATCATGAAACCTCTAAACCAGCATGCATCCTTGCCCTTCCTCCTCTTTAAAGTTTTATCATCCAGCTTTTCTGGCTCTCTCAGGACTTTTCTCTTTCACTTTTTCCTTCTCTTCAACATCTCCTCTTTTTAACAGCTACTTCCTATCGGTATTTAAACATATTTATCTCTTCTCCATCATTAAAAAAGGGAACAAATATTTCTTTAACCCTATGTTTCACCCCAGTTCCTTCTTCCAAAGATATGGAAATAGAAACCACTTGGCTTGAGTAACTGTGATGCTGGCTTGTGGGGCTGGGAGATGAGGTTGGAGCTTGATGCTTAATAAATGTTGATTAAACTGAGTTGAATGAACAGAGGTTTATTGGGCATCTACATGTTGTTTAACAAATATGCCAAGAATTTGATAGCTACATGGAAATATGACACAGAACACTTGCCTTCAAGAAACTTATGATATAGTTGGAGAAGGAAGTTACCAATCATCAAAGAGGTGGTAGTACAGGATAGATGCCAATTGAACTGGTTCAGTCTTCAAAATATGCTCTAAATCTGAACACTTCTTACTACTTCTATCTCACTACGATGGTCTAACTCAATATCATTTCTTTCCTGGATTATTTCAGTAGCCTCCTTGTTGATTTCCCCACTGATACTATTCTCTCACTTTGGCCAATTCTTATAGCCAAGATTTACCTTTTAAAATATACCACATCCTGTCTCTTCTTGGCTCCAAACCCACCCACTGGATGCCAGCCTTCATTAAAGTTCAAGTCCTCACCATGATCTCTACCCGCCACCAACCCTCTGACATCATCACCTATGCATCTCTACCTTGCTCACTGAGCTCCAACCACACAGACCTCCATGCTGTTTCTTAAATGCACCAGGCCGACTCCTGCCTCAGGGACTTTGTACTTGATACTATTTCTACCTGGAGTCCTCCCCTAATTACACTTCTACCCTTACCATCCTTTATTTTTCCTCAGGCACTTACCACCATCCAACAACAATTATTTTTTCATTCATATATTTTCATATATAGTCTTCCTATTAGAATGTGGACTCCATGAGGGCAGGGTCTTGGTCTTGTTTGTTGTCTAGTGTGTATGTCCAGGTTCTGGCACACAATAATCACTCAATAAATAATGATTAATGAATGAATGAATAATGATTGAAGAAAAAGAACCTATTTCCAGCCTGCTCCATGTGCTCATTCATTAATTCAATAAACAGTCATTAAGTATTTAGTACATGTTAGAAGATGCTTACTAATATCTTCAAGGGGCTGGTGCTGTGCCATGAATAAGCCTCCAAACAATCTGAGTGTTTCAGTGACAACTAAGGCAGATCAAAATGACCCAGATGTCTGCGGCTCAAAATCCATAGCGTGGTGTTACCATTCTAAACCCCAAACCCCAGGGCTTGTTAAAAGCTAAAGTATTTCTGAGTAGCAGGTCGTGACACAAGCAGACATCACATCCTCCTGTTCTGCTTGGTGTCAAGCAACATTTTTCCAGCATTCAGAGGCTGGAAAGGACACTAAAACAATCTCAACCTAGACCCTCATTTTACAAATGGAGAGACTGAGATCCAAGACGGAGAGACTTGCTTCAAATTAGAGAGTCAGCTGGCTGCAGAATTCAGCAAGAATCATAGGGTCTTGCTTCATGGATTGGGGATCTTTCCACCATACCACGCTACCTCTCTTCACCACTCCTGCCCTTAATCCCCTCCTTACAATGTCCTCCTTTTCTTCTTGACAGTCAGAACTTTGTTAGGGAGCCGGGCAATGCATGCTATGAAAAGCAACTTTATAGCTCTGTGCTGTTATGATCATATTTGGGGGCGGGGTGGCGAGAGCAGGCGGGAAGGAGCCAAACAGCCAGGCCTGCATGACTGCTCTGTATTTTAATGGAATCCCCGCTGGTCACACCCTCTTCCGGGCTCTCTCACCCTGAGGGCCACATCGCGGTCACCAAGCAGTCGGGGAAATGAAAACAGTAATCTTAGAGCTTGGAGTGGAGTTGAAGGCAAGCCCCCCACCCGAGGCCTAGTGCTCAGACAAGGCAGTAAAGGAAAGGAAGAAAGCAAGGGCAAGAACAGCAGGAACCCTCTTAAAGGAGAGATGGAGAAATTTGTTTTTCATGGAGGGGCTAAAAACAAGGGCCTGCCACACACACCTGGCTGATTTTAGCTGCTGCTCTTTGGCTAAGTTGCAGAACATGGTAGGAGAAACAGGACAAAAAAGAACCTATTATGTGACAAACTCAGCTTATCTACATAGAAAATATTTGTCCTCAAAATTCATAGAGGTAGGGCTTATGGAAACTGTGTTACAGGAAAGAAATAGGCGATTGCTTGGTGAAAAAAATACAATTATAGTGCCCTAAAATAAAATATCATATCAATAACTAGCATTTGCTGAGTACCTACTATGAGTTAGGTGCTGTGTAATGTCTTATATGTATTCTCTAATTTTATCCTTCAATTAGATAAGGGATGTACTATTATTAGACTGATATTGTGGATGAGGAAATCAAAGCTTAGACAAGCTAATAGTTGGCCTTAGGTCACACTGCTAGGTAAAGGGTGACATTAGGAGTCCAACCTGCAGTGTGACTTTAGATTCTGTGTTTTAAACACTATTGTTATATTTCCAGGTGCTATGTGTGCTGAGCAC
The DNA here is from genome assembly GCF_949752795.1 of Hyperoodon ampullatus. NCBI lineage: Eukaryota > Metazoa > Chordata > Mammalia > Artiodactyla > Ziphiidae > Hyperoodon > Hyperoodon ampullatus. The sequence continues at coordinate 165,506,331 of NC_136914.1, read as the reverse complement.
TGGGAATAAAGGAATCAGAGTAAACAAGGCTCTCATTCTCTAATGTGAAAAAAATTCTGCTAAAGTAGCCAGCTGGTAAGTAGCAGAGTTGAAGTTTAAAACGAAGGGAGTTTGACTACAATGCTGGTACATTTGCCATTTTGCAAGGAAATACTTTCACCCTCCACAACAAAGACTTGCTTGTGTACCCAGGCACACTCCAGTCAAAAGGATCCCAAAGAGCTCCCCAAACAAGATCAGCATGTCCAAATGCCTGTGTACTCTCTCCCCTCTACTGACAAATCCTCCCATCCTTCCCATCTTACCTCCTGGAGGAAATGTTCCAGGACATCCAGAGCCCCGTGGGGTTGTCCTAAGTTTAGCTTAAGTCTATCCAGGAGCATGATCAGGTCCTTCTTACAAACAGTGGAGGAGACAAAATATTTGGGTATCTATGCTAGCAGATTGGTGGATCTGGTCAGGGTGTTTGGAAGCTCTTTTTTATTTCTATTTTCTCAGTGAAACAAGACATAAGATGTTATGGACTGAATGTTTGTGTCCCTTTCAAATTTCTATGTTGAAGCCCTAACTGCCAATGTGACAGCAGTTTGAGGTGGGGTCTTTAGGCGGTAATTAGGTTTAGATGAGGTTATGAGAATAGGACCCTCTCGATGGGATTATTGCCTCAAATGAAAGGGAAGACAGAGAGATTCTCTCTATGTACACACACCAGGAAAAGTCCATGTGAACACACAGCAGGAAGGTGGCTGTGCCCAACCCAGGAAGGGAGCCCTCACCAAGCACTAAAGCTGTCAGCACCTTGATCTTGGACTTCTCAGCCTCCAGAACTATGAGAAATGAATGCTTTTTTTTTCTTTCTTTCTTTCTTTTAAGACACACAGTCCATAGTGTTTGTTATACCTGAGCTGACTAAGACAATAACTGGTACCAAGAAGTGGGTGCTGCTGTAACAAATACCTAAACATGTGGAAGTAGGTAACAAATACCTAAAAATGTGGAAGTGGGATAGAGGCTGGGAGAGTTTTGAGGTGTATGCTACAAAAAGCCAAGATTTCCATGAAGGGATTATTAAAGGAGAGTCTGTTGAGAACTCAGAAAAGAAAGAGGAGAGATGTAGAGAAAGCATCCTGGACTGGCACTCAAATTATGGGGTGACTTTTGATTTCTTCAGCCTTGCTGGTCTTCTTAGCTGTGGCATCCAGCTCCTCACTTACTGAAAGAATGAGTTAATAAATGAATGGATGGATGCCTCTGAGCAGGCTCAGAACTGAATGGAATGAAAGATGGTGCTCATCTGCCTGCTCCCACTGAAGGTTGGGTTAACAAACACAAATGTTACTACCTGACTTTCAAGGCTCTTCATATTCTAGCCCATTCCAACCTATCCTATCTTATTTCCTACTTTTTCCAAATTCAGATTCTCTACCTGACAGTTTGGACCCCTAGCTGTCCTGTCAAAACACCACAGTCATTCCTGAGTCTTGGCCTTGGCTCAGGAATTTCCTTCTGCTAGAATGGCCTATTGTAATCTTGTTTCCCCAGCCAGTGCTTTCTTGTCCTTTAAGGCCAAGGCAAGACAAACTCATCCCTGAACTTTCCTGATATTAAAACCTGCCCTTCTCAGATTTTCTGCAGCTCTTAGCAAGGCACTACACACTATAGAGTGAGTCATATCTTGTCTTTTATTATTTGCTATTTTAAAAAGAGGATTAACCTTGCTTTTCCAGGTGAAATATTACGTTTCTTAAAGGAAGGAGTGTTTTCTCTACTTGATGGGCTGTGTTTCTTGCTGTCTTGGGCCCTTTGCCAAGCTCAGCATCCTGCAGACTCTGTCCAACTTTAGGTTGTTTCAGCTCCTTTATTAGTCCTTGTCTTTCTCCTTTGATTATCGTAAACCTGCCGATTTCCTCTCCTCCTGGGCTTCTTTCCCACTCCAGTGTGCCGGTTTTCCTTCTACCTTTGTTGTCTGGCTTGCCTTCCTTCTTCTTGGGTATGCAGTTTACACAATTCAGTCAGGATCCTCTTCTTTTCTCTCTCTGTACCTTCCCCCAGATAGCTTAGCCGTTTTAAAATCTTCACCAGTCACCTTCATGCAGCAACTTCAAAATTCATCTTTCAACCTGGCTACTTCCCCACAGACTAGAGTTATTTCCATAACTACATACCGAACATTTCCATGTGGATGACTTGGATATCTCCTTCAGTTCAACATGCTTGAAATCAAAATTAACATCTTTCTTTTGATATTAGTTCTCAGTCTGCAGGCCCTGTTTCTGCTTAGAACACTGAAAGCCTTTATTGGCTTTCTTGTGGTCTAAGGGATAAAACTTACACTCTTTGTCATGGTGCATAAAAACCTTCATGATTTGACCATCACCGACCTCTCCAGCTTCATTTTTCTGTTCATACAACTTAAAATCCAACTATACTGAACTTCTCCACATTTCTCAAATACAACATTCAAGTTCATGTCTCCATGTTCTTGTATATGCTATTCCTTCTGCTTGGATGCTGTTCCTTTCTTTTCTATCTAGGGAATCTTTTAGATTCAGCTCCAATATCTCCTTACCTCTGGGGTGTTTTTCCTTACTTTCTAGAGTTCAATATGTCCACATTCATATTCTCTTTGTGTGCAGTTATATATACAAATTATAAGACACATGTTGCATTTATTTATTTGCATGACTGTCAGGCTATTCTTTGTTTTTCTCTAGCACAGTATCTGGCAATAACAGCTGCTCATTAAATTTAGTTTGATCAATAAATGAGTGAATGAATGAGTTTTCCCAAAGCCCCAGGCATCACATTTCAAATTCAGATTTGACTTTCCCCTGTCCATTGCCTTCACTTGCTTCCTGTTCTCTCATTTTTAATCAAATTGTAAATGCCCTGTCCAGTTCTGCATTCATGCCTACACAATTGCAATAAAACACCTATATCTCTGCTCCTGCTTCACATTCTTTTTTTCTTTTCATTAAGGGACCAATTCCTGTAATAATACCAGTTTTGGTAATACCACTCACTGCCAAATTCAAAATCCATGCCTGGCTCCTCTTTGCTCTCAGAGAAGAGTCCACGGTTCAGCCTTTAAGGTCTTCTATGATCTGGAAGTAGGCTGTTGTTGCCACATCATCTCTCAGTCCCCTCAGCTCTGAATAAAGACTTGTGTGTCAGTCACCAAACACACTGTTTTGTTAATCCTCAAAACAACATTTTGAATGTTGAATTGGGTAGTGTTCTCTTCATTTGTATATGAGGAACCTAATTCTCAGAGTATTTAAGTAACTTGTCCAAGCTTATAACAATTTCATAGATTTTACAGTTTCTACCTGGCACCTGTTTGGAAGAATTGATTTTTCTTTTGTATATGGCCTACTTCTCCACCTTATTATAGGTTCTTTGAGTATAGGCATCATTATTAACTAACTCAATCTTACTGATATATGGAACAAAGATTAGGGGCTCTCAACTGACATACTGAGTTTGAGGTAGACCATCTTCTGGGGGAGTGAGTTAACAAGTTCAAAATGAACATCTTTAAGCAGTCTGTACAGTTCTATGCAAAATTAAATGATAAGGAGAGGTCTCAAAGTAATTGTGATATCTAAATTAAGGTTACTGGGCTCCCTTTTTATCCCTCATTAATGCCTCATCCTTTCCCATGATCTTGGACTTTTATATCCTTTCTCATGTGGTGCAACCCAATGATCTATCAACCTGATTATACCTCTTAACGTTTGAGATTTATTAGGTGCAGGCCAGTGTTTCAGCTACACTTTAATTATGTTAACTGCAAATGCAATTAATTGTGTCACCTTTGGGGAAGTATTTCACAGCTTCGTTTGGGGGAGGGTGGTTAAGTCCCTTATTAAAGTTGTATGTGTTGCAATTCTCAAGAGAAAGCCTGATTCTATGATTTTTGTGAGGCTTGACTATATCCTTTTTCTTCTTCTTTTTTCTTTTTTTCCTTGATTGCAGTTCATCAAGGCGACTGGTAGCTGCTTGCTTGTTGCAATTCAATTTGAGGGATATTAGCAAATGACAGTCATTTTACTTTCTGTAATACCGGCTGTCAAAATTAATACCCCATGCCTCCCACAAAACAGAGCCGTACGTGTTCTCCTGACTTGATTTTCTTGTGCCCTGAGCTCTTCACCATCTCTTTTATTCAGGCTCCCTGCCTGAGGCTGGGTTCCTTGGGAAGGGCTCAATGCCCTTTCCTGCTTCCAGCATTAGCCTGACTCCTGCCTGTAGTCACTCTGGGTCCTCACATAATAAATCACTTTAACCTGTTTCTAAAACAAGGTCAGATTGTGCTGTGATTCTTAAAAGGATCTAAAAATCTCTCTTTAGGTGCGATTCTCATGGTAGAACTTTTGGTCAAATAAAGGACAGTAACAGGGTTTATGGAGGGAGAGGGGGTGTTGTGTGTGTTGGGGGAGGGGAGCAAAGGAGGAAGAGAGACCTCTTGCTTCGGCCAAGGAATCTTTGCAATGTTTGAGTGGGCTTCCACGCCATAAACATCGGGGGCATTTAACATATCAAAGGCAAATAAAAATGACACGCAGATGGCTCACTTCTGAGGCCTCCTTGTGCAGTTTTGGGCACCCTCCATCCCTGTGGTTTTCCGAAATATTATAAGTATATATTCCCGATTAGGCTCACTGTTTTCTTCTCTAGGGCACTGCCTTTCAGCCCCAAACCATCTGGGCCCCACCTGAGGACTCAGGTCCTATCAGCAAACTCAAAGCCCGGCCCCAGGCTCAAGAGTCTTTTAGGATTTTCTGTGGCGCAATTAAGCATGTACAGCACACCACAGCCACTGAGACGCTGTTTATTCAGCGAAAGTGCTCTGTAATTTATTTAAAATAATCCATCGTTCACAAATAAAGGGGCCATTGATGGCCCCCACTGAAGGCCTCCTCTGAAAGGCATCCTCTTGATGGTCTCTTTTGCTGGTCACAGCTAAATACCTGACAAAGGTGATTCAGGCTTCTCTTTTTTTCCTATCCCTTCCCCTTACTTAGTTCTCTCCCACTTTTTTTTTTTAAATGAGATTTTACTAAACCTGCCTGTTTTCTTTTATACCAGTAATCAGACAAGGCTCCCCTCCCACCCATTTTTTTAAAGTAAAAAAACCCACAAATTGGTCATTAAAAATGATTAATGCCAGCCAATTTGATAATCGCTGTTTGAGAGGTGCCAGCCATTTTGGGATTTAGTGTAGCCTCGGAACTGGCTTCTTTATGGCCCTCTGCTAATGAGAAATCACATTAGGCTTTTTACTGTATATGAATTGATTAGCTGAAAATGAGATTATGGCCATGGTGCAACACCAGGGACAAAGAACCCTTTCTTTGCAAACACTTCCCAGTGCCAGGATGCTGCTTGAACTTAAAAATGATTTTTTTCTCCTAGTTTTCCAGGAAATTTTGGATGAGCCCAGATGTGGCCTCTACAGAAATGGGCTTATCTATGTAAATCTCCAAAACAAACAAACAAACAACACTCACATTTGGGGTTGTAGGTTGGACTGTTTCCAAGGAAGCAGGCAAAGGTGAAATGGTCCCAGAGCTTCTGAGTTAAACTTGCCTGGGTGGGGAGCTGGTCTCTGCCACTCATTTGCTCTGTGACTTGAGGCCAACCACTTAATTTCTCTTGTAACAGGCGAGAACAAATCTGACTTCATATTACATCTGTTTCTTATACCTTTAACCTTTGTATGCTATCGCTTTTGCTTAGAGTTAAGAATGTTGCCTAGAGCCTGAAATATACAGAATAGCCTATTCTCCAGGATCTGGACTTTCAGAGTGTAACACTTTTCCATTCATATAGAAGTAAAAAGTTGCAGAACAGAGAATAGTATTTGTTTTGTTAGGTTTACAGGAACATTGTGACCTGACCTACGTGGACAAAGGATTCCTGAACCAAGAAGTTTGCAACAACCAAGCTCACCACTCCCTTACCTTGCCTTTAAAAATGCTTTGCTGAAACCCTTCAGGGAGTTTGGGTTTTTTTTTTGGGGGGGGGGCACAAGTCACCAGTCTTCTTTCATGGCCCTGCAATAAACTCAAATACAAAGATATTCATATGCTGACTGTATTAGCCTCTGCCATTACTTTATATTCCTGTCATTGCCCTAAATGTAAATCTAATGTGATTCTAGCTCATTAATAGGAAGAAGAAATCAAGACTGGGAGAGGGAATATAATTAGAGGAAACAATTAAGTTGTGCTTTTGTTGACCTCTTGACCATCCTTCAATAGGTAACATTTATTGGAAATTAATTATATGCTCACAGTACAAGCAGTTTACATGCATTTTGCACTGAGTGTAAGCTCCAGGTGGGCAAGGCTGCCATCTGTCCTATTCACCACTGTGTTCTTGGAACCTGGGGTTGTGCTCTGCACTACGGCAAAATGTGATAAAACATGTTGACTTATTTATTTCCTCCTCTTTCCCTTCTCCCCACTTTCCAGGTTAGGACAGCAAGGCTCACTCACCTTGCCAATTTGTCTGCACTGGGAAAAGGGGAGGAGCCATATCTGAAGTATCACCTGTATCTGGGAGACTTTGGACAGCTTCCTCTACCTAAGTCAGCCTCTGTTTACTCTTTCCTGAAATTGTGATAATAATTCCTGTCCTGGCCCCTCTCAGGCTGCCAGACTTGAGGTACAGTCAAGTATTGGAGGTGGATGTTTCTTACTGGGCAGTACTGCACATGTGTGTGCATGCACACACACAGGTACACATGAGGGTCTGGCTATTGTTTCCAAAATTCTGACCTCTCCAGTTTCCCCGCTGTAATGGACTGAATGTTTTGTCTCCCCAAATCCATATGTTGAAGCCCTGTCCTCCAATGCAATGGTATTGTGAGGTGGGGCCTTTGGGAGGTGATTAGGGTTAGATGAGGTCATGAGGGTGGGGACCCCATCATGGGATTAGTACCCTCCTAAGAGTCATGAGAGAGCTTGCCACCTTGCTCTGCTCTCCACCACATGCGGATTCAGTAAAAAGAGAAGCTGGCAGACTGCAACAAGGAACTAAGGGGCTCTCACCAAACACTGAATCTGCTGGCTGCTTGATCTTGGATGCCTACCTCCCAGAACTGTGGGAAATGAACTTCTGTTGTTCATAAGCATGCCAGTCTATGGTATTCTGTTACAGCAGCTCAGTGGATTAAGACATCCACAAAGGTGGCTCTGGGCTCTGCGGTGAAGTAGACAAAAATCAAATGTACTGCTTGGGAGCAACACTGTGTGCCTGAAACATTACACACAGGATGGATGGTCCTCACAGTAATCCTATGAGGGAGGCATCACAAGCCCCATGTTATAGGTGAGGATGCTGAGACTCATGAAAAGTCTAAGTGACCTCTCTGGGTTATACAGCTGGTTAAAGGAGGAGTCAGAATTTGGACACAGTTCTGTCTGACTCCAAAACTGACCGTCTCAGGGCATCACATCACAATGCGTTCCTGGTTTGTTGTCAACACTGTCCTACCCCTGTTAATGACACCCAAGCCATCAGAGGCCCCCAGGTACTCCAGACCCCTCCAGGATTCTGCTGGTGTTCTCCACCCCTGGCCACCAATATTGAGCTTGCTGCTGCACAGGGGCTGAGTAATCAGAGATGTGGGTCAGTACTGATGGACTCTGCTTCTCCAAATTGCCAGATAATAAGAGAATCAGGTTTGGGTGTTGAAAGGCAAATTTCATACCACACGATTCAGAATAGCACCTTACAAGGTTTCATGTCATTCTTTTTTCTTGAAATTAACTTATTACTCATTCAATCTCAAACAATTTCTTTTATTTTAATTTTTTAATTAAAAAAATTATTGGAGTTTAGTTGATTTACAATGTTGTGTTAGTTTCCAGTGTACAGCAAAGTAAATCAGTTATACAAATACATATATCCACTCTCTTTTTAGATTTGTTTCTCATATAGGCCATTACAGAATATTCAGTAGAGTTCCCTGTGTTATACAGTAGGTTCTAATTAGTTATATATTTTATATATAATAGTGTTTATATGTCAATCCCAGTCTCTCAATTCATCCCTCCCCCACTTATCCCCTGGTAACCATAAGTTTGTTTTCTACATCTGTGACTCTACTTCTGTTTTGTAAATAATTCATTTGTACCCATATTTTAGATTCCACATATAAGCGATATCATATGGTACTTGCCTTTCTGTGTCTGAATTTCTTCCCTCAGTATGAGAATCACTAGGTCCATCCATGTTGCTGCAAATGGCATTATTTTGTTCTTCTTTATGGCTGAGTAATATTCCATTGTATATATGTACCACATCTTCTTTATCCATTCTTCTGTTGATGGACATTTAGGTTGCTTCCATGTCCTGGCTATTGTAAATAGTGCTGCAATGAACATTGGGGTGACAATTTCTTAACTTCTCTAAGAATCACATTTCTTCATCTAAAATGGATATAATAGCACATGCAGAGGCCACAGGTGGGTGTGAAAAACTGTTGTGTGAAGGAGGTGAGTAGTTATCAAAAGCTCAAAAAGCATTGCTGGTGATAGGAAGCCATCCACTGAGGTTTACCTGCTTCTGCTCATCTTACCTCTAAAGAAAATGCCATTGCTTCTTCTTCAGGGTCTTCTTGGATTCTTCCTTTCCTCCCCCATCATCTGGGCCTCGACATCTCCCTTTCTTATTAGAGCAGTAAAGTCCTACCTTATCTCTCTATTTGGAGACTAAGTTCTATTCCTATTATTCTTCACTCTAGACCTTCACTTCTATGCTAATAATCTCAGTCTAATAATACAAACCTCTGGTCATAAGCTGTGCCTCTCTTTCTGTGCCCACCTTTACCTTTCCTTAACCTGGTGGATCTTAGCAAACAGAACCTAGACCTATGAGAAGACATCATGATAGAGTGGTTACCATCCTGGATCTGAGCTTAACTCTTGAGGTTAGAGTATTACCTGTCCTATTTCACATGCTTGAGATTCAATTTCCTTACATGTTAAATGGGGGCTAATTATTTTATTGCCCTTGTTATGATAATAAATTAGACAATACATTAGTGAACTTTTTAATACAGTATGTGGTATGTAAAACACTCACTAAATTGGTAGCTATTGTTATAGTTACATTGCTTCCATTCAGTCACAATGATTTCTGATGAGGACTCAAGGAAATTTGAAGGAAAATTTGAAAGGAAAGGAAGGAAATATGAAACCTTGGGGTGGTGACATTGGGAACCAGAGAGTCTAGTGAGTGGATATTGAATACGAGAGCAAGGGATTGGCTATAGGTAGGACAGATGCTTTTGCTAAATTTATTCATATTTTGACACTCTACATTGTATTGTCAATACAATGTCATGTATTGTCATGGTTGATTTTATGTCTCATCTTGACTGGGCCACAGGGTGTCTAGATAATTTGTTAACATTGTAGGCATGTCTGTAAGGGTGTTTCTGGATGAGATTAGCATTTGAACTGACAGACTGAGTAAAGCAGATTGCCCTCCTCAATGTGGATGGGTCTCACTCAATCCATTGAAGGACTGAATTGAATAAAAAGTTGAGTGAGAAAGAATTTTCTTTCTCTGCTTGATTGTCTTTAAGTTGGGATGCCAGTTTTCTCCAGCCCTCAAACTTGGACTTGAACTGGAACTAACACCATTGGCTCCCCTGCCTACCAAACTTCTGGACTTGGACTGAAACTATACCATTATGTCTCCTGACTCTAGACTTCCAAACTCCATAATCATGTGAACCGATTCCTTTATAATAAATCTCTGGAGAACCCTGATTAATACAGATTTTGGTGTCAAGAGTGACTCAAGGAACAGAATGTTGAGAATTAATTTTCTGGATTGGCTTTGGGTTTTTTGGAATTGGTGCTCTAATGTGATTAGATTGAAAGATGCTAATGACTCTGTCTCCAGTAGTAAAGAGAGCACTAATAGTCCATGGTATGATCTGGCAATGGAGATACAGAAAATATCACCAGTGGATACTCTTAATCAACTACTTATAAGAAGAAAGGATCTGGGTGACTGTGTATATGATATTTTCAAACATTTTGGGAACACTAACAAGTATAATAAAGTTGGCTGGTTGTTTCTAATATTGCTGGACAAAGTGGTGAAAGAATAGGATGAGCTCAGGGATTCAGATTCCCAGCTCAAGTGCCAACATAAGAAACCCAAAAGTTTCTATGTATGCCATGAAAGATATCTTTTCTCCTATAGCCACAGGGCTGAGATTTATAAAAATTAAGTGCAAAATCTCATGTAGTAATAGGCTCAATTAAAATGCAAGTTGAATTCCCAGCCTCCCAAAATGTCTACTTTTAAATTGAAGGCACTGATTGGGAAAGAATGGGATCCTGTAAGTTGGAATGGGGACATGTGGGGAGACCCTGATGAAGTTGGGGTCATTGAGCTCCTAAATTCTGATAAGTATTTTGTGCCAGTGGGAGAGTCCTCCCCACCCTCAGTGGAAGCACCCTCCTTCTCCCCTGTGGAAGAGGTCATTCCACTTTCACCTGAGGTGACTAACCTTGCACTGCCCCTGAGGCAGCCAGACAAGACAATGCTGGTTTTCCTCAGGAACCACCCCCACTACACCTGAAGTCCCAGAAAACCCCTAAAGGTGAGGTACAAAGTGTGACCCATAAAGAGGTGTCTTACACGCCTAAAGAACTATTTGAATTTTCTAATTTATACAGACATAAATAAGGGGAACAGTGTAGGGATGGATATTAAAGGTGTAGGATAATGGTGGGAGGACCACAAAGTTGGATTAGGCTGAACTTACTGATATGGGCTCACAATAAGCAGATATTCTGCACTAAATGTTGTAGCTCACAGAGTTAGGAAGGGCTTGAATAGTTAGTTTCATTGGTTGACTGAAACACAGGACACAAAAAGGTGGCCCATGGTCGGAAAATTAAAAATGCTGGACCTGCCTTTGTTTAATGTATATGAAAGGATTCTTAGGCTTAGAGAGATTGGCATGTTAGAGTGGATTTGTCATTTAAGACCTCCTCACCCATACTTTGAGGGTCCAGAAGACATAACTTTGACCAATACTTTGAAAAATGAATTGTGAGGGGGGCCCTGGTATCCTTGAAGAGCTTTGTGATTGCTCTTCTCTGTGCACCAGACCTCACAGTGGGAGCTACAGTCACTGCATTGAGAAATCTAACTGCAGTGGGAGTACAGTTGTCTCTCAGTATCCAGGGGATTGGTTCCAGGACCCACTGAGGATACCAAAATTCAAGGATGCTCAAGACCTATAGTTGGCCCTCTGTGTCAGCAGTTACTCATCCATGGATTCAACCAACCACAGATCACGTAGTATTGTATTTATTGGAAAAAACTTCATGTAAGTGAACCCATGTTGTTCAAACCTGCATTGTTCAAAGGTCAACTGTAATTGGATCCTGGGGTTACAGGGACCAAGTGGCAGTGTTCAACCACCAAAGGCAAGGTGGACATGGTTACTGTAATGGAAAAAAGGGTCAAAACAGTAATTAGAATACACTGACTCACAGAGACTTATGGCATTGGCTGGTTGATCATAGGGTTACTATAAGTGAAATAGTTAGGAAGCTTACCAAATTCTTACTTGATCTGTATAAGTAGAAAAGTTCTAAGCCAGATGAACAAAAGTCTAACTCAAATCATAAAAACATAAAGTCAGTCAATTTCCAGTCAATTTCCATACTTCAGCCAGTTTACAGACCCAGAACCCCTTGAATGAAGGGGAGGCTAGTTCACGTTGAGGAAGGGCCCCAGTACACTGCCAAAAATTTATAATCTTTCTCCATATTTCCCCCGAATGGACCTATGGCCTTTTACCAGGGTAACTGCATTGGGGAAAAGGAAATAACCAGAACTTTCAAGGACTACTGGACACTGACTTTGAACAGTCACTGTGGTCCACCAGTCAATGTAAGGGCTTATGGGGATCAGGTGATGAATGGAGTTTTAGCTCAGGTCCATTTCACAGTGGGCCCTGAACCCGCCCTGTGTTTATTTTCTCTGTTCTGAATGCGTAATTAGAATAGACACACAAAGCAATTAGCAGAATCCCCACTATGATTTCCTGACCTGTGGAATGAAGGATGTGGGATGTGGGGCTATTAGAATTGCAGGCACCTAGGAAAATACTAAATCAAAAACAAGACCAAATTCCTGGAGGTATTATGGAGATTAGTGCTACCATCAAAGATTAGAAAGATGTAGGCATAGTCATTTCCACCAAATCCTTATTCAATCCATCTATTTGGCCTGCAGAGAAGACAGGTGGATCTTGGAGAATGACAGTGGATTATGGTAAGCTCAGCCAGGTGGAAACTCCAATTGAAGCTGCTGTACAAGATGTGTTTCTTTGCTTGAGCAAATTAACATGTCCCCTGGTGTCTGGTATGTAGTTATTGATCTGGCAAATGCATTTTTGTTTTTTGATACCTGTTAGTACAGACCATCAAAAGCAGTTTGCTTTTAGCTGGCAAGCCCAGGAATATACCATCACTGTCTTACCTCAGGGGCATATCAACTCTTCAGCCCTGTGTCATAATTTAGTTTTCAGGGATCTTAATCACCTTGCCTTTCCACAAGATATCACAGTGGTCCATTACATTGATGACATTGCACTGATTGGACCTTGTGAGCAGGAAGCAGCAACTACTTTACACTTATTGGTAAGACATTCACATGTCAGAGGGTGAGAGATAAATCCAGCAAAAATTCAGGGGCCTTCTACCTCAGTGAAATTTCTAAGGTCTAGTGGTGTGGCATCAAGATATCCCTTCTAAAATGAAGGAAAGTTGTTGCATCTGGTTCCTGCTACAACCAAAAGGAGGCACAATGACTTGTGAATCTCTTTGGATTTTGGAGGCAACATATACCTCATTTGGGTGTGTTGCTCTGGCCCATTTACTGATTGACCTGAACAGCTGCTAGTTTTGAGTGGGGTCCAGAACAAGAGAAGATTCTGCAACAGGTCCAGGCTGCTGTGATCTGCTGTTTGGGTCATATGATCCAGAAGTTCTGATAATGGCAGATTGGGATGCTGTTTGGAGTCTTTGGCAGCCCCTGTAGGTGAATCACAGCACAGACGCTTAGGCTTTTAAAGCAAAGCTCTGCCACCTTCCACAGATAACCAACCTCCTTTTGAGAAACAGCTCTTGGCCTGATACTGGGCCTTAGTAGAGACTGAATTCTTAACCTTGGGCCACCAAGTTACTATGTGACCTGAGCTGCCCATCATAAACTGAGTGTTATCTGATCCACCAAACCATGAAATTGTGCATGCACAGCCAATACTCCATGATCAAATGGAAGCAGTATATGTACAATTGGACCTCAGCAGTCCCTCTCAAGGTAGAGTAACTTTCAAGAAGTTACTCAAATGCCCATGGTCCCCACTCCTGCCAAACTGCCTCCTCTCTCCCAGTCTTCACAAGTGGCCTCATGAGGAGTTCCCTATAGTCAGTTGACAGAGGAAGAGAAGATGATTCTGCATGATATGCAGGCAATATCCCAAAATGGAGAGCTGCAGCATGACAGCCCCTCTCTGGGACATCGCCAAAGGACGGTGGTGAAGGGAAATTCTCCTAGTGGACAGAACTTTGAGCAAAGCTCCTGGTTATTCCCTTTCTTGGAAAGAGAAATGGCCAGATGGCCATTTATATACAGATTCATGGGTTGTGGCCAATGGTTTGGATGGGTGGTCAGGGAATTGGAAGGAATGTGACTGGAGAATTGGTGACAAGGAAATTTGGGGAGGTATGTGGATAGGTCTCTCTGAATAGGCAAGAAATGTGAAGATATTTGTGTCCCATGTGAATGCTCACTGGATACCAGTCAGTTTCTTTCCCCAGCCTCCCCTGTCATCTCCCAATGGGCTCATGAAAAAAGTGGCCATTGTGGCAGGAGTAGAGGTACACATGGGCTGAGCCACATGGACTTCCACTCACCAAGGTTGACCTGGCTATGATCACCACTGAGTGCCTGCTCTTCCAGCAGCAGAGACCAGCACTGAGTCTCCATTATGACACCATTCCCCAGGTGATCAGCTGGCTGATGATTTATAAGTTTATATGTACAGCCCAGACCTGTCTCTTAACCACAGACGCATGTCTCCATTGGCTAGTTGACATCTTCACTTGGTTGTCTAACAGGTATCTCAAACACAGCATATCCAAAATCAGACTCCTGATCTCCTTCCTTTTCTCCCACCCTTTCCCAAACCTGCTCCTTCAGTGGTTTTCTCACTGTAATTTGTAGAAATTCCATTATTTCAGTTTAGAAAACCAAGTATACTTTGAAGCCACAGTTTACAGTTCTCTCTCTTCTCAAATAATTCATTAGCCAGTGCTATAGGCTCTGCTCTCAAACCATTTCAGGATCTGACCATTTCTCTTGCATCCACCATCACCTCATTCTTGGATTATCACAACAACCTCCTGAATAACTTATCATTGCCTACACTCATTTGTCCCTATTCTATTCTCAACACAGCAGCCATTGAGAATCATGTTAAAACACAAGTCAGAGCATGGAACTTCTCTGCTCTAAACCCTCCAATGACTCCTATTTCTTTCAAGGTAAAATAAGGCTTTTTACGATGGCCTCTGTTTCCCTCCATGATCTAGCTCCCATTCCCTCAGGGACCTCATCTTCTCCTCTTCCCCTTGCTCACTCTCTTTCAGCCTCTGGCCAGTTCACTGGTCCTAAATTCCACCCAGGACCTCTGGTTCTCACTGCCACTGCTCCCTACCCCGTAACCCTCACCCCCAGTCCTAGAAGACCGCTCTACCGGCAATCCATAGCTTCTCCCTGACCTTGTTTAAAACCTTGCTCAAATATCTCCTTCTCAGTGAGATATTCCCCAGCCACTTAAAGTTGCACTTCTCTCCTGTACTGCACTCTCCAATCCCATTCCTTGCTTTCTTTAGCACCACTCATCATTCTCCAGCAGGCTTATTTGGTTTATTTTCTGTGATCATAACTAGAATATAAGCTGTATGTGTCAGGAACTTTTGTCTGTTTTGTTCACTGCTCTATCTTCAGTGCTCACAGTTCTAGGATGGAGAAAACATTCAATAAGTAGGCATTGGATAAATGGATGAATGAATAAACCCATGACATCATTCTGCTGGAGAACGTTATTGGTGCACAGATACATCAGTGACCTAAGTTGACCCTATTGCTTTGAAGAGAAAAACTTACATTTAGGGTGTCCTGATTTTCCTTGCGGAAGTTCTGCTTTAAGCCTTGTGTACTGTTTCAACTATTAATTAGTAGCCCTGTTCATGCTGAAAGTATTTTAAACAGCCATCTTGTTTATATTCCATGCTTGTATTCCAAGGAACCATGTTGTGTCAGGTGCTGCTGGCAGCTACATAACGACCAAGAGGGAAAGTAGCCCTAGTGTATAGTGAATGTAGTGGATGGCAGAGAGGAGAGAGAGAAAGATTCTGAATGCCCTGCTGATAGGGCTGAGCCACTAAATCACCCAACACTGAAACTTGCCCATGTTTTGCAAGAAAGAGTTTGGCATTTCAGCAGTTTGGCAATTATTGGAGAGAATACATTCCCACATTGTTAAGTCCTGTTTCCATTTGGGTGCCTCTTATTTGAGTTAAGATTTTCATCTGATAGATAACTCATCATAATCTGCTGTAGTAAACTGTCAGATTACTACCAGTAGCTCTAATTTCAAGGACATTTTAATGTAGGGGATGTAGTAGGCAGCTTATAGAGTGACTCCCAGTGATCCCAGCTTCCAGGTATTCACACTCTTGTGTAATCCTCTCCCCTCAAGGCTGGGCTGGACCTGGTGACTCACTTCTAATGAATGGAATATAGTAGAAATGATGGGATGTCACCTCCAAGATCAGGTTACAATGAGACTGTAGCTTTGTCTTGGGTGCCTGTTCTGTCTCTCTCTCTTTCACAGTTCTTAGTCTGGAGGGTGAGAGCTGTGTGTTGAGAATAAACACACGTGTCAAGGAACTGATGTCTCTGGAGGCCATGTGAGTGAGCTTGGAAGTAAATTCTCCCTGTTTTCCCTCACCATCCCTACCCCCGTTTTGAGCCAGAATGACTCAGGCTGCCCTGGCCAACACCTGTGAGACCCTGAACAAGGGGACCCAACGAAGCAGTACCTAGATTCTAGATCAGTATAATATGAGGTAATAAATGTTATTGCTGTAAGTAGTTAAATTGTACATTAATTTTGTATGCAGCAGTAGATAACTTATATAAAGAAGGAGCAAGGAATGCCTTTAGTTTTATCCATTGTGAATTCTAGACACGGATCACTTTCTGCTCAGGTGTCTCTGCAGGAGAGAGACAGCATCTGGGGAAGTACTAGCAGCAGAAACATGTTTCATTCTCATGCCCCCAGAAATAGTCAAGTAAAAGGGAAAATGGAACTAAGTCCTAGGATACTGAGAGATGTAGTTCTGATGGAACTGAAGTTGTCAGGGACAGGAGAAATACTAATCATGTTTTAGTCAGCTCGGGTTGCCATAAAAACATACCATAGACTGAAAGGCTTAAACAACAACCATTTTTTTCTTACAGTTCTGGAGGCTGGGAAGTCCAAGATCATGATGCTGGTTGATTCAATTTTTGATGAGAGTCCTCTTCCTGGCTTGCATATATCCGCCTTCATGCTGTGTCCTCACATGACCATGGTGGAAAAAGAGAGAGAGAGAGAGAGGGAGAGAGCGAGAGTTCAGACACCCTGGCATCTCTTCTTATAAAGACATTAATACCATCACATTTGGGGTTAGGGCTTCAACCCAGGAATTTGGGGGGAGACACACATACTTTCAGTCCATAACAGTACAGAATCAGAGATTGTAGGTGGGTGACTGGGGGTGGAGGGTAAGGAATCACGCTGCCCCTAAATACAGCAGAGACACTTTGTGCAATTCTGGCCTCCAACTAAGAGAGGACAGTAGAGTGTGGCAGTTACAAGTGCAGGCATTGGGGTCACACTGCCTACATCTGAATTCTGGCTCTGCCACTAACAAGTTGTGGAGATTTGTACAGATTAGTTCATCTTACTTAATCTCTCCGTGCCTCACTTTGCTCATCCATAAAATGGGATAACAATAGAATTATTCTGAGGATAAAAAAAGTAATATATGAAACATGCTTAGCTTGGTGCATGGCTTATAGTAAAATTTAAATAAGCATCATTGATGTTATTATTCTTACCGTCAGACTACTTGTGTTTAAATTTTGGCTGAGGCCAACTGTGTATCTATTGGCAAGTAAGTTATCCTTTAATGCTTGCAGGTTCCTCACCTGTAAAAATGGGAACAATAAGAGAATATCCCATGGGTTTGCTGTGAATGTGAAAAAATCATGCATACAATGTGTTTAGCACATAGTAAGCCCTCAGTGGAGATCATCTGTTATTGTCTTTCCTCCTTGTTCCATAAAATATTTTAGCTTATTTTCCCAACTTGGAGAGTCAATAGGAAATTTTAATTTGCTTTATAGAGATTTACTTTAGAATCAGTTTTAACATGTCTACTCTAGAAAAGGAGATGCCCCAGTCCATTTCACATAGTTCTTTTTTCTATCACTAGGTGTTTCAGTTAAAACAATCTTGTTGAGAGGTCATGGATAGTAGTAAAAAAGCTTGGACTATGCAGAGCTGTTTTTTGTTTTTTTGTTTTTTGAAATATAGTTGATTTACAATATTTTGTTAGTTTCTGGTGTACAGCAAAGTGATTCAGTTTATGTATATATATATATATATATATTCTTTTTCAGATTCCTTTTCCATTATAGGTTACTATAGGATATTGAGTATAGTTCCCTATGCTATACAGTAAATCCTTGTTTTTTATCTCTTTTATATATAGCAGTGTGTATCTATTACTCCTATACTCTTAATTTATCCTTCCCCACCTTTCTCCTTTGAGCTGCTTTTGATTTTCTTTTCTCCCCCATGTGAGTTGAGGAGTCTTAGAAAGTTACTTGCCTCCCTGACCCTCAGTTTCCTCATCTATACAGTAGGAAAAATAATGCCTCTTTCACAGCATTGTCAGAATGAAGTAAATTATACAGACACTCCTTTCCAAGTGTTTGCCACAGGCTATGAACTGATGTGTCCTTCTGTCTTCCTATAGACTTCTTCCTCATCCATCCCCACTGCCTTCTTTTCCCCCTGCATGTAGTACCATAACATTGTAAGCATTTGTAAATTCTGCCACTTAATTAGTGTCATGCAGTGTTGCTGGGTGGCTTAATCCCCTTCCCTAGCACTACTGGGACTGTATGAAATACAAGACGAACATTCTTACCATAAAGTTATATTGAGAAATTTAATGAACAGAAAATGTTATATACCATCTGCATCAAAATTAAGTATGTAGCTTATGTATGGACACAGAATTCCTAGGCGAACTCATTCTGTGAAACCTGTTTGCTCTGTCTGCCAACAATTCTTAGAAGTGTGAGGCATTTCCTCATGTTGGCTTCCTGGCTTCCCTGGTATCAGTGGACGCGGCTGAATGAAGGGATTTTGGTCTCCCCAGAGCCTACACTCATAGGGAATTAAGCTCTTGGGCTCAGGCTGACTGCCCGAGTTCAAATGCCAGCTCCAATACTGAGTAGATCAAGTCTGTGTAACTGTGCCCAAATTTCTCTTCTGTAAAATGGGTTGCATTACCCAAGGTAATTAATGCCAGTTACTGTAACAGGAACTCTTAGTGGATTGACACACTTACTCTGTCTTTCTCACTTTACTGTCTAATGAAGGAGAGTGTGGAAGATTGATGAGGAGCCACACACAGAAATAGGTGCATCCCTTTTACCTATGTTCCATTAGCCAGAATACAGGCAGAGGGTCATATTTAGAATCAAAGGGAGTGGTGGTGGGAAAAGTGGACTTGCTGTGTGGTGGGGGAAATGCAGAGTGAAGTGAATGCCTGACATTTTCTCTGTTACAACGAGGATAACAATCCTTCTATCTCCTAGGGATGCTGTGATGATTACATGTGTGAATCCACATTGAGCATTAGAGCACTGTCTTTCTCATAGTAAGCTCTCCATATGTAATATCTTACTCTACTCTTCTTCTCCTCATCAGCGTGACCATCAGTTAGTTTCCTGATCATCCCCCATTGCACGTTGGTTTCAGGGAATCCAGCGGAGGTAGGGATTACTCTTCTTGGAACCACAATCTCAGGGCTACTGCCAGATCCTCAACTAGGGACACAGCTAAAATATGCCCAAATTGGCCTCTGTTGATAATTTATGCCTCTTGCCATTAACTTGGGCTGCTCAGTTGGCTTTAGTCAACTGGTAGTTCCAGGTTAATTTCTTACTGATTTCATGGGTATGGAGAGTGAGGAGGGAAACTTAATTAGCTTTTGGGGAAGAGTGGTCACCAATTTAAACCTTCCCCATGCCTCTCCTTTCCCTAAGGGTCATTTCCCATCTTCATTGTGTTCTCTGTTCTCCAATTAGTCTGCCAAAGAGTTTTAAGCTACACACGCTCCTCATTCATTCATCATTCCTAGATTCAAAAAGTACTTATAGAGTATCTGTTATGTAATAGACATTGGTGGGGAATACATCAGTGAACAAAAGTTACAAACATCTCTATCCTCATGAATCCTGCATCCAAATATTGTGTCTATGTCAGGAATGAGGTGGGGACCAACAATAAACGTAAACCTAAGTATAATAATGCTATATCAGATAGTTATGATTGTCACAAAAACAAACAAACAAACAAACAAAAAAAAACCCACATTGTGGGCAAGATGTGTTATGGGCTGAATGTTTGTGTGTCTCCCAACATTCATATGTTGAAATCTAGCTCCCAATATGATGCTATTAGGTAATGAACATATTACCTTTGAGAGGTAATAAGGTCATCAGGGTGGAACTGTCGTGAACGGGTTTAGTGCCCTTAAAAGAAGGGACCAGAGAGTTAGTTCCCCCTTTTTTTTGCCATGTGAAACAAAGAGAAATGGGCAGTCTGCAACCTGGAAGAGGACATGGACCAGCTCCTTACTATGCTGATCTTGGACTCTCAGCCTCTAGAACTGTGAGAGATAAATGTTTGTTGTTTAAAACACATAGTCTATGGTAATTTGTTAGAGCAGCTCAAACTAAGACAGAAAGATATATTAGGTGTGTTAGAGACAGGGAGAGCTGAAGTTTTTTTCTTTTTTTAATTAGTAGAATATACTTAGGGCAGTTTTAGGTTTACAGATAAACTGAGCAGAAAGTGGGGAGTTCCCATATACCCCTTCTTCCCCTGTATGCAGTTTCGTCTATTTTCAATGTCTTATATTAGTGTGGTGCATATGTTACAATTGCTGAACCAATATTGGCATGTTATTATTTACTTAAGTCCATAATTAAGTTAGGGTTCACTGTGTTGTACAGTTCTATGGGTGAGCTGTAGTTTTACAAAAGATAGTGTAACAGACACCTCTTGTGCCTGCGTGGCATCCTCTCAACTCCCCTTCTTCTTCCACCTTGACGGAGTTGCAGCTCTTCTACCTACTTCCAGAGACACCTGCTGGACCACTCTACCATTCTGATGAAAGCATGTACAAGCCTGGATGTGCAAGTGTGTTAAACATCTCACAGGGACACCTTCCGTCAGTGGAAGGTGGGAACTGGTGGATGGCAGTCTAAAACCATTGACCACAAGGGCTGAGATGGATCTAATGTTCTTGTTGATCACATAACAGGGCCAGAGAGGCTAAGAGATTTCTCAGGGACACACAAATCTTCAGTGGATGTTCTGGAGATGAGATACTCAACCTCGGGCTCCCAGCAGAGTTCTCTTTTAGGGCAGGGAATAAAGAAAGAGAGAGCTCACTGTCGTTGGGCTCCAACTGAGAGCACAGATCAAGGATAATCACCCTGCTGTCCAATCCTCTCTCCTTGGTTTACATCACTGTTATTTTTTCCCTTGTTATTATTACTAAGCAATATATTCAAACTTTTATAAAAGGAAAATAAATACCTGCTTTTTAAAGAGCACTTTCCAGTGACTCATTAAGGAGAAAATCTCCATAGGAACAGGAATGAAAGATTGAACATTTTGAACTGTTTGTTTTTCTGTCCTGGACTTACATTCGGTGAAGTTTCTGTATCGATAGCTCAGGAGGTTGAAATATAATATTCAGACTGTTTCTGTGTCCCTGGGAGGGTCGCAGAGCCCCTACCTTCTGTCATTCTGGGATGCTGCAGTGTGACTTGAAAGTGACCCAGACGGACCACATCTCCAGGGTGTTGAAGCTGTTCAGTTTCCATATTCATTTAGTTATTGGGCTTTTTATGTGTGGATTTTTTTGTGACCATGAAATTGAGAGATGAAGAGGCCTGGATGCTGCCAAAAGCTCTGTGGCCAAGGCTCCGTGTGAGTCCCCCTGCTTTGCCAGCACCCTTCATTCCTGATGGCCGCTCTCCTGTTCCTGTCCTCATCTTCCCAGCAGCACCAGCAAAATGTTCAACATGCCTAATTGATTTGCGAGGTCTAAGAGTCATGGATCTTAGGGATTAGGTAGAACAGCTGTCCTATTGTTGTTCCAGAAGTGAATGTTAATTTTTTTGCTTTTGTTTATCACACCCTTATGCTGAAATATAAATGAGACAGAAAGAGTTAATAGTATGACTTTCAGAAAGCATTTTTTAATTTTTATAATGTAATAGCCACTAACCTCTATATAGGACTTACAATGGGTCAGGCTTTCTTTTAAATATTTCATATAGAATATGTTATTTAACTCTCACTCTAGCCCTATAGAGGCAGCATTTATCTATCTATCTATCTATTTATCTATCTATCTATGTATCATCTATTTATCTATCAATCTACCTACCTACCTAACATCTATCTAACAACACCATCTTCATCATCTCTATTTAACATCAACCAAAGGGCTGGAATTGGAACCCCACCAGTCTGGCTCCAGAGTCCATATTCTAAACTGTTACATAAAAAAATTAGAAGAGAAAGGAAACATCAGAGCCAACCTTCTCATTTATACATGTGGAAATTTTCGCATGTAGTTCAGAGGGGAATTGACTCTCCTAAAATCACACAGCAAGTTAGTGCCTGCTGAATTCCAATCTGAAGTTCTTTTCCTACTTGCACAGTGAATCTCTGTCCCTGAGGTTTGAGAGAGCCTAATGCATTAAGCAACAGGGATTGAAACAGATACTGAATTGACTTTTTGAGGTAGAGTAACCTGCCTAGAAAGGCAAGAAGGAGACAGTGGAGCAAGTGGGGAGCATGTGCAGGGGAGAAGGAGTCTGAATTTAGAAATTGTGCTGCATTAGGCTCTGGCCAAACTCCAGTGATTTTTGTTCATTATTATTATTTTTATGTGAAAAGGAACCTGCAACAGTTTAGGCTCAGCTATTTGCCTTCAAGAATGGTTTGTCAAATTTGGATCCAATGCCAGTTCAGCACAATGAGTGTTCATGGGTGGCATGTGTATGTATGTGTGTATGTGTACGTGTGCTCAGGTGTTTGCATGGGCCCATCTCTGTGTGTGCCCATGGTGTTGGCATAAAAGGCAGTCCATCCTAGGACTTGCTGGCTACTTCTTACCTCCAACCCACCTCCCTAATGTGTCAAGAATTTTAAATTAATCACCTGGCTGGTTTGCACTGAACTTACTAGTGTTTATGAAAAGGAATTCATTGGATATGCTTATTAATGGAACACGTGTAATAATACTAAAGCCTGTGATTAAAAAGAAATTTAAGACCCATGAGTTCTTAATAGAAAAACATATCATTTGAGTGTTTATTTTCTGGTGTAAAATGGCTGAGACTTTTTTAAGGGGAAGGGTGTCTTTTTTAAATTTTAGAAGGATCATGGTATTCATACTGAAAGTTAGCAATATTTTGCAGAAGCCCTTTTAGATTGTGTTTAGCAGAGTACTCTTCTGATAAAGCAGAAGCTGTTAATTGTTTCATTCTTTGATGGAAATAAATTGCAGAGTAATTCTACTCATGGGTTTTATTCATTAATTCATTAATCAAAAATATATTGCATACCTATCATGTGTCAACACAGGGCTACACTGGAATTAAGAGATGGAAACACTTGATCTTACCTTTAGATGACCCACAGTATGATGGAGGGAAGACATGGGAAGAAAGAATCACAATACTTGTCCTGATAGAGATGTGGAAAGGGCAGTAAGGATAGGCCAGGAGTCAGGGGCTGCCCAGAGGAGGCAGGATTTAAGCTGAGATTTATCCAATTAATCAAGGTAGGGAAGACCAGTCCAAGGATATAGTATTACACATTTATGGGGTCTTGGGAGCAAGTTGTGTTGGGTAGAAGTATGTTGTTTCCAGTTTTAGAGTGTGAGTGCCAGTTATCTAAAAAATAACTACTGCTTAAATTCTCTCGTTCATCCATTTATTCATTCAGTTGCAAAGATACGATTCTTGTTCACATGTGTGTTAACATATACATATACACAAGTAAATATCCATGCACACATATATTGATATATTAATATTCCTTGGTGAAGTGTAATACCTTGATTTTCTTACATTTTAGTGAGATTTAATCATCCACATTATTTTATAGAGAGTTGTAGAAAGTTCTGCATATAAAATGAAGCTAGTTGATTTTGGCTTTTCAGAAGTTTGCTTGTGGTTTTTTTAGAAATCTTTTATTTTCCAGGGAAAACTTGCATAATTTCTCCACAAATCCTATTTATCTTTCAGAATGGCAAGGAGAACAAACTGCTTTGGGTTTCACCGAACTGGAAGACTGCAAAATCTCTACACGTTTTTGTGACATCTGAGTATAGGTTTAGGAGTTTGGAATGTCTTGAAGAGAAAAGTTGTTTTAGTTTCACTTTTTATTTTTAGACTTACTGGTAGATTTTAGGAATGTCAAAATAAGACCCTGTGTATTTGGATTTTCTAAAACTCAAACAAATATGCATGCATTAACTGCTCATTCACTAAATATTGATAAAACACTCATAATGAAATATCAAAGAAGATGTGAGAAAACCAATTCAACCTCTACTCTCAAGAAGTTCACAGTCAATTGAGGGTGGAGGACAAACAAAGGGGGTGGGGGGGAATGGTGGATTTTATTATGGAAAAAATATTGAAAAAGAAGAGACATAAGTGAAGTCTTCAAGAACTAGTATGACAGAAGCAGATCTGTGTGTTTTAAGCGGAGGAATAATTATAAACCACGACAGGGAGGTGACACTGAGCAATTACCTGACTTTTGAAGGATGGGTAACATGTCAGAATGAGACTTGAAGTTGTTTTGAGGCCACTCAATTCTACTGCTTGCACACATAGAATCGATAGATAACATACAATAAAAGAGGAGAAAAGCCTTCTACAATAGTTCAAAAATAGGATACACATCTCTGTGGTTCAGAAAATAAAAATACATATGGGACTGACAGCTGTGGTGGAAACCTAACAGGCTCTGGATTCCCAAGGAGTCAGGGAAGGCTTGAAGTTTAGACCCTACGGTGTAATTAGGACTAAACTGCCTTAATGGTGCCAGGATCACTGCTTCTCAAAAGTTCTGGAATGTGGTTCTACCAGTTGGTGTGAAAAGTTGCTACTTTTTAGTTTATATGGAGGTGTGTATCATTCAATTATGGGCTAAGAGAATCTCCTGGCTCAGTGATTATATCTGTGAATGCCTCTGAGGGCAAGAGATCCTTGATCCTAATATAAGACCTGGTTCTGGCCAGGAGTTCCAGGGGCCAGGTGGAGGCAGAAAAGGCTAGATATGGAGGAGTACATAAAGACAAACATGTTCACCCCCACCTCAGAGAGAAAAACAATAACACTTCCATTCAAAATGTGCCCACAAACAAAAGTTATAAAACACATGAACATATTAAAAGGTGGTCAATAAAATCCATGATTGGATGTGTCATGGCACATAAAATAGATTAATAAAACAGTCTGAAAAAGAACTGCAAAAATATGTGAGGGATGATCAGGGATACATAAAGGAATATATATCATGAACAAAACCAGGCTATTAGTGGACCAAGAACATGTGTATGTTTAAACATTTCAAAAAAATAAATTGAAAATTAAAAACAATCATAGAAATAAAACACTCAATAGATAGAATAAACTCTAGACTGGACAAGGCTGAAAAACAATTAATAAATTGGAAGATAGTACTAAGTACATTATCTAAGATATAGAAGGATCTATAAAGAAATAAAAGTTATTGAAATGGTAGAGAAGAGATTTTTGAAGATCTAATGGCTGTGAATTTCCCAGAGATGAAGAAAAGACAGGAGAACTGGCTAAGATAAATAAAAATAAATCTAAACCTAAACCATTGTTGTAAAATTATAGAACATTAAGTTTAAAAAGACCAATCTCAAGACTGAGTCAGGAAGAAATAGGCAACCTGAACAGACCAATCACTAGTAATGAAATCAAATTTGTAATTAAAAAAAACTCTCAGGGACTTCCCTGGTGGTACAATGGTTGAGAATCCACCTGCCAATGCAGGGGACACGGGTTCTAGCCCTGGTAAGGGAAGATCCCACATGCCATGGAACAACTAAACCTGTGTGCCACAACTACTCAGCCTGCACTCTAGAGCCCATGATCCACAGCCACTGAAGCCCGTGCACCTAGAGCCCATGCTCCACAACAAGAGAAGCCACCACAACGAGAAGGCTGCACACCACAACAAAGAGTAACCTCTGCTCGCCTCAACTAGAGAAAGCCCGTGCACAGCAACAAAGACCCAATGCAACCAAAATAAGTAAATAAAATAAATATATATATATATATATATAAAAAACTCCCAGCAAACAAAAGTTCAGGATTGGATGGCTTCACAGGAGAATTCTACCAAACATGTAAAGAAGAGCTTATACCTATTCTTCTCAAACTGTTTAAAAAAATGAAGCAGATGGAACACTCTCAAATTTATTTTATGAGGCAACCATTACCCTGATACTAAAACCAGACAAAAACACTATAAAAACATAATAAAACGACAGACCAGTATCTTTGATGAATATAGACGTAAAATTCCTCAAAAATATTAGCAATCTGAATTCAACTATATATATAAAGGATCATACACCATGATCAAGTGGGTTTTATTCCAGGGATGCAAGGATGGTTTAATATTTGCAAATGAATCAATGTGATACATCATATTAACAAAAGAAAGGATAAAAATCACTTGATCATCTCAATAGATGTAGAAAAATCTTTTAACAAAATTCAACATCTATTCACGATAAAAACTCTCATCAAAGTTAGTATAGAGGGAATATATGTCAATGTAAAAAAGGCCATTTATGACAAACCCAGGTTAACATAATATTCAATGGTGAAAAGTTAAAAGACTTTCCTCTAAAATCAGAAACAAGACAAGGATGCTTACTCTCACAAGTTCTATTTAACATAATATTAGAAGTCCTAGCCACAGCAATCAGACAAGAAAAAGTAAAAATGCATCTAGTTTGGAAGAGAAGATGTAAAACTGTCACTATTTGCAGAGGACATGATATTTTATATAGAAAACACTATAGATCTCACCAAAAAACTATTAATAAATGAATTCATTAAAGTTGAAAGATACAAGATTAATGCACAGAAATCAGTTGCTTCTCTGTACACTAATAATGAACTATCAGAAAGAGAAAACAAGGAAACAATCCCATTTAAAATTACATCAACAACTCAGTGGTTTGTGACCACATAGAGGAGTGGGATAGGGAGGGTGGGAGGGAGACACAAGAGGGAGGAGATATGGGGATACATGTATATGTATAGCTGATTCACTTTGTTATAAAGCAGAAACTAACACACCATTGTAAAGCAATTATACTCCAATAAAGATGTTAAAAATTACATCAAAAAACAATAATATGGGCTTCCCTGGTGGCGCAGTGGTTGAGAGTCTGCCTGCCGATACAGGGGACACAGGTTCGTGCCCCAGTCTGGGAAGAACCCACATGCCATGGAGTGGCGGGGCCCGTGAGCCATGGCCACTGAGCCTGCGTGTCCGGAGCCTGTGCTCCACAATGGGAGAGGCCACAACAGTGAGAGGTCCGCGTACCACAGAAAAAAAAAAAAGAAGAAGAAGAAGAATATACCTAGGAATAAACTTAACCAAGGAGGTGAAAAACCCATACTCTGAAAACTATAATACATTGATGAAGGAAATTGAAGACATTATAAATAAATGGAAAGATATCTCATGTTCTTGAATTGGAAGAATTAATATTGTTAAAATGTCCATACTACACAAAGCAATGTACAGATTTAATGCAATCTTTATCAAAATACCCATGACATTTTTTTACAGAACTAGAACAAATAAGACTAAAATTTATATGGAACCACAAAAGACCCTGAACTGCTAAAGCAATCTTGGGAAAAAAGAACATAGCTGGAGGTAGCATGCTCCTTGACTTCAGACTATACTACCAAGTTATAGTAATAAAAACAACATGGTACTGGCACAGAAACAGACACATATTTCAGTGGAACAGAATGGAGAGACCAGAAATAAACCCACACACTTATGATCAATTAAATCTATGACAAAAGAGGCAAGAATATACAATGGAGAAAAGCCAGTATTTTCAATAAGTGGTGCTGGGAAAACTGTATAGCTACATGTAAAGGAATAAAATTAGAACATTTTCTCACATCATATACAAAAATAAACTCAAAATGGATTAAAAACCTAAATGTAAGACCTGAAACCATAACATTCGTAGAAGAGAACATAGGCAGACCACTCTCTGACATAAATAAATATTTTTTGGATCTATATCTTAAAGTAAAAGAAACAAAAGCAAAAATAAACAAATGGGACCTAATTAAACTTAAAATCTTTTGCACAGCAAGGGAAACCATTGACAAAACGAAAAGACAACATACTAAATGGGAGAAAATATTTGCAAATGATATGACTGATTAAGAGTTAATACCCAAAACATTGAAACAGCTCACACAACTCAATATGAAAAACAAACAAACAAAGAACAACCCAATTTAAAAATGAGCAGAAGAACTGAATAGACATTTTTCCAAGGAAGATATCCAGATGGCCAACAGGCACATGAAAAGATGCTCAATGACACTAATCACCAGAGAATTATATATCAAAATATATTTTGATTTATCAAAAGATATTACCTCACACCTGTCAGAATGGCTATTATCAAAATGACCACAAATAACAAATGTTGTTGAGGATGTGGAGGAAAGGAAACCCTTGTACACTGTTGGTGGGAGTGTAAATTGACATATCCACTATGGAAAACAGTATGGAGATGCTAAAAATAGAATGACCATATGATCCAGCAATTCTACTCCTGGGTATATATACAAAGAAAATGAAAAAAACTAATTTGAAAAGATACATGCACCTCAATATTCATAACAGCATTATCTTCAATAGCCAAGGTATGCAAGCAACCTATGTGTCCATCAGCAGATAAATAGATAAAGAAGATGGGTATACACAGACACACACACACAGTGGAATATTACTCAGCCATAAAAATGTAATTCTGCCATCTACAACAATTGGCATGGACCTGAGATGTTTTATGCTTAGTGAAATAAGTCAGAAAAAGAATGACAAATGCTATATGATATCACTTATATGTGGAATCTAAAAAATAATACAAATGAACATATATTGATTGCAAAACAGAAACAGACTCACAAATACTGAGAACAAACTAGTGGTTACCAGTGAGGAGAGAAAAGTAGGGAGGGGCAAGGATAGGGATAGGGGATTATAAACTACTATGTATAAAATAAATAAGCTGCAAGGATATAGCACAGGGAAATACAACCATTATTTTATAATAAATTTAAATGAAATAGAATCTATAAAAATATTGAATTGCTGTGTTGTACACCTTAAACTAATATAATATAGTACACCAACTATTCTTTAATAAAAAATATTACAAAGTGACCAATTTTTTTTTTAGCGGTATGCGGGCCTCTCACTGTTGTGGCCTCTCCTGTTGCAGAGCACAGGCTCTGGTCACGCAGGCCCAGCGGCCATGGCTCATGGGCCCAGTCGCTGTGTGGCATGTGGGATCTTCCCAGACTGGGGCACGAACCCATGTCCCCTGCATCAGCAGGCAGACTCTCAACCACTGCACCATCAGGGAAGCCCAACGTGACCAATTTTAAAGTTAACAGAGAGAAGAGGTAAATTAACAACAAAATAATGGCATACACTGGCAGTGATTTCTCTTTATCAGAATAGATGTTAGAGGCAATGGTACAATATCCTCAAGGTGAGGAGAGAAAATAACTGTCAATTTATAATTTTAGACCCAAGTGAACGATCATTTAAGAGGGAGGCTTAAATAAAATTTCAAAGATTAAGAGAATTTACCATCTCTTACTAGAGGAACCAATAAATGGTGTGCATAAAAAGTGAAGCAAAGTAAACCCAGAAGGATGAATAGCTGCAAGTAAAAACAGTGAGCACAGAAATTAATATGTTAGTGTACTTAATGAAGGTGAGCACAACTTAGAAAAAATATAAAACTGAGTCTATATGATATAGAAAATAAGATAGATACTAGATTTTAAAAGGATAGTTAAGGGCTTCCCTGGTGGCGCAGTGGTTGAGAGTCCGTTTGCCGATACAGGGGACACGGGTTCATTCCCTGGTCTGGGAAGATCCCACATGCTGCCGAGCGGCTAGGCCTGTGAGCCATGGCTGCTGAGCCTGTGCATCCGGAGCCTGTGCTCTACAATGGAAGAGGCCACAACAGTGAAAGGCCCATGTACTGCAAACAAACAAACAAAAAAGGATAGTTAAAACATTATCAAGTCCTTGACTTATTTATAGGAGGACAAAATTAGTGAATAATCTTAGACTTGTTAGAAAACTATAAAAGTTTAATGTTAAATACTAAAATATGAACACAATTTATATATTGCAAGCCAACAATGAAAAAAGAAAGAAATGTAGACCTAGAGAATGCAAAAAATGAGAGCAAAAGAAGTAAAGAAAAGAATGATATGATGGTTAATTTTATGTATCAGTTTTACTGGCTAAAGGATGCCCAGAGAGGTGGTGAAACATTATTTCTGAGTGTGTCTGTGAGGGTGTTTCCAGAAGCAATTAACATTTGAATTGGTAAACTGAGTAAAGCAGATGGCCCTCCACAGTGTGGGTGGGTATCATCCAATCCACCAAGAGCTTGAATAAAACAAAAAAAAACAATGGAGAAAGTGCAAATTCACTCTTTCTGCGTAAGCTGAGACATCCATCTAATCCTGTTCTCAGGTATCGGTGTTCTTGACTCTTGGGCTTTCAGACTCAGATTGGAACTTTCATCATCAGCTCCCCAATTCTCAAGCCTTCAGACCTGGACTAAATTACACCACCAGTCTTCCTGGGTCTTGAGACTGCAGATGGCAGATCGTGAGATTTCTTGGCCTCCATAATTGTGTGAGATGATCCCTATAATAAATCTCCTCATATATATATATATATATATATATATATATATATATATATATATATATATATATATATATATATATATATATATATATATATACAATTGGTTCTGTTTGTCTGGAGAACGCTAGTACAAATAATAAAAGAAAGCATAAAAAATAGAGGAGATGTTGTGTTGAATAAGATGGAAAATTCCTGAATGTTTAAATATAAAAAGTCCATTGTAGAATGAAATATAGAGTAGAATAATATTATTTAAAATTTTACAAACTGTGCAAAACATTGTTATTTTAAAACAAATAAATTTATATCCTATATGTATAAACTTTGTTAAAAATGGACAGGAAAGACCAAGATCAACATCAGGATAGTGATTACATCTGGAATAGGATGGAGGATAATAGGATAAGGAAGGAGTACAAAGGGGCTTCAATTCTATCTGTAATATTTTCCTTTATAATAACAAATGAAGCATAGTTTAAGGTGTGTTCAATCGGGGTGATGGGTACAAAAGTATCACTATTCTCTGTAGTTTGCTGTTGGTTTAAATATTTCATGCAGACCTTGATGGGAAGACCATGTGGGAAGTGTCTCTTTGTTTTCACTCTTCCCTGGCAGTGATTTTAAGCCATGGGGGGATTTCTGTAGAATCCTTCATCTCTGCCACTCTTCCTTATCTATGTGTCTAGGTTGTAGTTACCTAAAAGAGAACAATCAAAATTGTTCTTTTCATGATTGAATCAACCAACTTCTTAAAGGGGCCTCAGTTCTTATGGAATTTATTATGGTCCTCAGTGTCCACCGTTCTTATGAACAGAAACTCCATAAAGACCAAGATTTCACCAGGATTGTTCAACACTGCATTTCCAATGCCTGTGCCTTGGCATAAATATTGGGTTAATAAGTGCATAAGTAAAGGAAGGGCAGTTAGATTTACCCAAAAGCCCATTCACCAGTCTTCCATATGCCTGACTCTTCCATGACTCTGTGTCTTTGCACTAGTCAGCCCTCCTGTGCCCTTTAGGAATGGCCTTGCCTCCTAATTGGCTGTAAAAATTCCTCTTCTAATCTTCCTATTTCCTGGAAGAAGATGGAAGCTTTATTAGGTCAGAGATCCTATCTATCTTTTTCAGCGCTGAATACCCATCACCTGGTGCATTTATAGAGTATATGTATTCTATTTATGAGACCAGGTATTACTTCTCCTTGAAGCCTTTCCTGACATAGCTCCCATACGCCTGACAACTACTATTCCAGACAGAGATAATCACGAAAAAGATTTTTTTTCATGACACTATACCTAGTACATATATTTCAATAGTTGTGATTAGTATATTGTATTGTAAGTAATTGTTTCCCTCATTAGATATTAATTCCTCAAGGACCAGATTTATATCTTTTTATCTCTAAGTTCCTAATTACTTTTCTGGCAAGCATGTGGAACAGAGCAGCCTTTCAATAGGGACTTGCTGAATTGACTTAAATCCGTTGGTTAGTTGTGTTCTGTGACTTTTCTGAAACACTCAAAATCCTCCTAATGTTGCTTCCCTTCTCCGGAGAATGGCTAAGTGATCCCAGCACATAGTTAAATCTTCTGTCACTTCTGAAGGAGCCTAAAATAGTCATTAAGACGGATGCCTAGGAAAGGTTAAGATAATGTAAAAAGTGGGGAGAGGGATCGGTAGTTAACTTCATCTTTTCTACCCAGGGCTGTGACCAATGAGTCACCTGGGATCGGCACAAGCCCTCCTGCAGGGAGAACTCTTTTGCTCTCTCAGTCCCCTACTGCTGCCATCTGTTGATAATTACTGTCCAGTCTCTGCAGAGAACGTGTGATATTTAATATTTCCTCACCACTTGAACAAACATGAGGCAATAACAGAAAGGTACTTGGCCACAGGAGTAGAAAGCATGAAAGAGTCAGAGTACACCTTGGGCCAGGCAAACAACTGACTTCTCTTTGCAAAGTTAAGAGAAGTCCCCATGTTTCAGAGCCTGAAGAATAGGTACATTGACTTAGGTTGTGGTTTTGGAAGAAAACTCTTAAAAGTCTAAACTATCAAGAAGATTAGAAAACAAAACATAACTTCTTTTGACAACTGATGTGATTTTTCTCTTCATGAGCCATTGTGAAATTTTCCCAGGTAGCTTTTCAGCATTTTTGGAGAAAGTTGATGCTCTTGCCAAGTACTAAGAAAGAAGAAAAGTATTTTGTATGTTTGAAAAAGTGTTCTTCCATTTGAAAGCCTTTTTTTTTTTTTTAACCATTCCTTTTGGGGGTGGGGAAAAGAGGTTTCTAGTTTCATTTGCAGGTGGGAAGTTCAACTTCCTGTTTGAAGAATAACAAGAAGATTCAACAGGGACAGGCTTTCTGCCCTGCTTTGCACATACAATAAACTCTGGATTAGTGATGTGATAGGAAATAGACTGCCTTGGTTCATTAAGTTTTTGGATCTGAAGCTGAGAAAGGTGAGGTCACCAATGGCATGTAGATACACATGGTTCGTTGGTCATCCATAGTGAAGTGGCAGCTGGGGTTGTGAAGTGAGGCAGGAGTAGACATTGTTTCTAGTATTAGAAGAGAAAATGAATCATTCTGGATCTTGTTCCTCATCATCATTCATTTCCACTTGGGCACAGTCAATATTTATCATGAATGTTTTTTTTATCCTCAACATCTATTATGAAAATTTGCAGACATGTTAAAGAGTTCAAAGAATTTTACGGTGAATACTAATATATTTGTAGTAAGTAGATTCTGTCATTAAAATTTTGCTCTGCTTGCTTTAGTATGTTTCTATTCATCTATTTCTTCCTTCCTTGATAGATCTCAATCCATTCGTATTATTATTTTTGATGCATTTTACAATATGTTGCAGTCAGTCATGAATGCTTTTATGGTCCACTGTCATCCAAGATAGAAATGTACGTTATTTTAGATACATTTTACTTTACTCCAAGACCTGCCCCAGAGATCATAGCAGACATTGTGCTGGGCACTGGGTAGTCTATGCACATATGTGGAATTTACTTGCCACAGCAAGGCAGAAGTTAAAATAAAATGAAGACAAAGAAATATAAAATTTTACACTGTGATCATAGTCATAAAATGGAAAACAGGTAGAATAAAATGACATCTCCAAGGCAGTTCCCTTCTTTTAAATCCACCACCTTTTTATCAAAATGATTTCTTGAAACTCTGCTTGGATCTGCCATTGACTTCCCATAGCTTGTGGGATAAAGCCTACCCCTAGCTGGACAACTGCAGTATTTTTATGATATGGCTAGAGAAAGTTCATTACTACTCTAGAAATATTTATTGCCTCCCTATGATGTGCTGGGTGCAGGGGTTACGTGCTGTGAATATTAGAATAAGCACATCATGATCTCTAGCCTTGAAGAGTTTACAGTCAGGTTGAGGAAACATAATTTCAATATGATGCTTAAAACGTTATGAACACAGAGGAAAGGCAACCCAGTATAGCTTCAGGTCTGGGTTAAGAAGGTCTTACCCAGGGGAAAAATGGATGCTCTGAATCCTGAAGACGTATTCTGGTGAAGAAGGATGGGAAAGTATTCCAGAAAAGAAAACAAAATATTTAGGCAAAAAAACGCCAGTGAAATAGAGAAACAACAAGCTATTTAGTATTTACTAGAGCATAAATTGTGGGCTGAGTGGATAGTGATGAGGCCAGTAAGCGGGCTCATGGAGGGCTTGAAAAATTGCAAAGAGGGTAGGGACTTTACCCTGTATAGAGGGAGGAACCACTGAAGCAGTTAGAAATACAGTGTAAAGGATGGGTGGAGGGTAGTAGGAATGGGCAACACAGCAAGCAGGAAAAGAAGTTAGGAATGTGCTGCAGTAACCCAAGGAAGACAAGCTTGGGTAACTGGTAGTAAATATGGAGAAAGAGAGACTAATTTAGAGAAGGTGCAAGAGGTAAAATCAGGAGAATTTAAAGAATGAAATGAATAAGCACAAGGTAAGTGAAAGGGAAAGGTTAACACTGAATCCCGATTCTCTGACTCAGATGGGTGAGTGAATGGCTCATCCAATAATTAGGACTGAAAATATTAAGAGAGAGAGGAAGATAATGAATTTAATTTTGGAGGTAATTTTAAAGTGCCTGGGAGACATCCAAGTTGAGGTGTCCACAGTGTGGTGGACATACAATTGGAAGTTCAAGAGAAGACTTTGGACATCTAGGAGGCTGCTGGTTAGACACACATAAGTGGATGTGGCACTTATGATTTATCCCATCTGAGGGATGAGGCAGCTGGAACATTTTTATATCATCTCTCACCAGTCATTGGTTGAAGGCTTCTGGGGAGTGGAGTGTGCTTCATACATTGTTACACGTATGTCCTATGTGTCTGTGCTGTATACATCTGGCCTGCTTTATATTTAGATATCACCAATAAATTAAGGGTAAATGTCTTAATTTTACTGAGTTGTTGTGGCTAGAACCCAGGTCTTCTGATTTCTATTTCAGTTTTCCTCTACATTCATCACCACTCCATTATCAATGGTACAATCTCCATCCATTCGTTCATGCAGTCACTGTCCATGACCTCAACAAACATTTATTATGTACCTCCCATGTGCCAGGCTGGGTTAACTTCTGTCTCTGAAGGTACTGGGAATAGAACCTTCCACATACACATCCATGAAGAACCTCAACTTCACTCACTTCCTACAGTTTTCACTTCCTGAAAGAGGAGTGGTACTTAGACTTGGAGGAAGACCTGAGGGATAGGACTGTCAGAATGACATCTCCCAAGGGCCCTTGGAACTTCGATGACTGGGTGTTGAGGTGGTATGGAAAATGATTGCTCTCTAAGAGTGCATGCACAACTTCAGCTTATGCAAGATTATAAAGGACCCCCTGTCCGCATTTACAAAAGGAAAATTCATGTTTCCTGTGGCCTTTAACTCCTAATCTTTACTGGCTACAAGAGGGTATTCCAGGCAGTAGAGTGCTTAATAACTATTATATTGTTTGCTAATGGCAGTGTTATTTGGAAGTGATATTTCCTTCTGAATGTGCTAACCTGGTTTAACAAATCTGCTGTGAGTAGTTTCACCTTTCATTGTGTTGGTTGAGATGTCTCAGGGGTACCTTAGCAGGGGCCAAGGAATGGCTCAGAAATGCAGAAGTAAATGAGTCTGCCGGATGCATTAATAGTTTTTGTCTGTGCTGACTTCCCCTTTGTTGTAAGAATGTAACCTATACCAAGGGGCTCTACTATGTTAAGTAAATGTGTGCATTCTCACTGTGAAGATGTGAGATGCTTGAAGGGCTGGCGGGAGCATTTTCCTACATACTTGTCTCATTTTTATATCCTTTTGTACGCACAGATGATCAGTTTTGACCTAACTCCTCTCTTATTCAAATCCAGCTTTTTAGGAATGGTTTAGTTGGATAATTGACAAATGGTACAAATATTTTTCAAATTTTCCTTTATTCCCAAAATAACTGAATGCCAGTTCTGGGTAATTATTACCTGTGAGGTACAAAGGCATGGGATTCATAGCATGATCCACTTGAACTCAGACAGACTGGATTTTAAATCATGTTTCTGATACTCTCTGTTCTCTCTCAACCTCAGTTTCCTCATCTGAAACACGGCTAACTACCATTATCTGGTGTAAATGCTCAAAACTCCACCCATCCTTCCCCTTTTGCTCTCTCTCTCCCTTCCTTATCTCTCTCCCTTTATTCTTTCCAATATATGTTGAATCATTCTTTTTCTTTTGGATCATCTTTATCAGCTTTCAAATGCATTCAAAAGAAAATTCATCTTAAAATAAAAACAGATTTTTATGAGCTTTCAAATGCAACCAAAAGAAAATTCACCTTAAAATAAAAACAGAAAAACAAAACAAATTTTCTTGACCCATATCTTCCTTCTACTATCTTATTTTGCTTATCTCATTATAGTAAACTTTCTTTAAGAGTTATCTACACTTGGGACCTATAACTCCTCATATCCTACATATTCTTTAACCTTCTACAGCCTGGCTCCAGCCTCTTCTGTTCTACTGAAAATGTTCTCCTCAAAGTGAAACTATTTCTTGAACATAAGTTAACCATCACGTTGCAATTACCAAGGCACATTTGCGTTTATAGCATTTTCCATTCTTTATAAGTTTGTATTTGCTAGTTCATTCGGGATGAAACTTATTTTTTGCTGGATATTTTGCATGTAATTTGAGTCCAATTTCTTGTCTTAGACAGGTCACTAGTTATCGTTTTGTAATATGAACCCATGGGAATATCAGAATCTTAGTCAATGAGGAAATAAACTGCTTCCACACTCAACTGTGCTTTTTATTTAAAGAAAAAAACTTATTAAGGGAACTGAGCACAAACATTAGAACATTAGCACAAACAATATATTTAAGTAGGACAACCAATGTAAAACAAAATATACAGAAAAACATGCTTTTGTAGAATTAGGATTTGTTTTCACTGATCCTTTAGCATTCTTCATCATTGTTTAGTCTAGCTCAGGTTTTCATTTTGACTTAATTATTAACTATGAATATTTCCTTCAACCATCACAAACTATTTACATTTCTTGGTGAAACTTCTGCTTGGATATATAAACATGTGCCCCTTTATAAGCAAGATTTTTTTGAGTGTACAACAAAGGGTCATGAGAAGAAATGGATGTGAATCCATCTAGTTGATTCTCTAATTAATCTGAGATCTGTTGACTTAACTCTCCTTGTATCTACCAAGAGTAATAGCTCTAACTGCTTTGTTATAGCATTAGAAACAGGGGTCTTATTTTCGACAGATTCCAGGTTTTAGTCAGTTTTTCGCTTTAAATTTAATTTTAATTTTGATTACAGTTATATGGCAATGTAGTTTGAAGATGCACATAGCTCACTAGGACAGGAATAGAGTAGTTCCCCCACTGCATGTCCACTGGACTTCACTCTTGAAATACCTCGCACCATTTTTGTTATTCCTTTTGATATTTGCCTCCATCTATCTAGATAACATGCTTACCCTACTGTTCCTGTATTTGTCAGTTTCAGGCCTAACTGATTGATTTCCTACAATAGAAGATGGGACATAGCTCTCTTTCCTGCCTCCCCTTGGTAACATATATACTGTCATCCTCCACCCACAACTTTCCATTACATTAGGTTGAACTCTATGAAGTTGCTACTATTCTCAGTCAAAAATGTTTGCAATATCATGATCTAAAGTTATACCATAATTTTAGTTAAAACAAAATTAAATGTTTGTAATAGTTGAGTCATTTGGCATATTATAAATACTTTCCTTCTATTGCAGAACTTTTGTTTTATCTGTTTGTTTGATTGGTTGGTTGATTTTTAAAATATACTTATTACTAATGTTCCTCAAATCTCTCCCAATTTGTTGAATCTTCCCTCAATGTAATAAAACCCATGTATCATTCAGTTTTTATCACCTGGGAGACATCTTTGTTGGAGTCTTTTGATTTACTCTAGTGGGCTAGTTACTTTCTAGAACTGCAATCTGGACCCTCTTAAATCTTGATCCTAGGAATACCCTTGTCTCTTGTGTTGGAGTCTCTGTTTCCAATATTCATGACTGCCACATTTTTGGCCCAGCCTCCTTGGTGGAGACCTTGCTTTTCTAGGTTTTGGAGAAAGGAAGAAAATGAGGTAACTTTTTCGGGGATCTGACAAGTCATTATTCTCTGTTCGCATTGAATTAATATTTCACTGCCTACGTTGAAGTATTAGAGTTTTCTAGAGAAAGAGAACCAATAGGATACATAGATAGATAGATAGATAGATAGATAGATAGATAGATAGGTAGATAGATGATAGATTTATTATAAGAAATTGGCTCATGCAATTATGGAGGTTGGCAAGATACAAGATCTGCAGAACGATTCGGCAAGATGAAGACCCAGGAAAACCAGCGGTTTAGTTCCAGTCTGAGTAAAAAACCTGAGAAGCAGAAAAAACAGTGATATAGTTCCTGTCTGAAGGTAGCAGGCTCAAAACTCAGGAAGAGTCTATGTTTCAGTCTAAGTCTAAAGGTAGCAAAAGAGTCAATGTCCCAGTTCAAAGGCAGTCAAGCAGGAATTATTCTCTCTTACTCAGAGGAGAGCAGCATTTTTGCTCTATTCAGGCCTTCAGCTGGTTGGATGAGGTCTATCCACATGAATAAGAACAATCTGCTTTACTCAGTCTACCAATTTAAATGTTAATTTAATCTAAAAACACCCTAACAGAAACACTCAGAAAAATGTTTGGCCAATTATCTGGACACCCCATAGTCCAGTCCACTTGACACATAAATTTACCATCATAGTTGGAAATCACTTTCTCTGAGTAATTTGCAGGGTTTTCTTCATTGTCTTCCAGCTTCAAGAATCCCGCTTGAGAAGTCTGACAGCTGATTCATTTTTTGATTTGTCTGAGGCATGTGGCTGGGTATTTGCCCTGGTCCTCATTATTAGGTGCCATAGCTGTGCTTTTTATAGGGGGAATCTCTGACATGAGTATCTTGAGATAATTTTTCCTGGGATGGTAAGATTTCCTTGAGAGTAAGAGTTTAGGGTCCTGCCTGGGACATAAAGTCCTGGCTTCTAGAGACCTGAGAGCCTAAGAGAATGATTAGAATGTAAATTTTCATGTAATCTTTTTTTCAGAGCACTATACCTAAACTTTGTGTCCCTGGTCCATATACCATCTGTCTTATCTTTCCTAGACAATAAACCTGCATTTACTCACAGAGTTGGAGTAGTGAAGAGGATAAGGAGAGCCAATGGTTTTGTAAAAAGATTTTCAATCTAGGTACCCATTTCATCTCCACATTTATGCTCATCTCCATGGAGTCCTGAGGATGCTAACTCCTGACCCTTATAGAGGTACCACGGTGTAAGTTGACTAGCTCTTGTCTCTGTGGCATCTTCTAGGTCAATTATTACTCAACCTTCTGTTTCCTAGCTCCCCAAATTCTGTGGCTATTTTTTCCTTTCCAATTCTCTTTATCCTTGTGTTCTATGCCTTTAAACATTCCTTTTTTCTTCTTTTAGTGATGTTTTCAGATAAAGTGATGTTAAATGTTTGTTCACTCTGCAATCTCCACTTGAAAGCTAGATCTTGCTTCTTTTCTTACTCTCTGGCCAAAGGTGATGGGGATGTGAGGAGAAATTACAAAGTAGTGTGACATTTTTAAAATTCAGAGTCATTGTCTTTCTCCTAACCCAAATGAATAATTTTTGACTTGAATCACCTGACTAAATTGCTCCATTCTTTGAGATAGACATTTATGAAAAAATTTTCCAGATTTACTTATTAAATATTGAACTCTACAATATAACTAGAACTTTTGTAAGTAATCTAAAAGTATTTCCTAAACATTCATCATGCACAAAACCTTGTTATCTTGCTATATTCTCAAGAATTTTATGATTTGGTATGAAAAATTTATCTGTAAAGTAAAAACAAGTAATGAATCAAGATAATAATACAAGCAGTTTTATTAATTTCTACATTTCTACATTCCATATACTCAGATGCAAACAAATCATCATTCAAGTGACTGTGTGATAACCTCCTCCAACTCTGATTCATTGGTATCCATGAAGGAAGTATACTTTATATAAGTGGCTTACTTAGGTGTATTTGTATTCTTACCTCTTTGGAGGCTTTAAAATTAAAGCTGTGTCATCTGTCAGAAATAAGTTAAGCATGGCCCAATCTGGAAATGATGGTATTTTTAGTGATTATTTTTTTTTATGACTAGGTTCATCTACATGTGAGAGCTGACCTCATATTTCCTAAACATGGTGATTTTATGAAGATAGACCAGTGTTTCTTGTTTAGGTAAACAGATAATTTGGTCCAGGCTCCAGAACCATAATTACCTGGTACCAGGTTTCTCTGTCTTGCCACTTCATAAGACTTAGGATGCTGTCTTATTGTCCAAGATGGCAACATTAGCTTCAGCCTCCATTTCCTCATTCTAATCAACAGGAAAGAAGAAGGACAAAGAAGGGGTTATTACTTCATCCTGGAAACACTTCCAGGAAGCTACACATGTCCCAACAGCCAAAATTTGGTGACATTGCCACAGTTAGCTGTGAGGAGTGGTGGAAAATACATCTATTCCAGGCAGCCTTGTATCCAGTAACTACGAGGGTTTCTATTTATAAGGAAGAAAGGAAAAAGGTAGGACAGTTACAGGAGGGCAAGAGCAATCTCTTTCACAGGCATACTTACATATATCCAACTTGTGATTCCACACATTTCACAATATAGAAAAAACTGGGATGACAAGAGGTGGTGACAAGTGACAGAGGTGATGGACATTGTATCAATGGCAGGGCCAACAATCAGATATCTGTTTTATGGCTATTGATGCTATGCTGGGATCCAGCTTGGCAATAAATGACTATTCTTAAAATTTACATATTTTAATTATAAAATATCTCAAACACACATACTCTGAAACCCCATGGTTTGCATGAAGGTTGTTTCCCAGGGAGTGTGAGAAATTGGGGGAGAGGAAATTGAGCAGAAGGAGAGATTGGGCTGAGATGCAGTTGCAGCAAAGGTCTGAGCTAGTCCCACAAGGGCTATGGAGCTGAGATATCTCCAGAGTTGTCCCCTTGAGGCTGCTGTGGTCTTGCACAGTCTAGTGATTGGATGGGAACTGCTTCTGAGGAAGGAGTGTGATCTTGGAGGAAGGGCCTCTGTTCTACTTAAGATTGTGGGACCTTAGAGTTGGGCGGGTGGAGCTAGGGGGCAAACTGCCCCCTCCACTTCCGGGTGGGACACATTCCCAGTTCTTGTACCTTGGCCAATCGTGGACTTCTTCTATTTTGCTGGGTTGTTGGCCAATTCTAAATCAATCTAGTGATTCTAAAATAATGGTTCACTTCATTTTCATCAAGCACACTGATTGTCAGGGTTCAGTGTGGAATCATTCAAACTTCTTTGAAATGAAATCTGGTAAGGAATCTCAATTTAAAAAATAGGTAACGAGAGATATGCTATTTGTGGCTAAATTTTAAAGATATATTACAAATATTTTTTAATGACAAATCTTTTATTTTTTGGTGGAAAACACTTTATTGTTTTTGGAATCCCTGAAGCATCTTTTAGGAGGCAGCTCTGAGACTCAGGTCTAACAAAAAGAGCCCACTTTTGGAATCAGATGTACCTGAAATTGAACCCAGACAGTTAGTTGCTCACTGTGTGATTTTGACAAGTCATATGACCTCTCTGTGCTTCAATTTTTCTAAACAAAACACAACACTTCTTCCAAGGTCTCTTTGGTCTCTTGAGAGTTCCCCATTTATAAGAGAAAACAGCCAGTGCTTCCAGTTCAGTGAGCCTAAGAAGTGTTGTATGTCTGACCAATTTCCTGGCCATCTGTCAATAGGATTAACTTATTATCGAAGGTTCCTTTGTGAGGCAACTCTCACACAAGGAGTGCCCTGGGAAGGTTGTTGAATGTGACTTCATGTCAGGGCCTCCCTAGACAAGCCTGACTTAGGAAAGACTTAATTTTTTGGCACAAGGGAGCAAGGGAAAGACAGAGAAGGGAAAAGGCATGTGCCAGCAACAGGAGGTGCAGCTTCAGAGCCTGTGTCCAGCTCCCATTTCAAGCCCAGGGTTCCTGTAATTGGTTTGTCATTTGTCCTGTACACACCCTCCTAGCCATCT
Organism: Hyperoodon ampullatus; assembly: GCF_949752795.1. NCBI lineage: Eukaryota > Metazoa > Chordata > Mammalia > Artiodactyla > Ziphiidae > Hyperoodon > Hyperoodon ampullatus. The sequence continues at coordinate 165,464,155 of NC_136914.1, read as the reverse complement.
CCAATGAGTGGCCCCTTTGATCCATCAACGTGGGAACATAGGTGACTTTAATTGAGATTGAGGGACAGCTCACAGTGAAGGTGCTGGAGTCTCTTCAGCTCCTGAGCTCAGTAAGCATGACTTATCCCCCAAGCTGGGGGCTGGCACTTTAAGACTTGAGTCGCTGCCATCAAGTCCCCTCACGTGTATGTTCCCCTTTATTTCATTGCATTTCTAATTGAGAGAAAATATGTTTTATTTGAAGTGAGAATTTCCCTGTGTCCATGAAGTTCCTCCACTCCTGAAAATTACCACAGAGGGAATCATAACTCAAGGAGGGCCAACAGAAGGCAGTTTAGTGATCTCATAGAGGAGTACACTGGGCAACGTGGGGGGCAGAGTATTATGAGAACTTGGCTGGAGAACACTGAATCTGAGCTACATAAGCTTTCTCCTCCTTGCTCCAAGCAGGCAGGAGCAGAGCCTGTACTCTCCACCTCCTGGGGATGTGGCTCAGGCGCTTGCCACGGGAGATATGAAGGGGGAGCTCAGTCCATGAATATCAAGGATCAATCAATCTGTCAACAAACCCACGGGGTATTTATGGAGCACTGAATATATGAGTGAGGGTAATCCAACATATATTAGGATTCCTTATTTTCAAATATTCTTTGAAACATTCAGAGGAAAAAAAAGAGTTTGATCCCTTTAAACACTGAGAGAGAGCAGAAGCAAGAAGAACTACAATCCTGCAGCCTGTGGAACAAAAACCACATTCACAGAAAGACAGAAAAAATGAAAAGACAGAGGACTATGTACCAGCGGAAGGAGCAAGATAAAACCCCAGAAAAGCAACTAAAAGAAGTGGAGATAACAACCTTCCAGAAAAAGATTTCATAAAAATAATAGTGAAGATGATCCAGGATCTCACAAAAAACAAATGGAGACAAAGATTGAGAAAGATGCAACAAATGTTTAACAAAGACCTAGAAGAATTAAAGAACAAACAAACAGAGATGAACAATACAATAACTGAAATGAAAAATACACTAGAAGGAATCAATAGCAGAATAACTGAGGCAGAAGAATGGATAAGTGACCTGGAAGACAGAATGGCGGAATTTACTGCCACAGAACAAAATAAAGAAAAAAATAATGAAAAGAAATGAAGACAGATTAGGAGACCTCTAGGACAACACAAAACACAACAACAGTTGCATTATACGGGCCCCAGAAGGAGAAGAAAGAGAGAAAAGACCCGAGAACATATTTGAAGAGATTATAGTTGAAAACTTCCCTAACATGGGAAAGGAAATAGCCACCCAAGTCCAGGAAGTGCAGAGAGTCCTAGGCAGGCTAAACCCAAGGAAAAACACAGTGAGACACATAGTAATCAAACTGACAAAAATTAAAGACAGACACATGGTAATCAAACTGGCAAAAATTAAAGACAAAGAAAAATTATTGAAAGCAACAAGGTAAAAATGAAAAATAACATACAAGGGAGCTCCCATAAGGTTAACAGCTGATTTCTTAGCAGAAACTCTACAAGCCAGAAGAAAGTGGCATGATATATTTAAAGTGATGAAAGGGAAAAACCTACAACCAAGATTACTCTACCCAGCAAGGTTCTCATTCAGATATGACAGAGAAATCAAAAGCTTTACAGACAAGCAAAAGCTAAGAGAGTTCAGCACCACCAAACCAGCTCTACAAAAATGCTAAAGGAACTTCTTTAAGTGGGAAACATAAGAGAAGAAAAGGACCTACAAAAACAAACACAGGGCTTCCCTGATGATGCAGTAGTTGAGAATCTGCCTGCCAATGCAGGGGACACGGGTTCAAGCCCTGGTCTGGGAATATCCCACATGCTGGAGAGCAACGAGGCCCGTGAGCCACAACTACTGAGCCTGCGCGTCTGGAGCCTGTGCTACGCAACAAGAGAGGCCGCGATAGTGAGTGGCACACACGCCGTGATGAAGAGTGGCCCCCACTTGCCGCAACTAGGGAAAGTCCTTGCACAGAAACGGAGACCCAACACAGCCAAAAATAAATAAATAAATTAAAAAACCAAAAACAAACCCAAAACAATTAAGAAAATGGTACTAGGAATATACATATTGATAATTACCTTAAATGTGAATGTACTAAATGCTCCAACCAAAAGACACAGGCTTTCTGAATGGATACAAAAACAAGAACCGTATATAGGCTGTCTACAAGAGACCCACTTCAGACCTAGGGACACATACAGACTGAAAGTGAGGGGATGGAAAAAGATATTCCATGCAAATGGAAATCAAAAGAAAGCTGGAGTAGCAATACTCATATCAGATAAAATAGACTTTAAAATAAAGAATGTTACAAGAGACAAGGAAGGACACTACATAATGATCAAGGGATCAATCAAAGAAGAACATATACCACTTATAAATATATATGCACCCAACATAGGATCACCTCAATACATAAGGCAAATGTTAAAAGCTATAAAAGAGGAAATCGACAGTAACACAATAATAGTGGGGACATTAACACCTCACTTACACCAATGAATGGATCATCCAGACAGAAAATTAATAAGGAAACACAAACTTTAAATGACACAATAGACAAGATAGATTTAATTGATATTTATAGGATATTCCATCCCAAAACAGCAGATTACACTGTCTTCTCAAGTGCACATGGGACATTCTCCAGGATAGATAACATCTTGGGTCACAAATCAAGCCTCAGTAAATATGAGTAAATTGAAATCACATCACGCATCTTTTCTCATCACAACAATATGAGATTAGAAATCAATCACAGGGAAAAAAATGTAAAAAAGCCAGACACATGGAGGCTAAACAATACGTTACTAAATAACCAAGAGTTCATTGAAGAAATCAAAGAGGAAATCAAAAAATATCTAGAGACAAATGACAACAAAGAAACATGACGATCCAAAACCTTAGGAATGCAACAAAAGCAGTTCTAAAAGGGAAGTTTATAGCAATATAATCCTACTTCAAGAAACAAGAAAAATCTCAAATAAACAATCTAAACTTACACCTAAAAGAACTAGAGAAAGAAGAACAAACAGAACCCAAAGTTAGTAGAAGTAAAGAAATCATAAAGATCAGAGCAGAAGTAAATGAAATAGAAAAAAAAGAAAACAATAGCAAAGATCAATAAAACCAACACCTGTTTTTTTGAGAAGATAAAAAAAATTGATAAAACTTTAGCCAGACTCATCAGAAAAAGAGGGAGAGGACTGAAATCATTAAATTAGAAATTTGAAAGAAGAAGTTACAATGGACACAACAGAAATACAAAGTATCCTGAGAGACTACTGCAAGCAACTTTATGCCAATAAAATGGACAATCTGAAAGAAATGAACAAATTCTTAGAAAGGTATAATCTCCCAAGACTGAACCAGGAAGAAATAGAAAACATGAACAGACCAATCACAAGTAATAAAATTGAAAATGTGATTAAAAATCTTCCAACAAACAAAACTCCAGGACCATATGGCTTCACAGGTGAATTCTATCGAACATTTAGTGAAGAGCTAACACCTATCCTCAAACTTGCAAAAAAATTGCAGAGGAAGGAACACTCTCATACTCATTCTATGAAGCCAATATCATCCTGATAGCAAAACCAGACAAAGATACTACAAAAAAAGAAAATTACAGACCAATATCACTGATGAATATAGATGCAAAAATCCTCAATAAAATACTAGCAAACAGAATCAAAAAACACATTAAAAGGATCATACAGCATGATCAAGTGGGATTTATCCCAGGGATGCAAGGATTCTTCAATATATGCAAATCAGTCAACGTGATACACCATATTAACAAATTGAAGTATAAAAACTATATAATCATCTCAATAGATGCAGAAAAAGCTTTCAACAAAATTCAGCACGGATTTATGATAAAAACTCTACAGAAAGTGGGCACAGAGGGAACCTACCTCAACCTAATAAAGGCCATATATGACAAACCCACATCAAACATCATTCTCAGTGATGAAAAACTGAAAGTATTTCCTCTAAGATCAGGAACAAGACAAGGATATCCACTCTCACTGCCATTATTCAGCATAGTTTTGGAAGTCCTAAGCAAGGCTATCAGAGAAGAAAAAGAAATAAAAGGAATACAAAATGGAAAAGAAGAAGTAAAATTGTCACTCTTTGCAGATGACATGATGCTATACATAGATAATGATAATTATCTTCAGATAATTAGATATCTAATAATAGATATTTAGATAATTTGATATCTAAATTTAGATATCTTTAGATAATCTAAGTATGCCACCAGAAAAGTACTAGAGCTAATCCATGAATTTGGTAAAGTTGCAGGATACAAAATTAATTCACAGATGTCTCTTGCATTTTATACACTAACAATGAAAGATCAGAAAGAGAAATCAAGGAAACAATCCCATTCATCACTGCAACAAAAAGAATAAAATACCTAGGAATAAACCTACCTAGGGAAACAAAAGACCTGTATGCAGAAAACTATAAGACACTGATGAAAGAAAACAAAAATGACAAAAAAAGATGGAGGGAAATACCATGTTCTTTGATTGGAAGAACCAATATTGTGAAAACGACTATTCTACCCAAAGCAATCTACAGATTCAATGTAATCCAATGACATTTTTCATAGAACTAGAAAAGAAAAATCTTAAAATATGTATGGAAATACAAAAGACCCAGAATAGCCAAAGCAATCTTGAGAAAAAAAACAGAGTTGGAGGAATCAGACTCCCTGATTTCAGACTATACTACAAAGCTACTGCAATCAAGACAATATGGCACTGGCACAAAGACAGAAATACAGATCAATGGAACAGGATAGAAAGTTCAGAGATAGACCCATGCACTTACAGTCAACTAATCTATGACAAAGGAGGCAAAGATATACAATGGAGAAATGACAGTGTCTTCAATAAGTTGTGCTGGGAAAACTGGACAGCTATATGTAAAAGAATGAAATTAGAACACTTCTTAACACCATACACAAAAATAAACTTAAAATTGATTAAAGACCTAAATGTAAAGCTAGACTCTATAAAACTCTTAGAGGAAAACATAGGAAGAACACTCTTTGACATAAATCACAGCAAGATCTTTCTTGACCCACCTTCTAAAGTAATGGAAATAAAAACAAAAATAAACAAATGGGACCTAATGAAACTTAAAAGCTTTTACACAGCAAAGGAAACTGTAAACAAGATGAAAAGACAACCCTCAGAATGGGAGAAAATATTTGCAAATGAAACAACGAACAAAGGATTAACCTCCAAAATATAAAAACAGCTCAGGCAGCTCAATATTAAAAAACAAACAACCCAATCAAGAAGTGGGCAAAAGACCTAACTAGACAATTCTCCAAAGAAGATATACAGATTGCCAACAAACAAATGAAAGAATGCTCAACATCGCTAATCATTAGAGAAATGCAAATCAAAACTACAATGAGGTATCACCTCACACTGGTTAGAATGGGCATCATCAGAAAATCTACAAACAATAAATGCTGGAGAGGGTGTGGAGAATAGGGAACCCTCTTGCACTGTTGGTGGGAATGTAAATTGATACAACCACTACGGAGAACAGTATGAAGGTTCCTTAAAAAACTAAAACTAGAACTACTATATGACCCAGCAATCCCACTACCTGGCATATACCCAGAGAAAATGATAATTCAAAAAGACACATGCACCCCAATGTTCACGGCAGCACTATTTATAATAACCAGGTCATGGAAGCAACCTAAATGCCCATCAACAGACAAATGGATAAAGAAGATGTGATATATATATATATATATATATATATATATATATATATATATATATATATATATATATATATATATATAATGGAATATTACTCAGCCATAAAAAGGAATGAAATTGGGTCATTTGTAAAGACGTGGATAGACTTAGAGACTGTCATACAGGGTGAGGTAAGTCAGAAAGAGAAAAGCAAATGTCATATATTAACGTATATATGTGGAATCTAGAAAAGTGGTACAGATGAACCAGTTTGCAAGGCAGAAATAGAGGCACAGACATTGAGAACAAACATATGGACAAAAAGGGGGGATAGCCGGGGTGGGGCATGGTGGTGGTGGTGGGATGAACTGGGAGATTGGGATTGACATATGTACACTAATATGTATAAAATAGGTAACTAATAAGAACCTGCTGTATAAAGAAATTAAATTAAATTAAATTAAAAATAAAAATAAACATTGAAAGTAAGTTTCTGGAATCGTTGAGAATGTGACATTGGCTGGAAAGCTACCCCTGAGTAGTGTGGCAAAGAAAAACTTAAGGGATGTTGTTTTCCGGAAGTAGCCTTTCCGTGCATTCATTCAGGTATTTATACTATGAGTCACAACTGAGTTAGATGTAGCAGCTTCATCTGCACTGCTCTCTGACCTCTCACCTCAAGAGCCCACCCAAAATGCAAATCAAAACCATGAGATATCATCTCACGCCTGTTGGAGTTGTTATCATCAAAAAGATCACAAATAGCAAATATTGGTGAAGATGTGGAGAAAAGGGAACACTCATACACTGTTTGTGCGAATGTAAATTGGTGCAGCCACTGTGGAAAACAGTATGGAGGTTTCTCAAAAAAACTAAAAATAGAACTACTATATGACTCAGCAATTCCACTCCTGGGTGTATATCCAAAAAAAACCCAAAACACTAATTCGAAAAGATGCATGCACACCAATGTTCATAGCAACATTATTTACAATTGTCAAGTCATGGAAACAACCTAAGTGTCCATCAACAGATGAATTGATAAAGAAGATATGGTATATACATACAATGAAATACTACTCAGCCATAAAAAAGAATGAGATTTTGCCATTTGCAGCAACATGGATGGGCTTGGAGGGCATATGCTAAGTGAAATAAGTCAGACAGAGAAAGACAAATACTGTGTGATATCACTTATATGTGGAATCTAAAAAAAATATGACAAACTAGCGAATATAACAAAAAGAAGCAGACTCAGAGATATAGAGAGCAAACTAGTAGTTACCAGTGGGGAGAGGGAAGGGTTAGGGAAAACATAAGGGTAGGAGACTAAGAGGTACAAACTATTAGGTATAAAATAAGCTACGGGAATATATTGAACAACATGGTGAATATAGCAAATATTTTAAAATAACTGTGAATGGAATATAAGTTTCCAAAATTGTGAATTACTATATTGTACACCTGTAACATATAATATTGTATATCAACTATATTTCAATAAAAAAGAGACCCCACTAAATTTTGGGACCCTACTTCCACTTAACCCCCCACTTCAGCCTTTGTCCTGGCTTCATACCTGCTGTACCTGTGAGACAAGCTAGAGGCGGACAGGTGTGCAGTTCTTATCTTGCAAATTATTGCACCAATCCCTTTGTCCTTCCCATCATAGAATAAAAATGTTCTACCTCCTGACCAAGGCTAAATCCTTCACTCAGGACTGGCAACTGAGTTTGCTGGGCTCAGGGCAAAATGAAAATCCCAAGGAGATAAGTCTGTCTCTCTCCTGTGGCCCACTGCCTCAATCCATAATGGACTGGCGACACCTTCATGATTGTAACCTCTACAATGGAACACACCCAGCACCTGGGTTGGCAATGTGAGAGAGTCCTTCATGGCACTGTCCACTGAGAAACCTCTCATGCTGCCAGCCTGGGTCAGAGCTGGCCACTACTTTGCCCTGCCCAATGAGGCTGTGGGGTAGGCCCCCGCTGGGACAAGAGAGTGACGGAAGACAGGGCTTTCTCTTGCCAACACAACCTCAACCCTGCCTTGTGGGATGGGCAGGGGGATGCCAGGAAGCACTCAGGACCCCAGCAGGCAGCTGAGAATCCATCCCAGGGATGTGGAACAGCTTGTTTGCCTCCAGCATATGCTCCACTTGCAAAACAGAAAACCAAAGATAAAATTATTAAGAATTTAAAGACAGCAACCTCAGCACTTTAAACAAAGCACAGGACTCTTTTGAACTATACAGGTCACATTCTCACAAAGTCTGTCCTGACACTGCCTTTCTTCTGGAAACTACCCTCTGTCTCTTATTCTCCTGGAAGGTGCTGTGCTCTCTTCTCCTGAATCTAATTCCATCTCTTCTCACTGGTTCTACATCCTTAGAATACACATTCAAATTCCACCTATTTTTTATATGCTTCTCACCTTTTCTCTCCATCTTGCTTTTGATCGCTCTGTCTCTCTTCATAGGCAGACTTCTTGAAAGAGGAGTCAACAATTATTGAGTGTCTCTACTGCTTCCAACGAGGCAAGCTGTTTTCTCACTCTGTGAAAATTCCCCTTGCAAAGGTCATCATCAAACTCTTAACCACTCAGTGAGTGCAAAGGTCAGATTTTCAGTTTTTCACCTTCACTGACTAAAGATATGCTATTACTTAGCAAGGTTGAGAATGCCTCCTCATGGTATCCATGGCCATCTCTCTTCTGGCTCTTTCTCCTGAGTTCTGGAGGCCAGAAGTCTGAAATCAAGATGTTGGCAGGACTATGCACCCTGTGAAGTCTCTAGCATAAGATCATACCTTGTCTATTCCAGTTTCTAGTGGTCCCAGGCATTCATTGGCTGTGGCAGCATCATGCCAATCTCTACCTCTGTCTTCACATGGCCATCTTCTCCCTGTGTGTCCCTGTTTCTTTAGATAGCATTCTTTTCATGAGGACTCCAATCATCTTGGATTAGAAACCTATCCTACTTTAGTATGACCTCATCTTACTTTAACTGATTACATCTATAATTACCTTATTTCCCAATAATGTCACATTTTGAAATATTGGTGGTTAGGTCTTCAATATATATTTTTTTCTGAGGATACAATTCAAGCCATAGCATATCATAAAAGTAAAGTAATATTGATAAAAAATGCATTTCATTTAATTTATTCAGCATCAGTTTCTTCATTTACATAATGGCTAGAATAACACTTACTCTGCTTACCATATGTCTTAAAGATATTATTAATAGTGAATATAGAAACCAGTAGGAACTCAAGCACACTTTGTACGTATGAGGGCTTATCATGACTATGAATCTGATCCTCTTCCATTGTTTTGTGATTGATGCCCTGTGCATTCTCAGAAAGGTATTTCTTAGGGATGGTAGCACACCTGGGGCTTTGCTTCTTCAAGAATGTATTGGCAACCCCATGTTTCTTAACTCTGACTGTGTTTTCTCAGCCACAGGTACTGAAGGACTGTAAAATGGGGTGAGATTTTATGCCACATGGAAGGATACATTGGAAGAGCAGCGAGGAAGGTGAGCAGGGGGACAAGGGCTGCAGGAGGTTAGGGAATACAAGGGCCAGAGGCTCCCTGCCCCTACTGCCTTCTGCTCTCACAGATCAAGCCACTTGACCAGCCAGTCCTGGCTCTGGTCCTTGGAAATGTCAGGCCCTTGGACAGTCAAATTTGAGATACTATATGAGCCCAAGTCAAGTTGGCCTTCCTGACTTTGCCAGGAATAATCCCTGCCTCAAGGCTGTTGTAACATCTTACGTAAAATCCTGAAAGAACTTTTTGGCCAGCCCAATAACAATATTACTCTCTAAGCTCTCAGTAATCAGCCTCTTGCACCCAGAACCCTTTCACTATATTCCCTTCTAAAATTCCCTCTCCTGTTGGCCTTGTTGTGGTGCCTGAATTCTACCATTACTCACACTTGAGTTAAGACACTGAACTGCCTTGTAAAATAGCAAGACAGAGGAAGAAAAGCTTTATCAGCCTCAGAGCCCACAGCTCGCTCACTTCAGCTCCTGATCAGGCAGAGTCTATGTATTGCAGTAACGTCTGTCCAAAGTTTCCCATGTAACAATAATCTGAGATGATCTAGGGTGAAATGGCTCTCTGGTAGCACATGGAATAGGGTGGGAAAACAGAGCTTCAGGTCCCGGCTTGTATCACTTACTAACTGAGTCATCTTGGGCTTAATCTTGGTTCCTTACCTGTAAAACAGAGATTTTCTGACTTGAGCAGAGCTCAGTGAGAGGTGATGAGGAACAAATGAGATCAAGGACACAAGATACCTGTAGAGTGTGTAGCATGCACGGGTGTGAGTGCACACACACAAGTTCAATAGTCTGTGGACGTGCACATGGAAAGCAATATATTCATCACTTTTAAAAGAACGAAGTGAAAGTATAGCCTCTTGTTCTGCATTCTTCTCCCCAAGTATAATCCCTCTCGGTTGCTGACCTGCTCCCTTATGTAAATAAGTTCTCTAATACAACTGGTTATTATTTATTTATTTATTTAAACATCTTTATTGGAGTATAATTGCTTTACAATGGTGTGTTAGTTTCTGCTTCATAACAAAGTGAATCAGCTATACATACACATATACCCCCAAATCTCCTCCCCTTTGCATCTCCCTCCCACCCTCCCTATCCAACCCCTCTAGGTGGTCACAAAGCATGGAGCTGATCTCCCTGTGCTATGCGACTGCTTCCAACTAGCTATCAATTTTACATTTGGTAGTGTATATATGTCCATGCCACTATCTCACTTCATCCCAACTTACCATTCCCCAACACAGTGTCCTCAAGTCCATTCTCTATATTTGTGTCTTTATTCCTGTCTGGCCCCTAAGTTCATCAGAACAATTTTTATTCTTTTTTTTAGATTCCATATATAGATGTTAGCATTTTCTCTTTCTGACTTACTTCACTCTGTATGACAGACTCTAGGTCTATCCACATCACTATAAATAACTCAATTTCATTTCATTTTATGGCTGAGTAATATTACATTGTACATATGTACCACATCTTCTTTATACATTCATCTGTTGATGGGCATTTATGTTGCTACCATGTCCTGGTTACTGTAAATAGAGCTGCAATGAACACTGTGGTACATGAATTTTTGAATTATGGTTTTCTCAATGTATATGCCCAGTAGTGTGCTTGCTGGGTCATATGGTAGTTCTACTGTTAGTTTTTTAGGGAACTTCCACACTGTTCTCCATAGTGGCTGTATCAATTCATATTCCCACCAAGAGTGCAAGAGGGTTCCCTTTTCTCCACACTCTCTCCAGCATTTATTTTTTGTAGATGGTTCGATGATGGACATTCTGACAGTTGTGTGGTGATACCTCATTGAAGTTTTGATTTTCATTTCTCTAATGATTAGCGATGTTGAGCATTCTTTCATTTGTTTGTTGGCAATCTGTATATCTTCTTTGGAGAAATGTCTATTTAGGTCTTCCCATTTTTGGATTGAGTTTTTCTTTTTTTGATATTGAGCTACATGAGCTGCTTGTAAATTTTGGAGATTAATCCTTTGTCAGTTGCTTCATTTGCAAATATTTTCTCCCATTCTGAGACTTTTCTTTTTGTCTTGTTTATGGTTTCCGTTGCTGTGCAAAAGCTTTTAAGTTTCATCAGGTCCCATTTGTTTATTCTTGTTTTTATTTCCATTTCTCTAGGAGGTGGGTCAAAAAGGATCATGCTCTGATTTATGTCGTAGAGTGTTCTATGTTTTCCTCTAAGAATTTTATAGTGTCTGGCCTTACATTTAGGTCTTTAATCCATTTTGAATTTATTTTTTTGTACGGGGTTACGAAGTGTTATAAATTCATTCTTTTACATGTAGCTGACCAGGTTTCCCAGTACCACTTATTGAAGAGGCTGTCTTTTCTCCATTGTATATTCTTGCCACCTTTATCAAAAATAAGGTAACCATATGTGCATGGGTTTATCTCTGGGCTTTCTATCCTGTACCATTGATCTATATTTCTGTTTTTGTGCCAGTACCATACGGTCTTGATTACTGTAGCTTTGTAGTATAGTGTGAAGTCTGGGAGCCTGATTCCTCCAGCTCCATTTTTCTTTCTCAAGATTGATTTGGCTCTTCAAGGTCTTTTGTGTTTCCATACAAATTGTGAAGTTTTTTGTTCTAGTTCTGTGAAAAATATCATTGGTTGCTTGATAGGGATTGCATTGTATCTGTCGATTGCTTTGGGTAGTATAGTCATTTTTACAACGTTCATTCTTTTAATCCAACAACATGGTATATATCTCCATCTCTTTGTAGCATCTTTAAATACTTTCATCAGTGTCTTATAGTTTTCTGAATACAGGTCTTTTGTTTCCTTAAGTAGGTTTATTCCCGGGTATTTTATTGTTTTTCTTGCAATGGTAAATGGGAGTGTTTCCTTAATTTCTCTTACAGATTTCTCATCATTAGTGTATAAGAATGTAAAATATTTCTGTGCATTAATTTTGTATCCTGCTACTTTGCCAAATTCATTGGTTAGTTATAGCAGTTTTCTGGTAGCATCTTTAGGACTCTCTGTGGATAGTATCATGTCATCTGAAAACAGTGATATCTTAACTTCTTTTCCAATTTGGATTCCTTTTATTTCTTGTTCTTCTCTGATTGCTGTGGTTAAAACTTCCAAAACTGTTGAAAAACAGTGGTGAGAGTGGACAACCCTGTCTTTTTCCTGATCTTAGAGGAAATTGTTTCAGTTTTTCACCATTGAGACTGATGTTGGCTGTGGGTTTGTCATATATGGCCTGTATTATGTGGAGGTAAGTTCCCTCTATACCTACTTTCTGAAGAGTCTTTATCATAAATGTGTGTTGAATTTTGTCAAAAGTTTTTTCTGCATCTATTGAGATGATCATATGGTTGTTCTCTGTCAATTTGTTAATATGACTTATCACACTGATTGATTTGTGTATATTGAATAATTCTTGCATTCCTGGGGTAAACCCCACTTGATCATGGTGTAAGATCCTTTTAATGTGCTGTTGGATTCTCTTTGCTAGTGTTTTATTGAGGATTTTTCCATCTATGTTCATCAGTGATATTGGCCTGTAGTTTTCTTTCTTTGTGACATCTTTTTCTGGTTCTGGTATCACAATAATTGTGGCCTCATAGAATGAGTTTGGGAATGTTCCTCCCTCTGCTATATGTTGGAAGAGTTTGAGAAGGATAGGCTTTAGCTCTTCTCTAAATGTTTGATAGAATTCACCTGTGTAGCCATCTGGTCCTGGGCTTAGGTTTGTTGGAAGATTTTTAATTGCAGTCTCAAATTCAGTGCTTGTGAGGGTCTGTTTGTATTTTCTATTTCTTCCTGGTTCAGTCTCATAGGTTGTGCTTTTCTAAGAATTTGTCCATTTCTTACAGATTGTTCATTTTACTGGCATATAGTTGCTTGTAATAATCTTTCATAATCCTTTGTATTTCTTCAGTATCAGTTGTTACTTCTATTTTTTCATTTCTAATTCTGTTGACTTGAGTCTTCTCCCTTTTATTCTTGATGAGTCTGGCTAATGGTTTATCAATTTTGTTTATCTTTTCAAAGAACCAGCTTTTAGATTTATTGTTGTTTGCTTTTGTTTCTTTCATTTCTTTTTCATTTATTTCTTATCTAATCTTTATGATTTCATTCCTTCTGCTAACTTTGGTTTTTTTTTTTGTTTGTTTGTTTGTTCTTCTTTCTCTAATTTCTTAAGGTGTAATGTTAGGTTGTTTATTTGAGATGTTTCTTGTTTCTTGAGGTAGGATTTTATTGCTATAAACGTCCCTCTTAGAACTGCTTTTGTTGCATCCCATAGGTTCTTGATCATCGTGTTTTCATTGTAATTTGTTTCTAGGTATTTTTTTATTTCCTCTTTGATTTCTTCAGTGACCTCTTGGCTATTTAGTAGTGTATTGTTTAGCGTCCATGAATTTGTATTTTTTACAGATTTTTTCCTGTAATTGATATCTAGTCTCATAGTGTTATGGTTGGAAAAGATACTTGATACGATTTCAGTTATCTTAAATTTACCAAGGTTTGATCTGTGGCCCAAGATATGATGTATCCTGGAGAATGTTCCATGAGCACTTGAAAAGAAAGTGTATTCTGTTGTTTTTGGATGGCATGTCTTATAAATATCAATTAAGTCCATCTTGTTTAAGGTAATATTTAAAGCTTGTGCTTCCTTATTTATTTTCATTTTGGATGATCCGTGCATTGGTGAAAGTGATGTTTTAACATCTGCTATTTTGCTTCTGTTACTGTCGATTTCCCCTTTTATGCCTGTTAGCATTTGCCCTATGTATTCAGGTGCTCCTATGTTGGGTGCATAAATATTTACAACTGTTATATCTTCTGTTGGACTGATCCCTTGATCATTATGTAGTGTCCTTCTTTGTTTCTTGTAATAGACTTTATTTTAAAGTCTATTTTGTCTGATATGAGAATTACTACTCCAGCTTTCTTTTGATTTCCATTTGCATGGAATATCTTATTCCATCCCCTCACTTTCAGTCTGTATGTGTCCCTAGGTCTGAAGTGTGTCTCTTTTAGACAGCATATATACATGTCTTATTTTTGTATCCATTCAACCAGTCTATGTCTTTTGGTTGGAGCATTTAATCCACTTTCATTTAAGGCAGTTATCAATATGTAAGTTCCTATTACCATTTCCTTTGTTGTTTTTGGTTTGTTATTGTAGGTGTTTTCCTTCTCTTGTGTTTCCTGCCTAAAGAAGTTCCTTTAGCATTTGTTGTAAAGCTGGTTTTGTGGTGCTGAATTCTCTTAGCTTTTGCTTGTCTGTAAAGGTTTTAATTTCTCCATCCAAGCTGAATGAGATCCTTGCTGAGTAGGGTAATTTCCGTTCATAGGTTTTTCCATTTCATTACTTTAAATATGCCCTGCCACTCCCTTCTGGCTTGCAGAGTTTCTGCTGAAAGATCAGATGTTAACCTTATGGGGGTTCCTTTGTATTTTATTTGTTATTTTTCCTTTGTTGCTTTTAATGTTTTTGCTTTGTGTTTAATTTTTGGTAGATTTATTAATATGTGTCTTGATGTGTTTCTCCTTGGATTTGTCCTGTATGGGACTCTCTGCACTTCCTGGAGTTGATTATTTCCTTCCCCATATTAGGGAAGTTTTCAACTATAATCACTTAAAGTATTTTCTCAGTCCCTTTCTTTTTCTCTTCTTCTTCTGGGACCCCTCTAATTCGAATGTTGGTGCATTTCACATGGTTCCAGAAGTCTCTGAGACTGTCCTCCATTCTTTTCACTCTTTTTAAAAAAAATTTTTATTCTGCTCTGTGGTAGTTATTTACAGTATTTTATCTTCCATGTGTCTTATCTGTTATTCTGCCTCATTTATTCTGCTACTGATTCCTTCTAGAAAATTTTTAATTTTGTTTATTGTGTTGTTCATAATTTTTTGTTTGCCCTTTAGTTCTTCCAGGTCCTTGTTAAATGTTTCTTGTATTTTCTCCATTCTATTTCAAAGATTTTTCATCATCTTTACTGTCATTACCCTGGACTGTTTTCCAGGTAGACTGCCTATTTCCTCTTCATTTGTTTGTTCTGGTGGGATTTTGTCTTGCTCCTTCATATGGTGTGTGTTTCTCTGTCTTCTCATTTTGCTTAACTTACTGTGTTTGGGGTCTCATTTTCACTGGCTGGAGCTTCATAATTCCTGTGTTTTTGGTGCCTCCCTCCATTAGGTAGGGTTAGTTAAGTGGCTTTTTTAGGCTTCCTGGTGGAGGGTACTGGTGCCTGTGTTCTGATGGATGAGGCATGATATTGTCTTTCTGGTGGACAGGACTGTGTCCAGTGTTGTGTTTTGGGGTTTCTGTGACCATATTATGATGTTAGGCAGTGTCTTTGCTAATGGGTGGTGCTGTATTCCTGTCTTGCTAGGTTTTTGGCCTAGGGTGTCCAGCACTGTAACTTGCTGGTCATTGCACGGAGATGTGTCATAGCCTTGAGATGGAGATCTCTAGGAGAACTTTTGCTGTTTGATGTATTAAAGAGCCAGGAAGTATCTGGTGGACCAATGTCCTGAACCAGCTCTCCCACCTCAGAGGCACTGTCTTAACCACTGACCAGAGCACCAAGACCCTGTCAGCCACACCTCTCAGAAGTAAATGGTGAGGAGCTCGACCCACCAAAGTAATAGCCAACTCTACCAACCACCAGTCGTTCCCATCAGGAAACTTGCACAAGTCTCTTAGATAGCCTCATTCACTAGAGGTTAGACAGCAGAAGAAAGAAGAACTACAATCCTGCAGCCTGTGGAAAAAAACCCACATTCACAGAAAGATAGACAAGTTGAAAAGGCAGAGAGCTATGTACCAGATGAAAGAACAAGATAAAACCCCAGAAAAACAAATAAATGAAGTGGAGGTAGGCAAACTCTCAGAAAAAGAATTCAGAATAATGATAGTGAAGATGATCCAGGATCTCAGAAATATAATGGAGGCAAAGATGGAGAAGATGCAAGAAATGTTTAACAAAAATCTAGAAGAATTAAAGAACAAACAGAGATGAACAACAAAATAAGTGAAATGAAAACTACACTAGAAGGAATCAATAGCAGAATAATGAGGCAGAAGAATGGATAAATGACCTGCAAGGCAGAATGATGGAATTCACTGCTGTGGAACAGAATAAAGAAAAAAGAATGAAAAGAAGTGAAGACAGCTTAAGAGACCTCTGGGACTACATTAAATGCAACAACATTCACATTATATGGGTTCCAGAAGGAGAAGAGAGAGATAAAAGACCCAAGAAAATACTTGAAGAGATTATAGTTGAAAACTTCCCTAACATGAGAAAGGAAATAGCCACCCAAGTCCAGGAAGTGCAGAGAGTTCCATACAGGATAAACCCAAGGAGAAACACACCAAGATACATAGTAATCAAATTAGCAAAAATTAAAGGCAAAGAAAAATTATTGAAAGCAGCAAGGGAAAAACTACAAATAACATACAAGGCAACTCCCACTAGGTTAACAGCTGATTTCTCAGCAGAACCTCTACAAGCCAGAAGGGAGTGGCATGATATACTTAAAGTGATGAAAGGGAAGAACCTACAACCAAGATTTCTCTACCCAGCAAGGATATCATTCAGATTCCACAGAGAAATCAAAAGCTTTACAGACAAGCAAGAGCTAAGAGAGTTCAGCACCACCAAACCAGCTCTACAAAAATTGCTAAAGGAACTTCTCTAAGTGGGAAACACAAGAGAAGAAAAGGACTGACCAAAACAAACCCAAACAATTAAGAAAATGTTCATAGGACCATACATATTGATAATTACCTTAAACGTGAATGGATTAAATGCTCTAACCAAAAGACACAGGCTTGCTGAATGGTTATAAAGACAAGACCCATATACATGCTGTCTACAAGAGAACCATATCAGACCTAGGGACACATTCACAATGAAAGTGAGGGGATGGAAAATGATATTCCATGCAAATGGAAATCAAAAGAAAGTAGGAGTAGCAATACTCATTCAGATAAAATAGACTTCAAAATAAAGAATGTTACTAGAGACAAAGAAGGACACTACATAATGATCAAAGGAACAATCCAAGAAGAAGATATAACAATTATAAATATATATGCACCCAACATAGGAGCACCACAATACATAAGGCAAATGTTAACGGCTATAGAAAAGAAAATCGACAGTAACACAAAAATAGTAGGGGACTTTAACACCGCACTTACAACAATGGAGAGATCATCCAAACAGGAAATTAATAAGGAAACACAAGCTTTAAATGACACAATAGACCAGAAATATTTAATTGATATTTATAGGACATTCCATTCCAAAACAGCAGGCTACACTTTATTATCAAGTGCACATGGACCGTTTTCCAGGATAGATCATATCTTGGGTCGCAAATCAAGGCTCAGTAAATTAAAGAAAATTGAAATCATATCAAGCGTCTTTTCTGACCATAATGCTATGAGATTAGAAATCAATTACAGGGGGAAAAAAACGTAAAAAAACAAACACATGGAGGCTAAACAATATGCTACTAAATAACAAAGAGATCACTGAAGAAATAAAGAAGAAATCAAAGAATACCTAGAGACAAATGATAATGAAAACATGACGATCCAAAACCTATGGGATGCAGCAAAAGCAGTTCTAAGAGGGAAGTTTATAGCTCTACAAGCCTACCTCAAGAAACAAGAAAAATCTCCAATAAACTATCTAACCTTACACCAAAAAGAACTAGAGAAAGAAGAACAAACAAAATCCAAAGTTAGCAGAAGGAAAGAAATCATAAGGATCAGAGCAGAAATAAATGAAATAAAAA
This sequence comes from Hyperoodon ampullatus, assembly GCF_949752795.1. Classification (NCBI taxonomy): domain Eukaryota; kingdom Metazoa; phylum Chordata; class Mammalia; order Artiodactyla; family Ziphiidae; genus Hyperoodon; species Hyperoodon ampullatus. Next base: position 165,446,030 of record NC_136914.1, on the reverse strand, counting down.
GAAAGAAAACAATAGCAGAGTTCAATAAAAGTAAAAGCCGGTTCTTTGAGAAGATAAACAAACTTGATAGACCATTAGTCAGACTCATCAAGAAAAAGAGGGAGAGGACTCAAATCAATAAAATTAAAAATAAAAAAAGGAGAAGTTACAACAGACTCCACAGAAATACAAAGCATCCTAACAGACTACTACAAGCAACTCTATGCCAATAAAATGGACAACCTGGAAGAAATGGACAAATTCTGAGAAAGGTATAACCTACCAAGACTGAACCAGGAAGAAATGGAAATTATGAACAAACCAATCATAAGTAATGAAATTGAAACTGTGATTAAAAATCTTCCAACAAGGGAGAGAGAGGAAGATGGCGTAAGAGTAAGACGCGGAGATCACCTTCCTCCCCACAGATACATCAGAAATTCATCTACACGTGGAACAACTCCAACAGAACACCTACTGAACGCTGACAGAAGACCTCAGACCCCCCAAGAGACAAGAAACTCCCCACATACCGGGGTAGGTCAAAAGACAAAAAGAATAAACAGAGACAATAGGATATGGACGGGACCTGCACCAGTGGGAGGGAGCCGTAAAGGAGGGAAGGTTTCTACACACTACAAGCCCCTTCGAGGGCGGAGACTGCAGGTGGCGGAGGGGGAAAGCTTCGGAGTAGCGGAGGAGAGCACAGCAACAGGGGTGCGGAGGGCAAAGCGGAGAGATTTTGACACAGACGATCGGTGCCCTTAGGCACACACCAGCCCGAGAGGCTTGTCTGCTCGGCCGCCGGGGCGGGCGGGGCTGGGAGCTGAGGCTCGGGTATCGGCTTTCAGTAGGAGCGCAGGGAGAGGACTGGGGCTGGCGGCAGGAAGAGAGCCTGAAGGGGTTAGTGCTAGCCCGGAGGGAGTCCGGGGAAAGGGTCTGGAGCTACCGGAGAGGCAAGTGACTTTTTTCCCTTTTGTTGCCTGGTGCGCGAGGAGAGGACATTCCCCTCCCTCCCCTCTGCCTGAGTGAGCCAGAGCCCCCGAATCAGCAGCTCCTTTAAACCCGTCCTGTCTGAGCGAAGAACGGACGCCCTCCGGCGACCTACGCGCAGAGGCGGGGCCAGGTCCAAGGCTGAGACCCGGGAGTTGTGAGAGCAGAGACAGGGAAATCACTCTGTGCTGCCTCGGAGGCAGCGGATTAAAGCTCCACGGTCCATTTGTTGTGCCCTGCGTCTGTGGAGTGTATGAATGGACAGCGAATCATCCCAAATTGAGGAAGTGGACTTTGAGGACAAGATTTAAGACTTTCCCCCCTTTTTACAATGAATTATCCCAAATTAAGGAGGTGGACTTAGCAAGATTTCAGACTTTTCGCCCTTTTCCTCTTTTTACCATGAATTATCCCAAATCGAGGAGGTGGACTTGGAGAGCAAGATTTTTGATTTTTCCCCCTGCTCTCTTTTTGTGAATGTGTATGTGTAATCTTCTGTGTAAGATTCTCTCTGTATAGCTTTGCTTCCACCATATGTCCCAGGGTTCTATCGGTCCGTGTTTTTTTTTTCAATAATTACTTTTTAATTTTAATAACGCTACTATATTTCATACTTTATTCTATTTTACTTTACCTGCTCTTTCTTTTTTTCCTACCTTCCCTTCCTCCCTCCCTCCCTCCGCTCCTCCTTTCCTTCTTTCTTTTTCTTTCCTCCCTCCCTCCCACCCTTCTTCTTTCCACTTTCTTTTCCTTTCCTTCCTCCCTCCCTCCCTCCTGTCTTTCTATCTTTATTCCCTTCCTCCCTCCCTCCCTTCTTCCATTCACTCTTCCTTTTGCTTTCATTCCTCCCTCCCTCCCTCCTTTCTTTCCTTCTTTCTTTCCATCCTCCCTCCCTCCCTCCCTCCTTTCTTTCTTCCTTCCTTGCTTCATTCCTTTCTTTCTTCCCTTCTTCCTTTCTTTCCCTCTCTCTTTCTTTCTTCTACTAATTCTTTCTTTCTAATTTTTCTCCCTGTTATTCTGAGCCGGGTGGATGAAAGGCTCGTGGTGCTGAAGCCAGCAGTCAGTGCTGTGCCTCTGAAGTGGGAGAGACAACCTCAGGACACGGGTCCACAAGAGACCTCCCAGCTCCACATAATATCAAGCAGCGAAAATCTCCCAGGGATCTCCATCTCAACACCAGCACCCAGCTTCAGTCAACGACCAGCAAGCTACAGTGCTGGTCACCATATGCCAAACAACTAGCAAGGCAGGAACACAACCCCACCCATTAGCAGAGAGGCTACCTAAAAACATAATAAGGCCACAGGCACCCCAAAACACACCACCACACGTGGACCTGTCCACCAGAAAGACAAGATCGAGCCTCAACCACCAGAACACAGGCATTAGTCCCCCCCACCAGGAAGCCTACACAACCTACTGAAACAACCTTAGCCACGGGGGACAGATACCAAAAACAACGGGAACTACGAATCTGCAGCCTGCAAAAAGGAGACCCCAAACACAGTAACATAAGCAAAATGAGAAAGCAGAAAAACACACAGCAGGTGAAGGAGCAAGATAAAAACCTACCAGACCTAACAAATGAAGAGGTAATAGGCAGTCTACCTGAAAAAGAATTCAGAATAATGATAGTAAAGATGATCCAAAATCTTGGAAATAGGATAGACAAAATGCAAGAAACAGTTAACAAGGACCTAGAAGAACTAAAGATGAATCAAGCATCGATTAAAAACACAATAAATGAAATGAAAAATACTCTAGATGGGATCAATAGCAGAATAACTGAGGCAGAACGGATAAGTGAGGTGGAAGATAAAATAGTGGAAATAACTGATGCAGAGCAAAATAAAGAAAAAAGAATGAAAAGAATAGAGGACAGTCTCAGAGACCTCTGGGACAACATTAAACGCACCAACATTCGAATTATAGGGGTTCCAGAAGAAGAAGAGAAAAAGAAAGGGACTGAGAAAATATTTGAAGAGATTATAGTTGAAAACTTCCCTAATATGGGAAAGGAAATAGTTAATCAAGTCCAGGAGGCACAGAGAGTCCCATACAGAATAAATCCAAGGAGAAATACGGCAAGACACATATTAATCAAACTGTCAAAAACTAAACACCAAGAAATCATATTAAAAGCAGCAAGGGAAAAACAACAAATAACACACAAGGGAATCCCCATCAGGTTAACAGCTGATCTCTCAGCAGAAACCCTACAAGCCAGAAGGGAGTGGCAGGACATAATTAAAGTGATGAAGGAGAGAAACCTGCAACCAAGATTACTCTACCCAGCAAGGATCTCATTCAGATTTGATGGAGAAATTAAAACGTTTACAGACAAGCAAAAGCTCAGAGAGTTCAGCACCACCAAACCAGCTTTACAACAAATGCTAAAGGAACTTCTCTAGGCAAGAAACACAACAGAAGGAATATACCTACAATAAAGAACCCAAAGCAATTAAGGAAATGGGAATAGAAACATACATATCAATAATTACCTTAAATGTAAATGGACTAAATGCTCCCACCAAAAGACACAGAGTGGCTGAAAGGATACAAAAACAAGACCCATATATATGCTGTCTACAAGAGACCCACTTCAGACCTAGAGACACATACAGATTGAAAGTAAGGGGATGGAAAAAGATATTCCATGCAAATGGAAATCAAAAGAAAGCTGGAGTAGCAATTCTTATATCAGACAAAATAGACTTTAAAATAAAGACTATTAGAAGAGACAAAGACGACACTACATAACGATAAAGTGATCGATCCAAGAAGAAGATATAACAATTGTAAATATTTATGCACCCAACATAGGAGCACCTCAATACATAAGGCAAATACTAACAGCCATAAAAGGGGAAATCGACAGTAACACAATCATAGTAGGGGACTTTAACACCCCACTTTCACCAATGGACAGATCATCCAAAATGAAAATAAATAAGGAAACACAAGCTTTAAATGATACATTAAAAAAGATGGACTTAGTTGATATTTATAGGACATTCCATCCAAAAACAACAGAATACACATTTCTCTCAAGTGCTCATGGAACATTCTCCAGGATAGATCATACCTTGGGTCACAAATCAAGCCTCGGTAAATTTAAGAAAATTGAAATTGTATCAAGTATCTTTTCCGACCACAATGCTATGAGGCTAGACATCAATTACGGGAAAAGACCTGTAAAAAATACAAACACATGGAGGCTAAACAATACACTACTCAATAACGAAGTGATCACTGAAGAAATCAAAGAGGAAATTAAAAAATACCTAGAAACAAATGACAATGGAGACACGACGACCCAAAACCTATGGGACGCAGCAAAAGCAGTTCTAAGGGGGAAGTTTATAGCAATACAATCCCACCTTAAGAAACAGGAAACATTTCGAGTAAACAACCTGACCCTGCACCTAAAGCAAGTAGAGAAAGAAGAACAAAAAACCCCCAAAGTTAGCAGAAGGAAAGAAATCATAAAGATCAGATCAGAAATAAATGAAAAAGAAATGAAGGAAACAATAACAAAGATCAACCCAACTAAAAGCTGGTTCTTTGAGAAGATAAACAAAATTGACAAACCATTAGCCAGACTCATCAAGAAAAGAAGGGAGAAGACTCATATCAATAGAATTAGAAATGAAAAAGGAGAAGTAACAACTGACACTGCAGAAATACAAAAGATCATGAGAGATTACTATAAGCAACTCTATGCCAATAAAATGGACAACCTGGAAGAAATGGACAAATTCTTAGAAATGCACAACCTACCAAGACTGACTCAGGAAGAAATAGAAAATATGAATAGACCAATCACAAGCACTGAAATTGAAACTGTGATTAAAAATCTTCCATCAAACAAAAGCCCAGGACCAGATGGCTTCACAGGCGAATTCTATCAAACATTTAGAGAAGAGCTAACACCCATCCTTCTCAAACTCTTCCAAACAATTTCAGAGGAAGGAACACTCCCAAACTCATTCTACGAGGCCACCATCACCTTGATACCAAAACCAGGCAAGGATGTAACAAAGAAAGAAAACTACAGGCCAATATCACTGATGAACATAGATGCAAAAATCCTCAACAAAATACTAGCAAACAGAATCCTACAGCACATTAAAAGGATCATACACCATGATCAAGTGGGGTTTATTCCAGGAATGCAAGGATTCTTCAATATACAAAAATCAATCAATGTGATACACCATATTAACAAGTTGAAGGAGAAAAACCATATGATCATCTCAATAGATGCAGAGAAAGCTTTCGAAAAAATTCAACACCCATTTATGATAAAAACCCTGCAGAAAGTAGGCATAGAGGGAACTTTCCTCAAAATAATAAAGGCCATATATGACAAACCCACAGCCAACATTGTCCTCAATGGTGAAAAACTGAAACCATTTCTACTAATATCAGAAACAAGACAAGGCTGCCCACTCTCACCACTCTTATTCAACCTAGTTTTGGATGTTTTAGCCACAGCAATCAGAGAAGAAAAGGAAATAAAAGGAATCCAAATTGGAAAAGAAGAAGTAAAGCTGTCACTGTTTGCAGATGACATGATACTATACATAGAGAATCCTAAAGATGCTACCGAAAAACTACTAGAGCTAATCAATGAATTTGGTAAAGTAGCAGGATACAAAATTAATGCACAGAAATCTCTGGCATTCCTGTACACTAATGATGAAAAATCTCAAAATGAAATCAAGAAAACACTCCCATTTACCATTGCAACAAAAAGAATAAAATATCTAGGAATAAACCTACCTAAGGAGACAAAAGACCTGTATGCAGAAAATTATAAGACACTGATGAAAGAAATTAAAGAGGATACAAATAGATGGAGAGATATACCATGCTCCTGGATTGGAGGAATCAATATTGTGAAAATGACTCTACTACCCAAAGCAATCTACAGATTCAATGCAATCCCTATCAAACTACCACTGGCATTTTTCACAGAACTAGAACAAAAAATTTCAAAATTTGTTTGGAAAAACAAAAGACCCCGAATAGCCAAAGCAATCTTGAGAACGAAAAACGGAGCTGGAGGAATCAGGCTCCCTGACTTCAGACTATACTACAAAGCTACAGTAATTAAGACAGTGTGGTACTGGCATAAAAACAGAAAGATAGATCAGTGGATCAGGATAGAAAGCCCAGAGATAAACCCACGCACATATGGCCAACTTATCTTTGATAAAGGAGGCAAGAATGTACAGTGGAGAAAGGACAGCCTCTTCAATAAGTGGTGCTGGGAAAACTGGACAGGGACATGTAAAAGTATGAGATTAGATCGTTCCCTAACGCCATACACAAAAATAAGCTCAAAATGGATTAAAGACCTAAATGTAAGGCCAGAAACTATCAAACTCTTAGAGGAAAACATAGGTAGAACACTCTATGACATAAATCACAGCAAGATCCTTTTGGACCCACCTCCTAGAGAAATGGAACTAAAAACAAAGATAAACAAATGGGACCTAATGAAACTTCAAAGCTTTTGCACAGCAAAGGAAACCATAAACAAGACCAAAAGACAACCCTCAGAATGGGAGAAAATATTTGCAAATGAAGCAACTGACAAAGGATTTATCTCCAAAATTTATAAACAGCTCATGCAGCTCAATAGCAAAAAAACAAACAACCCAATCCAAAAATGGGCAGAAGACTTAAATAGGCATTTCACCAAAGAAGATATACAGACTGCCAACAAACACATGAAAGAATGCTCAACATCATTAATCATTAGAGAAATGCAAATCAAAACTACAATGAGATATCATCTCACACCAGTCAGAATGGCCATCATCAAGAAATCTAGAAACAATAAATGCTGGAGAGGGTGTGGAGAAAAGGGAACACTCTTGCACTGCTGGTGGGAATGTGAATTGGTACAGCCACTATGGAGAACAGTATGGAGGTTCCTTAAAAAACTAAAAATAGAACTACCTTATGACCCAGCAATCCCACTACTAGGCATATACCCTGAGAAAACCATAATTCAAAAAGAGACCTGCACCAAAATGTTCATTGCAGCTCTATTCACAATAGCCCGGAGCTGGAAACAACCTAAGTGTCCATCATCGGATGAATGGATAAAGAAGATGTGGCACATATATACAATGGAATATTACTCAGCCATAAAAAGGAACGAAACTGAGCTATTTGTAATGAGGTGGATAGACCTAGAGTCTGTCATACAGAGTGAAGTAAGTCAGAAAGAGAAAGACAAATACCGTATGCTAACACATATATATGGAATTTAAAAAAAAATGTCTTGAAGAACCTAGGGGTAAAACGGGAATAAAGACACAGACCTACTTGAGAACGGACTTGAGGATATGGGGAGGGTGAAGGGTAAGCTGTGACAAAGCGAAAGAGAGGCATGGACATATATACACTACCAAACGTAAGGTAGATAGATAGTGGGAAGCAGCCGCAGAGCACAGGGAGATCAGCTCGGTGCTTTGTGACCGCCTGGAGGGGTGGGATAGGGAGGGTGGGAGGGAGGGAGATGCAATAGGGAAGGGATGTGGGAACAGATGTGTATGTATGACTGATTCACTTTGTTATAAAGCAGAAACTAATAAAAAAAAATCTTCCAACAAACAAAAGTCCAGGACAAGATCATTTAGTTTTTTTTTTTAACATCTTTATTGGAGTATAATTGCTTTACAATGGTGTGTTAATTTCTGCTTTATAACAAAGTGAATCAGTTATACATATACATATGTTCCCATATCTCTTCCCTCTTGCATCTCCCTCCCTCACACCCTCCGTAGCCCACCCCTCTAGGTGGTCACAAAGCACCGAGTTGATCTCCCTTTGCCATGCAGCTGCTTCCCACTAGCTATCTATTTTACATTTGGTAGTTTATATATTTCCATGCCACTCTCTCACTTTGTCACAGCTTTCCCATCCCCCTCACCTTATCCTATGGCCCATTCTCTAGTAGGTCTGTGTCTTTATTCCCGTCTTACCCCTAGGTTTTTCATGAACTTCTTTTTTCCCTTAGATTCCATATATATGTGTTAGCATACAGTATTTGTTTTTCTCTTTCTGTCTTACTTCACTCTGTATGACAGATTCTAGGTCCATCCACCTCACTACAAACAACTCAATTTCATTTCTTTTTATGGCTAAGTAATATTCCATTGTATATATGTGCCATATCTTCTTTATCCATTCATCTGATGATGGACACTTAGGTTGCTTCCATCTCCTGGCTATTGTAAATAGAGCTGCAATGAATATTTTGGTAAATCTCTCTTTTGAATTATGGTTTTCTCAGGGTATATGCCCAGTAGTGGGATTGCTGGGTCATATGGTAGTTCTATTTTTAGTTTTTTAAGGAACCTCTATAATGTTCTCCATAGTGGCTTCATCAATTTACATTCCCACCAGCAGTACAAGTGTTCCCTTTTCCCCACACCCTATCCCGCATTTATTGTTTGTAGATTTTTTGATGATGACCGTTCTGACTGGTGTGAGATGATATCTCATTGGAGTCTTGATTTTCATTTCTCTAATGATTAATGATGTTGAGCATTCTTTCATGTGTTTGTTGACAATCTGTATATCTTCTTTGGAGAAATTTCTATTTAGGTCTTCTGCCCATTTTTGGATTGGATTGTTGTTTTTTTTTTTTTTTTTTTTTTTGTGGTACACAGGCTTCTCACTGTTGTGGCCTTTCCCGTTGCAGAGCACAGGCTCCGGACGCGCGGGCTCAGTGGCCATGGCTCATGGGACCATCCGCTCCACTGTATGTGGGATCTTCCCAGACTGGGGCACGAACCTACGTCCCCTGCATGGGCAGGCGGACTGTCAACCACTGCGCCACAGGGAAGCCCAGATTGTTTGTTTTTTTGATATTGAGCTGCATGGGCTGCTTATAACTTTTGGAGATTAATCCTTTGTTCATTGCTTCACTTGCAAATATTTTCTTCCATTCTGAGGGTTGTCTTTTGGTCTTGTTTATGGGTTCCTTTGCTGTGCAAAAGCTTTTAAGTTTCATTCGGTCCCATTTGTTTATTTTTGTTTTTATTTCCTTTTCTCTAGGAGGTGGGTCAAAAAGGATATTGCTGTGATTTATGTCATAGAGTGTTCTGCCTATGTTTTCCTCTAAGAGTTTGATAGTTTTTGGCCTTACATTTCGATCTTTAATCCATTTTGAGCGTTTTTTAAAAAAAAATACTTAATTTATTTATTTTTGGCTGTGTTGGGTCTTCGTTTCTGTGTGAAGGCTTTCTCTAGTTGTGCCAAGCGGCGGTCACTCGTCATCGCGGTGTGCCGGCCTCTCACCATGGCAGCCCCTCTTGTTGCGGAGCACAAGCTCCAGATGCACAGGCTCAGCAGTTGTGGCTCAAGGGCCTAGTTGCTCTGCGGCACGTGGGATCTTCCCAGACCAGGGCCCGAACCCGTGTTCCCTGCACTGGTAGGCAGATTCTCAACCACTGCGCCACCAGGGAAGCCCTGAGCTTATTTTTGTATATGGTGTTAGGGAGTGTTCTAATCTCATACTTTTACATGTACCTGTCCAGTTTTCCCCGCATCACTTATTGAAGAGGCTGTCTTTTCTCCACTGTATATTCTTGCCTCCTTTATTAAAGATAAGGTGACCATATGTGCGTGGGTTTATCCCTGGGCTTTGTATAGGACCAGATCTTTTAAAAGGTGAATTCTATGAAACATTTAGAGAAGACCTAAAACCCATCCTTCTCAGACTCTTCCAAAAAATTACAGAAAAAGGAACACTCTCAATCTCATACTATGAGGCCACCATCACCCTGATATCAAAAACAGACAAAGATACTACAAAAAAAGAAAATTACAGACCAATATCACTGATGAATATAGATGCAAAAATCCTCAACAAAATACTAGCAAACCGAATCCAGCAACATATTAAAAGGATCATACACCATGATCAAGTGGGATTTATCCCAGGGATGCAATGATTCCTCAATATATGCAAAGAATGTCATACACTATATTAACAAACAGAAGAATAAGAACAGTATGATGGTCTCAGTAGATGCAGGAAAAGCTTTTGACAAAATTCAACACCTATTTATGATAAAAGCTCCCCAGAAAGTGGACATAGATGGAACCTACCTCAACATAATAAAGGCCATATACAACAAACCCACAGCAAACATCATTCTGAATGGTGAAAAACTGAAAGCATTTCCTCTAAGATCAGGAGCAAATCAAGGATGTCCACTCTTGCCATTATTATTGAACATTGTTTTGGAAGTCCTAGCCACAACAATCAGAGAAGAAAAAGAAATAAAAGGAATACCAATTGGAAAAGAAGAAGTAAAACTGTCACTGTTTGCAGATGACATGATACTATATATAGAGAACCCTAAAGATGCCACCAGAAAACTACTAGAGCTAATCACTGAATTTGGTAAAGTTGCAGGATACAAAATTAAGGCACAGATATCTCTTGCATTCCTATACACTAATGATGAAAAATCTGAAAGAGAAATTAAGGAAACACTCCCATTTACCATTGCAACAAAAAGAATAAAATACCTAAGAATAAACCTACCTAGAGAGACAAAAGACCTGTATGCACTTGGATTTGAAGAATCAATATTGTGAAAATGACTATACTACCCAAAGCTATCTACAGAGTCACTGCAATCCCTATCAAATTATCAATGGCATTTTTTACAGAACTATAACAGAAAAAATCTTAAAATTTGTACAGAGAGACAAAAGACCCTGAGTAGCCAAAGCTGTCTTGAGGGAAAAAAAAACCTGAGCTGAAGGAATCAGACTCCTTTATTTCAGACAATACTACAAAGCTACAGTAATCAAGACAATATGGTACTGGCACAAAAACATAAATATAGATCAATAGAACAGGATTGAAAGCCCAGAGGTAAACCCATGCACCTATGGGCAACTAATCTATGACAAAGGAGGCAAGGATACACAGTGGAGAAAAACAATCTCTTCAATAAGTAGTGCTGGGAAAACTGGACAGCTACATTTAAAAGAATGAAATTAGAACACTCCTTAACACCATACACAAAAATAAACTCAAAATGAATTAGAGACCTAAATGTAATATTGGACACAATAAAACCCTTAAAGGAAAACATAGGAAGAACACTCTTTGACTTAAATCACAGCAGGAGCTTTTTTGATCCACCACCTAGAGTAATGGAAATAAAAACAAAAATAAACAAATGGGACGTAATGAAAGTTAAAAGCTTTTGCAGAGAAAGGAAACTTCAAACAAGATGAAAAGACAACCCTCAGAATGGGAAAAAAAATTTGCAAACTAATCAATGGACAAAGGATAAATCTCCAAAATATATAAACAGCTCATGCAGCTCAATATTAAAAACAAACAAACAACCCAATAAAAAAATGGGCAGAAGACTTAAATAGACATTTCTCCAAGGAGGACATACAGATGGCCAAGAAGCACACGAAAAGCTGCACAACATTACTAATTATTAGAGAAACGCAAATCAAAACTATAATGAGGTATCACCTCACACCAGTTAGAATCGGCATCCTCAGACAATCTACAAACAACAAATGCTGGAGAGGGTGTGGAGAAAAGGGAACCCTCTTGCACTGTTGGTGGGAATGTAAATTGATACAGCCACCATGGAGAGCAGTATGGAGGTTCCTTAAAAAACTAAAAATAGAATTACCATATTACCCAGCAATCCCACTACTGCACACATACCCAGAGAAAACCCTAATTCAAAAGACACATGCACCCCAATGTTCATTGCAGCACTATTTACAATAGCCAGATCATGGAAGCAACCTAAAAGTCCATTGACAGACGAGTGGATAAAGGTGTGGTACATATAGACAATGAATTATTACTCAGCCATAAAAAGGATCGAAATTGAGTCATTTGTGGAGATGTGGATGAAACTAGAGGCTGTCATTCAGAGTAAAGTAAGTCAGAAAGAGAAAAACAAATATCACATATTAAGACATATATGTGGAACCTAGAAAAATGGTACAGATGAACAAGTTTGCAGGGTAGAAATAGAGACACAGATGTAAAGAGCTAACGTGTGGACACCAAGGGGGAAAAGCAACAGGTGGTGGGGGTGGGGGTGTGATGAATTGGGATATTGGGATTGATATGTATACACTGATGTGTATAAAATAGATGACTAATAAGATCCTACTCTATAAAAAAATAAATAAAAGAAAATTAAAAAAAATAAAAAGAAGTTAATGGTGAAAAGAAAGAAAGAAAGAAAAATAAAGTTATAAAAATAAAAATAAAAATATTATTAAAAATAAAAGAAATTAAAAAGTAATAAAAATAAACAAGAAGAAAGAAAGAAAGAAAGAAAGAAAGAATAGAGCAACAAAACCAAAAAACAAATCCACCAATGACAACAAGCACTAAAAACTTTACTAAAAAATAAAAAATAAAAGAAATGGACCGACTCTAGAACTCTAGGACAAATGGTAAAAGCAAAGCTATACAGACAAAATCACACAGAGAAGCATACACATACACACTCAACCAAAGAGAAAAAGGAAAAAAAAATATATCTTATATATAAGAAAAAGGAAGAGAGCAACCTAATGAGTAAACAAATCTACCTGTGATAATAAACTCTAAATACTAAAGTAAGATAAACATAAAACCAGAAACAAATTAGATGCAGAAAGCAAACCTGAAGTCTATAGTTGCTCCAAAGTCCATGGCTTCAATTTTGGAATGATCCGTTGTCTATTTAAGTATTCCAGTGATGCAGCATACATCAAGTTGATTGTGGAGATTTAATCTGCTGCTCCTGAGGCTGCTGGGAGAAATTTCCCTTTCTCTTCTTTGTTCTCACAGGTCCTGTGGTTCATCTTTGGATTTGGCCCCACCTCTGTGTGTAGGTTGCCTGAGGGTGTCTGTTCCCTGCCCAGACAGGATGGGGTTAAAGGAGCAGCTGATTAGGGGGCTCTGGCTCACTCAGGCTGAGGGGACAGAGGGGTACAGAATGCAGGGCGAGCCTGCGGTGGCAGAGGCCGGCATGATGTTGCAACAGTGTGAGGCATGCCGTGTATTCTCCCGGGGAAGTTGTCCCTGGATCATGGGACCCTGACAGTGGCAGGCTGCACAGGCTCCCAGAAGGGTAAGTGAGGATAGTGACCTGTGCTTGCACACAGGCTTCTTGGTGGCTGCAGTAGCAGCCTTAGCATTTCATGCCCGTCTCTGTTGTCCACGCTGATAGCCGTGGCTCACGACTGTCTCTGGAGCTCGTTTAGGTGGTGGTCTGAATCCCCTCTACACACCCCAAAATAATGGTCTCTTGCCGCTTAGGCAGCCCCAGACTTTTTCCTGGACTCCCTCCTGGCTAGCTGTGGCTCACTAGCCCCCTTCAGGCTGTGTTCACAGAGCCAACCCCAGTCCTCTCCCTGAAATCTGACCTCCATAACCTGAGCCTCAGCTCCCAGCCCCCACCCACCCCATCCGGTGAGCACACAAGCCTCTCAAGCTGGTGAGTGCTGGTCGGCAGTGATCTTGTGTACGGGGAATCTCTCCACTTTGCCCCCTGCACCCCTGTTGCTGCACTCTCCTCCGTGGCTCCAAAGCTTCCACCCACCCACCCCCCCATCTCTGCCAGTGAAAGGGCTTCCTAGTGTGTGGAAACTTTTCCTCCTTCACAGCTCCCTCCCAGAGGTCCAGGTCTTGTCCCTATTCTTTTGTCTCTGTTTTTTCCTTTTGCTTTTTCACTCTACCCAGGTATGTGGGGATTTTCTTGCCTTTTGGGAATTCTGAGGTCTTCTGCCAGCATTCAGTATGTATTCTGTAGCAGCTGTTCCACATGTACATGTATTTCTGATGTATTTGTGGGGATCAAGGTGATCTCCATGTCTCACCCCTCTGCTATCTTGAAGGTCTCCTTACAACTGGGTTTTTGGTTGGCTTAATAAAAGGAAAACTTTTCTGAGGCCAGAGCTGCTTAGAGATGGAGTTGAATGCCTCACAAGATGCCTATTATTATAAGGATGTGTTAGCATGAGCCTGGATAACCACTTGGCAGAAATGTCCATTTTAAATTATTTATTTGACAAATATTTACTGTACACTCACTATATACCAGGCATTATATTGAGCACTGCAGAAACAAAAACAAATGAAACTCATGGGTCTAAAATTTGGCTGGAATTTTAGGCTGGGGCTATAGCTAACTGCCCAGCACACATAATGCTGTTTCTCATTCAGGTTCCTCTTTTTATGTTTTTTTCCCACCTTATTCTGTTTACAGCTTAGTGCAGGTGTCCCTCCATCTAGAAAGTGTTATCTAAATTGCACTGGTTTGGGTTTAGGCCCTTTTCTGTGTGTTCCCAAAGTACCTAGCTTTATCACTGTGTGCTATGATTCTTGATATGCTGTGGATTCTTTGAGGTCCATTGGGATGGTATTTTATGAATCTTAGTGTCTCAGCAGCTAGCAACAATGCTTGGCATCAGGTAGATTTGCACATTGCATTTGTTGATTAAATGTGAAATGAGTACATACCTACCCAGATAATGACCAGATTAGGAAGGTTATTTTCTTTTATCCTTATGGCACCCCACTTTTTAAAAAGTTTTCCCCCTTTAAGTAATTTCTGAAATTATAAAATCAACATATGTTCCTTAGAGAAGATTTGAAAAATCCAAAATATAGAGAGGATTAAGGAAATGAAAATATACTTGCCACCACCTAAACACACTGAAAATCATATCTTTCTGGCCATATTTTAAAATATTTTTTATACATGGATTTCAAAAACTATTGTGTATTAATTAATGTATTGTATGTGACATAATAGAGAAATCTCCAAATATCAATAGGTTAGCACAATAAAATTTTATTGCTCTTTTGTGTAAAGTGCAAATGGATGTTTCTGATGGGAGGTTGTCTCTCCTCCCAGTGATGATCCAGATGCCCAGGCTCCTGCCATCTTGTGGCTCTGCCATCTTTGATCCAGGGTTTCCAAGAGTGTTGGCTTGGGGAAAAAGGGCTGAAGGATCTTCAAGGGAACTTCTTTTTGGAAGACCTGGAAGTAGCCATGACATTTTCCCTTATAGTCCATGTCTAGAACTTCGTTAAGTTAGTATTATGTTAATTAACGAGCTCATAATATGGTCACAGCTAACTCAAGAAAGTCTAAGCAGTGTTGTATGGTTGAGATCCCAGAAGGAAAAAGACATGCATTTGATGAACTTTTAGCAACGATTCATCAAATTCAAATACTTCTTCTCCGAGTACATATTTTATAGGTTATATTTTTAGTAAAAGTAATAATAAGCCTTTTCTCATTTTATTACATAATCCTTCTAAAACAGGATAAATATGTTCCTAATGTTACAGATAAATAATGTGAGGGGTGAAGTAACTTGCCTGAGTCCCCTCACTCAATGTGTGGCAGAATTGGTCCTCAGCTTTTTATCTCCATACTTCTCTTTCAGTGCTTTGTAATTCTATGCCTTCAGAACTGCAAAGGGAAAAGAGGATGATAAATTGATTGTCATGATACAAACCAAGAAGATAATCTACAGAATATCTTAAAGCTTGGCTAAGTAAGAGAGACCAGTGATCAGATATTTCAAACCAGGTGTGTATCTATCTATCTATCTATCTATCTATCTATCTATCTATCTATCTATATCTATATATATATATATAGATAGATAGATAGATAGATAGATGTATATATATATATATATATATATATATATATATATATATATATATATATATATATAAAGAGAGAAAAAAATAAACCAAAAATCACTCAGCAAAGATGCAGTATGGAGGAGGCTTGGTGGTTGCAAGTGTTCAGAGTGTTCATCACTTACAGTAAGTGGTTGGTTTGGCCCATGGCCACTGTTCTTTGAGTTAGCATTGACCCTTGACAACTTAGATGACTTATTGGCAGCATGCAAGACCATTCAACTCATGCCTGAGATTTCCAAGAAAAGAGAATTGGCCTCGCTTGTTTTTGAATGACAACATTGACTCTTGGAACCAAGAAAATGTTTTGTTAGGCTGACTATTTCTCTTTCTCACAATATCCCATTGAGGGTCATGGGTTCTTGAGGTGTGAAAATAACTGGAAAAATTCAAAATTCAGCTAATATCTATTTACTGCATTCTGAGCATACATAAGGCTTGTGGAAGCTGAGAACATGTTTATCAACACAAGGGGCAAAGTTTCGTTCCTCCTGTAAAATGACCTCTTGATGTGATATATGTATATTGAGTGCCCTGCTGTGACTGAGAGCTATCTAAAAAAGAAAAAAAAAATATAGCCACCTCCTGAAGCATGTATAAATTGCTTTTTTAGACCCTATAAAATTTTAGCTTGCACCAAACATAGAACTTCATTCATCATCCTACAAGTGCGACTGCCAAGGGAAGCCGGCTCTTCCTGAGTCGAAAGTGGCAACACTCCAGGATTGGCAGAAATCAAATGAATCATTTCCTGCTTTTAGTTTTAGATAAATAATCAGAAAAGATTGTCTAGATTATGATCCAAAAGCCATTTTTCATAGCTCTGAGGACCCAGAATCCTCAAAAACTTCATGTGGAAGCCCCTTTTTCTAACTACTTTATCACACAGTATTTAAGAGATGGTAGATAAATCCACACGGTCCAAGCTAAATTTTTAATGCAGTGAAGACTTATGACCTGTGTGGTGAGTATATTAAGCATGTCTTTTTCTTTCTTTATTTTGATGCTTTGACACTGGGGCCTTGTTGACTGTGGAGGGACTGCCCCTACCAGGATTGATTAATTCCTAGAGATAGAAAACAACTCACCTGGGAGGGCAACTTTTGTGTGCAAACTGAACAATCCAAAGCTTATATCCCAAAATCCTCAACAAAATACTGGCAAACAGAATCCAACAGCACATTAAAATGATCATATGCCATGATCAAGTGGGGTTTATCCCAGGAATGCAAGGATTCTTCAATATATGCAAAGCTTATATCCTCAGTCATCTCCTCTATAGGGTCTCACACTCTGGGACACTATCCACCTGCCTAATCACTCCAGAGCCAGGTACCAGATGCCTAGGGACAGCACCCATGCCCCAGCCCACTGAAATTATTCAAACTAGCCAATCCTAAGCCTGCTTACTCTGCCTCACCTGTTCTTTTCTGTGGAAACCACAGTAAAGGCTCTCTCACATGTTACTATGCCTCTGCTTCCTGACAAACCCTGGTGCTCCCCTTGAGGCCTCCCATGCCATGGCACACCCCCTTCTCTTCAGATCTATGACTATAATAAACTGTCTTTACAATGGCAGTTGTTTCCATATCTGTTGGTCTCATCATACCTAAATCATAATAAAACCTACATTATAAAGCAATGAGGTGGAAGAGCATTAAAATAAGAATGAAGGACTTGTGTTCCAGTCCTGATTCTGTAACTACTCTCCTGGGAGATTTGAGCAAGTCTCCTAATTGCTCTGGGCCTCAGTTTTCTTGCCTCTAAAATGAGGTACCTGGATTCTCCAGATGCATCCTGAAGTTTCTTTAAATGCTCAAATTCTATGAATTTATTCCTTTAACATGAGAGGCTGTTTATTACACAGACTTGCAAATTATGTGGTTTCTTCATGGAGCATTTACTGAGTAGCTGCCATTTGATTAGCACCAAGTTGAGCACTAAGGATCCAAAGATGGGTAAGATAAAAATCTTACTTTCAAATGCATCATGCTACTTTCACATCTTGGGGATACCTGTAGAGTTTCAAGACACATGCCTGCTGGTTCTCCTGAGAAGTCCTGCTATGCCCCAAAGGTACTGGAAAACATACATGTTAAAAGATTAAATATCAGCTGAGGAAAAACAGAATTAGCCTAGAATATATAGACTAGATATGATGAGGAAATGCTCTCAGCTTCCTTTTCCCATTGCATGTGTGCAAACATTCTTAAGCTGCACAGTCAAATAAGAGGTAAAAGACATCATTTGGCCACAGAGGTTTCCATTTTGCTAAGCTTCAATATGATTTTGGAGGTTCTTAATGATTGATTCTCCATAACAGTACTCATTGCTCAAGCACTTCAGTTTCCTTGGGGAGATGCTTTTCATACTGGTAGTACCTTCCACCTATTGCTTCCACAAATTATCGTATGTTCTTTCAACACTGTATTTGAGGAGATTTTCTGGGATTTCTGGTTTCTGAGGGTTTTTTTTTTGGCAAGAAGAGGACAAATTCCATTCTGAATTCCACTTTTCAGAGTTTTCATCCATTGCATTCATCTCCTCCTGATTTTATGTTTTCTTTATCTTCTGTGGCCTCCCCACTGGCACTAGCCACAGTTAAAACTTTCTATTGCTGTCTCACTGGGATTTTGCTGTTCCCCCTTTTCAGGTATACTTTCCGATGCCTCTAGCAGGGATAATATTTTAAAAAAATATTAAAACAAGGTATTTTTCCTTCCCCATAAACTGTGTTGCCTAGCAATTCCCTCTGCTCAATGAATCAATGCCATTCATTGCTTTGGGGAGATTGCGGCTACCAACTAGAACAAAGAATTCATTGCTCGATTTTGAGTTTCATACTAGATTTTTCTTTTTTTAAGTACACAGAGAGATAATAGTCTTGACAGCCTACCTTTCATGGAGAGAGATTTTTTCTTTACTTTAAATTCCCCAAACTTCCATTTACATATAAAAAGCAAGGCTGAGTATCTGAGCTATATTTGCCCTTAGCCAAATATAGATTCAGAGTCTGTGCTCTCTGAATCTCCACTCACTTTGGGGAGTGCACTAGACATATTTACGGATAGGCTGAAGCAGAAGCTATAAAGGGAGAGGGTGTCCTTCAATTTCTATTTGAAATTCTGGAAGGAGAATATTTAAGTGTTCAACATGCACAAAAGGTGATAGCAGTCAAGCAACAGTAGGGATTGGCCAAGGACGGAGAAGGGAATCTACAATGACACTTCCGACTTAAGATGACATGAAAGGACTCTAGACATTCCAAGGTGACCCTATGTGGTACAAGGAAAGTGGGGAGAAGTGAAAGAGACTAGAGGATTGATGTAGGCATGGGCATGGGGTTCTGTAGAGAGTCTGCAGCGTGAAAAGCCCCAAATAACCCAGCTAGATGGGTAAGGCAGGGGTGTCAGAGGGTCCATCATGCTGGCAAGAACAGAGATGGAGAGCCTGCCATCAGGGAAGGGTGGCTGATCTTCCCACGGCAGTCACTCTGAAGGAACAGCAGGTATCTCCTCTGCAGAAGCTCTGAGGGCAGAAGTCAAGGGTTAGAATTTAAAATAACCTTGAACTGGGAAGTATGAACTCCCCTTAAACCAGAAGTTAGTAGGAGCCAGTGAAGAGTGGTAACACACAGCCCAGACACCCCTCTCCTGTTTTCATATTTTCAGCTTCCTCGAGCATCCATCTATATGGAGAGGTGAGAAGCAGAACAGCTCTGGGGGAGTAATACTAAAAACTCAGGATTTACCCCAAAGAGTTCAAGTTTACCTACATGATACTTGTCTTATATTCATTAGTTGGCTATCAGTTGTAGCATAAATGCCTTTTTAAAAACTCTTGTATTTAGTAAAAGACAAAAGGGTCTGAAAGAGCACGTGAAAATACACATCTATACATATAATTGTAGTGAAGTCATTTGGTCCAAAAGCATCATTCTACAAGCATGAAAACTATAGGCATGACTTGCTCTAGGTTACAGAGCTAGTTCACAGCAAGGCCAAGACTATATCCAGATCCTGAGGAAGTCTGGATTGGACTGGGAATCGTTCTGAGGCATTGACCTGTCTGAAATATTGTACATGTTTATTTTGGTTATGGCAGGTCTGCTATCATTTTTAAAAGATTTTATGAATTCTTAGAATGTTTTATCATGTCTACTTCCATTTTCAATCCTTAGAAGATTCTAGACACAACTAAAATGAAAGCCTTTGATTATCACAGTGCTTTTTAACATGTGGCCCCCAGACCACCAGTATCAGCATGAGTTGGGCATGGGTTAAGATTCTGAGGCCCCATCCCAGACCCTCTGAGTCAGCAACCCTGGGGCAGGGGTGGGCCCTGATATCTGCGTTTTAACTCACCTTCCAGGTGACTCTGAACAATCCATTATATTATGTTATAGTCAGCAATGTATCCAGAAATTTACCTATTTTCTTATTAAGGGTCATAAAGAAGATTCATTTAGATACTTTAAAAACAGAGATATAGTTGCCTCTTAAACTTGGTATATGAAAAGAGCATTTCTTTTTCTAGTCTTTTCCTCAAAACCTATTGGAAACCATAAAAGAAGGTAAAAAAATGGAAACTTAAGTGGAAGTATATATGCCAACTACTGGGAAATGTGGATGGGGTCAAGGAAGGGTACTGAGCTAAAAGAGATGCATTCACTCTCATATTTTGAGCAGGACACAGATTTCTCTAGAGGTCAGTGTCAAGGTCTTAGAAAGTCCAGTCAGTGAACTTCTCATTGGTGCTATATAAATTGTAGGGCTATGGATGGAGGAGGTCCCTGCACACACTAATGCAACAGCAGGGAATAAAACAGGCAAAAGCCAAGGAGCTCATAACCTAATTGGAAGAGAGAGACAGGAAACAAAATGAGTAAATAATATAGGATATTAGAAAATGAGAAATGCAATGAATAAAATAAAGCAAAGAAGGAAGATAGAGAGTATTAAGGGTGAGGGAGTTACCAGAATTGTACATGGGATAATTAATGAAGTTTCTTAGTCCATTTGGGCTACTATAACAAATTCTAGGAACTGGGTTGCTTATAAACAAGATAAACTTATTTCTCACAGTTCTGGAGGTTGGAAGTTCAAGATCAGGGTGTCAGCAGGGTTGAGTGAGGGCCTTCTTCTAGGTCACAGACTTCTTATATCCCTCTTTTTCAAGAGCACCGATCCCATTCACAAGGCTGCACTCTCATGACCTAAGCTCCTCCTGAAGGCCCACCTCTCAATACCATCACATGGTTAGGATTTCAACACACATTTTGGGGGGACACAAATATTCAGACCATAGCAGATGTCCTCACTAAGAGGGTATTATTTGAAAAAAAGACTGGAAGAAGGAGAAGGACATCTGGGCAACGAACTTATCAACAAGAGTGATCAGTATGTGGTGCCAGTGCACCTGGTGTGTTTGAGAGGCTAGAAGTAGGCCAGTGGGGCCAGGTGGCATGAGAAAGGGGGCAGAGTCAGAGCAAGTCAAAGAAATGACAGAGGCCAAGGCCTGTAGGCCTTGAAGCTCACTGTAAGGCCTTTGGCAGGTACTGAGTGACCTGTGGCCCCCAGAGGTTTCTGAGCAGAGACAGACACGATGTAGTTACAGTGTTGAGAAGAGACGGTAGAGATGGATTCAGAGGCCATTGCAATAATTTGGGTGAGAGACAATGGCTTCAGTGGAGGAGGTGATGAGAAGGGGTCAGATTCTGGATATTCAGTTTCACCTTACAGCATGAATACTCAGTTTATGACTTTTCACTGTAAAAGCTCATGATCAAGAATCCCATTTTTTTACACGTCTCCTTTAAATATATATATATATATATATATATATATATATATATATATATATATATATATATATATATATATATATATATATATATATATATATATATATAACGTTTTTACTTAAAAAGAAACTAAATAAATGTGTTGTAAGTAGTGATATTGCCACATTACATTTCAGGCAAAGGCAAGCTCAACATTTACTCAACCAGCAGTCTCTAGTCAGAATTACCCTTCATGTTTGCTGATGTGTGAAAGAAAGAGAGGAGTTAAGGATGGATCCAAGACTTGCATACAGAAAGAATGGAGTTGACCTTAAGTGAGATGAAGAAGGGTATAAAAAGAACAGGGGGAGTGTGGACAGGGAGGTGACATAGGACCTCATTTATGGAAGTGTTAGGTCTCAGACATAGATAGCTGGATAGATAAAGATATATGTGAATGGACAGTTAGATAGGTAATCTAGAGTTAAGGGAATTGGTCTAAACTAGAGATATAAATTTTGATGTCATTAAATATAGATTAAAGCTATGGATTTGGATGGAAGTGGAGAAGGGAAAAGCAGCTTTGAATGAGCCACAGTGTTTTCCAACATGAAGAAACTGGAAAGATGGAGAGGAGACAGCCAATGAGACCAAGGAGCAGCAGTTGGTGAGGGAGGAGGGAAGACAGGGAGGGAAGATGGTTCCAGAATATGTGAGCACCCACTGCTGTTGATAGGCCAAGGAAGATGAGGACTGACATTTAAACATCAGATCTAACAACTGGGAGGACTGATGACACTTTAACAAGTTAGTTTTGGAGAAGATGTGGGGGTGAAAGTAAATTGAAGACTATGAAGACATACTCAGAAGAGTACAAATGCTTTGATTCTATTTATAGGATGTTCTAGAAAAGGTAAATCTATTGGGACAGATCACTGGTTGCCAGCCTAGGGGCAGCGGAAGAGATGACTACAAAGGGGCATGAGAGGATTTGGGAGATGATGGAGCTATTCTACATCTTGTTGTGGTAATGGTTATATGGTTATGCCCACATGTCAAAACTCACAGAAAGGTACCCCCAAAAGAGTGAATTTTACTGTCTGTGAATTATAAATAAGAGATACTGTGAATGATCAAAAAATAACAAGTAGAGAATCTAGAAACAGTGAGCACAGACACTCTTTTAAGGGGTTTTGCTCTAAAGATGAGCAGAAAATTGAAGTCAAAGCTTGAAAAGAAAGTAAATTCAAGGCAGGTTTTCTTTCAATTAGACAAAGGAAGGCCCTGGAGGAATTTGAAGTTGATGGGAATAATCCAATAAAGACAGGACATTGACGATGCGGGGGAGAGAAGGGAGGCTTGCTAAAGTGATGTCCTTGAGGAGGCTAGAAGGATGAGGTCCAGAATCCGGAGGAACGGAAGTTGGCCTGAGATGAATGCTGGGATGGGGTAGACATGGTGGGAGGCAGGGCACATGTGCAAAGTCTCTTCTGACTGCTTTGATTTTCTCAATGAAATAGGATGCCAGAGAGTGAGGAAGGGAGAAGGTTTTGGGGTTTTGAGGAGAAAGGAGAAGATAGGAAGTGGTTGTCTTGGAGGGTGGGAAATGGATGGTAGGAAAATATATTGTGATCCCCTGGACATTGGAGCTAGGAGTTAAAGTGAGTCCAGGGGACATGATTCTGTGATTTTCTCTAACCACTGAGAAAGGTGAGAGCTGGGTAGAACCTGGGCTGAGACTTTGCCAGGTGAGTACAGTATACCGTGAGATGTGCGAGAAGTTGAGGGTGACTTCAAGTGGGTGATTTTAATGACTGACTGGCTTCTACAGCTCCAACTGTACTAGTCTCCTGCTATGGACTGAATTGCATTCCCTGAAATTTATGTGTTGAAGCCCTAACCCCTCAATGTGATGGTATTTGGAGATGGGGCATTTGGGTAGTAACTAGGTTTAGATGAGGTCATGAGGGTGGGTCCCTGGTGATGGGATTAATGCCATTTTCAGAAGAGACACCGGAGAGTTTGCCACGTGTGGATATAGTGAGAAGGGCCTGTCCGGAAGCCAGGAAGAAAACTCTCACCAGAAACCAAATCTGCTGGCACCTTGATCTTGGACTTCTAACCTCCAGAATTCTGAGAAAATAAATTTATATTGTTTAAGGCACTCAGTCTATTGCATTTTGCTACAGCAGCCCTCTCCTATTTACCAAACATACCAAGTATACTCCTTCTCATGACATCTGTTTTTTTCTTGCTCCTTTGATGAGAATGCTTTCTAATTCAGTCACCTGCATCTCCTTCAAGTGTGTGCTCAAATGTAATGTTTTCAGTTGGGTTTTCCCTAGTTATCTATTTAGAATTGCAGTCTCCTCCCTATAGGATATCTCTGTATTTGCTATCTCCCTTACCTTCATCTCATAGCATGTAAACTTCCTAATATTCTGTATACCTTACTAATTTCATTTTAATTGACCATCTCCTTCCATTAGATTATAAGCTTCATGAAGACAAGAGTTTTGGTCTTTAGCTTGTTGCTACATCTCTAATATCTCCAACAGTGCTTGGCATACCACAGGCACTCAGTAAATATTTGCTGAGCCAGTGAATGAAGTCAGGACATTTTTACTATTTGACATTATGTCTGAATTGGAAATTAACATTCAAACATTCCACACTGTTGTCAATGTCTCTGTTGAATTTTGGTTTCTCTTCTTGGGTCCTGAAGTGTTCCTTGCCTCTGCGGCTAAAGTCTCCTAGGTATGATTTGAGGTCCAGACCTCCTAACTTCTTAAGGCTGTATATTGAGACAGTATAATATGTGGTTCCTGTACAGAGCTCTCATTAGAGAGAGTATCCAGGGTTCAGTTGATTCCAATTCCATTTTCATCTGTGGTTCTTTCTTGCAATTCCAAACCTGAGGTTGACTTTGGAACATTATCTTTCTTGAGTTCCCACAATATTTGCTCTAGACTAATGAAAAAATGAATGATCATAAATATAATTACTCTGAAGGCCTGAGGATATTTTTGGTACACTTGGAAGGAAGATGGGTTTGAAGGAAAAGTAATTGACAGCAGAGGACTTTAGGTATTTTTTCTCTGTTGGAACTTATAGGTACTGAAAATAAATCGCATTTTTGCATCCCCATTTAGGTTCTGAACAAATGGAGAAATAAAAAATAAGGAATATGACATATGTCAGTCAAAATATTACCTTAATTACTGTTAAAAGTTGAGGGGATAGGTTAGTGTGAGGGTCAAAGGGGTCTCTGCACAGGATGAGCTAGACCTTAGCCCAGTACCACTGCAGTGGGCATAGCTGGGCTCCTCCTGCAGAGGGGGGCGGGTGTGTTCCCCTGGTGATGGCCAAGGCCACTGTCTCCCCACAGTCAGCCTGCTCCAGAGGAGAAATAAGGAAGGCCAGGGCTACTACACTCAGGGAGCTCTCAGGATATTTCTTTCCTGTGGAAGGAGCATTTCCCAAACTTATCTGTTCATGGAATCTTTTTATCATGTAGAATCTCATGGAGCTGGTAAGGCAAGGAATGCACTTTGAGAAAAGCTGGTATGGGTAATTGTGGTGGCTATATCTCTAAATATCACATGAAATAGCAGGGGTGTCAGTTTAGTTCTTTCTGTGAAGTTCTATTGATTCTTCCTATTGGCAAACATTTAATGAACCCCATAATATGCCCGGCACTGTGTTAGGCATTGATCAGGTAAGGATAGGAGAGAGGAAGTCACAAAGACAAATAAGACAAGCCCTGGCTTTCAAAGAATCTCTAATTTAAGTGGGTGAGGTGGATACATAAACTCGTAAGACCACCTTGGACATAGTTAGAAAAGATATTACTGTGCAATGTGAAGGATGTCTCCGACTTTAGGTCATGGGCTAGATGACTTGAACCAAGGGGAGAAATTTTTCTTGAGTTTGTTTCTTGGTATGATCTTGACTCTAAAAATGGAAAGTAACATTGGAAAATATCCACTTATTTAGCTGTACCAGTGAGTTTAATTTTACTTATTTAAGATTTTTACCAGACTGAAAAAATAATCAGATGGAAACACCAAGTCACACATGGGCTCCAACTCTTGTAACATGTGAGCCAAACTAATGTAGAATAAACAAAGGAATCTGAGTTCAAATTCGAGCTTCACGAATAACTGGTTATATGACTTTGGACAAATCACTTAACCTCTCCCCAAACTTTGCTTGCTTATCTGTAAGATAGGGGTAATTAAGACAAGAGCCTTCTTACCTCCCAGCATCCTGAAGGGCAGGTAAGAAAGGGATGTGAAATTTAGCCATTAACTGTAATATGTTAAAGTAGATATATTATTATACACTTATGAAATTTTCTGGGACTTGGGTGGGGTAGTATCTACAACCTATTTCATATCCTTGATTCTGAATTGTGATACAGTCTGCAAATACATAGATAGTACTCATCTCAGCCAAGTTTCATTTCTCTCCTTAATTTTGAGGTAAGGTCTATGACTTTTAATGAGATGCCTCTAATATGTGGATTATTTGAAAAACACAGAGAAGATCACACTAAAATTCTATAAGAAAAATCTTTGTTTTCTGCTCAATTTTATAAATTCAACTTTTTAAATGCATTAATATTAAAAAACAAACCACCAACATCTAAAAAATCCTTCTGGAAGGAGAGATATTTTACCCAAAATATCAGTATGAAGAGATTTTTTTTCTTTCTTTTTTTCTTTTTTTTTTTTTGCGGTACGCGGGCCTCTCACTGTTGTGGCCTCTCCCGTTGTGGAGCACAGACTCAGCAGCCATGGCTCATGGGCCCAGCCACTCCGCGGCATGTGGGATATTCCCGGACCGGGGCACGAACCCGTGTCCCCTGCATCGGCAGGCGGACTCCCAACCACTGCACCACCAGGGAAGCCCAGTATGAAGAGAGTTTTATGGCTGGTTAAAAAACCCCTTAAATTAGAGGGTCATAATGGAAAGTCTGACAGGCTTAAATAAGGCAGTTCAAAAATATATTCTTAACACTTAACACATACCATACATGAAATGTATTTTTAACATGCTATATATTTATTAGAGATTAAATGCTTAAAAATGGAGAAACAGCCCAAATGTTCCTTAAATATTTGCTTAATATAGTCAGAACACATTGAGAATTGTAACCGTGAAGGGTACATGTTAAGTGTTTAACTAACATCAAATGCAATAAAATGTTTCATTTGAAATGTTAAGCAGGTGATAAAAATGTCATGTGAGGCAACAGATTACAGTTTCACCCCAAATTTTCTCTAATTTAGGGGAAACTATGGAGAGACACTTGGTTGGCTGGTTACAAGTCCTGAACTTGTGAATATCTTGGGCTGATTTTGCCTTGATCCATTTCTCCTCTGAGGGACTCATTTACAATCATCTGAAACATTGCTTTTCTGTCAGGATGTTTCCTCCTCTTGTTCCCATTCCCAACTGCTTTCAGGAGAGGTTAGGCACATCTTTTCTGTACCTTGTGCCAACCTGTGTGACGTTATATGGTGACACATTTTTATCACATTAAGTTGGACAGAGAGTGCTAATTCTATTGTTGCTAGTTGTGTGACCTTGGGCAAGTTACTTAACCTCTCTGTGCCTCAGTTTCTTCTCTTGTAAATTGGAGATGATCATAGGACCTCATTCACTGGGTTGTGAGGATGGAATGAATTGAAATGGGCTTAGAACATGTTTCAGAAGAAAGTGTTAGTTCAATACTTAACATGTACTCTTCATTCTAAAATTTGCAGTGTGTTCTGGTTACAGGAAGCAAACAGTTAAGAAATATTTGGCATTCCCCTCATTTTAAATTACTTAATGTGCAATAAGCATATAACATGTTAAAATACTTTTTAATGTACATGTTAAGGGTTCGTTTTTCTTTTTTTAAACAGTTTTGAGATTATCTGGTTAAAAGTTCAGTTCATCTCCCCCATTAGACTGTCATTTTCATCATGATACTTTCTTCCTGCATTTCTGTTGGTAGTAAGATGTAGGGGCTCAATTACTGTGTACTGAAAAGATAAGTGAATGAATGAATAAATATAGACACCCCACTAGATACATATTTACCTAAACAATCTGACTAGCTTCTTTTTTTTTGCAGTTTCTCGAGCTTCAGAGATTCCTGACTTTTTTAATCAGAGATTCCTGATTAAACACCATAAATTAGAGAAACCACTTCTAAATTGCAAAAGGCCTGCCTTTTGAACAAAAAAACCAATGTAATTAACGTGTCCATTAATTAAAGGCACACTGAAATGAGTTTTGGCAACTGATTCAGATATTGGGAAAATACTTCCTTATCCTGTGACTCTGGGCAGTTATATAAATCCACTGTGCCTTCATTTCCTTATCTGCACTATGAGAGTAATAAAATATCTACTATACAGGCTAAATGAATTAATGTGTAGCAAGTGTTTAAAATGGTGCCTGACATGTAGTAAGTGCTCAATCAATGTAGGGTAATGTTATTAAAATAATGATTATAATTACTTATAATTCTGTAAGTAGTAATTATAAGTATAATATGTTAAATGCATTACTCCATAGTGCCCTTACTATTGTTTAGCATACTGAAGATACTCTGTCTTGGTTTTGCTCTTGTATATTTTCATACTTGTTTTCTATTTCTGTCTTTGTCCATATGCTCCTGGAGGGAGAAGGACTGTGTAATTTAGTCTCACTGATAACTCTCCATAGTCCATCCCTACAATTCTGATCGGCATAGCTTCTTTTATTTATTTATTTATTTATTTATTTATTTATGCGGTACGCGGGCCTCTCACTGCTGTGGCCTCTCCCGTTGTGGAGCACAGGCTCCGGACGCACAGGCTCAGCGGCCATGGCTCACGGGCCCAGCCACTCCACAGCATGTGGGATCCTCCCGGACCGGGGCACGAACCCGTGTCCCTTGTATCAGTAGGCGGACTCTCAACCACTGCGCCACCAGGGAAGCCCCTCATCGGCATAGCTTCTTGAAAGGTGGCTATGTTCCCCTGACTCCTCCACCCCCTGGACAAATACTGCCACGGAGTGAAAAGCCAGAATGTCCTCTTCTTAGATGAAAAAATCTTCTTAATATAACTGATGAAAATTCTCCCTCCCTTTTTTTGAAGGAAAATATTGGTGGCTTAGAAAAATTAAAAATGAAACAGGTAATTGAGTCCAGCTGGCTCAGCTGCCAACAAAAGTCTGTCTCTCAGAGTAACTGTGGCTCAGAGCACTTGGAAGTTAATTGTGTGGAATTTGAAGTTTACAGCAATTTCGTACACGAGTGCTTTTAACACTAATCTCAAATTTGGAGATTGTTGTCATTGCCTCTGACCTCATCCTTTTATCTCTGCATCACTAATAGGTCCATTATTTTATTTAGAAAATTTCAGGATTTACCCTCATTTTTGATAAATGATCACAGTTTATAACTGAACCCTTTCTTTCCTCAAATTCCTGTGTTGTTGTTGTTTAATTTAAGAAGATTTTCTGTGCCTTTATTTCTTTATCCTAAACATGTGAGTGATTTCTAGGACTGTGGGCAAAAAGTCAAACAGTTTCTGAAATCCAACTAATAATTGCTCCAACTAGTCTGCTTTTAAGGAAAATATAGGGAAGGCTGTGAGCTTAATTTTAAGCACTTTACCTAATACACACTTGATGCAATTAATGAAAGATCTTTGGGAACTATGGAGCATATACACATCACAGATTTTTTTTAAATAATGGTTTTATTGAGATATAATCATATACCATAAAGTTCACCCTTTTGAGGTGTACAATCCAGTGGTTTTCACTCTATCCACAGAGATGTGCAACCATCATCATTATCTAATTTCAGAGCAACTTCGTCACACACAACAGAAACCCCATGAACATTAGCAGTCACTCCCCAGGCCCTTCTCTCTGAGCTCCTGGCAACCACTAATCTATTTTCCATTTCTCTGGACTTGCCTTATTCTTGACATTTAATATAAATGAAATCATACAATATGTAGCCTTTTGTGTTGGCTTTTTCACTTAGCATGTTGTCTAAGTTCATCCACAGTGTAGATGTGTCAGTAACTCATTCCTGATTTTCATTGCTGAATAATATTCTGTTTGATGGATATACCACATTTTGTTTATTCATCAGTTGATGGCATTCAAATTGTTTTCTTTCTTTTTTTTTTTTTGGCTGTTGTGAATGATGCTATTGTAAACATTTATATACAATTTTTTTCTGTGGACTTACGTTTTTATTTCTCTTGGGTAAATACCTAGGAATAGAATGTTGAGTTAGATGTGGGAAACTGAATATACAAACAGAAAGTGGCCAGAACATATATAAAAGCAGAACTCAGACCCATAACCTTTAACAATCTGCCCAGAAAACCAATCTCCTCAACAACAATAAACAGCTCGGATAGCCAGCCTGATCTAAGATGGCTAACTGTAGCAACAATCTAGGAAGCTAAATAATAACTTCTGTAGTAATCAACCCCAAACAACCAGGACTTGATTAATAACTAACAACTACCCAATTGTTTTCCTGCCTTACAACGTAGGACCAACCAGGGAAAGCCGTATTATGACCCCACCAAAAATCACATAGACTGCTAGGCTTCTAGTTATCCTTCCTCCAGCTTCCCCACGTAAACAACTTCCAATCAGGGCACACCCTTTTTCCACTATAAAGCTTTCCCACTCCTCTGCCTGCCTTTGAGTCTCTGCCAAAACACTGGTGATGATGGCTGACTCCCTTGCTATACCAACCTCGGAATGAACAGCCTTTGCTTTTCCCATTTCGTTGGTCTTTATTTCCATATATGTTAACTATCTGTTTACCATTTTGAGGAACTACCAAAATGTTTTCTAAAGTGGCTCACACGCCACAGATTTTAATTCTCCTTTGCTTAATTATTGGTGCAAGCAAGGGGCGAAAGATAAAGAATGCAGAGTGGCTGAGTTTGCTGGAGCAAATTGTTTTATCGTGGTTTTGTTTCATTCATAGGTGGAAAACAGAACTGGTGTCAGACTTGGGAGTCATAGTGGAGCCTTGGGGAGTTTCAGGTGGAGACGGTTAGGAGTCAGTTGAAAATTCAGTATTGTAGTTCAGAAAAATAGTCCAGTGTGGAGAGAGTCAGTATCTTCTACGTCTTTCTTATAGTCACATTTGCTTTTCCAAAATCTTTCCTTTTGCCTCTCACACATTCTCCTGGAGAGCCTTCCTTGTTGAAGGTCATTCTTTCAATATAGCTGCCTCTTGGCTCATTAAGAATTGTAATAAACCTCCTTTTCCCTTAATAACTGAGTACAAGTACAGTGATTTGCAGCTTTTGGTAGGAAAAGTCGGGGACAGGACAATAAACCAGGGAGATACCATGACACCATGAAAGTCTGGAGCTTCTAAAAAAGTCGATGACTTTTTGTTTGGTTGGTTTGTTTGTTGTTATTAAGAGCTAACAACAGAACAGGTGTTTCAAAACTATCTCCCCTGTGGTGTGTGTGTATATGTATATATATATATATATAAATGGATACTACTCAGCCAGAAAAATAATGAAATAATGTCATTTGCAGCAACGTGGATGGACCTAGAGATTATCATACTAAATGAAGTAAATCAGAAAGAGAAAGACAAATGCCATATGATATCACTTATATGTGGAATCTAAAGTAAGACACAAATGAGAATTCCTGGCAGTCCAGTGGTTAGGACTCCGAGCTTTCACTGCCGAGGGCCTGGGTTTGATGCCTGGTCAGGGAACTAAGATCCTGTAAACTGTGCTGCATGGCCAAAAAATACATAAATAAAAACACTAGTTAAAAAAAATAAACTATGACACAAATGAACTTATCTATGAAACAGAAACAGACTCACAGACATAGAGGACAGAATTGTGGTTGCCTAGGGGGAGGGGCAGTGGGAGAGGGATAGACTGGGAGTTTGGGATTAGCAGATGCAAACTATTATATATAGGATGGATAAACAATAAGGTCTTACTGTATAACACAGGGAACTATATTCAATATCCTATGATAAAACATAATGGAAAAGAATATGAAAGAGAATATATATATATATATAAAACAGAATCACTTTGCTCTACAGCAGAAACTAACAAAACATTGTAAATAAACTATATTTCCATAAAATACATTAAAAAACTACCCATAGAAACCTCATTTTAACTCTAAGATTTGCATTTGTATTTGTATCCCTATTTTATGTTAGGGATTATTTTAGCCCTTTTATGTCTTCTGACATATCCCAAGTAATCAGAACAGTGCCTGGCACTTAGTAAGTGCTCAAACAATTCTTTCTGAAAGAGGACTCTTTTATTTACCTATATCATATGGTAGCTCCTACGTGGTAGAGTTGGAATCCAGTGTTAGGTCATTTAATTCCAAAGGCTGTGTGTGTTGCTCTATCTATCTCACATCGTCTCCAGTTTCCCTGTCACTCTAATGAAGTGAAGGTGCCAGGTCAGACTAAATGCTACTTTAGCCTTCTTAAACCTCTCTTTCTTCCATTGTGATATCTATCTATCTATCTATCTACCTATCATCTGTCTATCACATATGATATATATGATATTGCATATAAATTGTATATATTTATTGTGATGTATATATCATATTATATATACACACATGATGTATATATATCACTATATATATAATATATACATATACACATGATATATATAATCAGTATATATATATATGAAATAAAGTTTCATGGCAATGATTAAATGAGATAGTGCATTGAAAAGCCCCAAGTCCAGTGCCTGTCTGTGAGTGGCAGCTACTTTTACTATGGGGTTAGACCTGCAGGCTCCACCATGGCTGCTGGGCTCCCCTCTGCACAGTCTCCTCTCCAGGTCACCTGGTGTGGCAGAGCAGGAGTCTGAAAGCTGGCACCTCTGAGTCACAGCCCCCTTCCCCTTCTGGTTGGGTCATTTTGTCAAACCAGACTTCTGCTCATTTTTTCTTGCTTTAGTTTCTCTGCAGTTATCTTGTTAGGATCCCAGCCCCTCCAAACCAGAGTTCTCTGCCAAATGTGGGTTAACACTCATATCAGGCAGGGCTCTTTTGGTTGCAAGTGACAGAAACCACTCAAACTGGCTTAAGCAAATAGTAATCATAGTAATAATGATGATGACGATGATAATGATTGTGATGATGTCAGGAAATTGAAGATACAGAACTGAGAAATCATGGCTGCATTGAGGGATGCTAATTAGATCAGAAAGACTCTTTCCCTCCAATTTTTGGCTCTGCTATTTTTCTGTTTTAACCTCATGTTTAGATTTACTCTTTCCCCCAAGGTAGCAAAGATCATTTCTGATAGCTCTAAGCTTATAACATTTCAACTAATAGCAATCCCAGAGAATAGAATGCAGCTCTCTCTTTGCCATCATCGATATCAATTCCCTAAAATTACTCTAATTGGTCCAACTTGGGTCCCCCCAGATTTATGATTATTCCCAGTTTTGGCCAATCATGGCTGTGCCTCCTACAGCTGGGAAGATGAAGTCACATAATTGACAGCCCCATCAGGATCACACTGAGCAGGGAAAGGACAATTCCCCAAAGAAAGGGGAGCAGGACAGAAAAATAGCAGGTGTTCATGATACAGATACCACCTTATCTAGCTTTTGCACTTACTTGGAGTTTTAAGTGTTTGGATTTCTGGTGATGAGAATGATTTGAATCCTATAATAGCTGTGCTTTTTGGATATCATGGTTTGGGCCTGTCTGGCTGACCTTACCAGTTTTGCGTGGGTATCTTTGCATGGGAAGAGGCCCTTCCTTGGCTTTCATTAGATCCTCAAGCATGTTCAGGACCTCATATGTTTTAAAAACACTGCCCTAGCGAGTAGATCTCCACATGAATCCATAAGTACTGTGTGTCAATTTTGTTCCTTGGTGCTAGGGATGTGTAAGACAACACTAAGGGACCTGGGCCTGGTGGGATTTCCCCTTCCCTGCTGGCCCCCTGCTACTGATGCCTGATCAGCAGGAGACTTGAGGAGAAAGTTGGCTTTAGGGAGACAGAAGGGAATTTACCCCCAAGTTAGAAAGTCCAGTGGGAGCTTGTGGCAAAAAGAGTCTGTGAAATAAATAAAGGTATGGGATTGGGGAGGGGAGGACTGTCCATACGATGGTAGATCAGGGGCAGGTAAATTGTGGTCTTATTGTGAATGCCCACAAAAGGCTCATAGAACAGGATTTCAGAGCTGTGAAGGTCCTTTAGCTGAGGTGCAAAGAGGTGAAATAACTTACTTCAGGACCCATAAGCCAGGAATGCAGAAGGCAAATGAGAATTCTTCTCACCTCACAGCACAGCTCTCTTTCTGCTATCAGATTCTTTGGTGGGATCTCCTAGCAAAGGTCTATCTGAGCCTTTCTGTACCTGTTCAAAGCCCACTGTTCTTTGATTCTCCCTGCAATCACTCTTCCATGTGGCCAATTCCTGAAGAATGGGTGGATTCAGCAGAAACAAATGACCCGGGAGTGAAGTGTGTAGATACCACTGAGAAGCTGACCAGGAATCCAAGCACTCAGTGAGGCTGGACCAGCATCTAGAAGCCTGTGGCTTCTCCCACAGGTCCCCCATCGGGCAAACCTCCCTGGATGTTCCCCATCCAGCAGGACCTCTCTAGACACATTTCCTCCAGGGTCCTCCAAGGGACTCAGACAAAACAGTATGCATTTTTGATACTCCTGGTCTTGTTCCAAATAAGAACACCTGCTGAAGAGAAATGAAGACGCCTTCTGCCTATTTGTGCCAAAAATGTATGACCCGCCTACAAAACTACAGAATTATTAGTCCTTGAAACTGTACTACTTCTGCTCCTTCTATAGAAATTCAACCCAACTCAATTAAAACATCGTGGCAGCCTCCACGAGGGCACAGATGCCCTGGAAAATGATTTTGGGGGTGTTTTCCCTGGCTGTGAATAGTTCTTCCACGTGGAGGTGACTATACACGTGCTTAAAAATGAAAACAGTCTTGATGGTAATGGAGTGGTTCAATAATACTAACTTGCATTTCCAGAGCAACTTTCTTTTAAGGTTAAATTTTGGTTGGGTTGATCATGAGCAGATATAACCTGGGCTTTATCTCAGCTCTAAGCTCTCTCTTCCTCTTTGCTCACTTCTCTCCCCACAATGCCTTTCCTCCGATGTCTGACTGTTTCTCTCTCCCTCCTTAAGGCCTAAGTGTTACTGATTCACAAATAAGTCACTCTAATAACAGAATAACTGAAGCTGTAGAGATTCTCCATCTAGGCTGTGTTTCCAAGAGGCTGTAGACCAGGCTGGTGACCTCACACTGGCGTTCACACCAACTCCCTTTGGATCAAGGCTCTATCTCTTTAACAGACTCACTTACCACAGAACAGAGCACCATTAGCTAGGAAATCTGGGGTATACACACCAACCCTCACCCATCCTATCTCCTGTGTCCCACTGCTTCAACCAAGCCTGGCCATTTCCTCTTCTGCCCTAGATTCAGAGCCTGAGTGACCCCATGGTCTCTTTTCCATCTATTAAAAACCATCCCATTAAACACTGCCTTGTGCATTCTCCTTGTTCTGATCCTGGAGCCCTTTCTGAAGTTTCTGTAATTCTTTGCCATATATTCCTCACTGCTCCATACTAATGAGCTTGTTTTACATTACAGAGTGTGCCTTGCCTCCAGCTGAGTGTGAGATCTTTGAGTCAGGGACGGTTTATTATATGGCCTGATATTCTTCACATTTATGTTTAATGCATAGTAGGTATTCAATGGCTATTTGATGATTCATGGATTTTCATGAACTGAAATTCTCACTTCAGTAAGCAAAGTGTTTTGTAGGTAGATTTAGGCACACAGGGGTTTGTGTGACTTGGTTAAAACCCCACAAGGCCAAAAACCCACTTAGAGGACCATATAAGAGCATGGGCCCTGGAATCTGTAGGTCTGTCTTGTAGCAGCTGGGTTCTGACATAAACAAGCTATGGGATGCTAGCAAAGGCACTGCTCTTTGAACCCCTTTGCTCATCTGTAAAATCGGAGAATAATAATAACAACAACTATAATATGCCTATCGCAGGTTGATGGTGAGGATTTAATGAAAACGTAAAGCAGCATTCTCAAGACAGCATGAGGTCTGAAGTTAAACTGCCTGGGACCAGCTCTGCTACTTTCTAGCTGTGTGACCTTGGATAAATTACTTAACCTCTCTGTGTCATAGTTTCTTTTATCTGTAAAAGAGGAATTAAAAAAAAAGATAATACTTACCTTTTAGGGTTTTTATGAAAATTGAATCACAATGTTTTTTTAAAGTAATTAGAATGGTGCTTGAAATATAGCTTGTTAAATGAATAAATAATGATAATGCACAGAAATCATTTATGACATGCAGGCACACAGTCAGTGCTCAGTTCATGTTGCTTCTTCTATGAGGAAAGCTGCCACCACTATTACTGCTACTGCTAATGGCATACCCTTGAACTAGCTTGTGTAGTTCAACACACTCAAATCCCACTTTCAATTTCTAGGTTTCCATGTGATAACATATAGGTGTTTGGTTCTCCCATACTAGTAAAATTGATTCAGCTCTTTAATAGCTTCATTTTATATTTATGTGGGTTTTCCTTCTATTTTATCCTTTTCCCTCTGGACCCAATTGGGTAATCTAGACTCAGTCATATAAGAAACTTAGCATACTTTCAGATTCTATTCAATGGTGGGGTGTTTCAATTTCTCACCACCTGACATTCTAAATCTCCATGCATTTTCAATGCCATTTCTCTTGCAGAAAAGTCACCTCTGCCCCTTGTCTACTAACAAATTTCCACTTGTTCCTCAAGACAGCTAAGCCATCTTGTAATTATCACTTTCACTCCTTGCAGAATAATTCCTCCCTTATCCACCTTTTAAAATTTTTTTAATATCTTTATTGGAGTATAATTACTTTACAATGTTGTGTTAGTTTCTGCTGTACAATAAAGTGAATCAGCTATACATATACATATATCTCCATATACCCTCCCTCTTGAGCCTCTTTCCCACTCTCCCTATCCCACCCATCTAGGTCATCACAAAGCATCGAGCTGATCTCCCTGTGCTATGCAGCAGCTTCTCACTAGCCATCCATTTTACATTTGGTAGTGTATATATGTCAGTGCTACTCTCTCACTTCATCCCAGCTTCTCCTTCTCTCCCTGTGTCCTCAAGTCTCGCCTTTTTTTGTAGGAAATTTTTACATGGTATTGACTGAAACTCCAAGAATAGTGGGACAATTGTTTACCATTGCACTCTCTGCATGAATAAAAATGTTGTCATAAAGTTAGCTCATGTATTAGTCAGGAGAGACTAGGATATTCTGAGTAACAAACAATGCAAATTTCAGTGACTTAACACACCAGTTTATTTATTACTTTTTCTAATGTATCATGAGTAACAGCAGTAGGCACTTCTCCACAGTCACTTAAGGGGCCCAGGGTGAAGGAGGCTTGTGCATATCTCCTAGCTGTATGATCTGGAATTCGTAATCTCCTCAGTGCTATGTCAGTGGAAGAAAGGGAGAGAGACTCAAGATTGATGCATAAACTTTTCATGCTCCCAACCTGGAACTGATACATGTAACTTCCACTCATGATTTATTGGAGATAATCAACCTCATGGCTACACCTAACTGTGCAAGTAGGATGGAAAACATAGGGAGAAGATTCAATATTTGGTGAATATGACAGTCTCTTCTATAGAACTCAATAAATATTTGTTTAATATGTGAAAGGGGCATTGTGGCCCCATGGAAACTGTACCTGTCATGTGTCAAATAGCAAGATGAGACTGGACAGTATAGATTTGGAAAAGCCACTTTATGTCCTGAAGTCTCAGCTTCTTCTTTTGAGAAGTGTGGGGAAATACACATACCTTATTCTCAGTTTTGTTTTGACTGAGAGAGATGATTTATGCAAAGCAATCAGCACAAGCACTGATATATAGTAAAATGACCATGGTTTGTTTCTTGTGCTGGTTAACCTCCATTTCCCTTTACCTGTATACACCCTCCCTTCTTTCCCTCTTCCCTGCCCCAGAAAGTTGGCTCTGAGAGCTGCCCCACCCAGGCTCCTTTGCTTTCTGTCTTCTGGTTGAGTCCAGCCAGTGGGAAACACAGAGAGGATACAGGAGAGAGGGAAAAGATGGAGGATGATGTGTTTATTTCTCTCCCTCCCTTCCTGATTCAGGATCCTTCTGGCTGTGTCAGATGATCCCTTTTCAAGGGCTCGCATCTTAGCTGGGATCCCTCTAGTATCACAGTTTCCTTTCTTGCCCCTTCAAGCCTATGTGTGGTTACACTTTCCTGCTTTGCTGGTCTCTGGGTGATTCAACATCCCAGGTGGTTTCTTTAGACCTGACCATACCTCTGTAAATAGTCTCTTTTACAAAGTCTATTCACCAATCATACTGGGAACATTGTCTGCTTTCTGCTCCTGATCCTTGCTGATACTTTATCCATCTGGACTCTGAACTACTTGGGAGTGAAAGGCAGCTACTCATTTCTCTTTATAATTCTCAAACCCATCACAAAGTCCAGGGTAGGGGATATATTCTATTTTTTAAAAAGAAGCTAAAATTAATAAATAATAAAATAAATAATATGAAATTAATAAACAGTAAAATAAATAATAATACTAGCTAACATTCACTGAGTGCTTCCTATGTTGCAGGCAATATGCAACATGAAATACAATTTGAACCATCTGTGAGGTAGGTATCATCATTGCCCTCCAATTTCATTTGATGATAATGAGGTCCAGGAAGGCTGAGCTATCTGTCTTGCATCCTCTAGCTAGAAAGTGGTGGACCTGGGACTTGAACCCCAAATGCCAGATTATGAGTCTCCTGCTTGTAACTCCTATCCTAAATCAGTTGCTAGCTTTTAAAGGGGGGTTAAAATGTTATGGCGACATCTCCAGACTTCTGAGATATTTTGGGTAGACAGCACAAAGACTTACATTGACAATTACTCAGAAAACATGGAAAGTAAGGCCATCTTTGTTTCTTGTGGGGTTCTAGGTCTATGGTTTAATTGATGTACAAGTGAAATTTCAGTGAAAGAACAGGACATATTTAGCCTGAGGCCTTTCCTTTGCCTTCTCCAATGTGCTGCCTGGTAAATGAGGCCATTGAGAGAAGGAAAGCCTCTAAGTCTGTGTGTGGGATTTGGGGGTATAGGTGATAGCCCATAATGAAAGTCTGAATATGCAGCTTTCATGGTTTGGGGCTAAGGGTGGAACGTGGTCATTTCAGTAAAGATGGGAGAGCTAATGAGAAGAGGGCTACCTGTGTGGCTTAGGGATAGAGATGTAACTTAGAATCTGAGAAAATGCTTTGAGACTCTGCTTTGAGACTCTCCCTCTCCATGCTGATCTTAAGTGTACCCTTCACTTTAGTGCTAGAATGAGCTCTCTAAATCATAACTCTGCTCACATAATTTCCTGCAAAGGCTCTCTCAATACCTTCCCACTCCGGATTCCATGATCAACCACACCTAGGTGTTCCCCTCCTTCTTATCTCCCTAACTCCCTCTAAATACCCCAATCAGAACTGTTATCACTCTGTATATCTATTCCCTGTCCTGCCTTCTCTGTTCCAGATTTGGACCCTATGAGGGAACGGACTAGGATTTTTTATTTTTTTTATCACTAGCATTTATCACAGAGCCTGGCATAAAAACTTAACATTAACCTAATCTTACAGATGAGATAACTGAGACTTAGAGAGATGCAGGGTCCTGTCCAGCCTTCACAGAATTAACAGATGGTAAAATAGGATGGAATCCAGGTACATCTGCTATAAAACACCCACACCAACTCTGGGAAACAGAATTGTTTTACAAAAGAAATCACACTGAATTCATCTCACTTCCCTGTTTAATGGGATCACTTGACTGTTTTGAGGGGAACATAGCGGGTGTTCTGAAACAGAACATCTGCTTTGGGTCTTTCGTGTTATCCTCTCATCTGAGGCGGAGCTACAGTCAAGAATCAGATGCTAATACAGACATGCAGAAAAACTGTTGGATACATTTAGAAGTGCTGCTCGGCTTGTCTAGAAGTGTGTGTGTGTGTGTGTGTGTGTGTGTGTGTGTGTGTGAGAGAGAGAGAGAGAGAGAGAGAGAGATGGCAGCAGGGAGAGGGAGGAAGGGGAAGGGAAGAAAGGAAGGAGAGAGGAAGGAGGGGTAAGGAGGGAGAGAAGCTCTTCTGCCATCTTCTTAGAGAAGAAAAATCTGAATTGCCAGAAACATATTAGGGCATGGGAAAATCACATAATATCAGCTACATAAAATACAAGTCATAGTTCCATTTTCTGTGGTTACACAAAACCAGTGATAGTTTCATCAAAGCGAAAGAAATAAAAATTGAAAGCAAAAAAGAAAGTTTGTATAGGAGTCATTCAGTGCCCCAAGGATTAAAATATTTTTAATTTAGTACTCACTTCTGGTCAGACCCACACAGCCCAGGAATGCTCCTGCTCTTTAAACAAATGGCTAAGGAAAACTATCAATACAAATAAGCTGCTAGGTTATGTCACTAGTGAGTTATTCATTCACTCAACAAATATGTGTTGAATACCTACCTTGGATCAGGTGCCACAGGGAACTAGAGAGGCATCATGATGTAAACAGCATACCTCAATGTTTCACATTCTAGTCAAGACAGTCAATAACTTAAATGAAAATTTAAAGTGAACTTGATTTTATGTCAGAAGGTGATATTGATATGGGCTATGGAGAGAAGCAAAGCAGGGCACAGGATGGGTGTGCCAGGAGAGTGTAGCTTTACATAGGTTGTCCAAGGTAGTCCATAACGAGCAGGTGGCATTGAAATGACGACGTGGTGAGGGATGAGCCATGGAGGATCTGATGGGAGGAGCAGAAGGAAGAGCAAGTGCAAAGGCTGAAAGGACAGAGCTTGCCCAGTGTGTCTGGGAATAAGCATGGGGGCCAGTTGGGCTGAGCTGAGTGCTTGAAGGTGAGCATGGCAGTAGGTGAGGTGGAGGCGGAACAGTGGACTTTGCCAGCCATTGAAAGGGCTTCATCTCTTACTGAGATTGAGAAGGGAAGCTATTAGAGGATTGATAGCAGAAGAGACATGATCTGGCTCAGTGTTAACAGAATCTCTCTGGCTGTAGTGTTGGGTATGGACTATGGGGGTAGCAAGGGCAGAGGCAGGGAGGAGGGTTAAACTTTGTGTTTACATTAGTCCTGTTGAAACATGATGATAGCTTGGAAGAGGGTAGTTGAGGTACAGGTGGTATGAAGGAGGTGGATTCTGGGAAGACTTTTTCCAGAGCAGAAGGACTGTTCTTGCAGTATGTTTTAGAGTTTGTCCTTAGCCCTGTCTTCACTAACATATCAACTGTAGCAAATCTGCTAAACATATTGGTTCACAAGACCTGGATGGAGGAAATGGACTAGGCTGGAAGGTTAGGTGACAGAATGGGGATACAGGATTAGTAAGACAAACTGGATAGTTGGGCTTAATATAAGTTATTCTGTGGCAAATGGTTGGCTTCTCCAAACCAACCATAGAGATAAATGGATCTTGTCATCACATGGGCACTCTTAAAGATTTACGTTGCTGTAAGCTCCATATGTATTATGTGGCTCTCAAAACATTGAATGTTGTTTCACTAAAATGTAGTACTTAGGAAAAAAGAGGTGTGAGTCAATTCCTCTACTTTAATTAAGCCACATCTCATATATTGACATTTTTTTCATATTCTCAAAAGAGTAGGCAATTTGAAAAGAATTAAGAGAAAAGTGAACAGAATAACTATGAAGAGACATAAAACTATGTAACATAAAAATGATTCAAGGAATTAGAGATATCGTGACTGAAAAAGAGAAGAATTTCATAGGAGTACAGGTGACAAATAGTTTTAAGTAATTGATGCTCAGCATGACTAATAGAGAGTATTTAGATTTTCCTAAGAGATTCTAGAGTAAACCTATTGGCAAATGGCCCAAATGGACACATTACAGTTTTATGTAAAATGTGTTCAGAGTTGTTCAAAGATGAAATGATTTGAACTAAAATGTCATGACTTGCTTTACTCAGTATGACAATCTTTAGGTCCATCCATGTTGCTGCAAATGACATTATTTTGTTCTTTTTAATGGCTGAGTAATATTCCATTGTATATATGTACCACATCCTCTTTATCCATTCATCTGTTGATGGACATTTAGGTTGCTTCCATGTCCTGGCTATTGTAGGTAGTGCTGCAATGAACACTGGGGTGCATGTCTCTTTTCAAATTATGGTTTTCTCTGGGTATATGCCCAGGAGGGGGATTGCTGGATCATATGGTATCTTTATTTTTAGTTATTTAAGGAACCTCTATACTGTTCTCCATATGATATTCGCTTATATGTGGAACCTAGAAAAATGGAACAAATGAACTTATTTACAAAACAGAGATAGAAACAATGTAGAAACAATGTAGGAAACAATCTTATGGTTACCAGGGGAAAGGGCAGGGATGGATAAATTGGAAGATTTGGATTGATGTATACACACTACTATGTATAAAATAGATAACCAATAAGGACTTACTGAATAGCACAGGGAACTCTACTCAGTACCTTGTAATGACCTACATGGGAAAAGAATCTAAAACAGAGTGGATATATGTATAACTGATTCACTTTGCTGTACAGCAGAAAGTAACACAACATTGTAAATCAACTATTCTCCAATCAAAAATTTTTAAAAATGTCACGAGTTCTCTGTCACTTGAGATGTTCAAGCAGAGGCAGATTAGACTGTTAGACTGGGTGATCATTGAGAAATCTTCCAGCCCAGAGATCCCAGTCAGCTATGATTCTGGATTTGCTGGGGCCAAAGTACTAGTATCTTAATTCCTCAGCTGGGTTGTAAATTCTATAAAGACAGTACACATTACTCATCTTTGTTTTCCTCACAGCACCCAGAACAATGTTTTAGTTATTTTCAATGTTAAAATAATTATTGGAGAGAGAACAAACATACAGTTTGTAAAACTATTGCAGACTTGATTTCCACATGATTTCAGACTCACTAGATTTCTAATATTTGTGTAGGGGTAGTATCTAGGAATATATTACCTTTATTTTTGACTGAAACATACCAGGAAGGGGGAAAATGGTTCATTTTTAATTTTAATCTCGTAGTGGAATTTTTTAAAGCCTCTACCTGCTTTCCTTTTGACCACAGCTCTGCTTCTGAAGAGTGTTCCCCAAGCAGAGAGCCAGATGAGCTGAGGAGACAGTGCAAGTATGTGGTGGTCTCAGTGAGGCAGACAGGAGTGTAGGGAGCCAGGAACGGCACTCACGTTGCAGTCCTTAGGGCTTATAGAGAGTCAGAGCTGCAGGAAACAAGTCAAAGTCTCAACCCATGAAGCTGGAGCAAGGCCTGAGCTAGATGGGCCTAAGGATGATGTGCCAGATGGACCTGGCTCAGAAAGGGAACAGACTTAAGGAGGGATCTGCAGTTGCTGGGAACAGCTGTCAGTGGTGTATGGGGATCACAACTTATGGTATGAGTCATCTTTGTGGATTTCCTTCCGTCTTAGGTTCTCAGATACCAGCTACTTTGTCTAGTCCCCTGAGGACCATGGGCCTGGAGCGAACTGGTGGCTCTCATAATGGAATACAGGTCTTGTTCTGTGTTCTCTCTGTATTGTTTCTTCCCGGAGTTAACAAAAGAGGACCAAGTCTGTGACTGTGCTTTCCCTATGAATTGATTCTAGTTTAGAGAGATAACAGATGCAATGCAGCATTCAGAAGCCAAAATCATGTCCCTTCGTGTTTCTTTCTTCTTTTTGAGCATAATGAGAATCAAGAACTACTAGAAGACGGTCTTCTTGGTTCTATCCTGCCAGGGGCTTGAACTCCACCTTGGCCACTCATTGAAGTCCAGGCGTCTGACATCTTCAGGATTTCCCTTCTCTTGACAAGCATGTGTTATTTCAATGAGCATCCCCAATGTTTGGGGGCCATACAGTCATGACTTCTCAGCCCTCACAGGATGCCTAGAA
Organism: Hyperoodon ampullatus; assembly: GCF_949752795.1. NCBI lineage: Eukaryota > Metazoa > Chordata > Mammalia > Artiodactyla > Ziphiidae > Hyperoodon > Hyperoodon ampullatus. The sequence goes on along the minus strand of NC_136914.1, from coordinate 165,402,458 downwards.
AAGAATCATTTCTGGGTCAGACTCGTCGACAAGGTTGGGACATGAGGGTTGGAGCCAAGCGTTCAGAGCCTCATTATCACCACAGACCATGTCTGCTAGCAGGGAATGTTCTGCTTATTTTCCCCGGAGCAGGTCTGAACGATTCTCTTCTGCTATTGCACCATTTCCCTAAAGTTGAATGATGGACCCTGAGAAGGCCTACTATTCATCTAACATCTGTTTCTCTGATTTTCTAGGCTCCCTGTTTTTTTGAAGTGCTCAGAATCAGTGTTTTAAGTGCATGTGGGCATAATATTCAGTATATTAATACACACTAGAGACAATTCTGCCTACTAGAAAGCCAGGTACTACAGAGTTATAAAAGTCATTTGATATCTTGTAAAGCCCAAGACACCTCACCAATGACCAGGCCCTGTTACTTGATGTAGTCAGGTGATAACATGTGTACACTTGTACAGCCTCCTTCAGCAAGTGCCAAAAGTTCATGCTAAGTAATACATAAATTATCACCTAATTAAGTACTGTTATGATTTGGATCCGGGGGAAGTGTAAACTCGATTCTCCTTGGAGAGCAATATGCAGAAATATGATGTGGAATTAATTGCATGGGTCCAGGTCAAAGATTAAAGTACAGTGGAGTTGCCTTTGTGAAGGGAGAATTTGAAAAGGACTTTTGTCGGCTTCTCTATAATTTCATTTTTTAAAATTAGTTTCCTACCAGCCTGCAACCCCATTCCCCTGCCCCTTTTTGCCTTAGTTCTCTGTAAATGGGTTAGTTAGGCATCCTCATCTTCCCTTTTGCAGTTTCTGTCCACCCTAGTTTCTAGGCCAATCCAGACTGAGGTAGGAAGGACTGAAGCTAAATCAGAAGGTTTGGGTTTGAATTTTGGCTTTCCTAATTAGTGTTTGACATAATTACTGAGTAAGTTACATGACTCTGGGAGCCTTAGTTTCCTCATCTATCAGATGGATATAATAATAGTCCCCATATCATTAGGTTGCTGTGGAATAAATTAGATGATTCCCATAATGCACTTGCATGATGCTGCAATGGCTCAATAAACATTAGCCATCATCTACTACCCATCATCTTCTTTTCCTTCTTAGGCTGACAGGGGCACAGAGCCCTTTGATGAAGGAGAGTCATCCCTTTTAGTTTTGGGGTTGAACATTTTTCTCCACCCCAGACAGTGTTCAACTTAAAGAGCCCATTCATCTATTAGTTCAATAGATCAATGTATTAAACACTTTATATGTACCAGGTGCTGTGCTATTTGATAGTTCTTGAGGTTACACATTTTCTGGGCTTGAATCTGGTCCATGATTCTGTTCTTGCAACAAGGTCCATTTACTTTGGTCCCTGGGAAGCTGTCCCTGCCCATTGCCCTCTCTATCCCCCAACTCTCCTCAACTGAGTTAATGTTCCCATTGCACAGCACTATTTCTCCATGGGCTCTGGAATTCAACTCTGTGATTTTGGGCAGGTAATTTCATTCCCCTGTGACTTAGTTTTCTTATCTGTATAATGAGCCTTATAATAGCACCCATGTCATTGGTTTTGTGCTGGTCAATTACCAGTTTGGTCTCAGATCCATTACTCACCTTACCTCTCAAAATTTAATTCCTAGGTTCTCTTACCTCTTGCTGTGTTCAGTCAACGGTAGGCACTGGAAAGAGATTGGAGTGCCATGGAAGGGAGAAGTCATGTGGTTGGAGTCATTCTTCCAGGGTCCCAGCCCCTGATGGGTAGCCTCCATTGTGGATCCAGTTTCTTCTGTTGTTCTGGCTTCTCAGCTCTTATAACATACACCCTGGTCCTGTGTCTCCCAACTTACAACACCCTAGGTGTGGTTGTGTCTTCATATTTCTGCTAATCTATGGGTTGCCTTCCCATTCTCTATTTGATTATTCAGATTTCCCAGTACGTTTGTAACTAGATTTCGGTATTAAATTCTTTCTATTGGACTACCTATCAATAGGTTGAACCCTATGTTCTTCCCTGATATACAGTTTTTTGAGACTACAGTGGATTCATATATATATATATATATATATATATATATATATATATATATATATATATATATATATATATATATATATATATATATATAAAGCTCTTTAGGCAGCTAATGGCACATAGTAAACATTCAACACATTTTAGTTATTTCATTTTATTGGAGAATTTACCATGTTATGCTATAACTGTTGGTTTATTCGGTATGTATCTCCTCTGTGAGTTCCCTCTGTGAAGGACCCCGTACCCCAACGTTCATTCCCCTTAACATCTTAAGGGAATTTCTTACTGAAGCTGAGATTTTTCTCTTTTTTCAATTGATTTATGATACTTTTTAAAACACTAAGATGTTCTCTGAACTTTGTTGGTCCTTCTTGAATGACCGTGTAATGTGAACTATGTGATTATGCACTGAGACATAATGTTTTCTATGTTTATTATAGATGGATTCTACCTATAATACCTACCTATTCCTTGAGAAGAGTAAAACTTCAAATATCAGAGCCTAGGCATATGAAAATACACTTGACCAGAGTTTTACCATTCTTTATATTCTGTAGAAGGAGACAAATAACAAGGAGAGTTAGTTAAGTGTAATGGTTTTTAATTGAACTTTTACTATTAATATGATCTAGGTACTCTGCTGAATGCCTGAAACACCCACATGAATAGGACATGAATCACAGTCTTCAAAACATAACTGTCCAGATGAAAGACAGAAATCTCTACAGTTATGACAGAGAACTGTGCTCATATCAAAAGTGCTTTGTGAACAGAGGGAGGAAGTGATGATTTTGCCAGAGTAGAGATTTAGGGAATTTGAAAATGAGGCTTGAAGGAGATGACAAGTGAGTTGATAGCAGAGATTTTTTACAACTACACTTCAGGTACCTTATCTCTGAGGTTTCTTTACCTCAACTTCTCTGATTAGGTTATGATTAGGTTAAAGTCTCCCATAGCATTCAGTTACACACCTGTAAAAAGAGCATTACTACTTTTAGTAAGGACTCTAAGATTTTGCATGGTTCAGGGCCAACAAACCAAAATTATATTTTGCTTGGTATGTTACACTTACTATAATACTAATATTATTGTAACTACTACTATACTGCTATAAATACTGCTACTGCAACTACTTCTACCATTGCTACTATTACTATTTTTAGAAATACTTTCTACTACTACTATTACTGCTACTACTACTACTACTGTTTTTACCAGGCATCATTTTAAATTTTTATATATTTAATATAAGAGATTGTATCAATTTTTAAGAAGGAGTTTCAAGAGTCCTGATGAAAAAAAATGATCAATTCACTAGAAAAATTCAGTCAACAACATTATTCCATTTTCCAGAGAATCTAACAATTTCAGTTCCAATTATGAGTGGTTGTCCTGTTTCTCCTTTCTTTATGTTTCTTGGTACATATTATTTTATTCATGACAATCATCTGTCCCAGCAAAATGGTAGTCTTTTTTGGGTCAATAACTAAATCTTTTCTTTATATCTTTCTAAACTACTATACAGTATTTTGCATACTAAATCATGCCAATTATCTGCTGGAGGATAAGCTATTTGTGTACAGTTCTCTCTAGTCATGAAATTTTCTTCTAGTTCCTCAAATGTAATCTAATGACTTGCCATTTGATACCTCAGTGTCTTGCACATGTTCTTCTCTCAAATGGGAACCTCCTTTTCTCTTCTGACTGGTCAACCCCTGGGCATTCTAATGCTCAGTTCAAAAGTCTTCTCATCTGAAATCATTTCCTTAGCTTGAGGTGTGGGTTAGATGCCAACTTTCCATTTCCTGCACGTTCTGTGTTTCCTCTTTTCTATCCTGTATTACATGTTTAATGCACGAATTACAGTAGAGTCTTGAACAACATGGGTTTGAACTGCATGGGTCCATTTATATGCAGCTATTTTTCAATAGTAGATACTACAGTACTACACAATCCACGGTTGGTTGAATCCACAGATGTGGAACTGAGGCTATTAGAGGCACCATGTATAAGAAGGGCCAACTATAAGTTATACGCAGATTTTCAGATGTTCGACCACGTGATGGGTCAGCATCACTGATCCTGGAATTGTTCAAGAATCAACTGTATAACGATTTATCATATATGATCATATACTCAATGATTTACTTGGGTATCAACCCCTCTATACTATAAACTCTTTGGGAGAAAGGATTCTGTATTCTTGGTACTAAATACCCTCCTTGGCACACAGTAAGTATTTGTGGAATGGATGAATGAATAAATGAACTTATGTCCAGAGACCACACCAAACAGGGATAGTTTATTTTTTTCCCAGTCTGAATCTTTCTATGGATCGAATTCATCTGGTTGCATTGTAATTGTTTTGTTCATTTCCAAATCCGGCTCCACTAAAATATATATAAATACACGTGTATGTGTATGTGCTATAGGCCTTAGGGACAGTGGTGAAAATATTTCACTCAATTTGGCAGAGCAAGAAGAATGAGATTGGAGAACACATCAAACATTAGCAGCTCACTGAGGGAGCTGGAGTCTTGATTTCTAATCCAAGAACTAGATATGTTCTCAGGATGGGAAGGACACAGTGTAATATGTTATGTGAGAATCTCAGTGGCAACATTAATGAGAAATTGTCTTGCTCAGGTTTGAATGGCGTGAGTTCAGAAAGGCCCTGTGAGGTTGAGTCTGTTTTAAATATCTCTCTGCTTGAATCATCTTGGTACCAGTTCCTCCAAACTCAGGGTGACTTGGAGAGTTTTCTCTTTCTGGAATGAAGTGTGTATGTTGGCCAGGATAGGTGAGGCAAGGACAATCTTGGCTTAGCTATTCCTGGAAGAATGTTATAATTAATTAGGTAAGAAAGTTTGAAAGAAGTGACTCAGAAAAACAAGATGACGCCTTCAAACAAGTTACCTTCCAATGAAATTACCTTCATTTTACCTAGAAGCCATCTTTTGGCTTCTAAATATCTAAGAAGTTTGGACTGAGGTCTGCAGTGCAGAAGGAATCTCATAGCCCATAACAGAAAAACAAAAGCTGAGAAGTACTAGGGTTCAAGAGATGGGATAGGAGCAGTAAATACTACTTTTCCCCACCCCCACTCTGTTTTCACTATCTGGGTTGAAAAATATGATAAAAGGGTAAGGAAAATAGGGTCTAAATATCACCTGTTGATTGATAGTGGCAAGATTGGTGGGCATGGCTTAGGGAGACAGCCAAACACACTGCCTAACTGACTTAATCATAAGCAATGCTGGATTGCAAGACAGAAGCATCCTCTCTTAATCTCATCCCAGGATTAAGCACCTACCACGTGTCCCACACATTGTTTAAATGATCCAAAGTGGTCCTCACTACAACGTAATATGTTCTAGATACCACTCATATCCTCGGACTCAGGCACAAATCCACATTCTGGTTATCTGAGTTTGTAACTGAGCTCCACCATTTGCTAGCTTTGTGACCGAAGGCAAATTACATAATTCTGTGACTGAGTTTCTTAAATAAGGCATAAAATGGAGATAATAGCAGTACCTACCTCATAGAGTGTCATGAGGATTAATTAATTAGAACATGCAACATAGAACATAATTTATATATTACACTGCACTTAACAAGCAGTGTGTGACTTAACAAGCAGTGTGTGTGATATTATTATTTTCACAGGTTAAAAAGCAAGAGAAGAAAATCCTGCACATCTTTTCCCCCTAAACCAGCCACTGTTCATCTATTTCACTGTTGGTTTAGCTTTGCCTAGAACTTCATATAAATGGAATCAATCATACAGTATATACCTTTTTGTGCTTGTTTTTGTTTCACTCAGCACAATGTTTTGAGATTCATTCCAAATTGTTGCATGTATCAAGAGTTTGTTACATTTCCAAAGCAGTTTGTACCATTTGACACAGTCACCACAGTGTATGAGAGTTCCAGTTGCTCCTTAACCTCAACACTTGGTATGTTTGGTCTTTAAAATTGTAGCCACTTTAGTGTGTAGCAGTATCTCCACATGATGTTAATTTCTATTTTCCTGATGACTAATGATGTTGAGCACTTTGTCATGCACTTCATGATCATTTGCCTATCTTCCTTTGTGAGATGTCTGTTCAAGTATTTTACTTTCTACCCACCCCTGCCATTTCTCTATAGGTTTCTTGACTTTTTATTTTTGAGTTTTAGATGTTCTTCATATATTCTGGATACAATCTTTTATCCAATTTATACTGCAAATATTTTCTTCCATTGTGTGACTTTAGTCATTTTGTTGATTGTGTCTTTTGATTAATAAAAGTCCAAATTTAAAAAAAGATCTTTACTGGAATATAATTGCTTTACACTGTTGGTTAATTTCTGTTGTATAACAAAGTGAATGAACTATATGTACATATATATCTCCATATGCCCTCCTTCTTGCATCTCCCTCCCACCCTCCTCATCCCACCCCTCTAGGTGGTCACACAGCACCAAGCTGATCTCCCTGTGTTATGCAGCTGCTTCCTACCAGCTATTTTATATTTGGTAGTATATACGTCAATGCCACTCTCTCACTTCATCCCAGCTTACCCTTCCCTCTCCCTGTGTCCTCAAGTCCATTCTCAATGTGTCTTTATTCCTGTCCTGACCCTAGGTTCTTCAAACCACTTTTTCTTTTTTTAGATTCCATATATATGTGTCAGCCTACGGTGTTTGTTTTTTTCTTTCTGACTTGCTTCACTCTGTATGACAGACTCTAGGTTCATCCACCTCACTACAAATAACTCAATTTCATTTCTTTTTTTATGGATGAGTAATATTCCATTGTATATATGTGCCACATCTTCTTTATCCATTCATTTATCAATGGATATTTAGGTTGTTCCCATGTCCTGCCTATACCAAATACTGTTGCAATGGACATTTTGATACATGACTCTTTTTGAATTATGGTTTTCTCAGTGTATATGCCCAGTAGTGAGATTGCTGTCATATAGTAGTTCTATTTTTAGTTCTTTAAGGAACCTCCATACTGTTTTCCATAGTGACTGTACCAGTTTACATTCCCACCAACACTGCAAGAGGGTTCCCTTTTCTCCACAGCCTCCCCATCATTTAACATTTGTAGATTTTTTGATATGGCCATTCTGACTGGTTTGAGGTGATACCTCATTGTAGTTTTGATTTGCATTTCTCTAATGATTAGTGACATTGAGCATCCTTTCATGTGTTTGTTGGTAATCTGTATATCTTCTTTGGAGAAATGTCTATTTCGGTCTTCTGCCCATTTCTGGATTGGGTTATTTGTTTTTTGATATTGAGCTGCATGAGCTGCTTGTATTTATTGGATACTAATCATTTGTTGGTTGCTTCATTTGCAAATATTTTCTCCCATTCAGAGGGTTGTCTTTTCATCTTGTTATGGTTTCCTTTGCTGTGCAAAAGCTTTTAAGTTTCATTAGGTCCCATTTATTTATTTTTGTTTTTATTTCCATTTCTCTAGGAGGTGGGTCAAAAAGGACCTTGCTGTGATTTATGTCATAGAGTGTTCTTCCTATGGTTTCCTCTGAAAGTTTTATAGTGTCTGGCTTTACATTCAGATCTTTAATCCATTTTGAGTTTATTTTTGTGTGTGGTGTTAGGAGGAAGTGTTCTAATTTCATTCTTTTATATGTAGCTGTCCAGTTTTCCCAGCACCACTTATTAAGTGGCTGTCTTTTCTCCATTGTATATTCTTACATCCTTTGTCAAAGATAATGTGACCATACGTGCATGGGTTTATCTCTGGGCTTTCTATCCTGTTCCATTGATCTATATATCTGTTTTTGTGCCACTACCATACTATCTTGATTACCATAGCTTTGTAGTATAGTCTGAAGTCTGGGAGCCTGATTCCTCCAGCTCCATTTTTCTTTCTCAAGATTGCTTTGGCTCCTCAGGGTCTTTTGTGTTTCCATACAAATTCTGAAATTTTTTCTTCTAGTTCTGCAAAAAAATGCCATTGGTTGTTTGATAGGGATTGCATTGATTCTGTAGATTGCTTTGGGTAGTATAGTCATTTTCACAATGTTGATACTTCCAATCCAAGAATACGGTATATCTCTCCATTTGTTGGTATCACCTTTAATTTCTTTCATCAGTGTGTTATAGATTTCTGCATACAGGTCTTTTGTCTCCTTAGGGTAGGTTTATTCCTAGGCATTTTATTCTTTTTGTTACAGTGGTAAATGGGAATGCTTCCTTAATTTCTCTTTCATATTTTTCATCATTAGTGTATAGGAATGTAAGACATTTCTGTGCATTAATTTTGTACCCTGCTACTTTGCCAAAATTCATTGATTAGCTCTAGTAGTTTTCTGGTAGCATCTTTAGGATTCTGTATGTATAGTATCATGTCATCTGAAAACAGTGACAGTTTTACTTCTTTTCCAATTTGGATTCCTTTTATTTCTTTTTCTTCTCCGATTGCCATGGCTAGGAATTCCAAAACTATGTTGAAAAATAGTGGTGAGAGTTGGCAACCTTGTCTTTTTCCTGATCTTAGTGGAATTGGTTTTAGTTTTTCACCTTTGAGAACAATGTTGGCTGTTGGTTTGTCATATATGGCTTTTTATTATGTTCAGGTAAGTCCCCTCTATGCCTACTTTCTGGAGATTTATTATCATAAATAAGGGTTGAATTTTGTCAGAACCTATTTCTGCATCTAATGAGATGATCATATGGTTTTACTCCTTCAATTTGTCAATATGGCTTATCACACTGATTGATTTCTGTATATTGAAGAATCCTTGCATTCCTGGGATAAACCCCTCTTGATCAAGGTGTATGATCCTTTTAATGTGCTGTTGGATTCTGTTTGCTAGTATTTGGTTGAGCATTTTTGCATCTGTATTCATCAGTGATATTGGCCTGTCATTTTCTTTATTTGTGACATCTTTGTCTGGTTTTGGTATCAGGGTGATTGTGGACTTGTAGAATGAGTTTGGGAGTGTTCCTCCCTCTGCTATGCTTTGGAAGAGTTTGAGAAGGATAGATGTTAGCTCTTCTCTTAATGTTTGATAGAATTCACCTGTGAAGCCATCTGGACCTGGGCTTTGGTTGGAAGATTTTTAATCCCAGTTTCAATTTCAGTGCTTGGGATTGATCTTCCTGGTTCAGTCTCAGAAGGCTGTGCTTTTCTAAGAATTTGTCCACTTCTTCCAGGTTGTCCATTTTTTTGGCATATAGTTGCTTGTAATAATCTCTCATGATCCTTTGTATTTCTGCAGTGTCAGTTGTTAATTCTCCTGTTTCATTTCTAATTCTGCTGATTTGAGTTTTCTCCCTTTTTTTCTTGATGAGTTTGACTAATGGTTTATCAATTTTTTTTATCTTCTCAAAGAATCAGCTTTTACTTTTATTGATCTTTCCTGTTGTTTCCTTCATTTCTCTTTCATTTATTTCTGATGTAATCTTTATGATTTTTTCCTCCTGCAAACTTTGGGGACTTTTGTCCTTCTTTCTCTAATTTCTTAAGGTGTAATATTAGGTTGTTTAACTGAGATGCTTCTTGTTTCTTGAGTTATGATTGTATTGCTATAAACTTCCCTCTTAGAACTGCTTTTACTGTGTCCCATGGGTATTGGGTCATAGTGTTTTCATTGTCATTTGTTTCTAGGTATTTTTTGATTTCCTCTTTGATTTCTTCAGTGATTTCTTGGTTATTTATTAGTGTATTGTTTAGGCTCCATGTGTTGTATTTTTTACAGTTTGTTTTTCCCTGTAACTGATATGTAGTCCCATAATGTTGTGGTTGGCAAATATACTTTATATGATTTCAATTTTCTTAAATTTACAAAGGCTTGATTTGTGATCCAAGATGTCATCTATCCTGGAGAATGATCCATGTGCATTTGAGAAGAAAGTGTAATCTGCTGTTTTCCAATGGAATGTCTTATAATTATCTATTAAGTCCAACTTTTTAATATGTCATTTAAAGCTCGAGTTTCCTTATTTATTTTCATTTTGAATGATCTGTCCATTGGTGAAATTGGGGTGTTAACGTTCCCTACTGTTAATCTGTTACTGTCAATTTCTGCTTTTATGGCTGTATTTGCCTTATGTATTGAGGTGCTGCTATATTGGGTGAATAAATATTTACATCTGTTGTAGCTTCTTCTTAGATTGATCCCTTGATTATTATGTAGTGTCTTCCTTTGTGTCTTTTTTTTTTTTTTTTTTTTTTTTTTAGAGATCTATGGTCCCCAGTTCTTAGGGTACATTTTATTTTATTTTATTATTTTTTATATATATATTTTATTAGTTTCTGCTTTATAACAAAGCAAATCAGTCATACATATACATCTGTTCCCACATCCCTTCCCTCATGCATCTCCCTCCCTCCCACCCTCCCCATCCCACACATCCAGGCGGTCACAAAGCACCGAGCTGATCTCCCTGTGCTATGCGGCTGCTTCCCACTGTCTGTCTACCTTACGTTTGGTAGTGTATATATGTCCATGTCTCTTTCTCGCTTTGTCACATCTTACCCTTCCCCCTCCCCATATCCTCAAGTCCATTCTCAAGTAGGTCTGTGTCTTTATTCCCGTTTTACCCCTAGGTTCTTCATGACATTTTTTTCTTAAATTCCATATATATGTGTTAGCATACGGTATTTGTCTTTCTCTTTCTGACTTACTTCACTCTGTATGACAGACTCTAGGTCTATCCACCTCATTACAAATAGCTCAGTTTCGTTCCTTTTTATGGCTGAGTAATATTCCATTGTATATATGTGCCACATCTTCTTTATCCATTCATCCGATGATGGACACTTAGGTTGTTTCCAGCTCCGGGCTATTGTGAATAGAGCTGCAATGAACATTTTGGTACATGTCTCTTTTTGAATTATGGTTTTCTCAGGGTATATGCCTAGTAGTGGGATTGCTGGGTCATATGGTAGTTCTATTTTTAGTTTTTTAAGGAACCTCCATACTGTTCTCCATAGTGGCTGTACCAATTCACATTCCCACCAGCAGTGCAAGAGTGTTCCCTTTTCTCCACACCCTCTCCAGCATTTATTGTTTCTAGATTTCTTGCTGATGGCCATTCTGACTGGTGTGAGATGATATCTCATTGTAGTTTTGACTTGCATTTCTCTAATGATTAATGATGTTGAGCATTCTTTCATGTGTTTGTTGGCAGTCTGTATATCTTCTTTGGAGAAATGCCTATTTAAGTCTTCTGCCCATTTTTGGATTGGGTTGTTTGTTTTTTTGCTATTGAGCTGCATGAGCTGTTTATAAATTTTGGAGATTAATCCTTTGTCAGTTGCTTCATTTGCAAATATTTTCTCCCATTCTGAGGGTTGTCTTTTGGTCTTGTTTATGGTTTCCTTTGCTGTGCAAAAGCTTTGAAGTTTCATTAGGTCCCATTTGTTTATCTTTGTTTTTAGTTCCATTTCTCTAGGAGGTGGGTCCAAAAGGATCTTGCTGTGATTTATGTCATAGAGTGTTCTGCCTATGTTTTCCTCTAAGAGTTTTACAGTGTCTGACCTTACATTTAGGTCTTTAATCCATTTTGAGCTTATTTTTGTGTATGGTGTTAGGGAATGATCTAGTCTCAAACTTTTACATGTCCCTGTCCCGTTTTCCCAGCACCACTTATTGAAGAGGCTGTCCTTTCTCCACTGTACATTCCTGCCTCCTTTATCAAAGATAAGTTGGCCATATGTGCGTGGGTTTATCTCTGGGCTTTCTATTCTGTTCCATTGATCTATCTTTCTGTTTTTGTGCCATTACCACACAGTCTTGATTACTGCAGCTTTGTAGTATAGTCTGAAGTCAGGGAGCCTGATTCCTCCAGCTCCGTTTTTCGTTCTCAAGATTGCTTTGGCTATTCGGGGTCTTTTGTTTTTCCAAACAAATTTTGAAATTTTTTGTTCTAGTTCTGTGAAAAATGCCAGTGGTAGTTTGATAGGGATTGCATTGAATCTGTAGACTGCTTTGGGTAGTAGAGTCATTTTCACAATATTGATTCTTCCAATCCAGGAGCATGGTATGTCTCTCCACCTATTTGTATCATCTTTAATTTCTTTCATCAGTGTCTTATAATTTTCTGCATACAGGTCTTTTGTCTCCTTAGGTAGGTTTATTCCTAGATATTTTATTCTTTTTGTTGCAATGGTAAATGGGAGTGTTTTCTTGATTTCATTTTCAGATTTTTCATCATTAGTGTACAGGAATGCCAGATATTTCTGTGCATTAATTTTGTATCCTGCAACTTTACCGAATTCTTTGATTAGCTCTAGTAGTTTTCTCGTAGCATCTTTAGGATTCTGAATGTATAGTATCATGTCACTTGCAAACAGTGACAGCTTTACTTCTTCTTTTCCAATTTGGATTCCTTTTATTTCCTTTTCTTCTCTGATTGCTGTGGCTAAAACTTCCAAAACTAAGTTGAATAGGAGTGGTGAGAGTGAGCAGCCTTGTCTTGTTCCTGATCTTAGTGGAAATGGTTTCAGCTTTTCACCATTGAGGACGATGTTGGCTGTGGGTTTGTCATATATGGCATTTATTATGTTGAGGAAAGTTCCCTCTATGCCTACTTTCTGCAGGGTTTTTATCATAAATGGGTGTTGAATTTTGTCGAAAGCTTTCTCTGCATCTATTGAGATGATCATATGGTTTTTCTCCTTCAATTTGTTAATATGGTGTATCACATTGATTGATTTTTGTATATTGAAGAATCCTTGCATTCCTGGAATAAAACCCACTTGATCATGGTGTATGATCCTTTTTTTTTTATTTATTATTAGTTTCTGCTTTATAACAAAGTGAATCAGTCATACATACACATCTGTTCCCACATCCCTTCCCTATTGCGTCTCCCTCCCTCCCACCCTCCCTATCCCACCCCTCCAGGCGGTCACAAAGCACCGAGCTGATCTCCCTGTGCTCTGCGGCTGCTTCCCACTGTCTGTCTACCTTACGTTTGGTAGTGTATATATGTCCATGCCTCTCTTTCGCTTTGTCACAGCTTACCCTTCACCCTCCCCATATCCTCAAGTCCGTTCTCAAGTAGGTCTGTGTCTTTATTCCCGTTTTACCCCTAGGTTCTTCATGACATTTTTTTTTTAAATTCCATATATATGTGTTAGCATACGGTATTTGTCTTTCTCTTTCTGACTTACTTCACTCTGTATGACAGACTCTAGGTCTATCCACCTCATTACAAATAGCTCAGTTTCGTTCCTTTATATGGCTGAGTAATATTCCATTGTATATATGTGCCACATCTTCTTTATCCATTCATCCGATGATGGACACTTAGGTTGTTTCCAGCTCCGGGCTATTGTGAATAGAGCTGCAATGAACATTTTGGTACATGTCTCTTTTTGAATTATGGTTTTCTCAGGGTATATGCCTAGTAGTGGGATTGCTGGGTCATATGGTAGTTCTATTTTTAGTTTTTTAAGGAACCTCCATACTGTTCTCCATAGTGGCTGTACCAATTCACATTCCCACCAGCAGTGCAAGAGTGCTCCCTTTTCTCCACACCCTCTCCAGCATTTATTGTTTCTAGATTTCTTGATGATGGCCATTCTAACTGGTGTGAGATGATATCTCATTGTAGTTTTGATTTGCATTTCTCTAATGATTAATGATGTTGAGCATTCTTTCATGTGTTTGTTGGCAGTCTGTATATCTTCTTTGGTGAAATGCCTATTTAAGTCTTCTGCCCATTTTTGGATTGGGTTGTTTGTTTTTTTGCTATTGAGCTGCATGAGCTGTTTATAAATTTTGGAGATTAATCCTTTGTCAGTTGCTTCATTTGCAAATATTTTCTCCCATTCTGAGGGTTGTCTTTTGGTCTTGTTTATGGTTTCCTTTGCTGTGCAAAAGCTTTGAAGTTTCATTAGGTCCCATTTGTTTATCTTTGTTTTTAGTTCCATTTCTCTAGGAGGTGGGTCCAAAAGGATCTTGCTGTGATTTATGTCATAGAGTGTTCTACCTATGTTTTCCTCTAAGAGTTTGATAGTTTCTGGCCTTACATTTAGGTCTTTAATCCATTTTGAGCTTATTTTTGTGTATGGTGTTAGGGAATGATCTACTCTCATACTTTTACATGTCCCTGTCCAGTTTTCCCAGCACCACTTATTGAAGAGGCTGTCCTTTCTCCACTGTACATTCCTGCCTCCTTTATCAAAGGTAAGTTGGCCATATGTGCGTGGGTTTATCTCTGGGCTTTCTATCCTGATCCACTGATCTATCTTTCTGTTCTTATGCCAGTACCACACTGTCTTAATTACTGTAGCTTTGTAGTATAGTCTGAAGTCAGGGAGCCTGATTCCTCCAGCTCCGTTTTTCGTTCTCAAGATTGCTTTGGCTATTCGGGGTCTTTTGTTTTTCCAAACAAATTTTGAAATTTTTTGTTCTAGTTCTGTGAAAAATGCCAGTGGTAGTTTGATAGGGATTGCATTGAATCTGTAGATTGCTTTGGGTAGTAGAGTCATTTTCACAATATTGATTCTTCCAATCCAGGAGCATGGTATATCTCTCCATCTATTTGTATCCTCTTTAATTTCTTTCATCAGTGTCTTATAATTTTCTGCATACAGGTCTTTTGTCTCCTTAGGTAGGTTTATTCCTAGATATTTTATTCTTTTTGTTGCAATGGTAAATGGGAGTGTTTTCTTGATTTCATTTTCAGATTTTTCGTCATTAGTGTACAGGAATGCCAGAGATTTCTGTGCATTAATTTTGTATCCTGCTACTTTACCGAATTCTTTGATTAGCTCTAGTAGTTTTCTCGTAGCATCTTTAGGATTCTCTATGCATAGTAGCATGTCACCTGCAAACAGTGACAGCTTTACTTCTTCTTTTCCAATTTGGATTTCCTTTATTTCCTTTTCTTCTCTGATTGCTGTGGCTAAAACTTCCAAAACTAAGTTGAATAGGAGTGGTGAGAGTGAGCAGCCTTGTCTTGTTCCTGATCTTAGTGGAAATGGTTTCAGCTTTTCACCATTGAGGACGATGTTGGCTGTGGGTTTGTCATATATGGCGTTTATTATGTTGAGGAAAGTTCCCTCTATGCCTACTTTCTGCAGGGTTTTTATCATAAATGGGTGTTGAATTTTGTCGAAAGCTTTCTCTGCATCTATTGAGATGATCATATGGTTTTTCTCCTTCAACTTGTTAATATGGTGTATCACATTGATTGATTTGCGTATATTGAAGAATCCTTGCATTCCTGGAATAAACCCCACTTGATCATGGTGTATGATCCTTTTAATGTGCTGTTGGATTCTGTTTGCTAGTATTTTGTTGAGGATTTTTGCATCTATGTTCATCAGTGATATTGGCCTGTAGTTTTCTTTCTTTGTGACATCCTTGCCTGGTTTTGGTATCAAGGTGATGGTGGCCTCGTAGAATGAGTTTGGGAGTGTTCCTTCCTCTGATATTGTTTGGAAGAGTTTGAGAAGGATGGCTGTTAGCTCTTCTCTAAATGTTTGATAGAATTCGCCTGTGAAGCCATCTGGTCCTGGGCTTTTGTTTGATGGAAGATTTTTAATGACAGTTTCAATTTCAGTGCTTGTGATTGGTCTATTCATATTTTCTATTTCTTCCTGAATCAGTCTTGGTAGGTTGTGCATTTCTAAGAATTTGTCCATTTCTTCCAGTTGTCCATTTTATTAGCATAGCGTTGCTTGTAGTAATCTCCCATGATCTTTTGTATTTCTGCAGTGTCAGTTGTTACTTCTCCTTTTTCATTTCTAATTCTATTGATTTGAGTCTTCTCCCTTTTTTCTTGATGAGTCTGGCTAATGGTTTGTCTATTTTGTTTATCTTCTCAAAGAAGCAGCTTTTAGTTTTATTGATCTTTGCTATCATTTCCTTCATTTCTTTTTCATTTATTTTTGATCTGATCTTTATGATTTCTTTCCTTCTGCTAACTTTGGGGGTTTTTTGTTCTTCTTTCTCTAATTGCTTTAAGTGCAGGGTCAGGTTGTTTGCTCGAGATGTTTCCTGTTTCTAAGGTGGAATTGCATTGCTATAAACTTCCCCCTTAGAACTGCTTTTGCTGCGTCCCATAGGTTTTGGGTCATCGTGTCTCCATTGTTATTTGTTTCTAGGTATTTTTTAATTTCCTCTTTGATTTCTTCAGTGATCACTTCGTTATTGAGTAGTGTATTGTTTAGCCTCCATGTGTTTGTATTTTTTTTTACAGGTCTTTTCCTGTAATTGATGTCTAGCCTCATAGCATTGTGGTCGGAAAAGATACTTGATACAATTTCAATTTTCTTAAATTTACCAAGGCTTGATTTGTGACCCAAGATATGATCTATCCTGGAGAATGTTCCATGAGCACTTGAGAAAAATGTTTATTCTGTTGTTTTTGGATGGAATGGCCTATAAATATCAATTAAGTCCATCTTGTTTAATGTATCATTTAAAGCTTGTGTTTCCTTATTTATTTTCATTTTGGATGATCTGTCCATTGGTGAAAGTGGGGTGTTAAAGTCCCCTACTATGATTGTGTTACTGTCGATTTCCCCTTTTATGGCTGTTAGTATTTGCCTTATGTATTGAGGTGCTCCTATGTTGGGTGCATAAATATTTACAATTGTTATATCTTCTTCTTGGATCGATCCCTTTATCGTTATGTAGTGTCCTTCTTTGTCTCTTCTAATAGTCTTTATTTTAAAGTCTATTTTGTCTGATATAAGAATTGCTACTCCAGCTTTCTTTTGATTTCCATTTGCATGGAATATCTTTTTCCATCCCCTTACTTTCAATCTGTATGTGTCTCTAGGTCTGAAGTGGGTCTCTTGTAGACAGCATATATATGGGTCTTGTTTTTGTATCCATTCAGCCACTCTGTGTCTTTTGGTGGGAGCATTTAGTCCATTTACATTTAAGGTAATTATTGATATGTATGTTCCTATTCCCATTTCCTTAATTGCTTTGGGTTCTTTATTGTAGGTATATTCCTTCTGTTGTGTTTCTTGCCTAGAGAAGTTCCTTTAGCATTTGTTGTAAAGCTGGTTTGGTGGTGCTGAACTCTCTGAGCTTTTGCTTGTCTGTAAACGTTTTAATTTCTCCATCAAATCTGAATGAGATCCTTGCTGGGTAGAGTAATCTTGGTTGCAGGTTTCTCTCCTTCATCACTTTAATTATGTCCTGCCACTCCCTTCTGGCTTGTAGAGTTTCTGCTGAGAGATCAGCTGTTAACCTGATGGGGATTCCCTTGTGTGTTATTTGTTGTTTTTCCCTTGCTGCTTTTAATATGATTTCTTTGTGTTTAGTTTTTGACAGTTTGATTAATATGTGTCTTGCCGTATTTCTCCTTGGATTTATTCTGTATGGGACTCTCTGTGCCTCCTGGACTTGATTAACTATTTCCTTTCCCATATTAGGGAAGTTTTCAACTATAATCTCTTCAAATATTTTCTTAGTCCCTTTCTTTTTCTCTTCTTCTTCTGGAACTCCTATAATTCGAATGTTGGTGCATTTAATGTTGTCCCAGAGGTCTCTGAGACTGTCCTCTGTTCTTTTCATTCTTTTTTCTTTATTTTGCTCTGCATCAGT
Source organism: Hyperoodon ampullatus (assembly GCF_949752795.1). NCBI lineage: Eukaryota > Metazoa > Chordata > Mammalia > Artiodactyla > Ziphiidae > Hyperoodon > Hyperoodon ampullatus. The sequence goes on along the minus strand of NC_136914.1, from coordinate 165,384,893 downwards.
TATTTCCACTATTTTATCTTCCACCTCACTTATGCGTTCTTCTGCCTCAGTTATTCTGCTATTGATCCCGTGTAGAGTATTTTTCATTTCATTTATTGTGTTTTTAATCGATGCTTGATTCATCTTTAGTTCTTGTAGGTCCTTGTTAACTGTTTCTTGCATTTTGTCTATTCTATTTCCAAGATTTTGGATCTTGGAAATAGAATCTTGCATCATCTTTACTATCATTATTCTGAATTCTTTTTCAGGTAGACTGCCTATTACCTCTTCATTTGTTAGGTCTGGTAGGTTTTTATCTTGCTCCTTCACCTGCTGTGTGTTTTTCTGTCTTCTCATTTTGCTTATCTTACTGTATTTGGGGTCTCCTTTTTGCAGGCTGCAGATTCGTCGTTCCTGTTGTTTTTGGTGTCTGTCCCCAGTGGCCAAGGTTGTTTCAGTAGGTTGTGTAGGTTTCCTGGTGGGAGGGAGTAGAGTTGTGTTCTGGTGGTTGAGGCTCGATCTTGTCTTTCTGGTGGACAGGTCCACGTCTGGTGGTGTGTTTTGGGGTGCCTGTGGCCTTATTATGTTTTTAGGCACCCTCTCTGCTAATGGGTGGGGTTGTGTTCCTGCCTTGCTAGTTGCTTGGCATAGGGTGACTAGCACTGTAGTTTGCTGGTCGCTGACTGAAGCTGGGTGCTGGTGTTGAGATGGAGATCTCTGGGAGATTTTCACTGCTTGATATTATGTGGAGCTGGGAGGTCTCTTGTGGACCCATGTCCTGAGGTTGGCTCTCCCACTACAGAGGCACAGCACTGACTCCTGGCTGCAGCACCAAGAGCCTTTCATCCACCCGGCTCAGAATAAAAGGGAGAAAAAGTAGAAAGAAAGAAGTAGTAGAAGAAAGAAAGAGAGAGAGAAAGAAAGGAAGAAGGAAAGAAAGGAAGGAAGGAAGGAAGGAAGAAAGAAAGAAAGGAGGGAGGGCGGGAGGAAGGATGGAAAGAAAGAAAGAAAGGAGGGAGAGAGGGAGGAATGAAAGAAAAAGCAAGAGTGAATGGAAGAAGGGAGGGAGTGAGGGAGGAAGGAAAGAAAGAAAGAAAGACAGGAGGGAAGGAGGGAGGAAGGAAAGAAAAAGAAAGTGAAAGGAAGAGGGGTGGGAGGGAGGGAAGAAGGAAAGAAAGAGAGAAAGAAGGAAAAGAGGGGCGGAGGGAGGGAGGGAGGGAGGAAGGGAAGATAGGGAAAAAAGAAAGAGCAGGTAAAGTAAAATAGAATAAAGTATGAAATATAGTAGCGTTATTAAAATTAAAAAGTAATTATTGGAAAAAAAAATGGACAGATAGAACCCTGGGACATATGGTGGAAGCAAAGCTATACAGAGAGAATCTTACACAGAAGAATACACATACACATTCACAAAAAGAGAGCAGGGGGAAAAATCAAAATCTTGCTCTCCAAGTCCACCTCCTCAATTTGGGATACTGCGTTGTAAATAGAGGAAAAGTGCGAGAAGTGTGAAATCTTGCTAAGTCCACCTCCTTAATTTGGGATAATTCGTTGTAAAAAGAGGAAAAGGGGGGAAAGTCTTAAATCTTGTCCTCAAAGTCCACTTCCTCAGTTTGGGATGTTTCACTGTCCATTCATGCACTCCACAGACGCAGGGCACATCAAGTGGACCGTGGAGCTTTAATCCGCTGCCTCCGAGGCTGCACAGAGAGATTTCCCTGTCTCTTCTCTGCTCTCACAGCTCCCGGGTCTCAGCCTTGGACCTGGCCCCGCCTCTGCGCATAGGTCGCCGGAGGGCGTCCGTTCTTTGCTCAAACAGGACGGGTTTAAAGGAGCCGCTGATTCGGGGGCTCTGGCTCACTCAGGCAGAGGGGAGCGAGGGGCGTGCAGTGTGGGGCGGGCCTGCGGCGGCAGAGGCTGGCGTGACGTTGCACCAGACCGAGGCGCTCCGTGCGCTTTCCCGGGAAAGCCGCCCCCGGGTTCCGGGACCCCGGCAGTGGCGGGGTGCACAGGCCCCCCAGAAGGCGGGGCGGACAGTGACCCACGCTCGCACACAGGCCCCGCGGCGGCGGCAGCAGCAGCAGCCCCAGCGTCCCTCGCCCATCCCCGCGGTCCGCGCCTTTAGCCGCGGCTCGCGTCCGTCTCTGGCGCTTCCCAAAGCAGCCCTCTTAATGCCCTCTCCTCACGCACCAGGAAACAAAAGGGAAGAAAAACCTCTTGCCTCTTCGGCAGCTCCAGACCCTTTCCCCGGACTCCCTCCGGGCTAGCCGTGGTGCACTAACCCCTTCAGGCTCTCTTCCTGCCGTCAGCCCCAGTCCTCTCCCTGCGCTCCTACTGAAAGCCGATACCCGAGCCTCAGCTCCCAGCCCCGCCCGCCCCGGCGGCCGAGCAGACAAGCCTCTCGGGCTGGTGTGTGCCTGAGGGCACCGATCCTCTGTGCCGGAATCTCTCCGCTTTGCCCTCCACACCCCTGTTGCTGTGCTCTCCTCCGCTACTCCGAAGCTTTCCCCCTCCGCCACCTGCAGTCTCCTCCCGCGAAGGGGCTTGTAGTGTGTGGAAACCTTTCCTCCTTCACGGCTCCCTCCCACTGGTGCAGGTCCCGTCCCTATCCTTTTGTCTCTGTTTATTCTTTTTTCTTTTGCCCTATCCAGGTATGTGGGGAGTTTCTTGCCTTTTGGGGGGGTCTGAGGTCTTCTGTCAGCGTTCAGTAGGTGTTCTGTAGGAGTTGTTCCACGTGTAGATGAATTTCTGATGTATCTGTGGGGAGGAAGGTGATCTCCGCGTCTTACTCTTCCACCATCTTCCCAGGGTCCCAGGGTCCCCTCTTTGTGTCTTATAATAGACTTTATTTTAAATTCTATTTTATCTGATATGAGAATTGCTACTCCAGCTTTCTTTTTTTTTTTCGCGGTTTGCGGGTCTCTCACTGTTGTGGCCTCTCCCGTTGCGGAGCACAGGCTCCGGACGTGCAGGCTCAGCGGCCATGGCTCACAGGCCTAGCCGTTCCGTGGCATGTGGGATCTTCCCAGACTGGGGCACGAGCACGTGTCCCCTGCATCGGCAGGCGGACTCTCAACCACTGTGCCACCAGGGAAGCCCCTCCAGCTTTCTTTTGATTTCTGTCTGTATGGAATATCTTTTTCCATCTTTTCACTTTCAGTCTCTATGTGTTCCTAGGTCTGAAGCAGGTCTCTTGTAGATAGCATATATACGTGTCTTGTTTTTGTATCCACTCTGCCAGTCTGTGTCTTTTGGTTGGAGCATTTAATCCATTTACATTTAAGGTAGTTATTGATATGTATGTTCCTTTTACCCTTTTCTTAATTGTTTCTTTTTTTTTTTTTTTTTTTTTTTTTAGGTATGTTCCTTATTTTGTATTTCCCGCCTAGAGAAGTTCCCATAGCATTTGTTGTGTAGCTGGTTTGTGGTGCTGAATACTCTTAGCTTTTGCTTGTCTGTAAAGGTTTTAATTTCTCTATTGAATCTGAATGAGATCCTTGTTGGGTAGAGTAATTTTTGTTTCAGTTTTCTCCCTCTTACCATTTTAAATATGTCCTGCCACTCCCTTCTGGCTTGCAGATTTACTGCTGAAATATTAGCTGTTGACCTTATGGGGATTCCCTTGTATGTTATTTGTTGCTTTTCTCTTGCTGCCTTTAATATTTTTTCTTTGTATTTAATTTGTGATAGTTTGATTACTATGTGTCTTGGCATGTTTCTCCTTGTGTTTATGCTGTGTGAGACTCTCTGTGCTTCCTGGACTTGACTGACTATTTCCTTTCCCATGTTAGGGAAGTTTTCAACTATTCTCTCTTCAAATGTTTTCTTCATCCCTTTCTTTTTTCTGTTCTTCTTCTGGGACCTCTATAACTTGAATGTTGTTGCACTTAATGTTGTTCTAGAGGTGTCTGAGATTGTCCTCAATTCTTTTCATTCTTTTTTCTTTATTCTGCTCTGTGGTAGTTATTTTCACTATTTTATCTTCCCGGTCACTCATCCGTTCTTCTGTTTCAGTTATTCTGCTATTGATTCCTTCTAGAGAGTTTTTAATTTCATTTATTGTGTTTTTCATTATTGTTTGTTTGCTCTTTAGTTCTTCTAGGTCCCAGTTAAACGTTTCTTGTATTTTCTTCATTCTCTTTCCACGATTTTGCATCACCTTTACTATCATTACTCTGAATTGTCTTTCAGGTAGGCTGCCTATTTCCTCTTCATTTGTTTGGTCTGGTGGGCTTTTACCTTGCTCCTTCATCTGCTGGGTATTTCTCTGTCTTCTCATTTTGCTTGACTTACTCTGTTTGTGGTTTCCTTTTCACAGTCTGCAGGTTTGTAGTTTCTGTTGTTTTTGTTGTCTGCCCCTTGTGGGTAAGGTAGGTTCAGTGGGTTGTGCAGGCTTCCTGTTGGAGGGGACTGGAGCCTGTGTTCTGGTGGATGAGGTTGGATCTTGTCTTCCTTGTGGGCACAACTGCATCTGGTGGTGTGTTTTCGAGTGTCTGTGAACTTATTATTATCTTAGGCAGCCTCTCTACTAATGGGTGGGGTTGTGTTCCTGTCTTGCTAGTTGTTTAACATGGGGTTTCCAGCTCTAGAGCTTGCTGGTCGTTAATTAGAGCTGGGTCTTAGCATTGAGTTGGAGATCTCTGGGAGAGGTCTTGCTGATTGATATTACGTGTGGCCTGAACCTCTCTGGTGGTCCAGTATCCTGAACTTGGCTTTCCCACCTCAGAGGCTCAGGCCTGACACCCAGCTGGAGCATCAAAACACTGTGAGCCTCATGGAATTATCAAGATAGTGGTCATTGATAAGTGAAACCACAAGAGAAGAGGACCATGCTATGCTTTGTCCTGCTGAACAATTTTCAGATTTCAGCTCCTTCTGGCAACAGCCTGACTGTGTCGGTGATACAAAGCAGGATGGGGTCCATGACGTGGGCATCAATCAACCAGTGCACAGCCTGATGTGTCTGCTCAAAGCCCTCGGGTAAGGCTGATAGTGGCCAGGACTCTGGCTTCCTGTGGCATTAGCCTCTTTGGGGTGTCACTCCTGGTGTCAAGCTGCTCTCACTCCTGCTTTGGCGGCCATGCCTTTACCCTGAGCTTCTTTACGAGGCAAGCACTCCCTTAGGCAACACACAAAATCACAGACCTTGCCAGTTATGAAGGGATCTTTATAGTCCTTTCTGGTGTCTAAGTTCTTCTAGATTTCAGCTGGTGTTCTGTGAGAATTGTTGCATCTATAGATGTATTCCTGATGTATCTGTGGAGAGAGATGAACTCCACATACACTTACTCCTCCGCCATCTTGAATATCTCCAATAGAAATCCAATTTTGATGAAGTCTACTTTATCTTAATTTTTTTTCCTTCTTTTATGGTTAGTACTTCAGAGTTCAGCCCAGAAATCTTTGTCTACACCAAGGCTATAAAGATAGTCTCCTATACATCATATTTTGCCTTTTATCTTTAGGTCTGTAATTTATTTTGAGTTTGTGTGTGTGTGTATGGTGTGAGGTAAGGGTTTACATATTTTCCCACATATCTATTATTCTAGCACAATTTATTGAAAAATATTCTTATCTCATTGAATTGCTATCAACATTTTGTCAAAACTTAATTGACTATATAAGTTACTATACCACTTTGTGTTGGTCCCATTCTTGGGGAAAAGCTTTACATTAATTGGACTATTAACCTTGCATTTCGCAGACGAAATTCTCTTAATATGATACATTCTCCTTTTAAAATATTGCAGTATTTGAATGTCTAAAATTTAAAAATATGTTTTCTATCTATATTCATGTGTAATATTGGTCATTAGTTTTCTCATAATGTCTTTGAGCAGTTTTAGGATCATGGTTGTGCTGAGCTTATAAAATAAGTGTGCAAGATTGCTATTATTTTTTACTTACTTATTTGATAGAATCTGCTAGTGACACTATCTGGCTCTGGAGCTTTCTTCATCATATCCTTTTTATTTACTAATTCAATTTCATTGATAAATATAAGACTACTTAGATTTTCTATTTTTTCTTAGGTCTATGAGATTTATGCTGTTATTTCCTCTTTCATTCTAGAAACTGATAGTTTGTGTTTTCTCTGTTTATTTCTTGATTAGTTTAGGTAAAGATTTATCAATGTTATTGATCCTTTCAAAGAACCAAAATTTGGTTTTATTGATTTCCTCTATACTTATTTATTTTTGATTTTATTGGTTTCTATTACATTAATTTTATTTATTCCTTCTACTGACTTCAGATTTAACTTCCTCTTTTTTTCTAGCTTCTATTGTGGAAGCTTATTTCACTGATTTTAAACTTTTGTTCCTTTTTATTTTCTTGGCTGTGCCACGTGGCTTGCAGGATTTTCGCCAACCAGAGATTGAACCCAGGCCATGGCATTGGCAGTGAAAGCCCAGAGTCCTAATCACTAGGTTACCAGGGAACTGCTTAAACCTTTCTTCTTTTCTAGTATTAGCATACAGAACTATAAAATTTCCCTTAAGAGGTGATCTAGTTGCACCCTAGTGCACTTTTAGGTATGTCTTAATTATTATTTAATTCAAATTATTTTCTAATTTCACTTGCTATTTCTTCTTTGACTTTGGTTAATTTGCAGTGCATTGCTTAATTTTTAAGTATTAGATGATTTTCCAGGTCTATTTGTGGTATTGATTTCTATTCGAATTCTGCTATATTTATAGAATATGCTCTGTATGATTTCAATCCCTTAGAATCTGTTGAAACTTTTTTTTATGGCCTAGTAAATGTTCTATATTGGTGAATATTCCATTGACAAGTGAAAAGAATGTGTATTCTGGAGTTGATTGTTGTAGGGTTCTGTAAATAAAGAATAAGTTCAGTCTGGTTGATAGATAGCACTGTTCTTATTTTCCAGATAATTTTAAAATTTTTGTATGCTTTTTGCACCAAATACTGGCACAGTAGTGTTGAGATCTCCAGGTATTATTTTATGTTTATCTACTTGTCCATTTAGTTCTTTAGTTCTTGCTTTCTGTGTTATAAAGCTTTCTTATTTGGTAAATATATATTTAGTTAGTATTGCCATTTTTTCTTGATGAATTGACCATGCTATCATTTTAAAATATCTCTCTTTATTTCAGATAATACTCCATGTCCTGACATCTATTTTGTCTAAGAGTAATATAGACATTCAGCTTTCTTATTAGTATTGGCATGATATATGCTTTTTTATTTGTTATCTTTGATGTATTGTTTTTCAATTTAAAGTGCATCTAAAAATATACAACATATGGTTGCACCTTGCTTTCTGTTTTTAATTCAGTCTGAAAATTTCTGCCATTGTCTAGTGCTTTTAATTCATTTACATGATTACTGGTATTGTTTTACTTTGTTTATCATTTTGAATATTTGTTTTACTTTTGTTTACTATGAATTAATAGTGTCATTCACATAAGATCCTTGCAAAAGTATATTTCCATTTGTCCTTCCTATGCTATCTTTTCTATACAGTTTACTTTTGCATATTATTTTTCTTTTAAGAGTCAGTTATTTTTTCTGTCTTCTACTGCCTTGGGATAAATAGTTGGTAAAGTTGCAGTTAACCTGAACTTTCAACTTCTTAGATTTCTTCATTATTAGGCAAAAACAACAACAACAAAGTTGATGTCACCTTTTTTTTTTTAATGACAGTCTCCATGGTGAGACCTGGTTTCCTACACATTCAGCTCAGTACCATTACCTTCGCAGCTCTGAGAAGGAATGGGTGTTTGTTTGGGTGCAGCCTGAGGTATTACATGATTTTGGGTCATTAAGCTTAGTGGTAGTAATCTTTAGTAAGGTGGTGAAGTAGGTCACACGTAACTCAGGCTTGACCTAAAGGGGTTTTAAATTTTATTTTATTAAATAGCATATTAATTTAACCAAAAAAGAGTCAATTATTTTTTTAAATAAATTAAGGAACAGGAAAAAAATTATTTTATATTTACCATTTCTTTTCAGGTGGGGAGTGCAGAGAAGTAAACTTACTATTGTAACACAATTTAATAAGTGCCTTGAGAGGGTAGGACAGGACATTATAGGAACCCTGGGTAGAAGTGCTTACCACAACCACTTGGTACAGAGCAAATATTCAACAAGAGCTTGTGAAATTAAATCCAAATGCCTTACTTTGTTCTCTGAGATTTCAAAAGTATTTCATTAGTTTATTTACTTAACAAATGTTTACTCAGTACCTACTATGTGATAAGCTCTGTTTCAAGAATACAGGAAACAGCTGCAAACAAGAGAGCCCAAAATGTTTCTTAAACAAATTCATAGATGCAAAATACCTTATTAATACATTTGTTACATAGACATTTGTTAAGTGCCTACTATGTTACAGGCACAGTTCTAAAGATCTTACATACTCTCTAAAGCAATTGATAAAAATGATCTATCACTGATATTATTTGGGAACAGAATTTTAGGTGTAAAAATGTAATAAATATGATAGATTTTGATAAAATGAATATGAGGCAGACTGTTCTAGGGGAATCTTCCAAGGAGATAATCAGGAGCCAATTCCATGATTCCTGTATTCTGTCATCTACTTTGAGAATATAAAAGGTTCAAGAAAAAGGAAAAGAAAGAATGATGGCGGGTTTTCTTTTTGGAGAGTTTCTCCTGAATATGAATTCCAATCCTTTCCCCTGATGAGAGTGATAGGTTGAGGGTGTACATCTTTCTCATGCTCAGAAGGCTAAAATGGGACCAGTCAAAAAGTTTCAGTTGTGTTCCCTGCAGTTGGTAGACACCCAGAACGGAGACATACTATCACCTCAGAAAAGTTATACCAACCTGTGACAGGCCAGACAATGCTTGAGAGTTAACCAATGGAAACAGAACAAGAGAATATTTCATGGACCAGATGGTGACAGAGCCAACCTGGAGCCATTTCATGTCACACCCAAGAGAGCTTCCTGGGAGTACATTTAGGCTCAAATGCCACAGTGGATATGAACTTCATCCCCAAGAAATCTAGCAGTGGGGGAAGCCAACTGAAGGAGACACATTGTCCATGTCAGAGAAGTTGTAGTTGGAGGCTCCAGCAGAGAAGCTTCTAAACAACTTTCAAAGTATCCATGAGCAAATTTACTGCTGGGTGTTTGCCAAGTCCAGAGAGCGAAAGACATTCACACCAACAAAACTGCCCTTCCTCCTTCTCTTCTCCTTGGTAGCCCATTCTCTTTGACTTTTATGAAGTGTGGAGCAGCAGCTAGTGAGTGGGGGAAGAAAAAGAGGATAGAAGCCAAATATACCTTCTCTAAGAACAGCTACTCACCTCGCCTTAGTGGGGGGTGGGGTGGGAGAAGGAGTCTAATCTTGAATGAAGATTGACATGGGAATAGTGCCTTGGGCAGATACCCTCAGTAACTGAATTGAGATTGTGTTTTGTGACTTAATAAGGCAGAAGAACTACAAGAGTGAAATAAAAAGTTATGGTTTCACAACTGTTTTCAGATATTGGACAACATCATGCAGTGCAGGACCATGATCCCTGAGAAAAAGGAAGCAAATAAAGTGAGCCCTAAAACTGCCACTATTTTCTGCCTAAAGGTGATTTCCAGACTGTAGGAGCAGGAAGGGGGAATCCAAATAGAGCCTGGACATCTCGATAAAGAACAGAGACAGATAATGGCGTTCAGGGAGGCCAAGTTACATGTGGCTAGTGGCTACCATATTGGACAACACTACTCTAGATTGATGGGTGAAAATGGAAACAAATCCAATGAAATTGGACAGTGGTTGTCTCCAACTGGTAAGATTTTGCTTTGTGTATATCTATGTTTACCAAATTTTTCTGGAATAATTATATATTCCTTTAAAATATTTTTAAAACCCTATTTTAAAATGTATACATTACATTCCTAATACCTAAAATAAAAATTATTGTTCCAGACAATATTTCATCTTCCTCCTCTGAATAAATTTGAAAAAGGTCCTAAGAGACCAAAAAAAATATCAATGTTTTTGGTCACATCCAGTGAGCTGTGCTTGTCTAATAAACTGGCTGCACTTTGAACAGTCTTTTCAACTACTGACAATGATTTCCGACATCTCTTCTGTAATCCTCATACCAGATGAGTTCTGTCAATACTGTCCACACAGATTTAAGGCACATTTCACTTGAAAAATCAAGGAGTTCTATAATATGCTTGCCAGTGTTGTCACAAGACTCAAGTTTGAGTGTTAAAGAAACTAGTTGTCCATGAATCCCTTTCTCGCCTCAAAGACTTTTGTCAGTGATCTTGGGAGGGATTGTTGTGTTTGGTGGGAGAAAAGCAATGTTGGTTAAATGACTTGGAAGTTCCCTTTCAATGTTGAGACATTTTATTTCCCAAGGGCAGGGATGGACGGAAAGGGGCCAGAAACTAAAAAGCCCGCTTGTGATGATGGACAGGTAGTCATGAGGGCTATACCAGCAGCTACTTTTTGGTGACTACTGTGCACAAACTGCCTCTCTTTGCTATTTTTGGGGTAACTGCCCCCAGTTAGTTCCCCTTGGAAAGACAAACAACATTAAAACTAAAGAAAGTTTCACAGCTCACTCTATGGCATTAGAATTATCACCCAACAAAATCACTGTCTGCAGCCAAAGGACACCTTGTCACAGTCAGAGCAGGTCTGGCTGAAGCCATCTTGGGGAAAAAAAGAAGCCTGTCTAGACAGATTGGAATGTCTCATGTGCCTAATTAAACAGTCCCTCTTAGAGTCTGTGCTGTGTGAAAACTTTGTTTGTTTATTAATGACTTGTGGAACATACCTTTAAAGAGGTGCCACGTACTTCATCCCCTTCCATGGATTCATGGGAATTGGGAGCCCAAAAGGGCCCTAGGGATCAAATAATCCAATCTTATAAGTTTCCAGAAGAGAAAAACTGAAGATCAGAGAGATCAGAGAGAATAACAAGGCTGAGCAGAGAGTTGGTGGCAATGACAACATGAGAATCCAGGTTTCCGACACCTGGTCCAGTGTTCTTTCCACCATGCCAGCCTACCTGTTATGTCAACAGATGATGTGACCACCCCAAGGATGCTGTTTGGAAGGCTCCATGTGGCAAATTATTCCCCTATAGGACTATATTATTTATTAAAATTCCTGGTATCCTTTTGGGCTGTCAGTCTGGCTTTTTGCTTTAAAACTATAAATGCCCCTGAATGGAGTAACAGAACTCAGTCTTGTATTCTCCTAGAAGCAGTTTATTTTGGAGATGATTCTGGGGAGCACTAGTGTGGGAAAGGGAGGAGACAGTTAAAAGGAAACCAAGAGAGGTTTGCTATTGAAAAGGTGACTGCTATAGGCGACCAAAGATCAAGCCCTTTGGGGAATTCTGAAGTATATTCAACATTTCCTCCAAAGTTGTTCCATCAGAAGGGTGAGGAAGTTAGGGCAGTTATCTTCCCACTCTTATCTGCCATTGGTTGACAGCCACTCCCAAGGACCATAGACTCCCAGGTCTTGTCTGTCATGCTTGAGCCAGGCTCTAAGGCAGAGCTACCAGTGTTTGTGGTAGGCTCCCGTGGACACATCCTGGACAGGGGATACAAGGAAGGCACTGACAATAACTGTGCTGAGTTATCTATCAGTCCTCAATTTAGCATAAACTAGACTGATCGCTTGCCCCCATGATATCTAAAGACAGAACAGTGAGGAAAATGGTAGATTTGTTGGGAGTGGGAAGAATTGTGACAAAGACTTTGGGTAAAAAGAGCAGTGCCCAGAATATAGCAGACTCATGGTTTAAGATGAGTTTACAACACAGGGTTCTGGAGGTCTGACCTGTTTATAGGTTACTTGACACATTTTAATGAATTAAAGCCAGTGATTTATAGTCACCAGCCTGCCTACAACCTTCCTCCCCACTTCTACTCCCAGCACCAATTTTAGACAAAACACGGGGAACCAGAGAGTAAAAGATACCATAAAATTCACTTTAACTTAAATTATCTCCGTCTATTTTAGTTCAGGCCAAACATTTCCATTCTATTTTATTTTATGTAATTCAATTCAATTCATTTATCGATTACCTTTTGGGTGCTTTATAAATGTGTTTTTATGATTTTTCTTTGAGTAAATCACCTCGCAGTAGCTTTGTTAAATGAATGGGGCATCTTGTGTCTGTTTACTGTTTTCAATCTCCAAATATGTTCCTACTCTGCTAATCAATCAATCAATCCATCAATCCATCAATCGATCAATCAGTTTTGCTTAGGGGGAAGCAAACTGGACTTGAAATGAAATTTAGTTCTGAGGCATCACTCAGTACCTATTTAGTCAGCAAGTCATTGGGAAATCCATATCACTAAGCTTTTCTTTCTGAAAAATAAGGTAGTCATACCTAGTATGTAACTGTTTGTATTCTGTGAGGGATTCATGGCCTAAGAGCTAAGAGAGAACTTTGTAACCTGTAATGCACTTAATATTTGTATTTATTCTGCAAACATTATCTCAGTGCCTGCTATGTACCAGGCACTGTGATAGTTGCTGGATACAAGGTGATTAAAAAAACCCTGATCCTAACTTTCATGAAATTCACAGTCTAGAGATATTCATTGACATTGAGACTATTCACAACACAGTGTAGGAGGCACAAGTACATACAGCATACCATTCCTATTTTTATGGATTTTATGATCTAGGGAAGAGGAGGGAAAGTTGAGGAAAAATAATAAGGCAGTATGTGTGGTTCTAGTGTAGTGCTAAGGTACATAGAGAAAGAATTATTTGGTGCATGTGTAGGATTTCAATAAAATAAAGTGGGGAAAATACGGGTGTAGGATCCCATAATCGCTTTTTGCTCCCCTCTCCCAGTTTCTGAGCTCCTTTGCCTCCAAAGCCTGTACCTGTGTCTCTTCATTGGAGGCCTGTCTTTGGCTCTCCCCACACTTGCAGACAGCTATAAGTACCTGGGAGTTTACGTCCCTGGGGCAGCCCTAGTTGATGACTAATTAGCATGGGAGTATGAAAGCTTGACTCTTTTGCCTAGGATTGGGACTAAGTTGGAGGCATAATTTATACTTGAGAGCTCCCCAGTGGGAATAGCTGAAGTTACCCTCTCTGGGACTCTGCCTGAAATCACACCCTTGCCTGGCCTCTTCTCCTTTTCTGTAGTGCTTCCCCTGCTCTTACTGGTTTCTCTTGGGCACACATCCTTTATAAATGGCTTGCATACAAACTCTTGTCTCACAGTGTGTTTCTGGGGAATGAAACCTAAGACACAGGACATTTCAGGTGGAATCAATGGCCTTGGGGAGACTGCAATTTTAGGAGGGTGGAAGGTATGAGTGAGGAAGAGCGTGGTCTATGGCTTGTGACTGGAAAATGTGAATTTGACATTAAACCATGTCAAATTCACTCATTCATGAAATACTTTTTGGGCTTTTTCTATGAACCTAGCACTGGTTTTAGTCCTTGGGATAAATGAGTGAAAAAAAAAAAAAGATGAAATCTGTGACCTGCTAGAGTTTATAGTCTGATGGGAGAAAAATAAAATAAAGAATAAACATGGTAAGTAAGTCAATTTTATATGCAGTGTGTTAGAGGATAAAAGTTGTGTAAAGAATACGGACATTTATTGATTTCAAATAATTTGGGGGAAGATTTTGTTAATAAGTCATGGGGAGATGATCTGTGATCTTGAGTTTTCAATTAAAAAATATTTATTGAAATATAGTTGACTTACACTGTTGTGTTAGTTTAAGGTGTATAGTAAAGAGATTCAGATACATATATATATATGTTTTATTTTAGATTCTTTTTCATTATAGGTTATTACAAGATATTGAATATAGTTCCCTGTGCTATGCAGTAGGTCCTTGTTGGTTATCTGCTCCACCTACAGTAGTATGTATATTTTAATCCCAAACTCCTAATTTATCCCTCTGCCACGTTTCCCCTTTGGTAACCATGTTTATTTTCTATGTCTGTGAATCTGTTTCTGTTTTGTAAATGAGTTCTTCTCTACCATTTATTCAGATTCCACATAAAAATGATATCATATGATATTTGCCTTTCTCTGTCAGACTTATTTCACTTAATATGATAATCTCTAGGTCCATCCATGTTGCTGCAAATGGCATTATTTCATTCCTTTTCATGGCTGAGTAGTATTCTGTTATGTATATATACCACATCTTTATCCATTCATCTGTGTTTTTTTTTTTATCAATTATCTTATTTCAACAGCTAGAGTTTTAGAGCAGACCTTAGCAGTGACTTAGAGACACTGTCTTAAAGTTGGGAAGAGGGTTTTTGTATTATTTATGTGTTGTTGTATAACAAATTATTCCCAAATGTAAAGAAAATTTTAAAAAACAGCTTAAAAGAACACTTATTACCTTGGAACTTTTGTCGGTGAGGTTTCTCTGGCTCGGGGTTTCTCACAGGCTTCAGTCTAGAGATTGGCCAGAGCTGCAGACATTTCAAGGCTGGACTGGGAGAAGACTGGAGGATTCACTTCCAGGCTCACTCAGATGCCTACTTGATGTAAATAGCAGTTCCTTGTCACATGGCTGTATCTATAGGGCCTCTCACAACATGGCAACTTATACCCCCCAGAGTAAGGGCCCTGGGTAGGAGAGAGACAGAAAGAGAGAGTCACAAGGGAGGGGAGCAAGTTACAGTCTTTTTGTATCCTCATCTGGGAAGTGACATCTCATCACTTTTGCCATATGCTATTCGATAGAAGAAAGTCTCTAGATGCAGCCTATAAACAAAGGATAACACAAGAGGATGAATACCAGGAGACAGGCATCACTGGGGACCATTTTATAGACTACTTACACAATGATATTTTGTTTATATTATAAATACTAGAGAATTTACTAGATCCTTGTTTTCTGAGAAATGGCGACTTGATATTCAGTTATCTCCAGCATAATTACTGGACTGATTATTGCACAGAAGTTTCAAGACAAGTTATCCCAATTCATCTCAACCTTATAATAATACTTGACTTCAGGAAACCGATTTCACTCTCTAAAATGTAATGTTTTTCATACAGCTAGGCCTTTGCATTGGAGTGTGCAAAGTTGATTACTTAATATAAAATTTAAAAAATCTTATGTTCTTTTGGTAAACATTGTAGTGTAGGTTTTACTGGGTGCTACTTCTCAAAGTAAGAAAATAATCAAGTTTAGAATAGAAGTGGATTCTTGATGAAAATTGCCATTCCTCCTAGGGATCTCCTGTTAAAGCATTACAATGTGGTCAGCTGGTGCTCCATTCTGTACCTTCTGGATTGTTAGTTTTGATAATTAACTTGGTGTGGGCTTATACATCACATTGGTATTGGTTCCAGGTATTTGGTGGTTGTAAAAAGGTGAATTTGTGTCATTTCTACAGAGGTCTTATTTATAATGAAAATGATAGTAAAAGCTAGGGGTTGAAAGATAAACCACTGAAAATCAGGGGTTCCTGAAACCCCAAAATCTTGTTTTGAGACTTACAAAGGTTTAATGATGAATGTCATATTATCAATAAAGTTGCTAAAACATATACACTATCCCAACCTCATCACCCAAGCGACATTTCCTTTGGAAATTATCCTTCTTTTCCCATGTTTACCCAGATAGAAATAACTTCAAATTGTGGAGCAGTTTTGAGGCACAGATTTTGGGAGGAGGAATTGAGATTGGGAATTATATTCCAACCTAATCTTCCTTTTAGCACATACATATTTGAAACCAGTGACCAATAGAAGGGTCATGTAAACAAAAGAGAAATATTAGGGTAGGCAAGGAAAATACAGCCACACAGAGTAAGAAGGCAGGGAGCATTTCTGAAGGAAAAGTATAAATCAAGGGTTTCTTTTTTTCCTTTTATGAGAGGCCACCCGGATGGTCAGGGTGCCAAGCAGGCCATGATATTGTGAGAAGTAACAATGGAGGTGGCAGGATGTCATAACGCAAACATCATCTTGAATATTAGGAAGGGGAGCCTGCCTCACCCCCTTCCCCTGGTCCTCACTGTCCTCTCCTCGCCCCATACCCCTCCTCTGACAGTTTCTTCACTTGGTCCTGTATGGCCCCTGACACCTGGTTGAATGATAAACACAAATGACTGTGGTGGCCCTGTCAGCCCCAGCTTTTTGTAAGATAACTGATGATCTACAGCATAGGATGGAATTGTTTTCCCGTACTACCCCACATCTTTGCAGGGACATGCATTGGAGTCTACTTTGCACTGTCCTTCCCCACATCATTGTCAGATCTTAAGTGGCCCGGAGTCATGAGAAACACATCTTAGCACTGCACCCAAAGTCAGTTACAAATCAAATGCTATGTTTATAAACTCTTATATTTTGAAAAGAACACTTTACAGTGATTTAATATTTATGCATGACATGCACTTAGAACTTTGATAATTTATTCAGATTTTATAACTTAGAGTAAAATATAAATTACTGTTCAGTGATATATGCATGTGTGTGTGTGTGTGTGGGTGTGTGTGTGTATTATATAAAAGATTTCTTTTCCCCGTATATGGAATGTCCAAGATACTGGAAGAAAAAATGCATCAGTTTTCCTGCATGTTTGCTTTTTTTTTTTTTTTTTTTTTAATGGTCTCCATAAATCCAGGGAACTCCTTCTTGGACCACTAGCCTCTTTCAATAGAAGCATGTTTTCACTGGTATTTCAACATTCATAATTATTCCTCTCATTTCTCTGCTGTGAGAAGACAAACTGGTATTTCATTGCTTTGGGGAAGTTAATAATATGGTAGGCAAAACATCAGGAAAAATTATAATGAATGAAGCTATACAAATCAGAGGGGAACACATGTCGCTGTTCTAAAATGTCCTTGTCATAAATCCTGGAAATTTCACTATGGTCACAAGCAAATAACTCTTTAAGGCATAAACACTCAATTAATTAGATGTAATATGCTATATAAGTTTGGAGGAGTTCTAAATAGACAAATGGTCAAATAATGGTACTTGAAACCACTGGGAAATAGGAGTTCATCTCTTATTTGAAACTTCTCAACTGGAATGAGACCTTTCCACAGCCCTCGTTAAAAGCACTGCATACATAGTTTATAAATATAGTATTACTTACTCCTTATTGGTAATGGTGATCAAGTCTCACACCCAGACTTAAAAAAATCTTTTCTTGTCTTAAATTTCTATCTCTTGGGGTGTCTCCTGAGAAGTTGTTTGAAGAGTTCTGTTTTCTCCATTATTTCCAATTTATGGAAGCTTGGGTTTTATTATCCTCCTGCTCCTCTTAAGTTTCTTGAACCATTTTTATATGGTGCTTATGAGGATACATCTCACCTGACTGATATTTTGTAATCCTTAAATAGCTACTTCTCAAATATGACTCTGAAAATACTCTTAATAGAGGAGCAAACATTTCGTGAAGCAAAAAGCTTTTTTGGATACTAGGCTGAGTTAGGTGGCTATTCTGCGGGATTCATATCATTTTGTGCCTTTCACTGTATTCATTGTAATTAATTGAAGGTAGTTTTTAGTATATCTCTGCTTCCTACATATTTGGGACTATATCTCCTTCATCCTTGTGATCATAATGGCTAGCACTTTACCTGGAAAAGAGTAATGTTCAATATATGTTTTATACTTGCACTTATTCATTCATTCAGAAAATATCTATTCCATGCCTGGTACTGGGCCTGACACTGGAGAGCTATGATGAAACAGATACAAAAGGATCCACTGGATCTGAATGTCCACTATGTTTTTATATGTTTAGGTGAGTAAAATAAAATAATTCTATAAAAGGAAGGACCTTGGAGATTTGCTCTTCAGCTCCTTCACTGTATAACAAGGAGACTTCGATCTGAGTCAGAGTGTGTCTTATTTTTAGTGTCAGAACTGATTAAACCCAGTTATTTTTCATTGTGTTTCCCCCAAACCATGCGGTCTCTACTTACTATCTTTTAATTGCACAACAACATTGATAAAAATTATGCAAATGTCATGGAACAGATGAAACAGCAGGCCTCTTTTAGGAAGAGTTGTTGGGCCAATTTTCTTCTTCCAGAAACCAGGAAAATCAAATCCATTGATACAGAAGCATTGACTTAGCCTTAAATCAAGAAAAAATTAAACTAATTATAGAAGTGATAGCTCTTAATATTACACTTAATGCATAATACTGTATAGAAGTTTTAGAACTATAGAATACTTTTCTATGAGATAGAGAGAATAAAGAAAGGAAGATTTGTGTGATTCAGTTTCGCTGCATTATAAACAACAACACCTCCCTCACCCCTCAAATCTCAAAGGCTATAACAACACACATTTATTTCTCACATGTTGGCGACTGTGGGTCAGTAGCAATCCAGGAAGCAGGATGAAGGAGCAGCTCTTCTTGGGGACATGCTGTCTTCATGGCAGAGAGAAGAGAGAGCCTGTAGAAATGCATGCAATGGATTTGGAATCTTCTGCATAGAGAGGGCGTACATCAGGTCAACTTGCAAATGACATGCCCAAACTCAACATCTATGGGGTTGGGGATGTGTGCAATCTACTTGCAGGAATGGAGAGAAGATGTTTAGGAAAGACAATAAAATCCACCTCAGAGGAATAGAATGTTTGTGAGGTAGAGTGCTGTCATTTTGGGCCCTCTGGCTTTTTCCCTGCCCTAAATAGCTTCAGCTTCTTTGCTACACAGTGGACTCCTTTATAAAAAATACAGTCATTTGAGGAGGCAGGATTAGCCTCTCACTCCTCAGGATGCTAGGGATCCAGACCTCTTGCAAAATTTGTCATGTTCTCTTGTTTTCTACTCATTTTGTTTCCTAAGAGCCTAACATTGTCTCAAATATAATGTGGGTTCCTCAGAAATGGGTGTTGTATAGAGTATGGTGGAAAGTTTGTAATTCAGAAAAGGCTTAAAAGTAACCATATTGTGGTTGTAAGGAATAGAGATGATGTTTACAGGCGATTTTAGAAACTAATATCCATAGTTTTAATTCTCTGTACTAAGAAATGGTTTCCTGTGTGACTGTCTTCTTGTAATTCCCCTTTTACTAGAAACACAAGCACTGCAGAAGCAGAAACTTCTTCACATATATTTCTGTCATGTCAAGTTAGTATCTAAATACCCTGAGGTACCCAGAGAGAAATCACCGTAAAGTACTAACCATGCTGCCTTGAACATAGGAGGTCCTTCATAGATTTCTATAAGCTAATTTGCATATGATTTTAAAAAGGAGAGAAACAGGACCTTTACTAATGAATCTATTAGTATATTCTGATATCTCTTGGCAGGAGGAGCTAAGATACAATGAGCATTTCTGAGGCTAACTCCTCTTAAAAATGAAAAAAGAAGTATCAGAAGGAAGAGGAGTAGGAGGAAACAGAAGGAAAATATTACATGGAAGAAGCCTGAAAATTTTAGTAATTAACTGATCACTGAAATGGATTGTTGATATCAAGCATGTTCTGAGCATCTGAGTAACATGAATATGAAAAAAGAGGGACCAAGAGGTCCATTTTCCTCGTTCTTTGACACCTGGAGAATCATTCCAGAAGTCTTCAGGATACTCAGTACTGCAAATCCTGTCTACTACTGGACTCATGCTCTATTTCCCGAATTCTCCATCCTATCTTCTGCTGAGAGTTCTTGAAGACCAACCTTTATGGGCAGATGTTTTTTCTTATGTCACAGATGCCCTGTAGTTTAAAGGGGTGCTGTCTTAGGAAGAAGAAAGCAAGCAAAAAAGAAAGAGTAAAGTAGGTGAAAGGAAGGAAAAGAAAGAGGTCATCAGGAGAGAAAGAAAAGAAAGGGATAAGGAAAGGGATAGAAAGAAAAGGAAAGGAATAAAGATGCTGATTCTGAATTCAATGAAATGAAGTTCTGAATGATGTGTGTACATCTATTGTATATGGACAATGAAAAGAAAGAAATTCCCACTTCTTGAAGACTTCCTGCTTGCCAAGTACTTTGCTAGGTGTTCTGCATCTATTGCCTTACTCAGGTTCTCTTTTCTGATATAAGTGTTATGACATCCTCTTAGAGGTGAACACATGGTGGCTCAGGGAGAGTGAGTGACCAGAGGGCTAGTACATGGGTCACAGATATTTTTCCCACTGCCATGGAGCTTGAAACCAACTGCTAGTAAATGTCCTGATTAAATAGACAGGACATAAATTATTTAAATAGGCATGTGAGCCTGAAAGGCAGGTAGGAAATGCTGAGTGTCCTTGCTGATTTCAAGGAGCCTGTTTGAGAAAACTGGGTCCAGAGTTGAGGGCTCTGAGTGATGACTATTAGGGTCAACCTGGTTTAACTGCAGGTCTCCAGTATTTGCAGTGAACATTAGTGTTCTGAGAAGAGATAACCTGTGGTCAAGACTTGGTATATACTAGATTATCTGCAGGGCTTCTCAGAGCCTTTAACATGCTAACCTGTACTGTTGCTCTCTTAAAAGTTGGTGCAGCCTGCAGAGATTCTCAAATTTATCTTATTCTAACCCCTTTCCATTCATCTCTTGAGACTACTTGTTCACAAAACATACATTGCATTATAGTCCCTGGCTGAGACTTACAGTGGCAACTTGTCAAAACAGCTGCCCAGGACTCCATGCTCCTCCCTGGGCACTGTCTCCATCTCTTAATCCCTCCACATAGTTTCCATGAAACACGCCAAGTTCATGTCACATGGTCCTGCACCTTTGCAACATAAATTGTTTCAAAAGTTAACACCTGACCAAATTTGAGCCATTCAGGATGTTTCTTCAGGAGTTTTACAACAGAAACTGAGCTTAGTATCTCTCTGGGTGCCTGGAAAAGAAGCAGGAAAAGAAGTAACTTCCCTTGGATCCCACTGACTGGAAAGTGAGAGACAAGGATGAAGCAGATGCACCACGGGAAGTGGGCAGTGAGGCAGGAATAATCTCCAGCCCTCTGCAAAGCACCAGCCTCAACTCTGTTCTCTTCCATTGCAATAATTACCAGGTCTGGAATCCCATAAGACACGTGACACCCTTCCATGGAATCCCCTTAATTCTTTAAGCTACTTTACTCAGAATTTCCATTACATAAATAACAAAGTAATACAATGGAATCAAAATGAATACCATGTAATCAAATAAAGTACATATCTGTCTATCTATCTATCTATCTATCTATCTATCTACTTATCTATCTATCTGAATTATTTAAAAGAAATACATCAGTTTTGCTTGCATGGAAGTAATAACAACAACAACAATGACAACAAAAACAAAAATGGAAGAGAGACAAAAAACCATAACAGTAAAGTGTAAATAAGACGGGGAAAGCAGTTAGTGAGCCATCAGTGAGGTTCTAAAGATTTAACAGGAGCAGATTGCATTTCCTCCAACAGACTGAAAAATTTCTTGTATTATTCAAAAGTATTATCACATATATTTATTCATAACTGTTGAAGTCTTCTTCCTCTCCCTCTCCTTCTCATTTTACTTATTCACAAAGATCCAGGTGAAGAAACTGTCCTCGGTGTTGAGGACATACAGATGTGTAAGGCATGGTCTCTGCCTGAAGGAGGCTCGCTGTTCATATGTAAAAATAACGAAAAATATACAACTGCACGATGGTGTGGTATTTTCTGCTTGTTGCATTCAGATCCATTCTACACCTTTCCCCTAATCTTCTCTGTATCACAGGGAGTGACCTCTATAAACTGCATGGCCAGCCTCCCTCATCAACTGGCCAGCAAAGACCCTTTCAGGAGATTGGACAGAAGGGAAAATGAGAATGGCAGTCTGTCTGCTCTCCTCTCTGCTGGCAGCATTTGTGGCTTCCCTGGTGTTCCAACTCTTGTGGGCAGCTGCCCACTTCAGGGTGGATTATAGATTCTGAGTCTTGGTGACACAGCCTCCACCATTTGCCCCTCTGGCTCAGCAGGGATAATGGCTTCTGTATGGTCTCACTGTGTCCTGTTTGCTCTTCTAGCTCTTCCAATGACATGGTAACTAGTTCCTTATATTAAATGGCCCTATTGTGCTCTCTGGCATGGCTTGCTTTTTTTCTGACTGGGCTCAGATTGATACATCATCTGAATGAGATAGAAATTCTAATAGAAGAAACCAGAAAGGGGGGCAGATCAGAAAATTCATCGTAGTGAAAGTGACTATGAACTGGCTTTTGAGAAATCATAGATATTGAGCACATAAGGAAAAAAAAGAAAAACTAATAGTAACTGCATTTTACCTTGACTCTGTGGTTCATTGGGTAAAATTTTTATATAGAAAAGCTGGGGCCAGTCTGTGAGTGTCCGTGCATATGATATCTGTCCAATTATAGTTTGGATGTACTCTAGGTACAGTGAGAGAACCAACATACCAGGGAAGCAGGGAAAGGTGACCTCATTGGACAATAAATACATTTTGCTGATTGGAGCAAAAGGAACACCCAGAAACAGAAAAGATGCATAAGTAAAAAAGACTTTCAAAGACCAGAATCAATAATACTGTTTGTGATGCTTTGTTATTACTTTGGAGAGTTTACCCATCTGCTAGCCTATGTAATGTGTTTATTCCTTCATTTATTCTTTCATTTAGCTGATATCCCCTGAGCCCAGGCCCTACGTCAGGCTCTGTGCTAGGCGTGGGCACATAGTGACCAAGGAGACTCAGCTTAACCCTCACAGCACTCAGAGCCTTGTGTTGGAGGAAGGAAGGTGATGGGGAATGAAATGAGGACATCGTGTTCTGGGGAAAGAGGTCTGGGAAGTTTTGAGAGGTATGCAGATGAAACTGCCAAAACTTGGTAACAAGTTTGGTGTTGATGGAGTGTGGAGAACCAGGAATAAATTTTCAGAGCTTCAGGATTGCCACAGGCTGGGTAGGTAGTGGCACATGGCAATCCTATGACAGATATGGATCAGGGAGATGAGTGAACCCTGGGGCTGACAGGTCATTGAGCAACTGAGGAAAGGCTAGAATTCACACCAAGAGGCAAAGCACTGATAGCTAGTTGCTTTGTTTTTGTTTTACAGATTATTGGAGGATGAGAAAGGGATGGAGTCAAGGTCATAGGTGCTTGTGAAAAAGCATATTCTGTTTTGAAAGGGCAAGGGTTTTGTGTCTTACCTTGTGGGGGTTAAAACCTACTTTCATCACTTAACTATTACATGGCTTTGAGCAAATTGCTTCTCAGCCCCAGTTTCTTCACCTCCAAAGGTTGATGTTCCTGGATGAGATGAGTAATAACAACAATGTCCAAGAACTGAGGTATGGTTCACTGGGATATTGAAATGAAAAGGGCCTGATTACCTGCCTGGTACATGGTAGGTGTTCCCAAAATGTTAATTTTCATTCACCACTTGCTTTGTTAACCCTGATGTAAGGTTTCATATTTTAAAACATCAAGGGAATAAACTATTCTCATTTTTTAGAAGATGATAGCTATGTGCCTCATGAGTACTCAATTAGGGAGGATTTCAATGGAAAATTCCATATTTTGAATGAAAAAAATAAAACAACAAAGTTCTTAAGTGTGTCCCAGACATGCAGGCATAACTAGAAATTAAATACATTAAAAAAAAAAAAAAAAAAAAAAAAGCTCAGTTGGCTCCTCCAACACTTGGAGATATTTTCAGGTATTTGAGTTTCTTCCACGTATAAAATATACAATCTTTTTGTAATACTGGCAATTTGGTGACAGATGCTGCTGAAATTCCATATAATAGAGTATGTAAAAGCGAGGAAGTAATTAAGGCATTTTTAGTTCCCTCTGAGGCTTGCAAAAATTGCTTAAATATAGCTATCCAAAACAACATACATTTTTTATCAAAGCCAAATTTAAATGTTATTTAATGCTCAACCTTTTGGCCGGGAATAGACGTCAAGTTTTCCTTTTTATTGCTATTTTTAATTTAAACAAATGTTGCCTTGGATTGCTTTCCCTTTAGTAGAATGTTTGTGAGTCTCAGAGGAAACTCTAAGCATGTTTTTTTCTTGCTGTAACGTTTACAAAGAATACTGGCTTCTCTAGTTGAAGGGAATGCTGCAAATATCAAATGCATGCCATAGCAAATGGTTTGGTCATTTCCCACTTTTTTCTCCTTTATGTCTCTGCCATTTGGAATCCCAGCCACCTTTCAAGGCCCACCTCAATTTGCTTGTAGTGGAAAGAGCCTAGAGTTTGCCGCTACAGGGAAAATTGTAATAGTGATGCTCTCAGGCTCTAAACTCAGGCAAGTTCTTCATTCAAGTTCCTTGGGCTACTTGATTAAACTTGCCGAGCATCACTCTTTCCTTCCATGGTACTTCATAGGATTGCTGAGAGGAGAACAAATGTAATGGTCAGCTCTTGTTATTGTGGCCCAGCATCTACTCCTCCTTTGTCTGGGAATAGCACTACAACTGTACTTTGGATATCTCCTTGATGAGACTGCCCATCAAGGTGACCTCCCTCTCCTGGCCAAGAGGTGGCCATGTGACAAAAGCAAAGCCAATCAGAGGTTCTCTCCCTGGCATTTGAGCCTTAAGGGGAGGGACACTAAGAGGGAAAACACTTGGAGCTGTTCCTGTGAATGACTGTGCCTTTAAGTCAGTTGTATGCCCTACCTGGATCTCTAGAAAACACCCTGGGTCCTGCTCTTTGCTAAACCTAGTTCTTCAGTTTTTCCTTCAATTTGATGAGCTACTCCCTGTATTTCCAGTCATTTTTCTTTTCTTAAATTATACATAATTTATTTCTATTTCTTACAATCAAAGAACTGCCAATAAATATTAGCTCCTTCACCTTTTTCTTCCCTTCAACAACAGTGAAAACTTGTGTTCCTCTCAAATGAATAGGCATGCTTTCCTTCCCAGTGTCAGAGAGGGTTGCTTGTATCACTATCGATTCTTAGTCCATTATGCCTTGTGGGAGCAGGGAGTCTGTGTTCAGTTCCAGTGCTCTGTACCTGCTGGAGCCCTTGCCTTACTGACTTGCTCATCTTCCCAGGTGTGTGGCCCTGCATGAGAACACACATCCTGAAAGGCTGATTTCCCAACAAAATGGCATCCAGGCCAAATGTCCTTGGGAAATCCTGAGCTCTGTAGACTCTGGGGCTGGGTAATCCCATGGTAAATACAAATCAAATCAAATGAGAACAAAACGTTTCACACTCAGAATTTTCTAAATTAATTTGACCAGAGATACCACCCCCTACCTTTAATATTTCTTTGGGTAAGGATGCAGGGAGGATGGGTCTGCTGAGAACACAGTCACAGATGTGGCATTTTCTGGTCTTCTAGAACCGAGGTGCATAGTACCAGTGTTTTTGAATCACCCCAGTTTTCTCAGTAGAATCCAAATTGATTCACTATTATTTCAACTAAATATTTTTTCAATAAATGTTCACTGAGGATCATTTTACTCAACAGCTAAATAGCTACTTTGTACTAGGCTTTGCTCTGGGGTCTTGAGATACATGGATGAATAAAATGCAGTTTCTGCCCTCTAAGGGCTTACATAAAGTGGGGAGCCCAAAACAATGGTGGTGATGTCAACAAACTACAGCAGGTGCTGGCACATAGCAGACATGGGGGTGAAGGGAGAGTAGGAAGCGTGTCATAGCTGTGTGGGGATGGCTGGGGGAAGATATGGGGGTTGGCACCACGACTGAGCTGAGATGATGAGTAGGGGGGATGAATAAGAGTTATTGTCTCAACTCACAGATATAGAGGACAAACCAGTGGTAACCAGTGGGGAGGAGGGAGGGGCACAATAAGGGTGGCGATTGAGAGGTACAAAGTATTGGGTGTAAGATAGTCTCAAGGATGTATTGTACAACATAAGGAACACGGCCAATATTTTGTAATAACTGTACATGGAAAGTAACCTTTTAAAATTGTGTAATAGCTGATTCACTTTATTATACAGCAGAAACTAACACAACATTGTAAAGCAACTATACCCCAATAATTTTTTTAAAAAAAATCTAAAAAAAGAGTTACTGTCTTTAGTAATAATGATATCATACATATATACTGAGGGAGGCCCTTTATGTGTGTTTGTACATTTAATCCTTACCACAACCTCACCACTAGGTACTGTTGGTATCGAGCATTTTAGTCATGGTTACCAAAGGGAAAAGGAGGGAGAGGGATAAATTAGGAGTTTGGGATTAACATATACAAACTACTGTATATAAAATAGATAACAAATAAGGACCTACTGTATAGCACAGGGAATTATACTCAATATTTTTAATAACTTGTAAGGGAAAATAATCTGGAAAAGTAAATATATATATATATATATGTGTGTGTGTGTGTGTATGTGTATATATATATACGCATATGTATATATATATATATGTGTGTGTATACATATATATTATATATATATATGAATCACTGTGCTGTACACCTAGAACTAACACGACATTGTAAATCAATACAAACTGTACTTCAATAAAATAATAAGAAACTGAGGTGCAGAGAGAAATCTATATTTGAGCCCCCATGCCCTCAGGCTAAAGACAGAGTTAAGTATTTTCTCTTTTATTGTACCTCACACTCACGTTTACTATGAATCTTAACCCATGTTTTTTTTTTTTTAACATCTTTATTGGAGTATAATTGCTTTACAAGGGTGTGTTAGTTTCTGATTTATAACAAAGTGAATCAGTTATACATATACATATGTTCCCATATCTCTTCCTTCTTGCATCTCCCTCCCTCCCACCTTCCCTATCCCACCCCTCTAGGTGGTCACAAAGCACCAAGCTGATCTCCCTGTGCTATGCAGCTGCTTCCCACTAGCTATCTATTTTACGTTTGGTAGTGTATATATGTCCATGCCACTCTCTCACTTTGTCACTGCTTACCCTTCCCCCTCCCCATATTCTCAAGTCCATTCTCTAGTAGGTCTGTGTCTTTATTCCCGTCTTGCCCCCGGTTCTTCATAAACTTTTTTTTTTTTGATTCCATATATATGTGTTAGCATACGGTATTTGTTTTTCTCTTTCTGACTTACTTCACTCTGTATGACAGACTCTAGGTCCATCCACCTCACTACAAATAACTCAATTTAGTTTTCTTTTATTGCTGAGTAATATTCCATTGTATATATCTGCCACATCTCCTTTATCCATTCATCTGTTGATGGACACTTAGGTTGCTTCCATGTCCTGGCTCTTTTAAATAGAGCTGCAATGAACATTTTGGTACATGACTCTTTATGAATTATGGTTTTCTCAGGGTATATGCCCAGTAGTGGGATTGCTGGGTCGTATGGTAGTTCTATTTTTAGTTTTAAGGAACCTCAATATTGTTTCCCATAGTGGTTGTATCAATTTACATTCCCACCAACAGTGCAAGCGGGTTCCCTTTTCTCCACACCCTCTTCAGCATTTATTGTTTGTAGATTTTTTGTTGATGGCCATGCTGACTGGTGTGAGATAATATCTCATTGTAGTTTTGATTTTCATTTCTCTAATGATTAATGATGTTGAGCAGTCTTTCATGTGTTTGTTGGCAATCTGTATATCTTCTTTGGAGAAATGTCTGTGTAGATCTTCTGCCCATTTTTGGATTGGGTTGTTTGTTTTTTTGATATTGAGCTGCATGAGCTGCTTGTAAAATTTGGAGATTAATCCTTTGTCATCTGCTTCATTGGCAAATATTTTCTCCCATTCTGAGGGTTGTCTTTTGGTCTCCTTTATGAGTTCCTTTGCTGTGCAATAGCTTTTAGGTTTCATTAGGTCTCATTTATTTATTTTTGTTTTTATTTCCATTTCTCTAGGAGGTAGGTCAAAAAGGATCTTGCTGTGATTTATGTCATAGACTGTTCTACCTATGTTTTCCTCTAAGAGTTTTATAGTGTCTGGCTTTAAATCTAGGTCTTTAATCCATTTTGAGTTTATTTTTGTGTATGGTGTTAGGGATTGTTCTAATTTCATACTTTTACATGTACCTGTCCAGTTTTCCCAGCACCATTTATTGAAGAGGCTGTCTTTTCTCCACTGTACATTCTTGCCTCCTTTATCAAAGATAAGGTGACCATATGTGTGTGGGTTTATCTCTGGGCTTTCTATCCTGTTCCGTTGATCTATGTTTCTGTTTTTGTGCCAGTTCCATACTGTCTTGATTACTGTAGCTTTGAAGTATAGTCTGAAGTCAATTACCCCGTGGTTTTAACATTTTTTTTTTCTTTAACAGTATGTTTTTGTCTATCTAGGTCATAGGGATAATTCCTCAAAAGAATCACCCCTGCCCTTTCAGAATTTGCTGCACCAAAAGTACTGCCTGGTATTTGTCAGGCTTTTCATAATTGCTTGTTCAATTATTTTCAACCTTGTAAAAACTGGTCTTTGAGCAGTTATAGGCTTACATGCCCTAAATCCTGAATTAAGGTAGATTCTCCATATTTGAAGACTAAATCTTGATTGATATTTGGTCAAATTTCAGCCAATATTAAGCCAAATATATATATATATTATATATATATATATATAATATATATATATATAGAGAGAGAGATTTTAAATTTATTTATTTATTTAGGGCATAAATATTTGTTAGATGGGTCTGAACTGAGATAAGGAAGTCTGTACAAGGCTCACATCCAGAGATGATAGAGGCCCGGTTTCCAAAGCAGAGAGAACAGAATGTGAAATTGTGGGGTAGTGGTGGCACTAGGGCCCATGTGACTGTCATCACAGGGCCCTTCTCCAGACTGGGCTAGACCTGGCATGGCTGCTATCAGTTTTGAAGATTTGGGGCCCAATTTTAATGATTAGCACTGCAGATGGTGACATATTTTTCTATTTGAGGTTACCATCTAAAATATCTTACCTCTATTAAATCTAATGATCTATAGTCTAGTAATGGTAGTTTTCCACTACTTAGATTGCTTAATTGAGGACACGGGTATTCAGAAAAATAAGTTGACTTCCTTGAGCGAATGTTGGGCTACGATGATTGGTAATACTTCTTTTACCTAGTATAAATTGCTATGCCCTGCTGATCTTACCTGACACATAATCTAGAAAGTGTAACCAAAGAAGAAAATAAATAAGTGACTGAGGGCATTGCCATGGCAGCTGAGCTTTAGCCTAGAGCAAGTTGGGAATGGATTCTACATTTTCCATGCTGACCTCCTTTGAGATCATATCAAGTTGGACATCCAGAATCTCAACTCTAAGTTTTATAACAAAAAAAAAGAAACATATTCTCTATTCCTCCCTAAAGTTTTAAGTTTCTAATGTTAATAATGTCCTACAGTCTTGGATTGTAATTACCAAGATAAATGACAAACTTATTTTAAATAAATGTTTCCTGGTAGAGGCAGCCTGACAAGATGTTTTGGTCTATTTTCATGTGTCCTCGATGAGGTGCTTTGGCAAGGGCTTCTGAAGAAATTTTCATCCCTCTTGAGCACAGATCCTAATTTTCTGAAAAATGCTTCTACATCTTCTATATGGATTTTTCACATGTTCCATATCATCTTGAGCCCAAGAAGTCCAAGTTAAAAACCTAGATTAGCGTTTTTACCTGAGAGTTTGGTACTGCCATCGTCATTGGTTTCATTACCTTCTCCTTATCCTTGGCTTCTACCTAAACTGCTTTATCCATGGCCTTTTTTTCTGGTAGTTGTTTGATATTTAAAGTGCACATGCACACACACAAACACACACACATGTAGTGAGCTTAGAAAGCTGCAAAGGGAGTCAAGTTCAATGCCCAGATTTGTAGAATAGTAATAAAATGTCTTTGAACATCAGATGATGTTTATCTACCCCACCCACTGGATGACCTTGGAAGAGACTTTACCCATAAATATTCAGTGTAACAAACACCAATGTTGAGGAGGCGTAGGAGGATGTGGAGTTCATCTCTCCCCACAAATGCATCAAGAATACATCTACAAATGGAACAATTCTCAAAGAGCACTGGTTGAACACTAGCAGAGGACCTTGGACACCTAAAAGGACAAGAAAGATCCCAGCATAACTGGGTACGACCAAAGAAAGAAGGGAAAAGGAAGAAGACAGGAAATGAAATGGGACCTGTGCCTCTGAGGGGGGAGCTGAAGGAAGGGAGAGGTTCATGTATCCAGGAAAGCCTTCTCACCAGCAAAGAGATCAGTTGGGATACAAAGGGAGCTTCAGGGGCTATCAGAGGAGAGAGCAGCAACCAGTCTGTGGCAGGCAGGAGAGAGTGAGACATGCACAGATGGTCCATGCCACAGCCTTGAGTGCCCCAGCTTGAGATGTGTGTCTGAGTTTATGGATGGGGGCTGGGTGCCGGAATGTGGGGTTTGGAGAGCAGACCCAGGGAGAGGACTGTTGTTGGCTATGAGAAGATCACCTGAGGGGATGGGAGTGAGGAAATCTGCAACTGAGAATGCTTGTGGAGGATAACCCACAATACCATAGAAGTGAAGAGTTACTGTTGAGTTATGTGCAAGGGGTGGGGCTGCCACTGCCCTTGCCCTTGCCCATGCACTGGCCCCTGCCTCCCTGGGCACTAGGAAAGGCCACCACGAGGGCTAGGATCCCCCTCACACCCTGTTGTCACTTGGACTGGCTCTCTTGCACCCATGGTAGGACACTAGGAAGTGCCTCCACCAGGGCCAGCTCTCTTATGCCCGTGGCTGTCAGCTACCCAATACACTCCATCCCCAGTGGGTTTCCTGTGACCCTTGCTATCATGGCCTCCACAAGGGTAAGGCTAAGTCAGAGTCTGAGCTGCCCCCATTGCACCCACAGCAGGTCCAGATCCATGATTACTTCAATCCTGTGACCTGACTTCAGTGGATCTATGCTGGTGGCCTGGTGAATGGTGAAAACACCTGAGAGACACCAGGGTCAATTGCTGGCATACCTACAGTTAAGGTAGGGCTGAGAGCAGTGTCAAAGACAGTGTAGTCTGAGAGCTCACACAGTGGGTGAAAGGTGACATAACAGAGCACACCACTGGTGAACACTTCCAGAGGAGGAATACTCAGTGGCTTCCCTCCCAGTGGGAGTGCTCCAATCCCACCTACCTCTCACTGCAGATCAGAAACACAGGTAAGAAAGAGATCTGGGGGCTTCTACACCAACAACTAGGGAGCAGACCCTACCCCTGAAAGAGCTGTGACAACCACAGAGCAAGGAGGAGGCCCTGCTCAATATCTGATCACCACAACATCAGTTACACCTCTATAAAGGGGACAACAGCCAGCATACACTGAGGAAAGAGGTGGTAGACATCTATACTAAAAACAACCTTCACACCAAATAATATTAAAACTATGCAGGCTATACAGGGATATTTCCACATAAAATAGTCCTCCAAGAGAGTCTGAGGGTCTGGCATCAGGTGGAAGAACCCCCAGAGCATTTAGCCTTGAAGACTAGCAGGGCTTGAGTGCAGGAGCTCCACAGGGCTGGGGGAAACAGAGATTCCACTCTTGAAGGGCGCACAGAGGCCTCATGTGCACTGGGACTCAGTATAAAGCAGTATGTCCATAGGAACATGGGCTACACCTACCTAGGGGTCTTGGAGGGTTGAGGGGAGGCAAAGGTTGACTGTAGCTCACTGTGAGGGCAAGGGCACTTGTAGCAGAGCCCTAAGGAATATTGATCACAGTGAACTCTCCTGGAGGTCCACATTTTGGCACCAAGTCCTGGCCCCACCCAACAACTTGCAGGCTGTAGTGCTGGAAAGCCTCAGGCCAAACAACTACCAAGATAGGAACATAACCCTATCCATCAGAAGACAGGCTGCCTAAAGTCATACTGAGCTCACAGTCACCTCAAAATGCACCCCTTGCCGTGGCCCTGCCCATCAGAAGGATAAGATCCAGCTCCACCCACCAGAAGGCAGGCACCGGTCCCTCCCACAAGGAAGCCTGTACAAACACTGGACCAACCTCATCCACCAGGGGGCAGACACCAGAAGCAAGAGGAACTATGATCCTGCAGCCTATGGAAAGGAGACCATAAACACAGAAGTTTAGATAAAATGAGATGACAGAGAATTATGTTGCAAATGAAGGAACAAGATAAAAACCCACATGAACAACTAAATGAAGACGAGATAGGCAATCTACATGAAAAGATTCCGAGTAATGATAGTAAAGATGATCCAAAAATCTCGGAAAAAGGATGGAGGCACAGATCGAGAAAATACAAGAAATGTTTAACAAGGAGCTAGAAGATTTAAAGAACAAACAGAGATGAATAACACAGTAACAGAAATGAAAAATACACTAGAAGGAATCAATAGCAGAATAACTGAGACATAAGAATGAATTAGTGAGCTGGAACACAGAGTGGTGGAAATAACTGCCACAGAACAGAATAAAGAAAAAAGAATGAAAATAAATGAGGACAGTCTCAGAGACTTCTGGGACATATTAAATGCACCAACATTCACATTAAAGGGGTCCCAGAAGGAGAAGAGAGAGAGAAAGGGCATGAGAAAATATTTGAAGATATTATAGCCAAAAAACTTCCCTAACATGAGAAAGGAAACACTCACTCAAGTCCAGGAAGCATAGAGAATCCAATACAGGATGAACTCGAGGAGAAACATGCTGAGACACTTATTAATCAAACTGATAAAAATTAAAGACAAAGAAAAAATACTAAAATCAACAAATAATGTACAAGGGAATCCCCGTAAGGTCATCAGTTGATTTTTCAGGAGAAACTCTGCAGGCCAGAAGGGAGTACTGTGATATATTTCAAGTGATGAAAGGTAAAAACATAAAACCAAGGATATTCTACCCAGCAAGGACCTCATTCAGGTTTGATGGAGAAATCAAAAGCTTTACAAACAAGCAAAAGCTAAGAGAATTCAGCACCACAAAACCAGCTTTACAACAAATGTTAAAGGAACCTCTCCAGGTGGGAAAGAGACCAGCAACTTAAAACAGCTTTTTACATATATAGACTGCTATATGAAAACCTCCTGGGAACAGCAAACCCAAAAACTACAATAGATACACAAACAAAAAAGAAAAAGCAACCCAAACACAACACTAAAGATGGTCATCAAACCACAAGCAAAGAGAGCAAAAGAGGAAAGGAAGAAAAAAGACCTACAAAAACAAAATCAAAACAATTAAGAAAATGGCAATAGGAATATACATACCGATAATTACCTTAAATGTAAATAGATTAAATGCTCTAACCAAAAGGCATAGACTGGCTGATGGATATAAAAACAAGACCCATATACATGCTGTCTACAAGAGACCTATTTCAGACTTAAGGACACATACAGACTGAAAGTGAGGGGATGGAAAAAAGTATTCCATGCAAATGGAAATCAAAAGAAAGCTGGAGTAACAATACTCATATCTGACAAAAATAGACTTTAAAATAAAGACTGTTACAAGAGACAAGGAAGGACATTACATAATGATCACGGGATCAATCCAAGAAGAAGATATAACAGTTGTAAATATATATGCACTCAACATAGGAACATGTCCATATATAAGGCAAATGCTAACAGCCATAAAAAGGGAAATTGACAGTACTGCAATAATAGTGGGGGACTTTAACACCCCACTTACACCAATGGACAGATCATGCAGACAGAAAATTAATAAGGAAACACAAGCCTTAAATGACACATTAGACTTAATTGATATCTATAAGACATTCCATCTGAAAGCAGCAGAATATATTTTCTTCTCAAGTGCATGTGGAACGTTCTCCAGGATAGATCATATCTTGGGCCACAAATCAAGCCTTGGTATATTTAAGAAATTGAAATCATATCAAGCATTTTTTATGACCACAATGCTATGAAATTAGAAAACAATTACAGAAAAAAAAACCAAAACTGTAAAAAAACACAAACACATGGAGGCTAAACAATATGTTATTAACAATGAATGTATCACTGAAGAAATCAAAGAGGAAATAAAAAAATACCTAGAGACAAATTTCAATGAAAACATGACAATCCAAAACCTATGAGATGCAGCAAAAGTAGTTCTAACAGGAAAGTTTATAGCAATACAATATTACCTCCAGAAATAAGAAAAATCTCAAATAAACAACCTAATCTTACACCTAAAGCAACTAGAGAAAGAAGAACAAACAAAACCTAATGTTAGTAGGAAGAAAGACATTATAAAGATTAGAGCAGAAATAAATGAAATAGAGATGAGGAAAACAATAGCAAAGATGAATGGAACTAAAAGCCAGTTCTTTGAGAAGATAAACAAAATTGATAAACTGCTAGCCAGACTCATCAAGAAAGAAAGGGAGAGCACTCAAACCAATAAAATTAGAAATGAAAAAGAAGATACAATGGACCCCACAGAAATGCAAAGTATCATAAGAGACTACTACAAGGAACTATACACCAATAAAATGGATAACCTAGAAGAAATGGACAAGTTCTTAGAAAGGTACAACCTTTCAAGACTGAACCAGGAAGAAATAGATCATATGAACAGACCAATCATAAACACTGAAATTGAAACTGTGGTTAAAGAACTTCCAACAAACAAAAGTCCAAGGCCAAATGGCTTCACAGGTGAATTCAAACATTTCGACAAGAGTTAACACTTATCCTTCTCAAACTCTTCCAAAACCTGCAGAGGAAGGACCTCATTCTATGAGGTCATCATCACCCTGATACCAAAACCAGAAAGAGATATCACATAAAAAGGAGAACACAGGCCAATATCACTGATGAACATAGATGCAAAAATCCCCCCAAAATACTAGCAAACTCAATCCAACAACACATTAAAAGGATCATACACCATGATCAAATGAGGTTTATCCCAGGGATGCAAGGATTTTTTAATATCCACAAATCAATCAGTGTGATACACCACATTAACAAATTGAAGAATAAAAACCATATGATCATCTCAATCGATGCAGAAAAAGCTTTTGACAAAATTCAACACACATTTATGATAAAACCTCTCCAAAAAGTGGGCATAGAGGGAGCCTACCTCAACATAATAAAGGCCATATATGACAAATGCACAGCAAACATCATTCTCAGTGGTGAAAAACTGAAAGCATTTCCTCTAAGATCATGAACAAGACAAGGATGTCCACTCTTGTAACTGTTATTCAACATAGTTTTGGAGGTCCTAACCATGATGACCAGAGAGCAAAAAGAAATAAAAGGAATCCAAATTGGAAAAGAAGAAGTAAAACTGTCACTGTTGGCAGATGACATGATACTATAAATAGAAAATCCTAAAGATGTTACCAGAAAACTACTAGAGCTCAGTGATGAATTTAGTACAGTTGAAGGATACAAGATTAATACACAGAAATTTCTTTCATTCCTATACACTAATAATGAAAATCAAAAAGAGAAATTAAGGAAACAATCACATTTACCATCACGTCAAAAAGAATAAAATACCTAGAAATAAACCTACCTAAGGAGGTAAACACCTGGACTCAGAAAACTATAAGATAGTGATGAGAGAAATAAAGATGGCACAAATAGATGGAGAGCTATAATATGTTCTTGGATTGGAAGAATCAATATTGTAAAAATGACTCTACTACTCAAAGTAATCTACAGATTCAATGCAATCCCTATCAAATTATCAATAGCATTTTTCACAGAACTTGAACAAAACATTTTACAATTTGTACGGAAAGACAAAAGACCCCAAATAGCCAAAGCAATCTTGAGAAAGAAAAACAGACCTGGAGGAATCAGGTTCCCTGACTTCAGACTATACTACAAATCTGCAGTAATCAAGTCAGTATGTTACTGGCACAAAAACAGAAATAGAGATCAATGGAACAGGATAAAAAGCCCAGAGATAAACCCATGTACCTATGGTCACCTGATCAATGACAAAGGAGACATGAATATACAATGAAGAAAAGACAGTCTCTTCAATGAGTGGTGCTGGGAAAACAGGTCAGCTACGTGTAAAAGAATGAAAATAGAACATTCTCTAACACCATACACAAAAAGAAACTCAAAATGGATTAAAGACCTAAATGTAAGGTCAGACACTGTAAAACTCTTAGAGGAAAACATAGGCAGAACACTCTCTGACATAAATCACAGCAAGATCTTTTTTGACTGACCTCCTCAGTTAATGAAAATAAAACCAAAAATAAACAAATGGGACTTAATTAAATTTAAAATGTTTTGCACAACAAAGGAACCCATAAATAAAATGAAAAGACAACCCACAGAATGGGAGAAAATCTTGGCAAATGAAGTGACCGACAAGGGATTACCCTCCAAAATATACAAATAGCTCATGCAGCTCAATATATTAAAAGAAAACAACAACAAGTCAATCAAAAAATGGTCAAGAGGCACATGAAAAGATGCTCAACATCACTAATTATTAGAGAAATGCAAATCAAAACTGCAATGAGGTATCACCTCACACAGGTCAGAATGGCCATCATCTAAAAAATCTACAAACAATAAATGCTGAAGAGGCTATGGAGAAAAGGGAACCGTCCTACGCTGTTGGTAGGAATGTAGATTGGTACGGCCACTATGGAGAACAGTATGGCGGTTCCTTAAAAATCTAAAAATAGTGCTACCATATGATCCAGCAGTCCCACTCCTGAGCATATACCCAGATAAAACCATAATTCAAAAAGATACATGTACCCCAGTGTTCATTGCAGCACTATTTACAATAGCCAGGGCATGGAAACAACATAAATGGAGTTGATGGAGGAATAGATAAAGAAGAAGTGGTACATGTATACAATGGAATATTACTCAGCCATAAAAAAGAACAAAATAATACAGTGACATGGGTGGACCTAGAAATTGTCATACTGAGTGCAGTAAGTCAGACAGGGAAAGACAAATATATGATATCACTTATATGTGGAATTTTAAAAAATGGTACAAATGAACCTATTTACAAAACAGAAATAGAGTCATAGATGTAGAAAACAAACTTATGGCTACCAAGGGGGAAAGGGGGAGAGGGATAAATTGGAAGATTGGGATTGACATATACACACTACTCTATATGAAATAGATGACTAATATAAACCTAGGGTATAACACAGGGAACTCTACTCAATACTCTGTCATGGCCTATATGGGAAAAGAATCTAAAAAAGAATGGATATATGTATATGTATAACTGTTTCACTTTGCTGTACACCTGATACTAACACAACATTGTAAATCAACTACAATCCAATAAAAAGTAATAAAAAATAAAACCCAAAGACCGATATTGAAACAAAGTGTACCTACCCTTTCCTCCAAATCTCTCCATGTAGCCATAGGGAGTAGAATCTATAGAAAAGTATGCTGCATGAAGCATCTGGAAGACAGAGTCCCCAACTCAGCCTGTACATTGCTCCCTAAAGTGCTCTGTGGACCTTGGTGAAGTCTCTTGATCTTCCTACCTGTTCCTTCAACTTTCAAACAGTCCTTGTTTTACCTGTTTCAAAGATGTCGCATTAAAATGTCAATTCTCTTGGGATATGTCAAATATTACACATTAACACATTTTTATCTCATCATGAGCAAGTAATCATTTAAACATCAGAGATTTTGTTGTTTACCAGAAATTGAAATTCTCATCTCTCCTTTCTTAATTGTGTTCTGTACGCTGTCCAGAAAAAAGTAAATTCTTTTAGGTGGCACAGCAAACTCAGGCTGTTTGTATACAATGACCATCATTTATCAAGAATTACAATACATAAACCAGAGAGTGCTGAGTAAACAATAAAACAGAGAAACATTTTAGTTTGCCTTTTCTTTCAGTTAACCTTTTGCCCTCATTCTTTTTGATTAGTTTAGCATTTGAATAGTCTATGTTCACAGACTTAAATGTGTTCTTGACTTTACATAGTGCATGAGAGAGTGACCTGGCCAGGATATTTTTCCCTACTGAGTACCTCTCACTGACTGGGAGGATGGCTGCTTCATTGAGGTAGTGACACGCCTCACTAGAGAAATTTCTAAGTCAGTCAGATGCATGTGAGTGCAATGTGTCTTCCAACGGGCGAGATTTCTAATGTAATTGTCTGCTTTTTGCTTAGAATCATCAAACTACAACCTGCATTGGTGTTCTTCTAAGAACTATTTCCTTTTGGAGCAACGCCCATTTGGTACCAATTTGAAGAGTAGTGTTTGTTATGGGTTGAATGTGTCTTCTCCAAATTCATATGTTCAAGTGTAACCCCCAGGACTTCAGAATGTGCCCTCTTTTGGAGATAGGGTCTTTACAGAGGTAAATGTTAAAATGAGGTCATTAGGGTGGTGGACCATAATCTACTATGACTGGTATCCTTATAAAAAGGGAAAATTTGGATACAGATATACACAGTAGAGAGAAGGTGATAAGGAACATAGGGAGAAGATGCCATCTACAAAGCAAGGAGAGAGGCCTGGAAAAGATTCTCCCTTACAGCCCTCATAAGGAACCAATCCTGATTACATCTTGATTTTGGACTTCTAGCCTCCAGAATTGTGAGACAATGAATTTCTGTTTCTTAAGCTGCCAAGTTTGTGGTACTTTGCTACAGCAGCCCTTGCAAACTAACACAGTGTTAATAGTGATATAATTAATAGTAATGGTTAATTCTAGCTAATAAATGTTGAGTGCCTACTACATTTCAGGTCTCCTACATATATAGTAATGTCACTGTTACCCAGGGTAGTCAGTGAAGATCTCTAACGGGGGTGGCTTTAGAAGATAGAAAATAAAAAGGAGATAACTTTTGAAATTGTGAAGAGAAGAATAGTCTTAGAAAGAGAATAGTAAATTCAAAGACTTTGGCAGGATATGTAGCTCAGCATATTAAAGAAACAGGAAGGCTAGTGTGGTTAGATTAAAATTACTGAAGAGGAAACTGACACCAGAGGGATCAGAGATAAACCTGCTCACATCAGTAGGGCTTGCTCTGCTATACTAAAATATAGCTTAACTCACTTGTATCAGTTAACATATGGAAGGTTTCTTCTTATAGGATGGTTCTCATATCAACACATTTCTATAAAATACTAGGTTTAGATTTGAAGAAAATCTTACACTTTTTTGAAGCACCTTTACATTCAATACCTCAAGGACTTCTTTCCCAAATCCTGTGGTAGGTTGGAGGTAAGGGAAGCAAAGATTAAAGAGGAAAATGATGATTCTTATTTCAAATGGGAAAACAAAGTTTCTGAGAATTTAAACATATCTTAGAGACTGAGTTAGGCCTGGAGGACATAAATACTGACCCTCAAATCAGTATGACTATCCTTCCTCACACTGTGTATAAATAAGCACACCACTGGGGATTTAGCATAAAAAGATCTGCGTTGGAAATATTCATCTATTGACATCCTGTTTATTCTTCATGGTCTCTACACAAGTGCTACTTCATCCAGAAAGTCTTCTTATTTTTCTACTGAACCCAATCTCTCCACCTCCAAAATCCACCTCTCTAGGACATCGCTTTATATGTTTCTGTGTGCATGTCTTATTTCCCCCACAAGAGTATATATTTCATTCCATTAATATCCTTCCACAGGGTATGGCCTATGTATATATATATATATATATATATATATATATATATATATATATATATATATATATATATAACCAATGAATTAATTTGTGTGGAAGGATTGAATTAAAGGATTAAATAGACCAGAAATTTCACTTCTAGGTATCTACCTCAAAAAAGTGTTCACACACAGACTTGCATGCAAATGTTTACAGCATCTTTATTCAAGATGGCTCCCAAACTAGAAATAACTTCTTCATGCCCATCAACTGGAAAATGGATGGACAAAATTTGATGTATTCTTACAATGGAATAAGAAGGAATAGGCCACTGATGTATGCTATGTTATGAATGAACCTCAAAAACATGCTAAGTGAAAGAAGCCAGACGCAAGAAGCCACATATTATGACTCCATTTATATGAAGTGTCCAGAAAAAGAAAATTTATGGAGACATAAAGTAGATCAGTGGTTCTTTGGAGCAATGGGTAGGAATAGAGATTACTATAAATGGCACAAGTTATCTTACTGGGGGATGACCATTTTCTAAAACTGACTTATGGTAATGGATATATCACTCAGTAAATTAACTACAGATTATTGAATTGTACATGTGAAGGGAAGGGATTTTATGATATGTAAAATATACCTCAAGAACCTGTTTAATATTTATTTATTTGTTTGTTTGTTTAGGCTGCACCGGGTCTTAGTTGCAGCACACAGAATCTTTTTTTATTTGTAGCCTGTGGGCTTTTAGTTGTGGCATGCATGCAGGATCTAGTTTCCTGGCTAGGGATCGAACCTGGGACCCCTGCATTGGAAGTGTGGAGTCTTACCCACTGGACCATCAAGGAAGTACCCAAGAATCTGTTTAAAAAATAAAAACTGTATCCAAGTCTATGGTGGCTATTCTAGAATTTAAAAAATTACAGAACAGTCTGTCAATTCATGTAACTATCAATAGTACCTGAAATCAGCTTAAGAAATTGTGACTCAGTAATCCTGTTTCTACTTTGTCTGTGGTGGGATAATATTCACATTTCCTCTTAATATAAAGAGTAAATACTTGTCACAGCACATCAGAGTGACCTGTGGTCTCCCTTCAACTATTTTTTTATGTAAATGTATGAATAGAAGAACAACCAATGAATCCTGATAACACTTGAAAAAAAAACAGAGAGATTAATTCTACGAATGAGAGGCCCACCGCAGAAGATAGCATTGGAGATGACATTCTTGCTCTAAATTCATTCTTTGAATGTTTTCCTAGAAAAGAGTGTAATGTGGTATGCCCTCTCTAGAAATAGCTCTTTAAGGCTTTTGCATAATGGAAGGTGGAGTAGTTTGCAAAGGAAAACATAATTAGTCACACAACCCTGTCCTTCAACCTGAATGACAGGACCATTTCCTAAAAAATAAGGCCACTCAAAATAGCATTAGGGTGTTCCCTCTTCTAGCGGAAAGGAGACTGGATCTTTTCACTGCAGTGGGTTTCAACTCTCAGAGGCAACATCCTCTTAGGCTTCCAGAATTGCTCCAAAAATCTACAAACTGTGTATCATATTAGGTTTTGAGCTATGTAGAAAAGGAAACACTTGCAGCCAGCTGGAAGAAACTATTTACTACTATCAGGTAATGGTGCTTATTATTCTTGGGGGTATCAGCAGCAATCTTTGCCATGGTTTACCAGTCAACCTCCCCATGATACTGAAGGAAAGCTCTGGCAAAGTACCCAAGTCTCTGGCACAGTTTGCCTGGCCACTTTCATTTTCAATATTGGAGTGAGAGTGTAGTAATTATGAGCATTTTCTGGTGGAGACATGATTTTGGCTTTTTTTCTTCATAATTTTTTGTGTGGTATTATAAGACCTACTACTTCAAAAATAGTTTAGAATATCTTTTGGATAACTTGAAATTGAAAATTACATATATACAATTATATATATAACATATTACATGTTATATATATAATGAAATAATCAGAATGTAGCCAATATCAAAGAGATTTGGAAGTCTTGGAAAGTAAGAGCTGGTAAGGGTTTTAGAGCTCAAAGTCCAACTCCTTCATTTTTGAGAAGAGGAAATTGAGCCTGGAGAAGTTGATTGCTATCCTAAGGTCACACACATCACATTAGTAGCAAAGCCAGTACAAAGTGAAATCATCCAGACTTTCACCAAGAATCATCATCCCCACCGCACCAAGCACCCTGCAGGCCAAGTCCCTCCCACTTCTTCCTAATGCCCTTCCTCCAGTAGATGTGGCACTGCCTTCTAATAAAATCTAAATACATTTACCCATTCATTTATCCACATATTTATTCAATGAAGATATATTTAATGATGACTATGAGTCAGATGTAGTGTTCGGATCAATTCATAGACACTTTAAATGGATAGTAAAGGTAAACATTTTGTCCCTTGCCAACCAGCTTATTATAAGGAGTCATTGGAACTGCTTATTTTGTCTATGAATCTCAAGGTTGTTTTTTTTTGTATTTAGCACTTAGCTCACCTATGATTAAAAATGCCTGATATTTTTAAAGGAAAGTTTAGAGAAATAGCCTATATAATATTTGCTTTTATTTTAATCTTTTTGAAATACTTGCAATTTTCTTCTGTCATCAGAACAAATTATACAAAATAAGGGTCACAATGTAATACATTTGCATTTATTTGCACAACAGATATTCTGGAATGCATTGTATGGGCCACTGTGATATGGTCTAGACACAATGGAGAGGGAAAGCAAACCTGATCCCTACCCACCTGGTCCTTACCACATGGATTTTAGGGGGGGAGATTAATTTCATTCAGGTAATCACACAAGTGAATGGAACATTGCAACCATAGTGCATTCCCCAAGCAGAATTCAGGTTGTTCTGGGTCTCTGAAAGGTACAGGGTGCTATAAGAGCTGATCATGAGGGATTTGACATGGTCATAGAGGTGAGATGTATTTCCCTTGATGCAGAGATGGCTGAAATGAGAAGTAGGAATTAACATCTTTTGCAAAGGTCTTGTTCTGACTATGGCAGATGCTCATGAGCATGAAAAAGAGGATGACATGAGATGAAGCCCAAAGCACTGTAGGACTTTTGCTTTATTCAAAGAATTATGGAAAAGATTGGAGGATTTTAGCTATGAGAGTGAACTGTAGGAGAGCAACAGTGAATGCAGGTTGATCAGCTGGAAATTTTTTGTAGCCTAAGCTACATGATAAATAGGGAGAAAATGGAGATAAATAAGGAGAAAATGATAAATAAGGTGATAAATAAGGAGAAAATGGAGAGAGTAAAGAACTATTTTGGAGTGATTATAAAAGGATCAAGTGATAGTGGGATTTGAGGAGTATGGGAAGGAAGGGACCTAAGATAAATCCTGTTTCTGGCTTGCATGATTAAAAGTGGGTTAGTGTGTTACTCATTGCAACAATTAACTCTGACAAACAATCAGGTTTGGGGCAAAGAGTATGAGTCTGGCTTTGGACATATTGTGTTGTAGTAGCTTTGAGATATCTAAGAGGTGATGGCAATTAGGCAGTTAGATATAGGGGGCTCTAGATGTAGATTGGCTCTCTTCCAAAAGTGGGACCCTGAGATTTACATCTTATATTATTTGCCCAGCAGAGAGCTAATCTGGATGTTTCTGATCCCAAGACCAAAAGTCCTAGGAAAGTTTCTCTTTGTCCTGGTTTCTGCCAGTCAGGAGCCCAAACTTTGTAAGAATGATTCTATTAGAAAGTAGGTATAGATAGGGTCATGGAATAGCTTGTAGCTTTTATGAGAGAGATATGGCTTTTGGAAAGGGGCAACTACCAAGAAGAGGGGAAGGAGGAGGACAGATAAAAATATAAAATTTAACTCTAATAGGGCTAGACTAATTAAATATATGAAACTAACCTTGTGGTGGATCTACATTTCCAGTATCTTAGGTATTCCCAGGAACACTTGGATGTGGGGAATGGGAGAACAGAAATCTAAAAAGAGATAAAGTCAGCCTAGGGAAACATAAAAAGGAATGCTGAAATTTGAGATAATTTCTTACTTATCCCTGTGCTTCTAGTGACTAGAAAAATACCTGCTCAAAAATTCTTGATGAGTTAATTATTGAATAAATACATTAAGAAAAACACATGTATTCTGGTAACCAAACAGGAAAGGGTGGGGTGGGGAGGAGGGAATTAGGAGTATGAGATTAACAGATACAAATTGCTGTACATAAAATAGATAAACAACAAGGAGTTGCTGTATAACACAGGGAACTATATTCAATATCTTGTAATAACCTATAATGGAAAGTAATCTGAGAAAATATATATATATATGAATCACTTTG
This sequence comes from Hyperoodon ampullatus, assembly GCF_949752795.1. Classification (NCBI taxonomy): domain Eukaryota; kingdom Metazoa; phylum Chordata; class Mammalia; order Artiodactyla; family Ziphiidae; genus Hyperoodon; species Hyperoodon ampullatus. The sequence goes on along the minus strand of NC_136914.1, from coordinate 165,341,192 downwards.
CTGTACAACTGAAACTAGCAGGACATTATAAATCAACTATACTTGGAGAAAAAAAGAAAAGCACACATAAAAAATTGAGGGTAATATGACTTTGAAGTAGCTCCTTAACCTTTCTAGGCTTGGGTTTTACATCTGTAAAATGGACTTATTGTAAAACACACACACACACACACACACACACACACACATATATATATATATATTTTTTTTTTTTTTGCAGTACACGGGCCTCTCACTGTTGTGGCCTCTCCCGTTGTGGAGCACAGGCTCCGGACGTGCAGGCTCAGCAGCCATGGCTCACGGGCCCAGCCGCTCCATGGCATGTGGGATCCTCATGGACCGGGGCACGAACCCGTGTCCCCTGCATCAGCAGGCGGACTCTCAACCACTGCGCCACAAGGGAAGCCCTGTAAAACATATTTTATTGAATATTTAACTTTTGATTATCTGTAAAGATATTTTCAAGTAGTTGATAATCTCAAATTCTATGTTAGTTTTCTACTCTCCTACTTATTGCAACCTAGGTCCTTGAGAAAACACATAGGCTTTGCATCAAATGCATACAAGTTCAAGTTATAGCTTCTTCACTCATTGACACTGTGTCTCTGGGTAATTTATTTAGCATTTATTAATGTCATTTTTTAAAAATTTTAAATAGTAATGATAGAGTCTAAGTTGCAAGGCTTCTGTGATGCTCAGAAAAAAATGAATTATAGACACCGTAGCATAGGAGGTCCCAGTACATAGTAGTTATTATTTTTCTCATCTTTATGCCTTGGTACCAGTGGGGATTAGGTTTGAGTTGTGGTAGTAAGAGCATATTTGTTAGTTTTTGTTGAGTTGTTCATACTTCACCCTTTTACCTGCTCTTTGTGGTTTTGAATAGTGTAATTCAGTTGGTCTTAATGTTTCCATAGAACATCAGTATTCCACAGCTAGATTGATAATGTCAAAAAATACTGATCTTTTCCCAATTATTAGGAAAATAAGATGTTTTTTTTTAATTTCAAGTTTTTACTTTATATACTTTTCCTAAAAATATTTTGGACTTCTGCTTCTTAATAAACCCATCAAGGTTAACTAAAAGTCATTTTCATGGATTTTTGTTTCATTCAAAAAGACACTTCTGAGTACCTACAACACAGCAGCACTGTTCTATGTCACTTAGATACAGATATGTATCAGACTTGGGTCCTTCCTCACTGGATCTTATAGCTAAATGTGTAGAGAAATAACAAGTAGGGAATTTTTTTGAAGTGACAAGGGGCACTTGCATTGAATTTTAAAGGTAAAATCTGTTAAGTGGATGCAGAGGTGGGTGCAGGGCATCCCAAGAAAAGTGCCAAGCAAGAGCAGGTAAGAAGGGTGGATCACACTCTTTAGTCACAGCAGTAACTTTGGTTTATAAACATGAAGTCGTTTGTTGCCAGTAAAATTACAGTATAACTGATGCTCAGAACAGATTAAATAGACAATGACATTTCTAAAGCAACACCAGGAGACCAAGAGAGAACCACAGTTTAAATCATATAACTCCTGGGTGAGGTTATGATAATCTCATTTGTAATATGCCTAATACTCTGGCATCTTCTTTCAAAGCTGTGCTTTCTTACGGTATCAGAGGGCCGTTTTGACACAACATGATGTAATCTTGATATATTGTCTTTGGCTATCTGTGTGCCTTTTGTTACAGTGAATATTCATACATTAATACAAAGGTTTATATGATGTTTGCTTTTTTTAATAAGTCAAAATGAGATAAAGCATATGGAAACTCATGATAATGGAAGAGTGCCAAAACTGGATTGAAAACACAAACAAAGGGAAGCTGGATTAGAATGCATTCCAGGAAAGGATATAAACATGAGCTTATAATGAAAATACTTAGAGGTAGTCACTCTGAGCCAGGCCTTGTATCATTTGATTCTCACCTTAACTCCATGCAGTGAGTGCCAGGACTCTTCCCCTTTGACAGATGAGCAATTGAAGCACAGAGAGGTTAAGTGATTTTCCCTAGGTGACACAGGTAGTAAGGGCTGGTGCTTGGATTTGAATCCAAGCAGTCAGGCTCCAGAGCCTGATTGTTAATCTCTATTTCTCTACAGTCTCCTTTTATATGAGGGTGATACCACTTTCTACTTTCACAACACAAGTTTTCATTAACTAGTTGATTCACTTGACCATTGGCTCAGCTTTCCCTAAATGTTGTTCAAGTTTCAGTCACTGAACCATGTGCTAGAGTGGCAATCAAGGATACTACATGCTCTGTATTATTGAGGAGCTCATACTAGTTGGGGATAGTTTACAAGACATTTTTTACCTGTGCTGTTTTACTTGAGCTACACAGATGATCAGAAGGATAATACCCTCTCCATGTTTCAGAGGAAGAAGCTGAAGCTGAGAAAAGCCATGTGACTTCCTTGGAACAGTTTCCAGCAGTTAGGAAGTGTCAACATTTGGGTTCAAACTCAAGTTTTCTAACCTGGAACTAATGGTCTCGGACACATTCTACACATAAACTGGTAATTGTGACTCACCATTGAATAGCTGGGTGATCTTGAGTGAGTCATCATTTCGGGATCTGAGTTGTCCCATCTATAAACATGAGGGGCTTATGACATGATTGAAGGAGTATTTCTGTTCTGATATATTTAATTATAGTCCTACAGTACTAATTTTTCAAGATGGGGATATTGGTGATTCAATATGTGATTTTGAAATGTTATGTTATTAGCTTGTCACTTCAGTGCACTTCAGTTAAAGTCAATAAGGCACCTACACTGAGAGCTAAGAAAAGAGTGGTGAGTAATTATGATTACAAGTCTCTCAGAGTGTCATGGGACTGAAAGATACAAAATAACTAAGTGTACCTGGGTCCAGGTTTGAGTCTGTATTTTGAGTAGTCCTAGAAATCAAAATCCTGATGAAGGGCTAGTGACCTGATAACTGGGCTGGTCCGGTATCTTTTGGGGTAGGAAATGTTCTTCCCAAAGAGAGTTTTGGCTTGAGGACACAGCCTTGACAATCAGTGCCTAAGGAAGTCCTGTTGGTCAGTTTGCCCATGGCCTATGCCTTTATCTTAGGGAAATGGGAGCTACTAGTGAAAAGCTGAAAGAACATTTTATCCTTCTGTAATGAAAACTCTAAGACACGGAGGAGCAAGGCAACTGTGCGTTAGAACCTGATATTAGAAGGCAACGTAGATGGGAGGATGCTCTGTGTTGCTCACCTAAGCATAGAAGACATTTTAGTAGGCCTAAAAATGGTCTCCAGAAAGATATGTCCAAATCCTAATACTTCCTGGAGCCTGTTAATGTTACCTTATTTAGAAAAAGGGTTTCTGCAGATGTAGCTAAATTAAGGGTCTTGAGATGACGAGATCATCCTGGCTTATCTGGATGGGTCCTCAAGCCAAGGGCAAGTATCCTTATAAGGGATACACAAAGGAGAAGACACATACAGAGGAGAAGTGGATGTGAAGATGAAGCAGAGTACAAGGCAAGGAAACCGAGGAATGTCAGTACCACCAGAAGTTGGAAGAAGCAAGGGAGGATTCACCTCTACAGGCACCAGAGCCTGCTGACCTTTGTTCTAACGTCTACCCTCCAAAACTGTGATAGAATAAATTTCTGTTCTTTTAAGCCATTAAATTCATGGTAATTTGTTATAGCAGCTACAGGAAACCAATATGAACACTGGTATCTTGGGACATGGTGCCCAGCAGACATGATGGGACCAAGTAGAAGTGAAAGTGGTACCCACTTGTGAAGGCTGTGGTCACCACGAAGATGCTTTGTCTGGTGAATTTCCCATGGAAACTGTAAATAGGAAACATGCCTTGAAACCCAAACACGACTTAATAGGAAGGTTGGGAAGTTATCCTTTTTTTGTTTTTAAGTTCATCTTTAAAGTACCTTTATTTATTTTTCATATTACACCATCATAATCACATTTTTTAAAAAATTGAAGTATAGTTAATTTACAATGTTGTGTTAGTTTCAGGTATACATCCAAATGATTCAGTTATATATATATATACACATATGTATACATGTATGTATGTGTGTGTATATATATATATATATATATATATACACACACACACACACATATACATATTCTTTTTCAGATTATTTTCCATTATAGCTTATTACAAGCTATTGAGTAGAGTTCTCTGGGCTATACAATAGGTCCTTGTTGTTTGCCTATTTTATACATAGAAGTTTGTATATGTTATTCCTAAACTCCTATTTTATCACTCCCCCAACTCCTACCCACTTTGGTAACCATAAGTTTGTTTTCTATGTGTGTGAATCTCTTTCTATTTTAGAAATAAGTTCATTTGTATCATTTTTTAAAAAATTCCTCATATAAGTAATATCATATGATATTTGTCTTTCTCTGACTTACTTCACTTAATATGGTAATCTCTAGGTCCATCCATGTTGCTGCAAATGGCATTATTTCATTCTTTTTTATGGCTGAATAATATTTCATTGTATATATATACCACATCTTCTTTATCCATTCATCTATCAATGGTTGCTTCCATGTTTTGGTTATTGTAAATAGTGCTGCAGTGAACACTGCAGTGCATGTATCTTTTAGAATTAGAGTTTTCTCTGGATATATGCCCAGGAGTGGGATTGCAGGATCATATGGGAACTTGGGAAGGTATGCTTTTTTAAGGGAAGACTGAATGTGACCCCAAGGATACCCAGGGACTGGTAAAGGTTGACAAACCAGGAATAACCTCTCTAGAACACAAAGAAAGGTGAGCTATGAGCTGTGATCTAGTAGAAAGGTACAGATAATTAATGCAAAAGACAAGAACCCCCACATACTTGATATTAATATTATAATATTTAATCTCTCACTGGTGCAAAAGTCTATGATATGGTTCTACTTCATCTTGTACTATGTCATCTGGTACATGTTTTCCAGGCCTCTGTAGCTGGAAGAGAGAGAGATGGATGAGGCACACTTAGTCTCAACTTCCTTTACCCAAAAGAAATACACATCACTTCCAATTATGGTCCAACTTCCAATTATGGTCCATTGACCAGAACTAGTCAAATGACCCCAAATGAAAACTAACTACAAGGGAGGCTGGAAAATATACATGGCTAGAAAAACCATGTATACTTGGTAGCATTAATGGTTTTTGCCACACAAAGAAGTGAATTGTTAATCTTGATTAATTTAATTTTGACTATAAGACCTGGGTTATTTTTGGGTACCCAATGACCTTAATTAGCAATTATTTCTTTCATAATTCGTTCAAATGTAATATATTTTTAATGTTTAAGTTGAACACATGGCCTCTCTGATTTCCATAAGATAAAATTCTGATATGAAGTGATTAAGTTTCTTAAATTCTATTATAACTAAGCAAGAAAAATAATCAGTAAACTTTTTTGATTAACAAAATAAAATGAGGAAAATTCCAATAGTCTTAATGAATTTCAGAAATTACTAGAGTTCATAGTTAGGGTATCATTTTGGCAGTCTTGATAACCTTTCACAGATGAGACAATTTTAAAGGAAAGCATTATTAGAGATTTTAAGGTCAGTGATGCTAGAAAAAATATGGCTTGTTCTTCGACCACAGCACAATTCCACACAGTAGGCTAAGAGTTGGTCCAGTGGAAACTGAGAAATGCAGGGTATTTTGTCTACTCCAAAGAAAAAGGAGGAGGCAATGACCATTTCTGTGTCACTAACTGTTGGACTGAGCTGTTGCTAAGTGCTTTATGTTTATCCCATTATCATGATCACATGAGCCCTGTTTTGTAGGCATCATTTTCCCCAAGTTATAGCCAAAGAAACAAAGGCACAGAAGTTTTAGATGACCAAAGTCACACAGCTAGGAAGTAGAAGGATAAGCCATAAAACTGGGTCCCTCTACACTTGATTTTCTCATTCTTTCCTCCTATAGCACATTGCCTCTCTTGTTAGAAAATCGATCATCTCTTGAACTTCATTGGTAGTGGGTGCTGGCGAGGGGGGGTGGGGTTGCTATGGTTCAAGCACTCAGTGATGACAAAAATGGAACTCAGATCATGAGCTACAGAAAAATCTGTCCCCCTTTTACAAATAAGCTGTTTGTTTTGGTCAAGGACGGGTTTTGGTTTCATGGGATACAACTTTGTTTTCAACGACTCATTAAAGAAAGATGACTTAGTGCCCTGTTTTCTAAATCTAGTCACAGACCACAATCACTTGCAGGAAATGGAATGTTTACTTGAGTTTATTATACAAGGCTCTGGATATGAGCTGTGGGATTTTTACATCTCATAGCAACGGTATTACAATTTATTTACAACTTCATGTTGGCAGCTGCACAAACTCTTATGAAAAAGGACAATCACACCTTGGGGACCAGTAATTATAGGCAAAGGTATAAATTGGGCAAAGCAATGTAAGCATTTGGCACTTAAGTTGAAAAGAATAGAAACGGCTCTGGAAATTGTACAGAAAGCCAGTCTCTTGTTCATTATGAGGCCATGAACTAATTAAACTGAACTTGTCAGAATTGAAGGAGGAATAGATTGAACTGGATTTTGGCACTGACTGATCCCACACTCATGAAAACCAAGTTGTTTTAGTGATGTCATCATTTGGAACTTCTAACTATGATATCACTTTCGACAGAATTAATGTGGAATTAATACCATATGTACAAGCATTAATAGGCACTGACTTTGAACATTCAGTGTATCATTTGAGGTTAGTTTCCAAAGGAAAACTATGGGATATGTCTTCCTAGCATCTCCAGTTATCAGATATCAAACCCAGATTAGACATGATTTCAACACGCTTATTAGAATTCCTCTGAGAAGAATCCATATGTGTTTCTAAAAAATATTTGCATAGGAACATGGTTTAAAACATGTTTTAGTTGTAGTAATATTGAACTATGGGATGAGAAGATTTAAAATTAAATTCACAGTTAAAAGAAACTGCCCAGAGTTTTCTGTAACAAAATTTTGGATTTTAGTTAAAATTAAAACTAAGACGTGAGATGCTCTTATGAGTCAAAGTAGTAAGTTCTAATTTTCCAGAGTTAATGGGCTTTCTCTTCCTTTTTCTCACCAAAGTAGATACTGTTTAGGTGAAATCTATGTTTTTATGTTTATCATGACATGTTCTTTTAAGTCTTGGGGTTGGGTGGGACATAGTAGTTTTCATTCATTAAACAGATATTTATTTAATGCCTTCTATATTCTGGGCATTTAAAATAGCTCTTTAGATACCTTATAATTAATTGCTTACATATGCATAGTAATAAAAAATGTAGAAAGCATTATTGCATACATGCAACACAACAACCTGGGTACGTATGAGTTAACAGATAAGCAAAGGAAGTTGAAGTGAGCTCAAGACACAACCCTGAATAAATGGTGAAACTGGGATTAAACCAGGTATTCTCCTGAAGAGTGTAATGCAACTTCCTTAGTGGGATTCTCTGTGGGACACTTTTTATAGTTTATCTCATTGATCCTCACAACAGTCCACTTCACAGTTAAACAAATTGAGGCCCTTGCTGAATATAGCTGAGAATAACTGAGAATATAACTGAGGGTCTGGCTGAACATAACTGAGAATTGAACTCATCTGTCCAGCACCAATGGCCATGCTTTTTCTAAAAAGGTATGCTGACTGACTATCCTTTCTAAGAAGGTACTCTTCTTGCTTACAGGTAAGAAGTAAATAGATGCAGAAGAAGGAAGAAAAGCTTATGTTCATGGTAGGAAGACAACATGGTGGATTAGGAACCTGTGGTTCTAGTGCTGGCTTGTCCACATGTTCATTGCTTTGTTTTGGCAAATCCCACAGCCTCCTTTTTTTTGCTCCTCCTCTGGGAAGCCAACATCTCCTCACAGGTATTCCTATGGAAACCTAAGCCAACCCCAGTAAGTACTACAAAGTACTGTTTAAATGTTTGCTATTATTACTGTGTTGTGATGTGTTTCTCACTGGGGTAGGTCAATAGTCTTTATGGGTATGAATGATTATTCTACAAAATATACTTGGTTTCTAAGAAAGTTTTGCTATCCAGTGCAACATTTAAACAAGGGATACACTTTCTCTTCATAAAGATTAGAAGGAAGTGGAAAATGGAACCCACAATGCCCAGAAGCATGGACTTTGGAATAAGGCTAGCCCTCCAACTTTGTCAATCACTCGCTATGGTTCTTTGTGAAAGACAAACAAATATTCTAGGCATAAGTTTCCAAAAAGTGAGAAGAAAAATACCTCCCTTTGTGGATTATTGCTATAATGCTAGGGCTGCCATAACAAAGTGCAATAAATTAGGTGGGTTAGAAAAAAGAAATTTATTGTCTCGTAGTTCTAGAAGCTGGAAGTCCAAGATCAAGTAGCTGGCTGGGTTGCTTTCTTCTAACAGTTGTAAGGAAAAATCTGTTCCATTCCTTTTTTCTAGCTTCTGGTGGTTTTCTGGCAATATTTGGTATTCTTTGGCTTGTAGAATCATCACCCCAATCTCTGTCTTCATCTTCACATGATATTTTCCCTGTGTGCGTGTCTGTGTCCAAATTTCCTTTTTTTTTTTTGTAAGGACCTAAGTCACATTGGGTCAGGGCTGACTCTGATGACATCATCTTAGCTAATTATATCTGTAAGGACCCTATATACAAATAAGATCACTGAGGGTTAGGACTGCAACATATAAATTTTGTGTGGGGGGGTGGATAATTCAGGCCATGTCAGTTGTTGCACGGATAAAAATGAGTTAATGCACATAAAATGCCTAGTGGCTGGTGCTCTGCACTAGTAGGACTTCACTCCTGTTGGTTAATGATGCTTTGGAGTTAGGTGAATATAAAATGTGGAACTGATCTCTTTATGGCTCTGTACAGAAACTTTATCACAAGGACCGGAAGCAGTGTCTGTAGTCATTAATTACTGTTTTCTCACAGTTCCCTAGGACTTTGTCCCTAATGTGTGAGTTTTTGAGGGAAGTCTAACCCTTCACACAGACCAATATGTCCTGTCCAGCCACCTGCTTTGGATTCAACTCTTTTGTTCCAGACAACTCTCTTCTTCCAGACAACTCTCAGAGGTTTTGTAACAGATGTATAAAATGTTCCAGGCTACCTTTTCATCATTTATATTAACAAAAAACTTAGATGAAAAGTTTTCCCTAATGCATTCTATACAAAGAGCATATTAGTGTTTCTTTAGAAAGAGCAGGCTAAATTTTACAAAGAAATTACAACATAGATTTAAAAGATAACAACAAAACTAACCACTTGGACACCTAATCTCATGTAGGCATGCCAATATACTAAGTTATTCATACAATATACTAAGTTATTTCATACCCTAAGAGGTAGATATTATCATTTCTATTCCATAGATGAAGAAACTGAGACTTCGATTAAATAGACTATTGAAGATCAATAGCTGGCAACTGGTCAAGGCAGGCCTCATGGTCAGTTGTGTTTGCTCAGTCCACGCTCATTCCACAATCCGATAGAGAAAATGATAGTGTAAATGTTTGCTAGGTGGGAGAAGGAATCCTTGTTCTCTGGGACTCCACCTTCTGCCACTGTCATCAGTGTCTCTGAGTCTCCACTTCCTCATCAGAAAAAGGGAGACAATTAATACCATTTCTTTTTTTTTTTTCAAGGATTGGATATGAGAACCTATGATGTAGAATTTAGCTTATGCTGGAAGCTCAAAACATTTTGTTGAAGCAATAAGACAATGAACAAATGAATGAATGAGTGAGTAAGAAATTGCATAGGAAATCTGTTGAGGACTAAGCATGAGTTCATACGCAAATATCAGGGACAGTGACTGAGCATAGGTGTTAAAATTAATTTTCTTTTACTTTTGAAGATATTTAAAAGGCAGCACCTTCTTCAAAAGAAACCAGTTCCAATATGGTAACACTTACTGACCATTTGCTGTGGATGAAGCAATGTGCTAAATGTTGTAAATGGGGTTGTATTTACTCCCCACAGTGACCCCTTAAGGTAGATGTTACATCCGCGACCAATAACAGGTGAGACCCAGAGAAGTTAAGCAATTTACCTCTGGTTGCCAAGCTTGTACCTGTCACAGCGTCAGAATTCGAATTCAGATAGGCTGGCTGCACAGATGGCTCTCACCTTCCATATTCATGGCCTCTCTAGTAGAAAGATCCACACACCTTAGAACAAGCAATCAAGCTTAGATTCTCGGGTTTGTTTCTTACCAGCTTGTGCAGTATTGAGCAAGATGCTTGAACTCTCTGTGCCTCAGTTTCCTGCTCTCTAAAATGGAGATTGCTATCTACTTCACAAGGATGGAGTGAGAATTAAAGTGAATTAATTCCTATTAAATGCTTAGAATAGTTTCTGGTACATAGTAGGTGCTCAATTAATGTTAACCACCATATATTAATTGTGACTGTTGTGCTATTTAGAGGGTTAAAGTCACAGTGGGACACTAGATAAAGACTTCTAGCCTCATTTTCTATATTATAAAGCTTAGAGTCTCTAGTGAGATCCAAACATTTTAGTATAGGGACAGCTGGCTTGACTCAAAATCTTAGAAACTGGTAACACAAAATAGAATTCTATAAAGAAACAAAGCTGGGCATTTTCCTGATAAATCACATAAGCTCTCCTATTGAAACAAATTTTCATTGCTTCATGTGGTCTTAGGCTTACCGATTCACCTTAAAAATGTTTTGATAATTTTACAATAATAAACATATATTAGCATTTACTATAGTCTAGACACTCTTGAAAGCACTTTGAATGCATTATTATATTTAATTCTTAAAGCAAGTCTTTAAGAATATTTTTATTCTTATATAAATATTCAATATTTTTATATTCTCCATTGTATGGAAGAAGGAACTAAGACACAGAAGGTTTAAATAACTTGCCAAAGTCACTTGGCTGATAAGTGAGAAAGTTAAGATTTGATCCTTAGAAATCTAATTCAAGAACCCATTCATATAACCACTTTGATTAACTATTTCTATAACACTAAGGTTCATATTTATCTAAATGAAAATAGCAAACAAGTTTCTTTCTGATTTTATAAAATCAAAATTATTTTTAATTTCTAAGCTTGGGTAATTCAAGTTTATAATACCAATGGACTATACATGCTACCCCCAAAGTATCTGGTATAAAAAAAATCATGATTTATGATAGTCAAATCATAGTAGTCAAAATAAGGATGTCCAAAGATGTCCACATCTTCATCCCCACAATCTGTTACTTTACATGGAAAACGGGACTTTGAAGATGGGATTAAGTTAAAAATTTTGAGATGAGGAGATTACTCTGGATTATCTGGGTATTCACAATATAATCACAGGGTTGTAATAAGGGGGAGGCGGGAGAGTGAGAGGAGATGTGAGGATAGAAGCAGAGATGAGAGAGAAAGAGAGAGAAAGATTTGAAGATGCTATGCTGCTAGCTTTGAAGATTGAGGAAGGGGCTATGAGCCAAAGAAAGGAAGCTGTCTCAAGAAGTTGGAGCCTCCAGAAGGCATGCAATTCTGCTAACCCATTTTGGACTTCAGAATTGAAAATAATCTTTAAAAAATTATACTGTTTAATCTCCTATATTTGTGGTAATTTGTTATAGTAGAAATGGAAAATAATATATCCCCATATGGCACTATTAGTGGATTTTGTGCTGACTGGATTTTCCTCTTTATCCCCCAACCCCCATGTTTGTTTGTTTGTTTGTTTTTTCCCTTGCTCAAAGGTAAAAGAAAATAAGCCAGCAATTCTACTGCTAAGCATATGGGAAAAAGATGTGAGAATACATGTGTACACAAAAATTGCACACAAATATTTGTAACAGCATTATTTATGAAAACCAAAATGTGGAAACAACCTAAATGTACATCAATTGATGAATGGATAAAAATATGTTATATATACATAATGAGATATTATTCAGTGATAAAAAGAAATTAAGTGCTAATAAACAGACAAATGAATCTTGAAAATATTATACTAAGTGAAGGAAGCCAGTCACATTACATCACACTGTATGCTTTCATTTATATGAAATGTCCAGAATAGGCAAATCTATGGGGACAAAAAAGCATATTAATGGTTTCCAGGGGCTGGCAATAAGGAGTGGGCAGTGGGGAGTGACTACTAATGGGTATGAGGTTTCTTTGGGGGTATTGAAAATGTTCTAAAGTTAGACTGTGGTGATAGTTGTACAACTCTGAATATACTAAAAATTGCTGAAGTGTACACTTTCAAAGAGTGAATTTTATAATATGTGAATAATATCTCAATAAAGATAAGAAAAAAGATAAAGGAGGCAGGTATTTACAAAGTAGGTAACCCATTTTTTTGTTTGACTGGTGTATTAGTAAATGTTCTTCAGAGAAACAGAACATATATATATATATATATATATATATATATATATATATATATATATATATGTATATATATATATAAAATATGCCCTAAATATATAACAATGTTTGTTTCTTTCACTGGTACAGAAGAAAGCAATTTAAGCAAGCTATTTCCTAAAACACATGACCCTGGAAAGCCCAATGCTGTAGTTAAGAAAAGACCATCTATATTATAGAAATACCATTTCTGGTAGTTCTGACATGAGCTAAGCAATAACATCCCAATTTTCAGTGTGAAAAGATGATGCCTTGTTCAAATTCGGATAACCTCCAGCTCGGTATAGAATACATGAAAACCATGTCATCCAAGATTTTACTCACCTGAAGGACCAAAATATTTTTGCTGGCCCCAGTTCACCTTCTTTCATACATTTTACAATGTGTGGTATTTTAATCAGAGTCAACCTGCCACACTTTCAGAATAGAAGCTTTGGAAATGCCCAGTATCTTTTTTCTTTCAGCATTTAACTCTTTAAGAACATATATGCTCCTTCCTTCACTGTATGCCCCACAGAAAATTAAACACTGAAGAGATTCTTGAAAAGTTAGAACTGCACTTAATGCATGCATATCCTAAAAACAAGGAAGGAGATTTTGTCATTAAAAAAAATAAGGCAGGTCTATACTATGCAAGGATGACGTTGTTTATGAAAAGAATAGGGATAATGACTTCATCCGGAGTGCTTTGACGGTAGAACAGAGAAAATATATGGTTGCCAGGGCTTGGGGAAAGAATGGGAGGGTAGGAAAGGTGTCTGCAGCAGCATAAATGGTCTGGGAGACCTTGAAGTTCTGGGCTTGTTTTGAGCCTTCTTGTTAACCGACTCATTGATGGTTTTGATCTTGATTCATCCACTGACCCATGTTCTCAAGCTCACTCTTTCTCAGAAGTGCTCTGCCCGTCCCGAACTCCTTTTGACGACTAGGATTTGATTGGTAGGAATGTGGAGAAACATCATGAGAGTATCACCTCTGGCCTCTCATGTTGCCTCACTCAGCTTTTCCTGAAGGGTTTTCTGATGTTTGAGTCATGAAAGAGAGACTGGACTCACATAGTCTGGTCCCATTCTCCCTCCCTTTCTCTCTTGGAAACCAGATTCCCACTGGGAGAACTTGCTGTCTCTGCTGCTCCAAGCAGGACCATTTTTGCAAAGATTTCCCTACGGCATGGTAGTCCAGCAAAGCTTGTAGTGTGGTGTGCAAGGCTGTATGTAATTTTGGAGTTTATTGTGAGAAGTTTTAGTTTCTCATAGATCTAGTTTTTACTAAAAATAAAGTTGGTGTTTTATCTCCCATCTTCCAATGTCCTAATTTTGTGCACAGTTGCTTTAGAACTCGGGTAAGAAAGAGACATGCTATTTGTCAGGAGCCCTGGAGGACCTTGATCTGCCTCTTGTCTTTAACCTGATTATTCTATTCTCAGCACATTTACCTCATAGTGTCCATTCCTGGCACAAAACTCTGCAAAATTGGATGATGTGCACATTTTAGGAAGAATTGTCTAACAGGTATGTGATCGTGGCCCTTTGATTCATTGTCATTTATTTCTGTCTTTTAAAAATCAGGATTTAAACTGGACACTTGTTCTAATAAAAATATAAATTTGGGAAGCCCATTAATGAATCTAGTTGGTCATTCTATGAATATGAACATTTATTAAGCACTTACAACATGCCATAGATTGAGCATAGAATGTAGTCCTGGTCCTCAAAGTTCTGCCATTCTAATGGGAGTTACAGTACCCCAAAGTGATGATTATACCAAGGTTATAAGCTCAGAGATAGATGCATGGAGAACACTCTATCAAAAATGGTATGGTCAAAATGATGTAACAAGGTTCTTCTATTCCAGTTGTAGGCATATTTGGCCTAAAAATATGTGTCATAACCTACCATAAATCAGAACAACCTAATTCTTGAATTGTAAAATATGATCAGAACTAGAATGATGGAAGCCTCTTTAACAGTATGGATTTTGTTTTATTATTATTATTATTATTATTTTCCTTCACCTTAGGAGCATACTTGGCACATAACAGGATATGTATATTTTGTTTCATCCATTCATCCATATTTTTCACAAGTATCTGAGTGTACCCTGAAAACTTCTCAGTATATAGTTAAAAGTGACAGAGCATCTGGTTTTATGGAGTTTATTAATGCTAGACTTCTAAAAAACCCCTTTATTTAAATGCATTCACATTTTAATGCACACTCCTGAATACTTACTGCTATAAATTATATACAATATAGTTACATATTATAAATATCACTTAATGTTTCTGTGACTCCCCTCCCATAGGATGTTTATATCTCCCTTTTAAATTATTATTTTTATTTCCAATTCCTTGATGTAAAGTTTCACATATAAGAGGGGGAATAACCACAGAATGCTGATGGTCTAGCCTCTAGTCCTAGACCCAAACCAAGGAAAAACTAAGTTAAATATTATTTAGACAAGATTCTAGAAGCATATTTAACATTTCTGAAAAGTAAATTAAATTTCAATAGAAAAGATATAAGTAAATACATTTAATTTTATTGTTTAGATTGTTTCAGACTAGGAGTCAATAATAATTTTCATAAAAGAGCTACCAAGGGTTAAATCCCTTCCACTGAGTTGAATCTCTAGGTGATAATTGCCAGTGGGAGGCTCAAATCTCTGGACAGCTTCACTACCATATTTGAGGCTTTTTTTCTCTGTGACAGGTGAGTCTGATGAGGGTGGACATATTCTTGCACAGGCTGCAATGATTTTTAAGGGAAGACTTTGATCTCCCCTCACTAAGGAGGTTCCACTTTTGACACCCCCTCTCCCTGACCTGACCTAGATGCAGCTCTTTGTAGTCAGTCCTCCTACTGGGCCACTTCCCAGGGTGTGAGAGGCCTCTAGTAGAGTTGGTCAAAATCAGTTCTAGGTTGTTTATCCCTCTTTTTTGGGGGGTAGGGGATACTAGAGGATGGACACTTTTATTTTAAATCCCCAAAACAAGATGGGTTGTTACAGCCAATTGTTTTCAGACAAAGATGTCTTCTCTTAAGTTCACCTTTCTAAGAAAAGTCACCCTTAAAGATGGCAAGATGCATTAACCCTTCTGAGGGATGGGATGATGGGTGAAGGGATGTCAGGGAGGGAGGTTGGAAAGAAGGGAACTGGGAAAGAGCAGGTAGGATTAGTATTGGTTCAGAGGGAGGACATGTCTTTATATGAGACAGAAGGGAAGATGGAAAACAGACAAAGACATAGAAATACAAAGCAGAGAGACAAGTCGGAGATTACTTTTTTCTGTAGACTAAAGTAATTGTGAAGTACTTAGGTTCAGATTTGTGTCAGCTGCTAAAATAATGCTGTGTAACAAATTTCCCCAAAACTCAGTAGAATACAACAATAAATATTTATTTCTAGCTCATTAGCAGGGATCAGATTATCTAGGATGGTCCTGGCAGGGCTTGACTGGACTCACTCATGAGTCTGCAGTTTGTCTTGGCTTGCTCATGTGTCTGTAGGCTGGCTCTGCTCCACTTGTTCCTCATCTTCTCATGGGGCTGGTGGACTGAACTGCGCATATCTTTTGCACAGCTAGAGAAGAAATCAGGAGAAGCAACCTCAATTGTACAAGCCTTTTTTTGAGCCTGCTGGTATCATACTCATCAACATCACATTGCCCCAAAGCAAGGCCATTGTGGGATATACTCTGAGCCTACATGGCATGGATATGGGGCTTGGAAGAATTGGGACCATTCTGCTGCTCTACCAAAACATTGTTTACTCTTACCTGTCCTCTGCCCTATCTCCAAAAGCTCTTAGTAATTTTGACACTTAAAAAATATAGCAATGTTACTACATTGATATTAATTCCTAGAGTTTGAGAATTCTCAAAATAATCTTCTAGCCACTAATCACACAGCAAAGTAAAGAATGTTCTATTTAAAGGGGACCTTAGAGCCTATTGATTTCCATCGGTTTATGTTACAGATGGGGAAACTGAAGACAGGAGAGATGATTAGTGGGAGAGCTGGTATTAGAATGTGAATTCCAGTCCATTAAACATTCCACTTGATTTTGGACTCTATGCAGCTCTGTAATGGCAGAAAGAATTAGGACCCCATTTTACAGATTGTTAGCTAAGAGATAAAGTTACATCCCAGGGATCAGATAGCCATTCTGGGCCTCTCCATTTTATTTGACCAGTTGTACATTCTGTGTTCCTTCTCTCACCATAGTGCACTGAGCTAATTTTGAAGGAGGAAGAAGTGAACGTTCATTTGGAAGCCACAATACAGTGAAACCGAGGTGTGATGCAGAACTTACAAATTAGATATTAGCTTGTAATATGACCTGGCCATGAGGAAAGCCTACACTGGGGGGACCAGCCTGTGCTAGGAGTCGAGCTTCAGGAAGGGGAATTATTCCCTTTATATGGCATTGGTGAGACTGCACCTGGAAAACAGACCCCTGCTCCAGGTACCCAGGCCATGTGGATGGGGAGAAGGAAACTGTGATTCATTTGTAGCTGGAGGAAATGACCTAGGGGGGAGAGATTAAAGAGTTTAATGGGCTTGCCTTCCTCCTCAACAAGGGACCCCTGAGAGTTGAGAGGCCTGGTGGCTGGTCTACTGTTCGAGGCCTTTGGGTCTTTGTGGTAGAAGGTCCTACAAGATCTGGCCCTACTGTTCCAGTCCCACTTCATGTCCCACCATCCCCTCTTTTTATGTTTCTTTCCCCTGTCTGGATTCTTAGCTTCTCAGATTTTGCAAAATCTTTCCTACATTTGGGCTTTTGTACCTATATCTCCTTTTTTCCCACCAACTGCCTCCTGCCATCCCTTTTCCATATCAACCACAATGTCACTTTCCCAGTGAGAATTGTCTGGACTCCCTAGCAGGGTGAGGGCTTCCTGTTACCTGTTCTACTAACACCTGCATATGTCACCTTCAGTGGCTTACTCAGGGTGTTTCTTATGGTATCAGAAGCTGTGTCTATTCTGTCCACTGTTGTATTATATCCCTGGCACATTGAAAGTGTCAATAAATATCTGCCAAGGGAATGAAGAGTAATCAGCAGCTGGGTGGTGGCAGTTCATCAGTCCTTTGGGCTTTTGCTTGTGCTGAGTTACCTGCTTGGGATGCACTGCTTTGTTCTTGGACCTGTCCAAAGACAGCAAGAGGAACACTGGGTGAAGATACAGAAAATGTGACTCCAGTTCTGTCTCTCCTGCTTATCAGTCACATGATCGAAGGGAAATCACTGACCCTCTCCAAGCCTTGGTAAAATAGAGATAGTAATGCCTTTCCTGCAGGGATGTGAAGATTAAATGCAAAATCCCTTCACAACTTTAAATGGTTTTTAAAACACATCTTAAATGGTTAATTGCATGTTCACAAATACAAGGTCAGACTTACTTCTACTGTTCTTTACCAGTTATGTCACAATTTCTTTGAACATTTGTTTCTTCTCTTGAGATATGGAATGATCATAACTGTTCCACATCCAGAGCTCTGGGGTCTGGGGAAGAGAAGTGGGGCAGATGGAAGATGGTGGTGAGAACATGGTCAGAATGGACAGGGGTACCACACCCTCCCCACCAGGCTCTATGCCTCCCCTTCTCTCATTGGATTGACATGACTTGTAAGGTACAGAGATCCCCATGTATTCAGGGATGTAGAACTGGCAAATCCACTTAATTAAATGCAAATTGAATTTCTTCAATAGAGTATATGAGGACTGGTGGGGAGGGTCTCAGAGTCAGCAGTTTTCATCACTTTTGCAGCTGCTTGTTACTCACATGTCAGGTAGCACCGCCAACCCCCGCCCTGGGTGGCAGTGCCTTGCACATAGTAACTGTCATCTGTATTTGGTAAGAAGAAAGAAATAATTGCCATTTAAAACAAAAACTGATTCTAGCCTCATTCACTCCTCAAGGAGTGTTCAAATTAATTCAAGCTCAGGAGCATGATTATCTTACTCAGGAAAGCATATTGGTAAGTGGGTCAGGCTGAGAGAAAGACTTGTGGACTTGTTCTGCATCGAGGCATGTGGTTGAAAGCATGGATCCTGAGTCATACAGCTGGGGGTTGAATGTTGGGGCCACTTCTCAGCAGCGAGGCCCTCAGGCTCTCAGTTTATGGTTTTCTTGTCTTGGATATGGGATGGGAATTGTTCCTGCCTCAGTGGATTCTTGTGAGGATTACCTGAGGTAAATAACTAAAGAGTTTATATAAGTACCTGGCAAGCAGTGATTGAACGATAGATATTAGTCTTTTTTTTTTTTTGTAATTACAATCGATCCTCATTATTCATGCGTTCCGTATTTGCATATTAACCTACCTGCTAAAGTGTACTATAACACCAAAATCAATACAGTAGGAACGCTACATACAAACGAGTTCCATTCTGAGAGTGCGTTCATTAGTCCAATTTGTAGGTAAGTTTGCATAGGTACCCAACTAATACAATCAGCTATATAGTACTGTACTGTATTTTTTTAACATCTTTATTGGAGTATAATTGCTTTACAATGGTGTTAGTTTCTGCTTTATAACAAGGTGAATCAGTTATACATATACATATATCCCCATATCTCTTCCCTCTTGAATCTCCCTCCCTCCCACACTCCCTATCCCACCCCTCTAGGCGGTCACAAACCACTGAGGTGATCTTCCTGTGCTACGTGGCTGCTTCCCACTAGCTATCTATTTTACGTTTGGTAGTGCATATATGTCCATGCTTCTCTCTCACTTTGTCTCAGTTTACCCTTCCCCTTCCCCATATCCTCAAATCCATTCTCTAGTAGGTCTGTGTCTTTATTCCCTCTTGCCCCTAGGTTCTTCATGACCATTTCTTTTTTCTTAGATTCCATATATATATGTGTTTTTCTCTTTCTGACTTACTTCACTCTGTATGACAGACTCTAGGTCCATCCACCTCATTACAAATAACTCAGTTTCATCTCTTTTTATGACTGAGTTATATTCCATTGTATATATGTGCCACATCTTCTTTATCCATTCATCTGTTGATGGACACTTAGGCAACTTCCATGTCCTGGCTATTGTAAATAGAGATGCAGTGAACATTGTGGTACATGACTCTTTTTGAATTATGGTTTTCTCAGGGTATATGCCCAGTAGTGGGATTGCTGGGTCGTATGGTCATTCTACTTTTAGTTTTTTAAGGAACCTCCATACTGTTCTCCATAGTGGCTGTATCAATTTACATTCCGACCAACAGTGCAAGAGGGTTCCCTTTTCTCCACACCTTCTCCAGCATTTATTGTTTGTAGATTTTTTGATGATGACCATTCTGACCCGTGTGAGATAATATCGCATTGTAGTTTTGATTTTCATTTCTCTAATGATTAGTGATGTTGAGCAACCTTTCATGTGTTTGTTGGCAATCTGTATATCTTCTTTGGAGAAATGTCTATTTAGGTCTTCTGTCCATTTTTGGATTGGGTTGTTTCTTTTTTGATATTGAGCTGCATGAGCTGCTTGTAAAGTTTAGAGATTAATCCTTTGTCAGTTGCTTCATTTGCAAATATTTTCTCCCATTCTGAGGGTTGTCTTTTGGTCTTCTTTATGGTTTCCTTTGCTGTGCAAAAGCTTTTAAGTTTCATTAGGTCCCATTTGTTTATTTTGGTTTTTATTTTCATTCCTCTAGGAGGTGTGTCAAAAAGGATCTTGCTGTGATTTATGTCATGGAGTGTTTTGCCTATGTTTTCCTCTAAGAGTTTAATAGTGTCTGGCCTTACATACTTTAACACAAATAATACATAAAAAATGAACAAACACAAAAAATAAAGAAAACATTTTTAGTCTTACAGTACAGTACCTTGAAAAGTATAGTAGTACACTACAACAGCTGGCATACAGGGGCTGGCATCGAGTGAACAGGCAAGGCGAGTTACTGACTGGAGGAGCGAGAGGAGGTGGAAGTTGGTAGAGCTGAAAGATCATCAGCAATAGGAGATGAAGGCAAGCTGCAATTTCACTCACGCCTGACGTTAATGGCACAGGTTCTGGCTCCTTGCTGTATTCAATTCTATCTACCCTCTTGAAAAAGTGATCTAGTGATATCTGGGTAGTAGCTCTTTTTTTATCCTCATAGATGACACAGTGGCACTGGATTGAATTCCAAACAGCCACTGCAACCTTCGTGTGCGGTTTTACGTTCCAGTCCTGTTCCTCAAAAACTAACAGTACAACTTCAACTAAAGAAAATCCCCTTGCCATTTCCTGTGTCATGAATCATTTTGGTTCTTCAGTTACTTCTTCCTCTCGTCTCTCTTCCTCCTTTCTCTGGGGCTCCAATTCCAACAGATCTTCTTTAATAAGCTCTTCGTGTTGCACAGCAAGGAGTTCAATGAAGTCATCCTCTTGCAGACCTAGCTTTAAATAAAGATACTGTACTACTGTACGCTATACAGTATTGTACAGTAAAGTACAGAAAAGCACAATCACTTGTAGAGGATGCACACATGTGACAATGTACACCAGACATGTGAACTAACTTACATGATTGGACATGCGAACGCATATTGGTGTCTTTGAAAGTTCACCACTTGAAGGATTGTATGTAGGGGACTTACTGTACTCACGGTGCTTTCACAGTCATTTGTGAAGGTACGCAGAATGGTGACAAGTTTGAGTCACCTCTCATGCACATTTCCAAGTGAGGTCGAACAAAGCTCTGCTTTCTTGTTCCAGATCGTACTGTAGACAAGTGTCCTTCCCACAGTCTATTCAGTGCTATGCTTTTCCTGTTTTTGTGTTTTTTCTTGGTTTTAGCTGTTTAAATGGACCCCCAAACTTAGTGCTCAAGTGCTGTCTAGTGTTTCAAAGTGCAAGAAGAATGATGTGGCTTACAGAGAAAATACATGTGTTAGATAAACTTCATTCAGGTTTGTTTATAGTGTTGTTGGCTGTGAGTTCAATGTTAATGAAAAAAACAACATATATTAAATAAGGTGTCTTTAAATAGAGACACATATAAAAGAAATCCATGTATGAATCAGTTGATGAAAATTTTGTGACCAGAGGCTTATAGGAACATAACCCTGTATTTGCCCTAGGAGTGATGGCTCAGTTCAATAAATCAGTCTTTGTAGTAATTTTATAAAACATAGCTACCACAAATAATGAACATCTACTGTATTTTGATATCCATTCTCCCAAGAAAAGAATTGAGTAGTTGGAGTTTGAAAGAATGAGGAAGATATAAGAGTGATCTCCCTCTCTCTCTGTCTCTCTCTCAAAATATAGATAGATGCAGATCCCAAGAATGGATGGGAGCCCACAGAAGGATGCAGACTATGAAAATTCACTCTGACTGGGAATGGTCCATACGTGAAGAAAATTATCTTTATTTTGGTGAGACGGTAATCAATTCTGACCAGCAACAGTTTCTCCTGGCCCCCACCTCTGGTTAGGAATCAGCCTGTTTCTCCTAGAAAGTAAATGCACCAAGTTGGTTTGTAGTTAATACAGACCCTGACATCCTGCTGCTTTCTGATACAAGTGTAGTCTGATCCATACTCATAGTTCCCTTTAGAAAATTGGTGGAAATGAAAGCAGGTTTTGCCTGCATATTCTTACATTGGCTTTAGCATTTGATAGGTGAAATGGTTGTATTCATGCTAGTTATTCATCCCATCCAGTTGAATGACCTAAGGAAAACAATGACTACATGTTTCTGCTAAGTCCCTTCACTTAAACTAAAGAACAGACCTATTTGTTGTTTCTGCTCAACATCATTATGTAGGGTCATTTTCTTCAGACATTAGTGAACCTCTAGCAATTTCTGTCTAAGGATTGTACTGTCTGAAACAGACTCTAAAGTGCCTTGGGGACTTGAAAAGAAAATGTGACCCTAGAAACTAAGAATGCTTGGGGATGTTCATATTGGGCCCTCAAGTTGGAGCCATCTTGGTTGCTAATGCTATTTTATATATTGCAAATAATTGTGATTTTTTGGTTTGAGGCCAGCAACAGAAATGCAAATGCTGAGCTCCTAAATTAATCTTAGTTCACAATTCCCTCCCACCAGACATTTTCTTTCTTCCCCTTTGTGCCCATCCCAGACTGTATTTCATTTATTCATTCCCTCTTACCTCTGTTGAGAATTTATTATATAGAATGAGCTCTAAATAGCTTGGTGCTGAGGGGACAGAGTCCTACCATATAGAGACAGTTTTATTCAGTATAGTTATTTTATCTTAGGTCTACTAGAAGTTTTCTCTACGTCTTCATCCATTCTGCATTCTTCCCCTCTTACCTCATTTAGTAACTATTGGTCAAGTGACTTTGCAATGAGAGAGAGTAGGGTTAGACAATTAAATGTCAATCGTATACACACTGCTATTTTTAAAACAGATAACCAACAAGGACCTACTGATAGAACAGGGAACTCTGCTCAATATTATGTAATAGCCTAAATGGAAAAAAGAATCTAAAAAACAATAGATACATGTATATGTATAACTGAAACACTTTGCAGTACACCTGAAAATAGCACAAATTATTAATCAACTACCCTCCAATATAAAATAAAGTTTTTTTAAACAGTCAATAATGACAGCCTCTGTCTTCCAGTAATCCACAGTCTAGTGAATTTGCCTCTTATTCCTTCAAATAACACCCTAGTCTTTGTATTTTATTCTTCTTAACTATACATTTTCATGTGTGAGCATCTCTTGATTTTTTTTAACATCTTTATTGAAGTATGATTGCTTTACAATGATGTGTCAGTTTCTGTGTTATAACAAAGTGATTCAGCTATACATATACATATATCCCCATATCTCCTCCTTCTTGAGTCTCCCTCCCACCCTCCCTATCCCAGCCCTCTAGGTGGT
Organism: Hyperoodon ampullatus; assembly: GCF_949752795.1. Classification (NCBI taxonomy): domain Eukaryota; kingdom Metazoa; phylum Chordata; class Mammalia; order Artiodactyla; family Ziphiidae; genus Hyperoodon; species Hyperoodon ampullatus. Next base: position 165,317,926 of record NC_136914.1, on the reverse strand, counting down.
CATAAAGCAATGAGCTGATCTCCCTGTGCTATGCGGCTGCTTCCCACTAGCTATCTATTTTACATTTCGTAGTGTACATATGTCCATGCCGCTCTCCCACTTTATCTCAGCTTACACTTCTCCCTCCCCATGTCTTCAAGTCCATTCTCTATGTCTGCATCTTTATTCTGGTCCTGCACTTAGGTTCTTCAGAAACATTTTTGTTTTTTATAATTCCACATATATGTGTTAGTATCCGGTATTTGTTTTACTCTTTCTGACATACTTCACTCTGTATGACAGACTCTAGGTCCATCTACCTCATTACAAATAACTCAGTTTCGTCTCATTTTATGGCTGGGTTATATTCCATTGTATATATGTGCCACATCTTCTTTATCCATTCATCTGTTGATGGACACTTAGGCAGCTTCCATGTCCTGGCTATTGTAAATAGAGATGCAGTGAACATTGTGGTACATGACTCTTTTTGAATTATGGTTTTCTCAGGGTATATGCCCAGTAGTGGGATTGCTGAGTCATAAGGTAGTTCTATTTTTAGTTTTTTAAGGAACCTCCATACTGTTCTCCATAGTGGCTGTATCAATTTAAAATCCCACCAGCAGTGCAAGAGGGTTCCACCCACTCCAGCATTTATTGTTTGTAAATGTGTTGATGATGGCCATTCTGACCCGTGTGAGGTGATATCTCATTGTAGTTTTCATTTGCATTTCTCTAATGATTAGTGATGTTGAGCATCTGTTCACATGTTTGATGGCAATCTGTACATATTCTTTGGAGAAATGTCTATTTAGGTCTTCTGCCTATTTTTGGATTGGCTTTCTGTTTTTTGATATTGAGCTGTGTGAACTGCTTGTAAATTTTGGAGATTAATCTTTTGTCAGTTGCTTCGTTGGCAAATAATTTCTCCAATTCTGAGGGTTGTCTTTTCGTCTTGTTTAGGTTTTCCTTTGTTGTGCAAAAGCTTTTAAGTTTCATTAGGTCCCATTTATTTATTTTTGTTTTTATTTCCATTTCTCTAGGAGGTGGGTAAAAAATCATCTTGCTGTGATTTAAGTCATAGAGTGTTCTGCCTGTGTTTTCCTCTAAGAGTTTTATAATGTCTGGCCTTACATTTATGTCTCTAATCCATTTTGAGTTTTTTTGTGTGTATGGTGTTACAGAGTGTTCTAATTTCATTCTTTTATATGTAGCTGTCCAGTTTTGCCAACACCACTTATTGAAGAGGCTGTCTTTTCTCCATTGTATATTTCTGCCTGCTTTATCAAACATAAGGTGACCATATGTGCGTGGATATTTCTCTGGGTTTTCTATCCTATTCCATTGATTTATATTTCTGTTTTTCTGCCAGTACCATAATGTCTTGATTACTGTAGCTTTGTAGTATAGTCTGAAGTATGGGAGGCTGATTCCTCCAACTCCATTTTTATTCTCAAGATTGTTTTGGTTATTTGGGGTCTTTTGTGCTTCCATACACATTGTGAATTTTTTTGCCCTAGTTCTGTGAAAAATGCCATTGTTAGTTTGATAGGGATTGCATTGAATCTGTAGATTGCTTTGCACAGTATAGTCATTTTCACAGCATTGATTCTTCCAATCCAAGAACATGGTATAACTCTCTATCTCCTTGTATCATCTTTAATTTCTTTCATCATTGTCTTATACTTTTCTGCATACAGGACTTTTGTCTCCTTAGGTAGGTTTATTCCTAGGTATTTCATTCTTTTTTTTTTTTTTTTTTTGCAACGGTAAATGGGAGTGGTTTCTTAAATTCTCTTTCAGATTTTCATCATTAGTGTATAGGAATGCAAGAGATTTCTGTGCATTAATTTTGTATCCTGCCACTTTACCAAATTCATTGATTGGCTCTAGTAGTTTTCTGGTAGCATCTTTAGGATTCTCTATGTATAGTATCATGTCATCTGCAAAGAGTGACAGCTTTACTTCTTCCTTTCTGATTTGAATTCCTTTTATTTATTTTGCTTCTCTGAATGCTGTGGCTAAAACTTCCAAAACTATGTTGAATAAGAGTGGTGAGAGTGGGCAACCTTGTCTTGCTCCTGATCTTAGTGGAAACGGTTTCAGTTTTTCAACATTGAGGACATGTTGGCTATGGTTTTGTCATATATCACCTTTATTATATTGAGGAAAGTTCCCTCTGTGCCTATTATCTGGAGGGTTTTTATCATAAATGGGTGTTGAATATTGTCAAAAGCTTTTTCTGCATCTATTGAGATGATCATATGTTTTTTTCCCTTCTATTTGATAATATGGTTTATCACATTGATTGATTTATGCATATTGAAGAATCCTTGGATTCCTGGGGTAAACCCCACTTGATCATAGAGTATGATCCTTTTAATGTGGTGTTGTATTCTGTTTGCTAGTATTTTGTTGGGGCTTTTTGTATCTATGTTCATCAGTGATTTGGGCCTGTAATCTTTTTCCTTTTTGATGCGTTTGGTTTTGTAATCAGGCTGATGGTGGCCTCATAGAAAGAGTTTGGGAGTGTTCCTGCCTATTATGGAAGAGTTTGAGAAGGATAGGTGTTAGTTCTTCTCTAAATATTTGATAGAATTTGACTCTGAAGACATCTGGTCCTGGGCTTTTGTTTGTTGGAAGTGTTTTAATCACAGTCTCAATATCAGTGCCCATGATTTGTCTGTTTATATTTTCTTTTTCTTCCTGGTTCAGTTGCAGAAGGTTGTGCTTTTCTAAGAATTTTTCCATTTCTTCCAGGTGTCCGTTTTATTGGCATATAGGTGCTTTTGGTAATCTCTCATGATCCTTTGTATTTCTGCAGTGTCGGTTGTTACTTCTCCTTTTTCATTTCTAATTCTATTGATTTGAATCTTCCTTTTTTTCTTAATGAGTCTCGCTAATAGTTTATCAATTTTGTTTATCTTCTCAAAGACGCAGCTTTTAATTTTATTGATCTTTGCTATTTTTTCTTTCATTGCTTTGTCATTTATTTCTTATCTGATCTTTATGATTTCTTTCCTTCTGCTAAATTTGGGTTTATTTTGTTCTTCTTTCTCTAATTGTTAAAGATATAAGGTTAGGTTGTTTATTTGAGATGTTTCTTTTTTTTTTGAGGTAGGCTTATATTTCTATAAACTTCCCCCATAGAACTGCTTTTGCTGCATCCCATAGGTTTTGGGCCATCGTGATTTCATTGTCATTTGTTTCTAGGTATTTTTTGATTCCCACTTTGATTTCTTCAGTGATCTCTTGGTTATTTAGTCGTGTATTGTTCAGCTTCCACGTGTTTGTATTTTTTCGTTTGTTTTTTCCTGTAATTGCTATCTAGTCTGATACCATTGTGGTTGGAAAAGATAATTAATATGATTTCAATTTTCTTAAATTTACCAAGGTTTGATTTGTGACCCAAGATAGGATCTCTCCTTGAGAATGTACCATTAGCACGTGAGAAGAAAATTTATTCCTTTGTTTTTGGATGGAATGTCCTATAAATATCAGTTAAGTCCATCTTATTTAATGTATCATTTGAAGATTGTTTTTCCTTATTTATTTTCATTTTAGATAATCTGTCCATTAGTGAAAGTGTGGTGTTAAAGTCCCCTAATATAATTGTGTTACAGTCGATTTCCCCTTTTTTAGCTGTTAGCATTTGCCTTATGTATTGAGGTGTTCCTATATTGGGTGCATAAATATTTACAATTGTTATATCTTCTTCTTGGATTGATCCCTTGATCATTATGCAGTGTCCTTCTTTGTCTCTTGTAATAATCTTTATTTTAAAGTCTATTTTGTCCAATACAAGAATTGCTACTACAGCTTCTGTTGATTTCCATCTGCATGGAATATCTTTTTCCATCCCCTCACTTTCAGTCTGTATGTGCTCCTAGGTCTGAAGTGGGTCTCCTGTAGACCACATATATATGGGTCTTGTTTTTATATCCATTCAGCTAGCCTGTGTCTTCTGGTGGAGCATTTAATCAATTTACATCTAAAATAATTATGAATATGTATATTCATATTACCATTTTCTTAATTGTTTTGGGTATGTTTTTGTAGGTGTTTTCCTTCTCTTGTGTTTCCTGCTTAAAGAAGTTCTTTTAGCATTTGTTGTAAAGCTGATTTGGTGGTGCTGAATTCTCTTAGCCTGTGTTTGTCTGTAAAGCTTTTAATTTCTCCATCAAATCTGAATGAGATCCTTGCTGCATAGAGTAATCCTGGTTGTAGGTTTTTCCCTTTCACCACTTTAAATATGTCCTGCCACTCCCTTCTGGCTTGCAGAGTTTCTGCTGAAAGATCAGCTGTTAACCTTATGGGGATTCCCTTGTATGTAATTTGCTGCTTTTCCCTTGCTGCTTTTAATATTTTGTCTTTGTATTTAATTTTTGATAGTTTGATTAATATGTCTTGGTGTGTTTCTTCTTGGATTTATCCTGTATGAAACTCTCTGCAGTTCCTGTAGTTGACTGACTATTTCCTTTCCCTTGTTAGGGAATTTTCCACTATAATCTCCTCAAATATTTTCTCAGTCCCTTCCTTTTTCTCTTCTTGTTCTGGGACCCCTATAATTCGAGTGTTGGTGCATTTCATGTTGTCCCAGAGGTCTCTGATATTGTCCATAATTCTTTTCACTCTTTTTTCTTTTTTGTGCTCTGTGACAATTATTTCCACTATTTTATCTTCCAGGTCACTTATCCGTTCTTCTGCCTCTGTTATTCTGCTATTGATTTCTGCTAGAGAATTTTTAATATCATTTATTGTGTTGTTCATCATTGTTTGTTTGCTCTTTAGTTCTTCTATGTCCTTGTTAAACATTTCTTGTATTTTCTCCATTCTATTTCCATGATTTTGCATCACCTTTACTATCATTACTCTGAATTATTTTTCAGGTTGACTGCCTATTTCTCTTCATTTGTTTTGCTTCATTTGCTGTGTGTTTCTCTGTCTTCTCATTTTGTTTAACTTACTGTGTTTGTGATCTCCTTTTCACAGGGTGCAGGTTCATAGTACCCGTTGTTTTTGTTTCTGCCCCCAGTGGGTAATGTTGGTTCAGTGATTTGTTTAGGCTTCCTGGTGGAGGGGACTGGTGCCTGTGTTTTGGTGTTTGAGGCTGGATCTTTTCTTTCTGATGAACAGTATCATATCCAGTGGTGTGGTTTGGGGGTGTCCATGACCTATTTTGATTTTAGACAGCATCTCTGCTAATGGGTGGTGTTGTGTTCCTGTCTTGCTTGTTGTTTGGCATAAGGTGTCCTGCACTGTAGCTTGCTGGTCTTTGAGTGCAGTTGGGTCTTATCATTGAGATGGAGATCTCTGGGAGAGCTTTCACCATTTGATATTATGTGGAGCCAGGAGGTTTCTTGTAGACCAATTTCCTGAACTCGTCATTCCCACCTCAGAGGCACAGGCCTGACACCAGACTGGAGCACCAAGACCCTGTCAGCCACACAGCTCACCCTTTGGACAGCCAACAGGATCTCAAATTACAAGAAGGCCTTTTCAGGGACAAGTTGCCCATCATTTCAAATTTAGCTGCATGTCCTTTTCCCATTCTGGAGGTCAGAAGTCCTAAAAATCAAGCTGTTATCAGGACTGTATTCCTTCTGGAAGCCCTAGGGGAGAATTCCTTTCCTTGTCTTTTCCATGGCCCTATTTTTAGAAGTACAATTTTTATGAACAGTTTTACAAATTGAAAGCTCTGATTAGACTCCTATATCTCTTTTCCAGTAAAGAGAGGATGGAGAGAGAAGCAGATCTTTTATTCAGATTGGTCCTATCATAAAACCACTTGTAGAGTAGAGCTGAGATCTCTTATATGGCAGGGAAGGCAGAGGCAGGTTCACCATTTCCAGGCACAGATTATTCAAACACCTTAAATGCCAGGAAAGTGGTGGTGATCATACTCACAGAACTGGGACCCATTACCAAGAAGCCTCGGACCTCCATCTCTTGACTTTTGTAATTATTTCTCATCTCTTTCCTCCACTCTCTGCCTAGGCAATTTCAATCCACTTCCATGGCTTGTATTATCAGTCCTTTAATCCAAATACACCCCTTTAATCCTGACCTCTGTCTTTGCCAAGGCCTGGATCTGTATTTCCATCTCTCTGTTGTACATTTTTCCTTGGGTAAGACCAACAAATTACTACATGCTGTGCTCCTTATGAAGAAGGGGATTAGGAAGGAGACTACTAATTGAATGACAAACCAAGTTCATGATACATGACTTTAAGAAACTGTAGGAAATTTAACAGTCTAAGAATTCCATTGTTTTTATAAATTATTTCAGTAATGTAAGTATTTGGGAAGACACAGGAAAACATGAATTAAAATGGGATTTTTATGATGAGTAATAAAAAAATTGCTGGTGTTTTGGTTTTCTTAAACAATTACTCTAAGTCAAAGAAGTGGATACATTTAAGAACAAACAAAAACTTTGAGCCCAACATTCCTTCCAAAGGAAAAATGAAAATTTCAAAGTGAGTACACTAAAGCCTTCCATTGTGTATTAAGTATATTTCTATAATCCCACTATCAGAGAGCTTATAGTAAATTCTTGTGTTTGATCTAAAGATTTCAGATAAATGACTCAACAAGTTTAAATTGAAATCTTTATCCACCCCCTCCTTACATGCACCTGTTTTTTCTCCTCTTCTCACAGTCTTAGTTGATGGCACCATAAAAGTAATATATGTACATTCTTTGAAAAACTGAATGTCACTAGTAAGTAAAAAATTAACACCATTCCCTATTCCTTCCAGAGTCCCACTCCTTAGCAGGATTGTTTATGTTTGTATTTCTTCTAATTGTTACTAAAATAAATTGAATGATTTATTTTTACATATTTCTCTGTTGACTCTTTGCTGAGAAAATTTAAGACTTTGGGTCACATGCACTATCCCCAGTTTTGTTGAATGTTATAATTAAAATTGTACTTCTTGTTCCACAAAATTGAGAGAGTATTTCTTAATGTTCCACCATTTATAATGAGGAAATTAAAGCTTAACACACGCTTGACCTCCTTTCTTCCTTGTACCTCTCAAATTGTGTCAACTGTGTAATTCTTATCCAATATCAGAGTTTTAACATTCACATCCTGTTTTATGATTACATCTGAGTATTTTTACTTTTTCTAAAATTGATTCTAAATATTTGAAAGCAAACAATTAGCCTTTACAGTATAATGACAGTGTCAACATAATAACAGTAACCATTCCATAGAGCCAAGTGTTAGTGTTAGATTCAGAGTGAAGGAAATGTAATTCTAAGTTATTGAGAATCAACAGAGAATGCTTCCAAAGTTAAGTTTAAATAAAGTCTCTTCTATTTTGATTGCTCCATATCATACCACATTTTAATTCACTTTATACTTAAACCATGATATTCTCATACATCTTTTAATTTTTCTTGGTGTTTCTAATTGTTTTCTTTCATTTGCTGACAAAAGAACCATATACTTTCTTTACATTTCCATAGAATTTCCTGGCTTTTTAATCATATTCTTTGTTTTATAAAGTCTACTTTCTTCTTAAAGATAAAACTATTAAAGTGCTCTGAATTGTTTTCAAATTGGGACTTAGTACTTTATAAGCACGGCTATTTTTCCAGATTTTTTTCCCCATTATATGCTTGTATTAATCAGGGGAGGTTTAATACTGTAATATCTCCAAATTTCAAGGCTTGATTTTATTGAAATGCATTCTGCTCTCACATCCCAGTTCAATTGGGTCTAAAAGGGAGCTCTACTTCCTGCAGACACTGTGGAAACAGACCTTTTCATGAGGTGTCTCAGCTCTCTTCTAGGTTTTGGACTCCTCTGCAGTTAGCCAGTGGCTAGTCAAAGGTTGCAATAGGGAAAACACACATGTGCTTTTAATCTCTTTGGGCCAGAAGTGGCACATGAGACTTCTGATCATTGACAAGAACAGTTATATGGCTTATCTAGATGAAGGAATGCCAGGAAAGGGATCCACTGTTTGCCTAAGAAGAGGTGGAGAACACAACCTCTACCATCATTCCTGAGTTAATCCCACGGGCTCCTCTGAGAGCATCTTCTTTTGTTTTCTTGGAATACATAATAAATTTTTTTTTTTCCGACAAGAAGGCTACATGAAGCCAAATGTTCTAATTCCTTTTATATCTAGAAATTATTTTTATTTTACTCTTACACTTAATATTGTGACTCCGTATGGAATTCTGAGTTCAAAATCACATTTGTCCTTAAAATTTGATAGCAGTTGCCCTGTCTTGCAACATTTAAAAATTATTTAAAAAATAATTTTAATTTTAATTTTCCTTCATATTCTCTCTTCTCTTCTTCTGAAATGCTTTTGGAGGGAGGATGACCCTTTTGGTTTGATCTTTTAAGACTTTACTTTTGTCTTATATTATTTTCTTTTTCTTTTTTTTCTGTTATGTGTTCTGGAGTATTTTCCTTAGACCATACTACTCAATTTTTTTTTCAGCCATCATTTTTAAATTTATATGAATACTTTGTTGTCCCCTGATTAATCCTCTTATATCAACCTATACTTATCTTAATGATGTGATCTTTTTTTCAAATATCTCTGGGAATACCCATTAAAATTATTTTGAAAGTTCTCATATTCTGTGGATTATCTTTGTTTATTCCAGTATTATTTTTGTCCATATTAGTTCTCCTGTTCTGTACTCTTTTGTTCCTCACATGGTTGGAAACCCTTAGTTGTTTAAAATGAATAAATGAAGAGGGTGTCCTTTATAGTTAGTTCTATTTTTTTCTGATTTCTCAAATGTTTCATAATTATGTATAGAAGGGAGATATTCTCTTAATATTCTGGGGAACTAACTAACACACTAGAAGCCCTATACTTTTCCAGAAATATTTATCCATTTTCTCAAGAAGCAAAGCTCATCCTATTTGGTGTCTGTTGTATGCAGAAAAATGGTCTTCCAAAGCTGCCTGTTTCCTAATTCCTGACCCCTGTGTATATATTATATTGTATGGGGCAAAGGGGACATTAAGGTTGCAGATGAATCTGAGGTTGCTAATCAGATGAGGATATTATCTTGGAATATCCAGGTGAGCCCAATGTAATCTCAAGGATCCTTCTTAGCAAAAGAGGGAAGCAGAAAAGTCAGTGATCTGATGATAGAAGAGGTCATGAGTCAAGGAATGTGGGTACATCTCGAAGCTGAGAAAGGCAAAGAAACTGATTTTACACTGTAGCCTCCAGAGGGAACATAATTTTGCTGACACTTTAACTTTGGTTCAGTCAGACCCATTTCAGATTTTTGATCTCCAAAACTGTAAGATTTTTTTTTAAATTTTAAGCCACTAATTGGGGTAATTTGTTATAGCAGCAATAGGAAACTAATAAAATCTCATATAAATGTTGGACAGAGTTGACCATTCTCTACTTCTTTTAAAAAATCTCCTCTCTTGGAGAGAGAGATTACTCCAATGCCCTTCTGTTTTTCTATCACCAATCTAGTCCTATTTTCTTCTTCTTTGAAGTCTCCTCCTGACCTCTAATTGTTGAAGCACTCTATGTTTGGGAAATGGGCACATTTTTACCTTTCTTTCTATGTGTTGCCTCTGGATGATCTCACCCATACCCTTGGTTCTAAATATCATCTTTATGCTGGTGACTCCAAAAGGTTTATCTGTACCTTTATGGAATTGTGTAATCAATTTCCTAACTGATATCCGCACTTGGATATTTCACAGCTCTCTCAAGTTTGACATTTCAAAATTGAACTTATGATTTTCCCTTAAATCTCATGATTTCTGCCTCACCCAGCTATGGCCACAGTAATGCTCTATAACAAGGCATGCCAAAACTTAGTAACAATATACCTTTATTATGACATCCACCAGTCTGGGGTGTCTGGACTCGTTCTTATTCAGGCTACAGGCCAATAATCTAATCTGTCTGTCCTCTCAGAGGTTTTTCCATCTGCCATCCTTTGCCACATAATTTGTTGCTCAAGCTATAAATGAAGGTGCTGATCTTTATTTGTTCTTCTCTCTCCACTTTCACATCCATTCTATTTATAAGACCTTTATTTATTTTGCCTTCAAGTATATCTCAAATGTGCCTACTTCTTACCCTCCACTTCTACTACTATATCCAAGCTACTGTAATATTCTTTTCTGGAGTATAGCAATCTTTATTCATTCCTTCATTTTATATATATATATATATATATATATATATATATATATATATATATATATATATATATACACACACATACATACATACATAGATATAGATAGATAGATATAGATATAGATATAGATAGATAGATAGATAGATAGATGTATATATATAGATATATAGATATAATTCTCTTAAATGCCACATACAGGACTTCTCTTATTGATCCTAAGTAAGGCTCTGCCTTTATCACCCATCAGAACTGATTCACTAACTTCATGGCATAACACTTACTCTAAGAACCAGAGCAATATTACTGTATAAAACAGACACAACTCTTTGGAGCTTACAATCTAGGGAGGAAGCAAAACTTTTTATCTGGTTTCACTGTATCCTCTTGTGCCTCTACCATTCTATCCACTTCAGTGAATCCAGAGTAGTTTTAATAGGAGAGATGATGTATCCTCTTGCTTAGACTGTTTGTGGCTTTATATTATGGACAGACCAATATGCCATTTTCCCACAGTGACCTAGCAAGCCCCGTTTGACCTCCCCTTAGCTACTGCTTACCCTCATCTCAGTTCCTTTTCATTTCACACACTGTGTTCCATCCACCAAGACATTCTTTCTTTTTCAATTCCAGAACACACCAAGTTCCTTTCCTCCTTAGAGGTTAGCACATGCCAGTTGTCTCCTACCTAGAATAGCATGTCCCTAGATCTACACAATACATATCAAGTCTCAACTTGAAAACCACCTTCTCAGTGGCTTCAGTAATGACCTTAATTAAGACTCAGACTTCCAATTTTTCCCAGAGTAATGTGTTCAATAACTTTTCAGGGGACTCTCCCTTTGCATGTATGTATGCGTGTATTTACCTGTTTAATTCAGTCTGTTCCTTCCAACTAGACTGTGCTTAGGATCCATGTTTGTTTTACTCGTGCCTGTATACCTAGTGCCTAGTACAATACCTGGCATGAAGTAGGCACTCAAAAGTGTTTTTAGATTAAACAGATTTGTCAATGGTGATACTTCAGGCATTGGTGAAAAAGTATAATGGGGAAATGTGAATATTATAAAACTGTGCCTGTAGTCCCAGTGTTGCCTTCTTGGCATCCCTCAAACCACGAAATTCTGGCTTATTCATAAGCTTGGCCTCACTAGAAGAAATTATTTTGTAATTAAGTAAAACTAAGGCAGGGCAGGGTGAATGACTTGTGTAGGGTAATACAGGAAAATCACTGTGGAGCTGGGACAGAGCCAGGTCCATAGCACAGGTCTATCTGTTGGAGGCCAGGTCCTCACACTCAGTTCCCAATATGGGTCCCATGGGGGCAACTCAACGTTCCAACCACACTGTGACCCACTCACCCGAGAGGGGGCCGGAAAGGGAAAGGCTCCCGCCAAGTTTGAGAGTTTCCAGGCCACTTTGCTTATGGTTTGGCTTGGGGTTCCTGTTTCCCTTTGCCATTGCCCCTTGGGCTCCTGACCTTAAATTAGACTCTCAATTTTTTCTCCTACTCAGAATGAACTGGCGACTTTTAATTGTATTTTCCATTCAGCGTCTTTGAAATCAGCATTGCTTTGCTTTTGTGGGTTTAGCTTGACCTTTAATGTTCTCTTGGCAGATTTCTGTTATTGGAGGGGATGGGATTTTTGATTTGCTAGAGAGAATTGAGTCTAAGCTTTGGACTTCAGACCCTTAAGCTTTCCGTTAGAAATAGAGAGATGACTAATAAGTATTTAGTGTGTAATGATGGCTTAGCAGTATTTACCACTGATTTAGGCTCTCTGGCTTCATTACCTAGGATATTTTCCTGACTTAAACATTTCTCAGTTCTTTAGCCAACAGCTGTCCACATTTTTTAAGTCCCCAAACCTCCAGAAATTATGATTTCACATTTCTAATAGGCTCCTTTCACTGTTCAATCAAAAAGACCTCTTGTGCCTTGTAGCCTGTGTCCAAAAGTGAATTTAATTCAAATCACAAGTGGAGAATACAAGCAAAGGATAAAGCCCAAATCTTCCCTAATGGGGCCCACACCCAGAACTTCCATCCCTGACTCTCAACTGGCTCTGAAGCAGGTGTGTGAGGGAATAAGGGGTAAACAGAGAGGGAAATAACACAAAAAGAAACATCCCTTGAAGGAACAGGAATGTCTGACTGGGTCTCTCTCACCTCCATCAACTTCTGGAGTCCCTTCTGGTGGGAGGGGAGATGAACCCACATAAGAATTCAAAGTTAATTATCCCCATAGGATAATACTTCAAATAAATGTCTTAGCATGGCAATCATTCCTTAATCATGGCATTCAAGAAATATGAATTGATTGGTGCGGGGTACAAGAACAAGAGTGACACAGTCTTTAGCCTCAGTGACATATACGTATTTTAAAGCTTATGGCATAGAAAGATAGTAAGGAGTGGAGAAAGCACATGTGATTCAGAATCTGGGTTTATAACAATAATTACAACAGTAAGTAATGTGATATTTATGCCAGTCACAGAGAGGTTTCCACGTGATAGGCATTATACTAATTGCTTTACAACATATGCCCATTTAATTCTCTTTACAAGCAGAACAGGTAGGCAATCATAGGGCTCATATTACAGTTGATAAAACTGCAGCTCAGAAAGACTTTTTTACTGGCTTGTCATCAGAAGTCCCCAAATTGGTGCATTCTAACCCTGATCTTTCTTACTTTTAATCCTTCATTTTTAACTACTAGTGGAAGTTTTGGGAGGTTGGAGGTTGGGATTGAAAATGACTTTTCAAGGTTTATCAGTCTATGAGTCTATAACACCCACGACTCAGGGAGTATCAGTGGAGACTCTGAGAAATGACATATATTCTGGGCATCAGGCCTGTGGACTGCATGGTTGGGAAGTTAGAGGTCTGAGCTCGGGGTCAAAAGGCTGTGACTTTGGTCATGACCCTACTTCTTACTGGCTGTAAGACCTTAGTTTCTTCTTTTCTAAAGTGGGGTTTATTATACCAATTTTACTACTTCTGAGCATTGGGGATCAGGAGGTATAAGCTAATAGGTAAAAAAAAAAATTGTAAACTATATTGATCTTCTGATCAAGTAGTAAAAAACTAATGGAAACTGGTTTAAACAAAAAGGGACTCACTGGTTTGCATAAATGAAAAGGCAGTTTCAGGCATAGCTGTAAGCTGTATCAAATGACTCAGCCAATGAATCATCAGGTTTCGTTTTCTTCATCTCTGAGCTCTACATTCCTTTGTTTTGGCTTTTTTTTTTTTTTTTTTTTTCATATTCCATGTGCTAGCTCATGGCAGCACCAGGCTTACATCATCCTTGTTGTGAGTAGTCTTAGGAGACAAATTCTGTCTCTAACCTTGATCTTATTTGTACCAGCCTCAGGTAGGTCATGCACCCATTGCTGAGATGACTACTATATTCAGGGAATAGGCCTGTGTTGGTTGAGGTTTGACTCCCATGTCCCTTCCAAAACTATGTGTACTGAGCATGAAGGAGAAATTGTTGCTGAACAAAGAAATCAGGCTGGTGTTACTAGAGGAAAGGGGTACACTGGTGGGCAGGCAGAAACAACAGATAACCTCTATGCTCATGAAGACCCAGACTTATTTGTGGAAGTCATTCAAGTTGCTTCCTTGTTTGGCTTCTATTTTGAACTTTCCCCTTGGCATCTCAGAGGTAGACTCCATGGCTCCTCTTTTGGCATAGTGCCATCTGATACCTCCCCTCTAACACACAGTAAGATACCTGGGAGTGTTGGTGTGCAGAGTGTAAGAGGAACCCCTAGTAGACAGGTTAGTGGTAAGTTACACACGACAGACATATAGGATTAAGAGAAATACCAAGCACTGATACACTCCTAGTTGGCTTTGTGGGTAATGGCAGTAACATACACAGGTGACTTAGAGATTGAGGGAGCGTGAAGCTCTCTTCCCACTCAGACCACTTCTGTAACTTTCCAGGTAAGAACCATTGATCACATTTTCTCTTTTAGAACTCCACATTCAAATGAAACTCTCAAGTTGGGAAGCTGGAAGAGCTCTTTAGAGAAATCTCACCCAACTCCCTTTTTGGACTTTGGACAAAGCTAGGACTGAATGACTGATATGGCTTTCCTAACATCACAAAACTAGTGAGAAGTGCATCTCAGCCCAGAACCACAAACTCTTGACTTGACTCTCCCCCGAAGGACAGCTGGATAATGTAGGTCTTCTGAAGTGCAATATTATATGCACAAGTGAGAACCTGGCAACCAGCAAGCATGGCAATGTCTGCTGAAGACTCACACATTCTTTTTTGGCCTTGAATGTTCTCATAAACATTGCAACGCTGGAAAACTGCTACAGACCCAAGACCTCAATGTTTGTGCTCCTGTTCAGCCTTAGATTAAGTTAAATATTGTTTGTAGATGATACAGATAAATTGGCTCAACCATGAGCCTGTCTGGATGGTTAAAAGGATGCTGTTTATTTCTCTAAGAGGTTGCCCAGCTGAGTAAGAGGGCTGTTGGACTATTGCCTCATTTCACACACAGCCTTCCTATTTATTTCAAGACTTGACTTCAGAGAATGCACTTAACTGGTTTGCCTGGTTGTTATTTGTCAAGCTTCTATTGGACTCAGGAGTTCCCATGGCAGTGAGCTTGTCATCTCCCTCTCTCCTGACCCTTCCCCGCCAATGCCAAGGATGGTGACAGCATTCTGTGGCTTCTCCATCAATGGAAATTGAAGTCACTGTATGAAAGAGTGATTGATTAATTAGAAAATTAGAAGAGGTTCTCAGGATTCAAGTGTGTGAAAATATAATAGATGAGTGACAGGGAACAGTTGGTCCATGTGTCCATTCAGGCAAGGAAAACAATGAAAAGAGATTTGTGTAAAGCTGTTGGAATGTGGAACAGTCACTAAGAAGGACAAACTGGCAATGATTGTGAAACTCGTTGAAATGCTTTTGGCTGTTGGAAGGTCATTGGAAATAAGAAAGTGCTTTGCTATTTATCAGCGGTATGACATTGGAAATAATCACTGGTCATCTCAAGTTCTCTACAGAGTACCCTAAAGTAAAAGCTGAACTCATTAAGTTGTTGGAAGGATAAAAATTGAGTAATGTATGAAGATCCCAGCACAAGGTTTATATGTAGTCGTTGCTTTGTATGCTACCTATCAACTTTCTCTTTTCTTTTCCCACCTTAATATTTAATCTTTTCTTTTTATTCAAACAAGTAAAATAGGCTTCCAAAATTAGAAAATAAGAGATGATGAAGGCTTGAAGTAAGGCAGTATAAATAGATAGAGGAGGGTGAGAAGGATTAAAAAATATTAAGAAAAGTTGGATTGACAGAATTTGATGTGTGAATGGATGTAGAAGTTGAGACAAGAAAAGGTACTGCTCTTCCCAGAGATGGGCACAATGAAGGGAGGGAAGTTGTGTTACACTATTCAGGTAGATCAACAGAATTATAATCATATTGTCAACAAAAAAAGGATCTGCCTTCTCATGTATGAGAAAAAAATCAACTTAGAGTTACATTTGCTTGGGAAAAATAATATTAAACAAACTAGTTTACTTAATTGTAGTTCCATCAATCTCTGCAAAGCACCTCCCCAATAAAATGTGACCCAACTATGATTTTCAAAATACTCATTTAAGTGTTGACAGCCAGTTAAGCTGGACCTGGCCACTGAGATTCTCTTAGTCAGGCTTCATTTTTCTCACCAGCTCCTGTGGTACATATATGCAAATGATTTTGTCATATCTACCCAGAATGATTCAGTCCCATATCTTAGACCCTACAAACTGTGGGTTATAAACTGTTAAGTGAGCACAAAACCCTTTGCAAAATGACAGACTATTATTATCAATATTTTGATAAAATGTGTAATATTAAACATGTATTTTGAGAGAAAATATTGAGTGTGCTCTCTGGAATCATATTATTTAGGCTTGAATTCTCAATCTGTCACTTACTAGTTTAGCGTTTCTCAATCTCAGCATTATTGACATTTTGAGCCAAATAATTATTTGTGTGTTCGTTTGTGTGTGTTTAGGAGGGTGTCCTGTACCCTGTAGGATGTTTAGTGGCATTTATGGCCTCTACCTACTAGACGTGCATAGCATCTTCCCAGTTATGATGATTAAAAATGTCTCCAGACATTGCCAAATATCTCTTTGCTTGTGGTGGTGTGAGAAAGTGGGTGATTATCCTAGAGAGAGAACCACTGCAGTAGCTGATGACCTTGGGAAATGTTTAAACCTCTGTGGGATTCAATTCCTTTTAACTGTAAAAAAATGTATAATAAAACCCAACTTATACCGTTGTGAAGAGATATAACACATACATTCATCAGCATACTCTTGGTATAGAGCACAATAAATGCTAGTTACAACAGTTATTTATCATTGTTTATCACACAAATGCAATATTGTTAGATTAGGAAGGTCATGCTAAAATTGGGAAAACTGAAATAAAAAGTTTGTTATTTTCCCTAAAGTTGTGTAGGAGTTTGAAACACAGATAGATTTAGAGCAATCAGATCTAAATACTCTAGTGTGTTATTTCGAGTGACATTGCCCAGGTCTCACTCTATTAATCCTTGAGGTAAATTTCAGATTTTTGTCCTATTATCCAAGTAATTTTTTCATACAGAAGTAATTTGTTCATACAGAACTAGCTTAAAACTGTAATATGAATGTAAAACAACAATAAATTGATTTCTTAAAATATTAAATTTCAAATAATTAAATTCTAATTTGATTTCTCCATTAAATATAGAGCCCGTTCAGGAATTACCTAAGTTGTTCCCTTGGAAAGCCATCCCAAGCCTAAGAGCATGGCCCAGTTGGACCCAAAGATAAACTTCTTAAGGAATTTAAGTCTTCTGAAATTACATGAGAAATATTGAGTGTATATGCATTTTTGCCAAGTTCCATAATATTCATCCAGTTCTCAAAGGGCTTCATACTCCCTAAAGGTAAACAATCACTGTTTAACTTGTTGAGTTGAAGAGAGAGGTCAGTCTGGCTGTCTTCAGAACTCTGCCACTGATCATTAGAGTGATGATCTGGACTTCAAATTTCCCATCTGTAAAATGGGCATGATTAGTCTAACTGATCTCTAAAGCCCCATTTCATTGGAACCTCCTATAATTAAAAATTTTAGCCTTAAAAATCTTATTCCATTTACAAGATAATATTGTTAAGCTTCCAAAAGTACTGTCAACCTAAAACTTTTGCTTCTCAAAAAACTCAGATTCATGATGGTCATCATGATTTTACTCACCTTTTAAAATAAATTTTGGCTGCGTACAGAAAATATACATCCAAGAACTAGGTTTATGAAGTATTCTACCAGGTAACAGATATTATAAGTGGCAAGAAAGTCAAAACAACATAAAGAAATCTGGTTTGGATTAGGAGCCTGATGGTCTGTTCAGATCCCAGTCGACTTTCAGCAAGAAAGAAAGCAATGAAGTAGATGTGCTTTTCAGTGCAAAACATTACTTTTGCCGCCAAAGCAACTCTCTGAAAGAACCCAGTGGGAGTGAAAGGATGATATTGACCATAACCCTGTTGCTTTGATTTGGGGAAAACTCATAAAACACAAAGTTCCTGGTTTTGGTGGCCCCTCAGTACCCAATAATGTAGAGACTGTCCCTTTCCCCATAGGTTAAGTGCTGCACTCATATATAAAAAAAAAAAAGAAAAAAGAAGAAAGTAAAGAAAGAAAAAAGGGTTCAAATCTCAGAGGCACATTAAGCTCAATAGTGAAAATTTAGAAGATGATTTTTTTTTCTCAAGAGCCTTCAGTGAGAAAATAACTATTTTCTGCTTAAGAATCAATTACTTTTAATTAATTAATTATGTTTACACATGATAAATTATAATAGGAGTACATTTATTTTTATTGTCAATAATTCTATCACAAAGCTCACCTTGGGTAATGAGGAAAACAATTTCAAAGGCTTACACTATAGGCTTATAGGGAGAATAATTGACTTAGGGGATATGAATTGTTGCTAGTGTGTCATCAGGCCCTGTCTATCAAACCCAAAGATTAAAAGTTTAGATCTATGATCTATTGATCCTGTGGTTTATGGTAGAGCAATGCTTGAAAGTGCAGTTTTATGCAAGCTTTGGCAGCTATAGAGAACCAGAGACTCTCCAGGGATCAGCAAGAAACAAATTTAGGTTGAATAATAGACATCAAAGAGGGAAAAACAAGAAAACCTGGTAGAAGTTATGGCAAGACAAGTTTCATTTCATTTAAAATAGTGTTTTAATAATTTCCTTTGTTCAACAATCTTAGGGTCATTGACCCTCCCGATGTGGTCAGGACTGAGGGGGTTCCAAGTCCAGGGGACTTTCAGTTATAAAATTGAAGAAAGTTCTGTGGAAGCCAGAATGAGTTGGTTGCCCACCAACAGACTGAGAAAACTTTTGAAGTAGTGAGTGCTCCATCATTAGAGGTGATCAAGTAGTGGCTGATCAACCGAATCTCAGATGTGTCAGAGAAGCTTTTGTTTTGGGGAAGGAGAATAAGTTCAATAACCTCTGTGGAAATCATCCTAGTCTGAGACACTGAGAGACTGTACAAAGAAAAATGATCTGTGATAGAGTCAACTTCATTGCTAAATCCTCTGGAGTGATGAATCCTTCCATATTTAGATCCTATATTTAGAATTCAAGTGAGATGAATCTTCTAAAATAATCCTTAATCCCTTGGAAGAATTTCTGCAGTAAATCTATCCATCAAGAAAATATTTTAGACAGAGGTAGACATTTAACATATTTACAATTGGAAAAACAAAGAATTTAAAATCAAAAGATTGATGCTTTAGTTCTAAGTCTAGCACTAAGTAGATTTAGACAATTTGTTTAATCCCTTGATCATTGATTTCTCGCCTCTGAAATGAGGATAATAATATCTACCCTGGTTATTTTATGGGGTTATGGTGAAGACCATACCAGCTAGTGTATGTCAAAGCATATAAACTGCAAAGCACATTCATTTTCATTGCAGATTTTTTTAAACACGATTCTCCCTATCATTCTGAGATCTTGAGAAGGCTGGTGTTGTGACCACAAGCCAAATAGGTGTGGACAAGCTGAATTATTTAAAGTAGGCTAAGCAATGGTTACAAAAAATGGCAGAATATATGAGTTCAATCTCAATAGCAGATTATTTCTGGTTGGTGTTGATTATTCATCAACAGCAGTAATTCATGGACTCAGGCATCTTCCAGCTTATGGCTCTGGCACTCTCTAGGGTTTCATTGCCATCCCTGCTAGCTGGTAGGACACTGAAAGGAGAATATGGAGACAATACACTTGCTTCTTAAAAGCTATGCCCAGACGTGACAACTGTCACACTCTGTTGGCTAGAACTCAGTCACATGACCAAATCATGCAAGAGGGTCTAGTTATTGTTGGCCTAGGACTATTGGAAAGATCATTGGAGGCAGGACATGTCAAATCATTGTGAACTGTGATGCTCATGCCCATGGGTTTTAGATTTATTCATTGTGATTCTTACTGCCATTCTGAGACGTTGAACATGGATTTTAATTTTAATGAATAGTCAATAGTCTCTGCCACAAAATTCTCATGGTTATGGCACATTTACAGCTAATGCTTCACTAGTTCTAGTGTTTGGACTTAGTTGCTGGTACCAGCCCAGCCTCATCTACTCAAATACGCCATAAGCAACTGGGAAATGCTTGGATGAAACTGAGAATAAATATCAATTACTACACCTCTAATTTCCTTCTGTTACTTAATTCTGCATTTATAGAGCACCTGCCATGTGCCACTCATGTTGCTGAATATTGGATATACCTAACAATAGACAAAACATGGTGTCTGCCCTCAAGGAGCTCACACAGTATTGATTTATTTTCCTCGGTTTCTCTAAAGATTTTTCTTTCTCCTACTTGGTCTATATTAGTCCAATATGTATAAATATTTAAACTGCTTCTTAAACTCTGTGATGAAAGTTTGACTTCGTCTCACAGAATCAGCTCATGTTTCTCTTTCATCATATTCTTGGTCCTTCTCTATGGGATGAATATTTGCTGCTTTAAGAAAAGTTTCAGTTCAGTGATATATACCAAATAATGTATACAAGAAACACCTAAAGGGGTAACAATTATGATAATTCAAAACAAAACCTGCTTTCTCTCCTATTAGATGGGGTGCTTAGCTTGCCACTAACAGAAGCCCCTGCCTCAACTAACCTAAGCAGTAAGGAGAAAGCAGGTATTTATTTGCTCTAAACAGAAACCCCAAGGTAGTGCAGTTCCAAGATTTGGTAATTTAGTGATTCAGCCATGACATCAAGAACTCAAGCTGTCTGTGTCATCATTATTACTCAGTATGTCCCTTCACAGTCATAAGATGACTTCTGTAGTTCCAGTTGTTCAGCCATCTAAGAAAAGACATATCTAGGAAAAGAAGAGGGACCATCTTACTCCATTTACACCATTATAGGAGCAGAAACAGAAGCTCCCTATTAAACCTCCCCTTTGCCCACAACAGCATCATATGTCCTTTCCTAAATCAATTATTGGCAAGGAAAATGGAATTACTGTGACTGGTCTAGTTAAGTGTAAGGCTGGGTGGAGGAGGGTGTATTATCCAAACAAAGTCATATTTTTGTTAGCAAGGAAGAAGGATGGTGTGTGCATTTCTTTTAGGAAGACAATGATGTTGGCTACACAATCAGTACCCAGGTTTTATCCCAGGTGGTCCTATTATTGACTGTTTTTATTTTTCTAACTCCTTTACTGTTTTCTAGTTTAGTTATTTTCTCTTCTTTTTTCTCAACTCTATGTGCTATTCTATCTTCTGGCTATACTCCCCATCTTGAACCTTTTAGGCTGGGCTGGCCTGCTTTGCTGATACATAAAGGCAAGCCACAGACCATGTCCACAGACAACACATCACATGCTCTTCTGAGATAGATATGATTGTGGGATTTGTGAAGACTCCTGAGCTACATTTTTTTGTGCAAAGTAACGGGATATTAACTTAAATAAGTTCTGAGTTCCATGGGTAGAATTCAAGAACTATATCTCCTCCTTTTTGACAGCTCCACCACAGAATACTCAACATAATTGTTAATTCTACAGTCAAAAATTTGTATTTTAAATCAATGCCAGGGGTTCCACAGAAGTGAGGCAAGTTCCTCCACAAAAATAGGTGAGTTTGGGCATGAGGGTTCCGGAATTCCCTTCTCACCTAATCCCATCTCATGTTTCATTCAGAAATGCTGGTGTTTCTATCTATTATATATGTATCATAATAATGTATAACACTATTTTGGAGCAAAATTTCTCACTATTTAAAAATGATTTAAAAACAATGAAGAGGTCCTCCTCATTCTTTTGACCTCAAGCTTAAAAAAATATATTATATATTTTTATTTAAAAAATTCTTTTTATTCTTTTTATTTTTTTATAGTAGGTCCTTGCTGGTTATTTATTTTAAAAACAGCAGTGTGTACATGTCAATCACAAACTCCCAGTCTATCCTTCCCCACAATCCTTCCCCTCTGATAACCATAAGTTCATTCTCTAAGTCTGTGAGTCTGTTTCTGTTTTGTAAATAAGTTCATTTGTATTTTTTTTTTTTAGATTCTGCATATAAGTGATATCGTATGATATTTGTCTTTCTCTCTCTGACTTACTTCACTTAATATGATAATCTCCAGGTCAAACTTTTATACTAGATCTTGTCTCCTTACTTCCAAACTCTTGACTCCATTGGCTATATTTTTGATCCTACCTTCAGACACTTGCAAATTTCACATGCATCTGACTCTATCTCTTTGCTCTTCACATAGGATTTCTCATAATATGCAATTGTCCTCCTTTCCCCCACCATCTCCCAATAGAAAAGCTGTTCTCTATCACTGATGAGAACCTAGAACTCTGATTTCCATCCCACCTCTTTTTCCAACACCTTAGCTTGTTCCTGATCACAACTGTTCCAATTCCATTTGTACCACAGAAGAAGTGTTTGAACACTGCTTAGAATTTCCTTGGACTGATTCTAGAAAGTCCCTTGACACAGTTCTGAGGATCCCTTAAATCTTTGTCTGACTCATAGCAATTCTTATTTCCATCTCAATTGTGATTCTCCAGGCATGAAGCTCTTTGTCTTCCACCGGGAGAATTTCTACTTAAAGAAAGCCAATCCCTTATGTTTCTAAGGCTGAATGCAATTATTTTACTGACTGAAATCTCAACCATGACTACATTTGCCTTTTTAAATATGGTAAATATCTTGCCCACAGAATCTGTGGAATTCTTGTCTCTTGAGACATATGAAATTGAACTGGACCAGGTCCTCAGAAAGATGATTGTTGTGTTGGCAAGGGGATGGATGGGATGACCTGGAAGGTCTACTCCAGCTCTAATTTTGATGATGTGATTCTAACCAGATGGGCCAATGGCATATTAGACGTCTATTGATGCTACCTCTGTGCTTTTCATCCTGGGTTTATTCTTCTGGTAACTGTATATTTTCTTTGGCCAGGGCTCTCCGTTTGTGATGCACAGAATGTGCGTCACAAAAGCCTTTTGTGTCTCACACAGAGCAGGCTGCTAAAGGTTCCTGAAGGAACTGAGAAAATCAGATGTCTACATCTACATTTTCATTTCCTTGTAGAAACCCTGCAATCCTTCACAGATTATGGCTTTTAGTGTATTTTATTTATTTGAATATGGCCAAAGACATGACTTCTTAATGTTATGGTGTCATGTCTGTGTCTGAAGAAAAATAATAAACCATAGTACAGTATCACACCATGTATGGTTTTTCCTTAATAAGAGAACAGGATAGTTATTAAACAGTAATGTATAGATAGTTTGATAGTCATTAGATAAATATAACTTGCCTAGAGACCAGATATTTTATGACTTTAGCAATTATATATTAGGCATTACATATACTTAGAAAAATGTACAATTGATATTTCCATAGGTTTCTTTTTCATCTACACATGCTACACTGGGAAAAGATGGAGTCTACCAGTATAAGAACTGAGGGGTTTCTTTGTAGCTCATTTTTGGGTTCATCAACACATTGTGTTGTGTCTTATCATGGACACTGCCATGAACTTAATGTGGAGGTTGGCTATAAAGATAACGATATTTATACTAAGATATGTGTCAGCTGAGCATTGGACATCTTTTATGGTAGGGCACAAATGATCTTTTCTATTTTTCCCCCATATTGAGAAGCAACCCATGGTGCTTACTAGTCTGGCCATCTTCTTGTTCTGGGGCCTAATGACTCCCTATTGAATGTAAGATAAAATCCAAATTCTTTTGCCTAACATGTCAAGTTTTTCTTAATCAAACCTCAAGTTATCTTTTCCAGTCTAATTATGCCTTGCTACTTCTTCCTGAATGCTAGCCTAAAAACCTAAATGTATTTGTCATTCCCGGACTAATGGTTTCCAGCACATTTCAAAGTTTTTAGCCTACTCTTCCCTTTGTCTAGGTTTCCCACTCAATTTACCTGCCTTTAGGGAGCTCCTACTCATCCTTTAAAACACAAGCTAAGTGCTGTTACCATCTATTCAAAACATTTGTCATGCATCTCCTAAATCCTGGATATTAAGGTTGTTCCTGCCTTCATAGAGCTAGTTTAATCAAGTAGGAAAGACAGAAAACTCAATAGTTTTTTTTTAAATCTTTATTGAAGTGTAATTGCTTTACAATGGTGTGTTAGTTTCTGCTTTATAAAAAGTGAATCAGCTATACATATACATATATCCCCATATCCCCTCCCTCTTGCGTCTCCCTCCCACCCTCCCTAACCCACCCCTCTATGTGGTCATAAAGCACCAAGCTGATCTCCCTGCACTATGCAGCTGCTTCCCACTAGCTATCTATATTACATTTGGTAGTGTATATATGTCAATACTACTCTCTCACTTTGTTTCAGGTTCCCCTTCCCCCTCTGTGTACTCAAGTCCATTCTCTACACCTGTGTCTTTATTCCTGCTCTGCTACTAGGTACATCAGTACATTTTTTTAGATTACATATATGTGCATTAACATACGGTATTTGTTTTTCACTTTCTGAATTACTTCACTCTGTATGGCAGAATCTAGGTCCATCCACCTCAATACAAATAACTCAATTTCATTCCTTTTTATGGCTGAATAATATTCCATTATATATATATATATATATATATATATATATATATATATATATATACACCACATCTTCTATACCATTCATCTGCCCATGGATATTTAGATTGCTTCCATGTCCTTGCAGTTGTAAATACTGTTACAATGAACATTGTGGTACATGACTCTTTCTGAATTATGGTTTTCTCAGGGTATAAGCCGAGTAGTGGGATTGCTGTGTCATATGGTAGTTCTATTTTTAGTTTCTTAAGGGACCTCCATACTGTCCTCCATAGTGGCCATATCAATTTACATACCAACCAACAGTACAAGAGGGTCCCCTTTTCTCCACACCCTCTCCAGCATTTACTGTTTGTAGATTTTGATGATGGCCATTCTGACTGGTGTGAGGTGATACATCATAGTGGTTTTGATTTGCATTTCTGTAATGATTAGTGGTGTTGAGCATTCTTTCATGTGTTTGTCAGCAATCTGTGTATCTTCTTTGGAGAAATTTATATTTAAGTCTTCTGCCCATTTTTGGATTGGGTTGTTTGGTTTTATTTTTTGATATTGAACTGCATGAGCTGCTTATATATTTTGGAGATTAATCCTTTGTCAGTAGCTTCCTTGGTAAATCTTTTCTCCTATTCTGAGGGTTGTCTTTTTGTCTTGTTTATGGTTTCCTTTGTTGTGCAAAAGCTTTTAAGTTTAATTAGGTCCCATTTGTTTATTTTTTTTATTTCCATTACTCTAGGAGGTGGGTCAAAACAGATCTTGCTGTGATTTATGTCAAAGAGTGTTTTGCCTATGTTTTCCTCTGAGAATATTATAAGTTCTGGCCTTACACTTAGGTCTTTAATCCATTTTGAGTTTATTTTTGTGTACAGTGTTAGGAAGTGTTCTAATTTCATTCTTTTACATGTAGCTGTCCAGCTTTCCCAGCCCCCAATTATTGAGGAGGCTGTCTTTTCTCCATTGCATATTCTTGCTTCCCTTCTCAAAGATAAGGTGACCATATGTGCGTGGGTTTATCTTTGGGTTTTTTTATCCTGTTCCAATTATCTATATTTCAGTTTTTGTGCCAGTACCATATGGTCTTGATTACTGTAGCTTTGTAGCATAGTCTGAAGTCTGGGAGCCTGATTCCTCCAGCTCTGTGTTTCTTTCTCAAGATTACCTTAGCTATTTGGGACCTTTTGTGTTTCCATACAAATAGTAAAAATTTTTGTTCTAGTTCTGTGAAAAATGCCATTGGTAATTAGATAGGGATTGCATTGAATCGGTAGATTGTTTTGGGTAGTATAGTCATTTTCACAGTGTTGATTCTTCCAATCCAAGAACATGGTATATCTCTCCATCTGTTTGTATTGTTTTTGATTTCTTTCATCAGTGTCTTATAGTTTACTGCATACAGGTCTTTTGACTCCTTAGGTAGGTTTATTCCTAGGTAGTTTACTCTTTTTCTTGCAGTAATAAATGGGAGTGTTTCCTTGATTTCTCTTTTTGATTTTCCATTGTTAGTGTATAGGAATGCAAAAGATTTCTGTGCATTAAATGTGTACCCTACTACATTACCAAATTCATTGATTAGCTATAGAATTTTTCTTGTAGCATCTTTAGGATTTTCTCTTTATAGTATCATGTCATCTTCAAACAGTGACAGTTTTACTTCTTTTCCAGTTTTGTTTCCTATTTTTTTTTTCTTCTCTGGTTGCCATGGCTAAAACTTCCAAAACTATGTTGAATAATAGTGGTGAGAGCGGATATCCTTGTCGTGTTCCTGATCTTAGCTGAAATGCTTTCAGTTTTTCACCATTGAGAATGATGTTGGCTGTGGGTTTGTCATATATGGTTTTTATTATGTTGAAGTAGGTTCCCTCCATGCCCACTTTGTGGAGAGCTTTTATCATAAATGGGTATTGAATTTTGTCAAAAGCTTTTTCTGCATCTATTGAGATTATCATATGGTTTTTATCTTCAATTTGTTAATATGGTGTATCACATTGATTGATTTGTGTATACTGAAGAATCCTTGCATTACTGGGATAAACCCCACTTGATCACAGTATATGATCCTTTTAATGTGTTGTTGGATTCTGTTTGCTAGTATTGTGTTCAGGATTTTTGCATCTAAGTTCATCAGTGATATTGGCCTGTAGTTTTCTTTCTTTATGACACCTTTGTCTGGTTTTTGTTTCAGGGTGATGGTGGCCTCATATAATGAGTTTGGGAGTGTTCCTCCCTCTGCTATATTTTGGAAGAGTTTGAGAAGGATAGGTGTTAGCTCTTCTGTAAATGCTTGATAGAATTCGCCTGTGAAGCCATCTGGTCCTGGGCTGTTGTTTGTTGGAAGATTTTTAATCACAGTTTCAATTTCAGTGCATGTGATTGGGCTGTTCATATTTTCTATTTCATCCTGGTTCACTCACGGAAGGTTGTGCATTTCTAAGAATTTGTCCATTTCTTCCAGGTTGTCCATTTTATTGGCATAAAGTTGCTTGTAGTAATCTCTCCTGATCCTTTGTATTTCAGCAGTGTCAGTTGTTACTTCTCCTTTTTCATTTCTAATTCTATTGATTTGGATTTTCTCCCTTTTTTTCTTTATAAGTCTGGCTAATGGTTTATCAATTTTTTTTTATCTTCTCAAAGAACCAGGTTTTAGTTTTATTGACCTTTGTTATCTTTTCCTTCATTTCTTTTTCATTTATTTCTGATCTGATCATTATGATTTCCTTCCTTCTGCTGACGTTGGGGTTTTTTTTTGTTGTTGTTGTTCTTCTTTCTCTAATTGCTTTAGGTGGAAGGCTAGGTTGTTTATTTGAGATGTTTCTTGTTTCTTCAGGTAGGCTTGTATAGCTATAAACTTCCCTCTTAGAACTGCTTTTGCTGCATCCCATAGATTTTGGGTCGTTGTGTTTTCATTGTCATTTGTTTCTAGGTATTTTTTGATTTCCTCTTTGATTTCTTCAGTGATCTCTTAGTTATCAAGTAGTGTGTTGTTTAGCCTCCATGTGTTTGTATTTCTTACAGATTTTTTTTCCTGTAATTGATATCTAGTCTCATAGCATTGTGGTCAGAAAAGATACTTGATATGTTTTCAATTTTCTTAAATTTACCAAGGCTTGATCTGTGACACAGTATATGATCTATCCTGGAGAATGTTCCATGAGCACTTGAGAAGAAAGTGTATTCTGTTGTTTTTGGATGGAATGTCCTATAAATATCAATTAAGTCCATCTTGTTTGATGTCTAACTTAAAGCTTATGTTTCCTTATTTATTTTGATTTTGGGTGATCTGTCCATTGGTGAAAGTGGGGTGTTAAAGTCCCCTACTATGATTGTGTTACTGTCGATTTCCCCTTTTATGGCTGCTAGTATTTGTCTTATGTATTGAGGTGCTCCTATATTGGGTGCATAAATATTTACAATTGTTATATCTTCTTCTTGGATTGATCCCTTGATCATTAAGTAGTGTCCTTCTTTCTCTCTTGTAATAGTCTTTGTTTTAAAGTCTATTTTGTCTGATATGAGAATTGCTATTCCAACTTTCTTTCAATATCAATTTTCATGGTATATCTTTTTCCATCCCCTCACTTTCAGTCTGTATGTGTCCCTAGGTCTGAAGTGGGTCTCCTGTAGACAGCATATATATGGGCCTTTTTTTTTTTTTGATTCATTCAGCCAGTGTATGTCTTTTGGTTGGAGCATTGAATCCATTTATATTTAAGGTAATTATCAATATGTCTGTTCCTATTACCATTTTCTTAATTTTTGGGAGTTTATTATTGTAGGTCTTTTCCTTCTCTTGTGTTTCCTGCCTAGAGAATTTCCTTTAGCATTTGTTTTAATACTGGTTTGGTGGTGCTGCATTCTGTTAGCTTTTGCTTGTCTGTAAAGCTTTTGATTTCTCCGTCAAATCTGAAAGAGATCCATGCTGCGTAGAGTTATCTTGGTTGTAGGCTTTTTTTTTTTTTTTTCATCCCTTTAAATATGCCCTGCCACTCCATTCTGGCGTGCAGAGTTTCTGCTGAAAGATCAGCTGTTAACATTATGGGGATTCCCTCATGTGTTACTTGCTGGTTTTCCCTTGTTGCTTTTAATTTTTGTTCTCTGTATTTAATTTTTGATAGTTTGATTAATATGTCTCTTGGCATGTTTCTCCTTGGATTTATCCTGTATTGGACTCTCTGTGCTTCCTGGACTTGATTAACTATTTCCTTTCCATATTAGGTAAGCTTTCAACTATAATCTCTTCAAATATTTTCTCAGACCCTTTCTTTTTCTCTTCTTCTTCTGGGACCCCTACAATTCGAATGTTGGTGCATTTAATCTTGTCCTAGAGGTCTCTGAGACTGTCCTCAATTCTTTTCATTCTTTTTTCTTTATTCTGCTCTGCAGTAGTTATTTCCACTATTTTATCTTGCAGGTCACTTATCCGTTCTTCTGCCTCAGTTATTCTGCTATTGATCCCTTCTAGAAAATTTTTAATTTCATTTATTGTGTGGTTCATCTGTTTCTTTGCTCTTTAGTTCTTCTATGTCCTTGTTAAATGTTTCTTGTATTTTCACCATTCTATTTCCAAGATTTTGGATCATCTTTACTCTCATTATTCTGAATTCTTTTTCAGGTAGACTGTTTATTTCATCTTCATTTGTTAGGTCTGGTGTGTTTTTGCCTTGCTCCTTCATCTGCTGTGTGTTTCTCTGTCTTCTCATTTAGCTTAAGTTACTGTGTTTGGAGTCTCCTTTTCACAGGCTGCTGGTTTGTAGTTTCTGTTGTTTTTGGTGTCTCTCTCCAGTGGCTAAGGTTGGTTCAGTGTTTTGTGTATACTTCCTGGTGGGGACTAGTGCCTGTGTTCTGCTGGATGAGGCTGGATCTTGTGTTTCTGGTTGTCAGGTCCACATTTGGTGGTGTGTTTTGAAGTGTCTATGGCCTTATTATGATTTTAGGCAACCTCTCTGCCAATGGATGGAGTTGTCTTCCTGTTTTGTTGGTTGTTTGGCATAGGGTGTCCTGCACTGTAGCTTGCTGGTTGTTGAGTGGAGCTGTGTCTTGGCGTTGAGATGGAGATCTCTGGGAGATTTTTGCCATTTGATATTATGTGGAGCTGGGAAGTCTCTTGTGGACCAGTCCTGAACTTGGCTTTCCCACCTCAGTGGCACAGCTGTGATGCCTGGCTGGAGCACCAAGAGCCTGTCCTCCACACGGCTCAGAATAAAAGGGAGAAGAAAAGGAAAGAAAGAAAGAAGAAAATAAAATAAAATAAAGTAAAGTATAATATAATAAAATAAAATAATTAAAATAAAAAATAATTATTAATAAAAAAATTAAGTAATAAAAACAAAACAAAACCAAAAAACGGACAGACAACCCTAGGACAAGTGGTAAAAGCAAAGCTATACAGACAAAATCTCTCAAAGAAGCACATACATACACACTCACAAAAGGAGATAAAGGGGAAAAATATATATATATCATTGATCTTAAAGTCCCCCTCCTCAATTTGGGATGATTCGTTGTATATTCAGGTATTCCACAAATGCAGGGTACATCAAGTTGATTGTGGAGATTTAATCCACTGCTCCTGAGGCTGCTGGGAGAAATTTCTCTTTCTCTTCTTTGTTTGCACAGCTCCCAGGGTTCAGCTTTGGATTTGGCCCCACCTCTGCGTGTAGGTCACCTGAGGGCAACTGTTCTTTGCTCACAAAGGACAGGGTTATAGGAGCCGCTGATTCAGGGGCTCTGACTCACTCAGGCTGGGTGGAGGGAGAGGTACGGATGTGGGGCGAGCCTGCGGTGGCAGAGGCCAGCATGACGTTGCACCAGCCTGGGGTGCACCATGCATTTTCCCGGGGAAGTTGTCCCTGGATCAGAGACCCTGCAGTGGCAGGCTGCCCAGGCTCCCGGGAGGGGAGGTGTGGATAGTGACCTGTGCTTGCACACAGGCTCCTTGGTGTCTGCAGCAGCAGCCTTATCATCTCATGCCCGTGTCTGGGGTCTGAGCTGATAGCCGCAGCTTGTGCCCATCTCTGGAGCTCATTTAGGTGGCACTTTTAATCTCCTCTCCTCACACACCAGGAAGCAAAGAGGCAAGAAAAAGTTTTTTGCCTCTTTGGTAGGTCCAGACCTTTTCCTGGACTCCCTCCCAGCTAGCCATGGCACACTAGCCCCCTCAGTCTGTGCTCAGGCAGCTAACCCCAGTCCTCTCTCTGGGATCCGACCTCCAAAACCCGAGCCTTAGCTCCCAGACCCCGTCCTTCCTGGCGGGTAAGCAGACGAGCCTCTCCGGCTGGTGAGTGCCGGTCGACACCGATCCTCTGTGTGGGAATCTCTCCGCTTTGCCCTCCACAACCCTGTGGCTGTGCTCTCCTCAGTGGCTCTGAAGATTCCTCCCTGCCCACACCCTGTCTCCAGAAGTGAAGGGGCTTCTTGTGTGTGGAAACCTTTCCTCCTTCACAACTCCCTCGCAGAGGTGCAGGTCCCATCCCTATTCTTTTGTCTCTCTTTATTCTTTTACCCTACTCAGGTAGGTGGGCAGCTTCTTGCCTTTTGGGAGGTCTGAGGTCTTCTGCCAGCGTTCAGTAGGTGTTCTGTAGGAGCTGTTCCACATGCAGATGTATATCTGATGTATTGGTGGGGAGGAAGGTGATCTCCACGTCTTACTCTTCCACTATTTTGAAGCTCTTCCTGAACATTTTCCTAGGTATTTTTTGATTTTCCTTTGATTTCTTCAGTGATCTCTTGGTTATTTCATAGTGTATTGCTTAGCCTCCATGCATTTGTATTTATTACAGTTTTTGTCCTGTAATTGATATCTAGTTTCATAGTTTTGTGGTTGGAAAAGATGCTTGATATGATTTCAATTTTCTTAAATTTACCAAGGCTTGATTTGTGACCCAAGATGTGATCTATCCTAGAGAATGTTCCATTTGTACTTGAGAAGAAAGTGTATTCTGTTGTTTTTGGATGGAATGTCCTATAAAGATCAATTAAATCTATCTGTTCTAATATGTCATTTAAAGCTTGTGTTTCCTTATTCTCTTTCATTTTGGATGATCTGTCCATTTGTGTACATGGGGTGTTAAAGTCACCTATTAGTGTGTTACTGTTGATTTCCCCTTTTATGTCTGTTAGCATTTGCCTATGTATTGAGGTGCTCCTATGTTGAGTGCATAGATATTCACAATTGTTATATCTTCTTCTTGGATTGATCACTTGATCATTATATAGTGTCTTTCCTTGTCTCTTATAATAGTCTTTATTCTAAACTCTAGTTTGTCTGAGTATTGTTACTACAGCTTTCTTTTGATTTCTATCTGAATGGAATATATTT
This sequence comes from Hyperoodon ampullatus, assembly GCF_949752795.1. Classification (NCBI taxonomy): domain Eukaryota; kingdom Metazoa; phylum Chordata; class Mammalia; order Artiodactyla; family Ziphiidae; genus Hyperoodon; species Hyperoodon ampullatus. Next base: position 165,286,323 of record NC_136914.1, on the reverse strand, counting down.
TTCCTTCCTCTCACTTTCAGTCTTTATGTGTCTCTAGGTCTGAAGTGGGTCTATAGTAGGCTGTGTATATATGGGTCTTGTTTTTGTATCCATTCAGCCAGTCTGTGTCTTTTGGTTGGGGCATTTATTCCATTTATTTTTAGGGTAATTATTTTTATATATGCTCCTATTACCATTTTCTTAATTGTTTGGGTTTGTTTTTGTAAGTCTTTTCCTTCTCTTGTGTTTTCTGTCTAGATAAGTTCCTTTAGCATTTGTTGTGAAGCTGGTTTTGATGGCACTGAATTCTCTTAATTTTTCTTGTCTGTAAAGCTTCTGATTTCCCCATCAAATCTGAAAGGGATCTTTGCTGAATAGAGTAATCTTGGTTGTAGGTTTTTCCCTTTCATATCTTCAAGTATATATTGCCACTCCCTTCTGGCCTGTAGGGCTCCTGCTGAAAGAGCACCTGTAACATTATGGGGGACCCTTGTATGTTATTTGTTGATTTTCCCTTGTTGCTTTTAATATTTTTTTCTTTGTGTTTAATTTTTGTTAGTTTGATTAATATGTGTCTCAGCATGTTTTTCCTTGGGTTTATCCTGTATGGGACTCTCTACGCTTCCTGGACTTTATTGACTATTTCCTTTCCCATGGTGGGGAAGTTTTCAACTATAATCTCTTCAAATATTTTCTCAGACCCTTTCTTTTTTTCTTCTTCTTTTGGGACACCTATAATTCAAATGTTGGTTTGATTACTGTTGTCCCAGAGGTCTCTGAGACTGTCCTCCCTTCTTTTCATTATCTTTTCTTTATTCTGTTCTATGACAGTTATTTCTACCTGTCTCCAGCTCACTTATCCATTCTTCTGACTCAATTATTCTGCTACTGATTCCTTCTAGACTATTTTTTATTTCAGTTATTAAGTTGTTCATTTCTGTTTGTTTGCCCTTTAGTTCTTCTAGGTCCTTGTTAAACTTTTCTTGTATTTTCTCTATTCTATTTCCAAGATTTTGGATCATCTTTACTATCATTACTCTGAATTTTTTCTCAGGTTGTTTGTTTATTTCTTCTTCATTTATTTGGTCTTGTGGGCTTTTATCTTTCTCCTTTGCCTCTAAAATATTTCTTTGTCTTCTCTTTCTTTGTTTCTCAAAAACATAATCAAAGCAGAGTGCTAACTGAAGAATGAAGCAAAGAAACAAAAGAAACTGACAAAAATGATATTAAAATGAGTGAGAGAGAGAAAGGGGAAAGAAGAGAGAACAACAGGAAAGCAATGTAGAAACAGAAATGTAAAAGAAACAAAAGAGAAAATTTATATGGAAGAAAAAAAGAAAGACAAATAAAACCATGGGGAAATGGTAAGAACACAATCAAAGAAGCAAAAACAGAAACTAGGAAACACTCACATGTAAAAGAAACAAAAACAGAGCCAAAGAAAACAAAAGCAAGAGAACAATGAAACAAATAGAAGAACTCAAAAATGAAATCAGACAATTAGGCTTAAAACTAACAAAAACTCATACCCTAAAAACAAAACCAAAGCAGTGTGCCAGCTGAAGAATAAAGCAGGGAAACAGAGCAAACCTATAAAAATGATTAAAATAATAATAAAATAAAAAGGGAAAAACACAGGACAACAGAAAAGCAAAGTGTAAATGGAAGTATAAAAAATATATATTAATGAAAAAGAGGAAGAAAAAAGGGGAAAGAACACAGAATAACAGACAAGCAAAGTAAAAACAGAAATGTATAAAAAAATAAGAATAAAAAATAAAAATATGTTATAAATCACAGAGATCCCCAAAAGACAAAACAAACAAACAAACACAAAGGGAAAGAAAAAATAACCCCCCCAAAAAGAGCCAGAACCAACAACAGAATGAATCCAAACATAATAAAATTAATAGTAATAATAATGTTTCCCTGAGATCTCTGATGTAACTGTCCTTGCACACGTCGTGAGCCACAGCCACCTCTTCCTCCCCAAGAGGCTCTCCTCTTCCTCTGGGCTGGCGTCTGGACCTACTGAGGGCCCTGTGGGGACCACTCAGACTATGATTTGGCCCAATTCCTACGTGTGCTTGCTCCCAAAGTCCACAGCTGCCAGAGCTAGACTGTTTTCATTTGTGGGAACGCTCATTGTATACTCAGATATTCCATAGATGCAGGGTCTACCTAGCTGATCATGAGGATTTAATCTGCAGCTTGTACAGCTGATGGAAAGATTTTCAGTCTTCTTCCCTAGTCACCCCGTCACTGGGGTTCACCTTTAGTTTTATCCCTACCTCTGTGTGTGGTCCACCCACAAGAGTATGGTCCTGAGGCTGCCTTGGAGGTCTTGGATCTGTCCCTGTGAGGACTGGGTGCAGTGGTGGTATGACTCCTTGGGTCACAGGAGCCCTGGCAGCGCCAAGTGTACAGGGGAGCCGGCAGCCACAGGCGCAAGGGACATGGCCCTAATGAGGGCCTTTTCTGGCACCTGGCATAGGCATGTGAGGTTCAGCCTTGGCTGGGGATTTTCTGGAACCTGGCAGCAGGTGTGTGAGAGCCAGCCCTTAGAGGGCTTTTTTTTTTTTTTTTAATTGCCCTGCAGCCATGCGTGAGGGCCATTTCTGAGTGGGCTTTTCTTACTCCTCAGCAGCTGCTCACAAGAGCCAGACCCAAGCAGGCTTATTTTATTGTTGTTGGCAGGCACCACTGTGTGGGGAGTGAGAGACTACAATAGGGGCTCCTCTCTCGCCTGTGACTCAGCAATAGCGCTCTGCTTCCATGGCAGTCCGGTCTTCTCCATACGCATTCCCTGCTGCAGATTTCCTCCCTCCAGTCCCCTCAGTTTCTCTCCCCACAGCCAACAGCAGTTCTTACTCTGGGCCTGTTCTCCAACCCCCACACACCAGCTCTCAGCCCCCTTGCACAGCTGTGAACACACATCCCAGTCTGGGGCACGTAGGGCCATGGTATGGACCATCTGTGTATATCTTACTCTGTCCCATCTGCCACAGATTGACTGCTTCACCCTCTTCTGACAGCCTCAAATGCTTCCCTTCTATCCCAATCGATTTCTCCATTGGAGAGGGGGTTTCCCCATCAGAGAGAGGGTTTCCCCAATTTGGGAATCTCTCTTCTACTTCAGCTCCCCCGCCCCAGGGTGCAGGTCCCATCCCCTTCTTTATTTACATACTACTCAGTTATGCAGGGATCTTTATAGTCCTTTCTGGTGTCCACGGTCTTCTGCTACTTTTCAGTCAGTGTTCTATGAGAATTGTTGCATCTATAGATATATTCCTGATATATCCATGTAGAGAGATGAACTCCACATCCTCTTACTCCTCTGCCACCTTGAATCTCCTTGAGAGGTGTTTTAAAACTGTTTGTGCTGAGTTCAAATGAAGATTGGAATAAATCCTCAAACTAATGACATAGTTGCCCATAAGTACTTAGGAATCATTGACTTGGAACCATAAGGAGATTCAAAAAACTCCTTACCCAAATCCTATAATGTATACAGGAGAAGAGTAAAATCAAGAGGGCACAACTTTCTTTATCAAAGTTATCATCACAGGTCTGAATCCTCGATTTATTTGTCTTGTCAGCTAGACTGCAAACTCATTTGGTTAAAGACTATATTATCATCTTTATTCTCTGGCACTTCACAGAGCTTGGCACACAGTAGGTACTCAATAAATATCAAATAGTGAAAAGATAATTGGATAAGTGAATGAATATCTTGAGATTACTCAAATTTTTTTTTGGCTTTTTGATAGTTGCCTCATGTCCAATTCTGTAACATGTTGATTTTCTCAATTATATGAAATTTAATACAATGTAATAATCTTTTTTTCAAGTTTAAATCTTTCCACATAACCAGTAATTACTTCTTAAGAAAAATGTCCCCACAGTATTTCTTTTCCTCTGTGTTCTGAAGTGGAAATTATCAGTGGGTGAGTTAAGAACTTATTACATGTTTTTATTTTAACTGAATGAGATTTCTAGCAGATGTTTGAATTATTAACTGCTCTCACCGTGACCGTATCAAAACTATACTGTAAGAGGTATGTGAGAAATGTATCAATCTAGCTTTACTCTGGCTGCAGGCTACAGTATCCCCTCACAGTTACTTCACTTCACTTTGGTTTTTATCTACCAACATAACTTTTTGACCAACAATGGAATGAAGTTTCTTGGGAAGTAATAATGTCCATTACTGGACATTTGAAGAAGAATTTTGTTCAATTCTACTAAGATGTCTTTCATTAGGAGGAAGTTTGAATAACACTCTTTAATGTTGTTTCTAGATATAAAGCTTAAGCAATTCTTGACACTTTGAGGATGAACACTTCTCAAAATTCTGTTAGTTAAAAGCTGAATAAACCCCGATATTGGCATTCTGGAAAATATTTAAATAGTTTCCTTCTAGTTACTTTAGCAATAATGGAATTCAGCTCAGGAAGTTTATGTTAAATCCAATCTCACTGGAGTTTCAGTGAGCTTTTCACCTTAACTGATGGACGATAGAGAGTCAAGGCCTCTTTGAGCTGGATTGTGCCTCATTTTTATACCCTCATCCATTCTGGCTAAAAAGCACATTTCATGTAAGTGGAGAGTTTTATTTAACACAGATCCCAATCCAATTTGGTTTCCTTGTTATCAGATTGGACTGCTCAGAAGAAAAAATATGGTAGTTAATATTTACAAATATTGACTTCAGTCTAGCTCTTTGGAACATAAAAATATACTCCCTTGATTTTTCAGTGATAACTGAGGAGAAGCTGTTTCATTTGAGCAGTGCACAATTCTATATTTATACTCTGAAAACTGCTTTGTAGGGAGGTACACAAATATTATTAGTCAAATTATCATTAACATTTTTGCAATACAGCATGAGTTTTTGTAATACCAGACTCAGAAGGGTAGAAGAATTGAGCAGCAGCTCTAAGCATTGCACTCACAATCTTGTTAAATTGGAATAATAAAATCAGTTCAGCCATAATTTACTAAATATGCCTTATACTTCTGAAAATATCTAAGGTATTGCTGGGTACAGAAGAAATGTGGGAGGGTGGAGAGAGACTAGAAAGCTCTATGTTTCTGGGAAAGTTTTGTAATCTTGCTGTTCCTCATTTTTTCTCTGTTCAGTGTGGGTAGTAATTTGTTTTGTTACTTCTATTATGAAAATCAAATGTGACAGTGTTTTTGGAAGCAACATGTAATCTGGAAAATAATTTAGGCTTGACTACTCAGTCTGAAGTTGAGAGAGAGAGAGAGAGACTTGGGAAGCAGAGTCTGATCCTAAGTGATACTTCTACTCCAATTGACTGGTCAACAGATTGGGTACTTTTCATTTAATGTTCAGCATCAGGGTGCACACAAACTCTGGAACTTTTTTTGCTTAGGACCTTCCTATTTCCTATTTAAATAATTCCTATCTGAGATTTCTCACATTTTCTTGGAAATTAAACTGATCTAAAAAATGTATTTAGGCTGTGGTGTTAATGCATGGTGGTATATGAATGCCATGTATCTTCATCTGTACACAGAGATGTCAAAACCTTCAGGTAAGAAAAAAATACATGTATGTATATAATTATATAATAAATGGAGATACAATTGTATTTACAGATATCCAGAAAATAGAATTTTTGTATTAAAGTAAATGTGGATATATTTTTAATTAGAAAGCCAAATCCACATGAAATGTTAAGATGAAATAGAAAACTTTAAATGAATTCTATGATTTTTGTAGAATCTTACAGTTTTGTTTGCACAGCAACCATAGGCACAAGGAAATTTCCTGTCATTAGGGAAACTTCAAGAGAAATGTTTCACAAACACTGGCTTAAGAGTTGACTCCTCCAGAGTAATCTATCTATAGAGAGGGTCTTAGAAGACTCATCTTAATAAATGAGAACTCATAAGCACTTCAAACCTTAGTGGCAAGAGATAGATTCATAGATTACTCACACACATCTCAGAGAAATAGATATGTGAAAACTGATCCAGAGACACAAAGAGCCAGAGATGAAGAGGTAGAGTTAAAAAAGAACTTTCAGGTCCCTTCAAGCCACATTAATGTGGATAGTCATTTGATTCACTCTTTTTTTGCCTAAAGTTTCTAGAATGAGATTGACCAACCTAAATGCTCTTCAGAATGTACTTCAGAATTTTTAGAGCGGGAAGTCTTGCCGGGACTAATCTGTAGAAAAGGGTGCCTTAAGCTGAATTGACATGGCATGAACATATTTTTGTTGTTCATAAATTGAAGTGGATGAATAAAAGAAAGTAAGGGAAAGGAGATGATAGAGATTGTGATGGCTATATTTAAAGTCTTTTTGCCCCATATCTGTTGAGCTATTTTGACACTCGGGATATTTTGACACGTTGGATATCTCTGGGAATGTAGATTGGTGCAGCATGAGATTCAAACCTTGTTTGGTCATAAAAGCCATCTGGTGTGATTCTTTAAATGCTTAATCCCTATGCCACACTTAGTCAAGAGTTCCAGGTGGAGGCCTGGAAATGTATATTCCAATCAAGTGCTCCATAGAAAATACATAAGCTTACTTACTAGCTGAGTGACTGTGAGTAGATCAGTTTCCATATTTTCAGAATGAGAATCAGAATAATGTTTTTCTTACAGGATTGAACCAAGCCATAGAAAATCATCTGACCATAACACCTGGCTCAAAGTAGACACACAATACACATTGATTTCCCACCCATTCTTCCCCATCCAAGAACCCTTTACTGGCTGCTTAGAGCCATCCCATAACCCATGGGGCAACCGTGTTATTTTCTTCCCATGGACATGGAGGTTTGGGCATCATCAACATATATGATAAATGAAGTGGAGATTCTCTGAGTCTGTTGGAATTCTGTATCAGCCAAATATCTTTGCTTATTTTGATGTTTCCTTGCATTTTGGAGGGGTCCTTTTGATAAGTAGTAAATATTTAAATATATAAGTCCTGAGTAATCCTCTCAAAATAAAACAAACTTAAAAACAAAAATCAAACCTAGAAGAAAAAATTTTCTTTCCCCATCTCAAATTTCCAAACATTATTTCCTCATTCCTTACAAAATGTCTAAACTCAAAGAGGAGAAATATTAGTCCCTGGAGAGAAATGCAGCAAGAGGACTGAATGTTTACATAGTAATAGAACAAAATGGATATAGTTATTCCATTGACAAACTAATTTCTTAAAAGGAAATTTCAGTTGTGCATCCAACATGCATTCCATAAGCATCTATTGGGTACCATTGTGAAGTAAGCACTGGTACATATTAGGGATAGAAGATTAATTAGAAATAGATCCTGCCTCAAGGATTTCACAGAGTAGTAGAGGAGACAGATGTACAAAAATAAACATAGAGTAGGAACGTATTATATTAGTGGTATGAGCAGTTTTAACAATTCTTTATTTCCTTAGGTTCATACTAACTCAGGTTAACTTCCAGACAACTTTAGAATAAAAAAAAAATTCCCCAGATATATTACAATTGTGGTCCATAATCTCCTCATTCAGTCTCAACAATATCACTGGAACCAAGCTGCAATCTAAATTATTAGTCTTCTACATAAAACATGTAACAGTTCTTAACTTACTTTTCCAGTATATTTTATAAGGCAGGTGTGTTATTAACTCACTACTCTCTTCCAGCGCTTATTAAATCTTTGTTCATTAATAGATTGCAATGGTTTTTTATCACCCAAAGAAAAAAGAAAGGATTAATATTTGTTGAATATTAACAAGATGCCAAGTTCATTACACTAGTATTCCATATTCAGAGCTATAACAAGATTTGGGAACAAGAAAAAATAAGATTACCCTCCGAAGGCTAAACTACAAAGCAGCCCATGGTGAAGGAAATTAGTCAGCCTTAAAGAAAGCAGCCTAAAGCAACAGAGTTGAAATGATTCAAGAGGTTATTGCAATCTGGTGGTAAGGATTGAAAGGGGTGCTTTAAGCTGAGTGCTTTAGCAAAGTCTGGGCTACACTAGCATGATAAGGTTGAGTCATAGACAGTGGTATTAATAAAAGTAGGAGAGGGAAAAGTGCAAACTGAAGTTATTCAGAATTGTACATCCAAGAGAAGGAAACAGATAAAGATGTGGCCAATATATTCCAGCACTGCCTGGAGGACAGGGCATCTTGGTCAATACATGTTGGCTAGGTCATTCTTTATTTGCCAAAGTCATCCCTATTTTATGAACATCCAGAAGTTATCTTAGAGAACTTTCCTCAAGATCATTACATTCCTATAGTTTGACATTTTGCTCATCTAAGTAAACTTCTGATTAAAACTTAGGTTTCCTAGGAGAGTGATGACAGGGAAAGCATCTACTCATCATGATGATTTCAAGTAACCTCATTCCTGGAGTACATTTTTTAAATCATTAAAAATGTTACATCTTTATCTACCCCTAAAGTTCTAGATAAGATTGTCTCAATCCCCTATTCTATGCCTTATGGAAAGCTTAATACTCTTCCTAATAAATCTGAGAAGTCTTCATTGTGGGGAAAAGTCAGTACACTTACATTCTTGGGCCCACATTTTGCTGTCTTTCCTCATTTTGTGTCTTGAGGCTGTTCCTGTATCTTCCATTTACCTTTGTCTTCCATTGATTCAGGAAACTCAATCTCTTTCCTTCATAACCACAAGAAATGTACAATATGCATAAGGCCAGAATAGGCATGGAGACTTTCCCTGCAGTTTTGAGATTATGGCACTTTAGCTCAGTGCAAGTAACTTTAAGTTGAACCTTAGATATCCTTATCTTCTTACACTATTATAGTCATTTCTCTCTCTACCATCCCTCTCTTGTATTCTCTACTCTCTCCCTTTCAGAACTACCTGTCTACCTACCTGGACACACACACACACACATGCACACTCACACACACTTTTCCATTTTCTTTTGTAGAGCTCTCAGCTTTCTCCACTACCTAGCCACAATTCAGTTGAAGTTCTGAAGTAACTACCAATAAGGACATCTTCAAATTTTTAGATAAATTGCAATGCAATTTCCCAACCGAGTTTCAAGATAGGGTTCTAGTTCAACTTTCCAATTACAGTAGCTTTCTGTTATCTACGTTCACATTCATTTTGGTTAGTTTCTCTGAAATTGATCACCTCTGGGATTGTCATGACTAGGCCACTGGGCTTTCAGAGCAGGGACCTAGATCCAGGAGTTGAGGTCCTACCCAACTTTAGCTGGACTGTCTGCCAGTCACAGGACAGACTTTCTTCTCTCTGTTATAATTCCTTATATTCACTTCTTCTGTCATCACTAAGGCTCTAGTTTCCAAGGCAAGTAGCATAGATAATGTCTTTTAATGATTACAGCTCCTCCAGGCATTCAAAATTATTACTATTCTCATCTTACAGCTGAAATAACTGAGGTTTCATTAAGTTTAAGATATTTGTTCAAAGTTACACAGCATGTATCAGAACTGGAATTTATCTTAGGTCCATCTTTATCCATGTGTCCTTTCTGCAACACCAACATAGCTTATATTTTACTGAGAGCCAGTTAATATGTCTAGCTGTGCAAATATTCCCTAAACTAAAATGCAAACCCTCTTTTGCAAAATCATTTCCACAGTTCTAATAAGAATATTACTCTAATGTGGGCTCTTTAAAATTTTTCTTTAAGAGTTCAAAGAGTCATCCTTTGTCAAAGGACTTACAAAACTGCCTTCTCTTGTCTATTTCATTTCCAGGACACGTAATGCAAGTATGCTGAGGTTGATTGTCCCAGTTTCCCAAAGCAGGCATGAGGTCAGGTATGTGTGGTTATTTGGAGTGAATGGGTCATAAACTAGAACATAATAATTATGTGCACACGTATACAGCTCAGCCCCAAGAGACTCAACGCAGCTGAACTTATGCTTTCAAGAGCAGTTGGAGAAAACCGAACTCAAACTAGGAGTTAGGATGTACAAAAGGTCTTTGGCTTCATTTATTCAGTATGCTTCAAATTGCTATATTCAAGCATATCTATGGCTCTGGTTCCAAATTCAAATTATCTTGATAAATACCCAGGCTGCATTTGGGGAGTAAGAATAATTGTACATATTTAGGGATGTGGTCAGCTATCTTCAGAGGTTCAGCTGTCTCTAAGTAAGTTTGGCAGAGAGTCTGAAGTCAGTGAACGTTGGGAGAATGAGACTTCAGTTGGGAATTTGGGGGAAGGCTTATACCTTGTAAGAAAGGAAGTAAATACATACCTTATCCCCATTCTATAAAAGTAGAGAAATACTATAAATAAAGATCCAGGTGGAATGGGTTTCAATGAAGCCTTCACTTACTGTACCTTCCCTCTATGTCATGATATTCCTTTTCTGAGGTGAGTCTTAAAGAAAAAGCCTGAGCTCTCACATAGCATGAGCAGAGGAGAGGGGAGAACAGAAAGCAGAATAGGTGGGAAGGTCAGAGGTATGTAGTTGTAGGAGGTGATGACTCCTTTGAAGAACAGTGAAGAATTCAATAAGGGAAAGTGAGTATAGCAAAGACAGAGCAGTGGAAGAGAGTGAGAAGAGATAAGATTGGAGAGGTAGGCAAGGATCAGACCCTGGGGGCCTTGAAAGTTACTCTAAAGATTCTGGGCTCTACCTTGCAGGTACCATCTACTAGTGGTGAACTAGGCAGCCTTCCTTTCCATGGAGATTCCCTTCTAACCAGAGAGGTGGGATAAACAACTAATCAGCAAAGAGCAAGTATATATATAAAAATAAAATAGGTGAGATTGAAAAAATATGGTGTTGGAGCCAGAGAGGCCTCATTCAGATCTCAGGACTAGTACTTTTCAACAATGTGACCTTGGACTAAGCATCAGTTTTTTTCTGAGAAAAACAACAATAGCAATTCCAAGGTTGTTTGTAAAAAATAGGCAGTGGATTCCCAAGTCCTTGTCTATTGCTTGTCATGCAGTAGTTGCACAAAATGACACCCATTGAAGGATCTGGATGGCTAAGCAAAGGGTAAGAACTACATGTGGGCAGATTAGGCGATTGTTTTGCTGGGACAACAACAACAACGTAAAGAATAATAGTAGCTAATATATACTGAACACTTGGTATGTGCAGAAACTATTCCAGAAGCCCTTTACATGCATAAACAATCCTATCATCTTCTTTCTGCAGATGAAAGAACGGCAGCACAGGGAGGTTAAGTGACTTGGCCAGAATCAAGTATTCAGCAAGTAGCAAAGCCAGGATTCTAGGCAGTCTGTATCCATACTTACACTCCTAATCACAGCCTTACACTGTTTTATATTTGGGTCATAACATTATAGCTGATCAGCTTCTAGCAAACCATGTGACAAGTAAAAATTTTTGTGTTAATTTTTATTTACGTGGATCCAGAATCTAAACTGAACTTCATCTCTTGGATAAGCACCTATCACTTCATTTTACAGTCAGGCACATGGAGGCTATTTTGGCTAACTGACTTCCAAATGTCACAAAGTTTGTAAATAGTGAAGGCAGCTCAGGAGACCAGGTCTCCTTAACTCCAAACCAGAGTTGGAAGGGCAGCTGAGAACTGTGTTCTCCATGAAGGGGGCAAGCGTCTTTGGTCACTGGACAGTAGTGGCTTCTAATTTTCATCATCAGGAATATTTATTTTAAACACTTGAGATTTTTAAGCACTGTCTCCACTTAGAAACACAAAAAAGTAATAAGATAGCATTAGTTACTCATATAGCTACTATTATTTATTACATCTGAGTGGCCCTATATATTTCACAAAAATATTTTGCAAACATTCTATGATCGTAATTGCCTACAATGACCTTAGAGGTTTCTTTTTTTTTATAACATCTTTAATGGAGTATAATTGTTTTACAATGGTGTGTTAGTTTTTGCTGTATAACAAACTGAATCAGCTATAAATGTACATATATCTCCTCCCTTTTGTGTCTCCCTCCCATCCTCCCTATGTCACCCATCTAGGTGGACACAAAGCACTGAGCTGACCTCCCTGTGCTATGCAGCTGCTTCCCACTAGCTATCTATTTTACATTTGGTAGTGTATATATGCCCATGCCACTCTTACCCTTCCCCCTCCTCATGTCCTCAAGTCCATTCTCTATGTCTGTGTCTTTATTCGTGCCCTGTCCCTAGGTTCTTCAGAACCTTTTTTTTTTTTAGATTCCATATATATGTGTTAGCATATGGTATTGGTTTTTCTCTTTCTGACTTACTTCACTCTGTATGACAGACTCTAGGTCCATCCACCTCACTACAAATAACTCAATTTCATTTCTTTTTATGGCTGAATAATATTCCATTGTATAATTGTACCGCATCTTCTTTATCCATTCATGTGCCGATGGACACTTAGGTTGCTTCCATGTCCTGGCTATTGTACATAGAGTTGCAATGAACATTGTGGTACATGATTCTTTTTGAATTATGGTTTTCTCAGTGTATATGCCGAGTAGTGGGATTGTTGGGTCATATGGTAGTTCTATTTTTAGTTTTTTTAAGGAAATTACATGCAGTTCTCCACAGTGGCTGTATCAATTTACATTCCCACCAATAGTGCAAAGGGGTTCCCTTTTCTCCACTCCCTCTCCAGCATTTATTATCTGTAGATTTTTTGATGATGGCCATTCTGATAGGTGTGAGGTGATACTTCATTGTAGTTTTGATTTGCATTTCTCTAATGATTAGTGATGTTGAGCATCCTTTCATGTGTTTGTTGGCAATCTGTATATCTTCTTTGGAGAAATGTCTATTTAGGTCTTCTGCCCATTTTTGGATTAGGTTGTTTTTTTCTTGATATTGAGCCTCATGAGCTGCTTGTATATTTTGGAGATTAATCCTTTGTCAGTTGCTTCATTTGCAAATATTTTCTCCCATTCTGAGGGTTGTATTTTCGTGTTGGTTATGGTTTCCTTTGCTGTGCAAAAGCTGTTAAGTTTCATTAGGTTCCATTTGTTTATTTTTGTTTTTATTTCCATTTCTCTAGGAGGTGGGTCAAAAAGGATCTGGCTGTGATTTATGTCAAAGAGTGTTCTGCCTATGTTTTCCTTTAAGAGTTTTATAGGGTCTGGACTTACATTTAGGTCTTCAATCCATTTTGAGTTTATTTTTGTGTATGGTGTTAGGGAGTGTTCTAATTTCAATCTTTCACATGTAGCTGTCCAGTTTTCCCAGCACCACTTATTGAAGGGGCTGTATTTTCTCCATTGTATATTCTTGTCTCCTTTATCAAACATAAGGTGACCATATGTGTGTGGGTTTATCTCTGGGCTTTCTATCCTTTTCCTATTTCTATCCTGTTTCTATCGAAATATCTGCTTTTATCCCAGTACCATACTGTTTTGGTTAATGTAGCTTGGTCATATAGTCTGAAATCAGGGAGCCTGATTCCTCCTGCTGTTTTTCTTTCTCAAGATTGCTGTTGCTATTCGGGGTCTTTTGTGTTTCCATACAAATTGTGAAATTTTTTGGTCTACTGTGAAAAATGTCATTGGTTGTTTGATAGGGATTGCACTGAAGCTGTAGATTGCTTTGGACAGTATAGTCATTTTCACAATGTTGATTCTTCCAATCCAAGAACATGGTATATCTCTCCATCTGTTGGTATCATCTTTAATTTCTTTCATCAGTGTCTTATAGTTTTCTGCATACAGGTCTTTTGCCTCCTTAGGTAGGTTTATTCCTATGTATTTTATTCTTTTTGTTGCAATGGTAAATGTGAGTTTTCTTTAATTTCCCTTTCAGGTTTTTCATCATTAGTGTATAGGAATGCAAGAGATTTCTGTGCATTAATTTTGTATCCTGCTATTTTACCAAATTCATTGATTAGCTCTAGTAGTTTTCTGGTAGCATCTTTAGGATTTTCTATGTATAGTATCATGTCATCTGCCAACAGTGACAGTTTTACTTCTTTTCTGATTTGGATTCCTTTTATTTCTTTTTCTTACCTGATAGCTGTGGCTAAAATTTTCAAACTATGTGGAAAAATAGTCATGAGTGTGGGCAACCTTGTCTTCTTCCTGAAATTAGTGGAAATTGTTTCAGTTTTTCAGCATTGAGAACGATGTTGTCTGGGTTTGTCATATATGGCCTTTATTATGTTGAGGTAAGTTTCCTCTATGCCTACTTTCTGGAGGGTTTTTATCATAAATGGGTGTTGAATTTTGTTGAAAGCTTTTTCTGCATCTATTGAGATGATCATATGATTGTTCTCCTTCAATTTGTTAATATGGCTTCTCATACTGATTGATTTCTGTAAATTGAAGAATCCTTGCATTTGTAAAATAAACCCCACTTGATCATGGTGTATGATCCTTTTAATGTTTGGTTGGATTCTGTTTGCTAGTATTTTGTTGAGGATTTTTTCATCTATGTTCATCAGTGATATTGGCCTGTAGTTTTCTTTCTTTGTGACATCCTTGTCTGGTTTTGGTATCAAGGTGATGGTGACCTTGTAGAATGAGTTTTGGAGTGTTCCCCCCTGTGCCATATTTTGGAAAACTTTGAGAAGGATAGGTGTTAGCTCTTCTCTAAATTCTTGATAGAATTCTCCTGTGAAGCCATCTGGTCCTGGGCTTTTGTTTGTTGGAAGATTTTTAATCAAAGTTTCAATTTCAGTTCTTGTGATTGGTATATTTATATTTTCTATTTCTTCATGGTTCAGTCTTGGAAGCTTGTGCTTTTCTAAGAATTTGTGCACTTCTTCCAGGTTGTCCATTTTATTGGCATATATTTGCTTGTAGTAATCTCTCATGATCTTTGTATTTCTGCAATGTCAGTTGTTACTTCTTCTTTTTCTTTTTTTTTTTTTTTTTTTTTTTTTTGCGGTATGTGGGCCTCTCACTGTTGTGGCCTCTCCCGTTGCGGAGCACAGGCTCCGGACACGCAGGCTCAATGGCCATGGCTCATGGGCCAAGCCGCTCCGCGGCATGTGGGATCCTCCCAGACCGGGGCACGAACCCGTGTCCCCTGCATCGGCAGGCGGACTCTCAACCACTGCGCCACCAGGGAAGCCCACTTCTTCTTTTTCATTTCTAATTCTATTGATTTGAGTCTTCTCCCTTTTTTTCTTTATAAGTCTGGCTAATGGTTTATCAATTTTGTTTATCTTCTCAAAGAACCAGGTTTTAGTTTTATTGACCTTTGCTATTATTTCCTTCATTTCTTTTACATTTATTTCTAATCTGATCTTTATGATTTCTTTCCTTCTGCTAAATTTGGGTGTGTTTACCCCTTCTTTCTGTAATTGCTTTTGGTGTAAGGTTAGGTTGTTTATTTGAGATGTTTTTTGTTTCTTGAGGTAGGATTGTATTGCTATAAACTTCCCTCTTAGAACTGCTTTTGCCACATCCCATAGGTTTTGGGGTTGCCGTGTTTTCATTGTCATTTGTTTCTAGGTATTTTTTTGATTTTTTCTTTGATTTCTTCAGTGATCTCTTTGTTATTTAGTAGTGTGTTATTTAGCCTCCATGTGTTTGTATTTTTACAGGTTTTTTCCTGTAATTGATATATAGTCTCATAGTGTTGTGGTCAGAAGAGATACTTGATATGATTTCAATTTTCTTTCATTTACCAAGACTTGATTTGTGACCCAAGATATGATGTATCCTGGAGAACGTTCCATGAGCACTTGAGAAGAAAGTGTAATCTACTTTTTTGGAAGGAATATCCTATAAATATCCATTAAGTCCATCTGGCCTAATGTCACATTTAAAGCTTGTGTTTTCTTATTTTTTTTCATTTTGGATGATCTTTCCATTGGTGAGAGTGGGGTGTTAAAGTGTCCTACTATTACTGTGTTATTGTCATTTTTCCTCTTTATGGATGTTAACATTTGCCTTATATATTGTGATGCTCCTATGTTTGGTGCATAAATATTTACAATTGTTAATTCTTCTCCTTGGATTGATCCCTTGATCATTATGTAGTGTCCTCCTTTGTCTCTTGTATTACTTTTATTTTAAAATCCATTTTGTCTGACATGAGAATTGTTACTCCATCTTTCTTTTGATATCCATTTGCATGGGATATCTTTTTCCATCCCCTCACTTTCTGTCTGTATGTGTCCCTAGGTCTGAAGTGTGACCTTAGACTTTTAAACCAGGTTGAGTTTTCCAGAAACATATCCCTATAAACAAACATCCAAGATAAACAAATATCCAATTCTTAAAGAGCTGTAGTTCCAGGCAGTCACATAGGTCCTCCCTTCTCCTTCCCAGTTCATAACATTATCTTTCATTTTATTTCACCTCCTTAGTGCTCTATTCTATTTCCATCTCAATTCCATCCAAAAATGTCTCTTCTCCTCACTTGGTACTTGACAGACCTCCACTCTCCTGCCTGGGTTCTTGTTTAACCCATCCTTTATGTCTTGGAAGCCCACGTATTACAATAATCATCCCTGGTCCAGGCATTATCTGCCTCAAAGCTGGTGATCCATTACCAGTCAGATGCTTCAGCTCTGCTCAAGGACCAGTCTGTGAATAAGGTTTTATGTATTTCTTAGATGAAAAAAACAGACACAGAGTGTCCATGTATCTTGCATGATGTTGTAGCAGAGCTTATTCGTTGTCTCTCAAAATCCATTTTTCTATTATTATTTAGCAATAGAACTTGTGACTTTTAGTTGGTCACGTGGCCTAAAATAAGACTACATTTCCCAGCTTACCTTGCAGTTATTTGTGGCCACATGATCAAGTTCTAGCCAATGGGTTGTAAGTGGAATGCTGACATTGCAGCATGGAGGACAGCTGTTCTAAACCCCCTGCTCCCTTTCTTCTTCATCATCTCTCTCTTTCTGATGGTTAGAATGTGGAGAGGATGGATGAAGTCCAAGCAGCTATCTGAAGGCATGAGTAGGAAGCCACAGGTTGAGAATGGTGGATCAATAAATCATAAGGCATAACCTTACCAGCCTTGGACTGCTTGCTTCTGGATTGTCTTATATGAGAGATAAATAGACTTCTGCCTTGTCTGAGTCTATTATTTTAGACTTTTTGTCTCTCAGGGTTGACATAAATCTTAACTGATATAAAATCACACAGCTAGTTACTACCACTCAGTTCTTTTAACTTCAAATACAATTGTTTTCATTTTACCCCACAACAACTGATATCTCCACCTACCTCACTTTCAGGGCTTCTCTGGAGATGAATGAGGAAACAGGTAAGAGAGTACTTTGTAAACTGTAAGGCCTTATTTACATGTGAGCAGAAGCAGCATTTTGCATTTGTGGAGAGCCATGGAAAAATACTTAATGTCTTAGCCTGCTTGTTAGTTGAACAGGTAGGGGAAAAAACCAAAACGCAAAAAGCCATGTTGTACTAGAGACCTGGATTCCAAATGAACCGGAAACTCCTTTGGCTGATTCTTGGGCCAAAAGTTGCCTTTCAAGTGGGGAAGGATGTGTTAGTTCTGAGCTTCCAGGACCTCTCTGACTAGCTGTGGTTTAATGCTGCCCAAACTTTTGTGTAAATACACCTACAGCTTAAGTAAAATAGGAAGGATTGGGGATCTAAAATGCCCTAGTTGGGATATTCTCTATGTCCAACATCTCCTCATGAAGGAAATTGTATTAGTAATAAGCAAATTTCCAGTGTTAGAATTTGAGTTGCTTTGGGAATGAGTGGCCAGGTTTTCAGAGGCTTGTTTGCTTTGTGAAGAGTACTGGGGTCAGTCTTTGCTGGCCAGAGGTCTCTAACCAGAGACAGGTTTTCACACAGGCTTTTCACATTTTCTGCCTGGAACCGGGCTCAAATACCAAGAAGTCTCTCGGGGGTATTTTTGTAAGTTTGCTCTTTTTCCTTTTGCAACTGGCAAAGGGCACTCAAAGCCAATGCTTGGAAGGTATGCTTGTGCCCTGAACACTTTGTTCAGGGTCCTTTGAAAGGTGTTGTGTTGCATCCCAAAGCAAACATTGTTTTGTAATATTCTGGGGTTGTTTTCTGCCCTCATTGCATAATACAAGATTGATGATACTCTATTTTGAAAAGATAAGACAAAATATAGTCATTACTCAAGAGGCAAGTCAATCAATACAGTGACTGTGAGGAGTAGTGTGAGGAAATCATAATTATAATAATATCTGACGTTCATTGAGCATATTTATGTACCAGGCACTGTAGTAGCCCTTTACATATGCTATATTACTTAATCCTTCCCAAAATCTTATGTGCCCAAACGATTAAAAATAGCTAACAGCAAGTAGAGCACAGCATCAGTAGGTGAGAACAGATATTGCTTCAGTGCTGGGTCTGGGTCCTTTAAGTGCCTTGCCTCCCTAAGTATTAATTTTTTTGTTTCTGAATTGTGGGTGAAAACTAAGGGGAAGGACAGGGTGCTTACTTCTCCAATTATATCCCTTCCCATTTCTCCCCTCTCTTTTTCTCCCTTCTCTCCCCTTTCCTCATCTCCCCTTTCCTTCTAATTAAGCATTCTGGAAAGTGAGAGAGTAATTCTCCCACACATGGGCTATACTAGCATTGGTTGAGAGTTATGCTTTAGAAATAAAAGATAAGAAACAAAGCAAGATGGATTCTAATAGCAAAGAAAATTATCAATGATTGCTTAGATCAACAGTTCTCAAAGTTTTTGATCTCAGGATCTCTTTAAGTACCACAAATATTGAGGACCTCAAAGAGATATTATTTATTTATGTTATTTACTATATATATAAACTAAAAAATTAAAAATTTATTCACTTATTTAAAAATAACAATAACAAACTGTGAAATGCTAACATGCATACTTAACAATAATAAATTATGAAATGCTAACATGCATACTTTTATGAAAAAATCACTATATTTGGAAACAAAATCTATTCAGTAAGTAGACTGTCATTGTTTTACATTTTTGCAGACCTTGTTAATGTTTGGTTTAATAGAAGGCAGCTTCCTTCTCTCTGCATCTTCTTTCATTCATTGTAATACATTATTTTGGTTGAAATATATGAAGAAAATTCAGTCTCACACAGGTATATAGTTGAAAAATGAAAGAGCATTGTATTCAGCTTTTTAAATGATTGTGGATATTCTTCTTTGTCACACAATAAAACTGCCAAGTGGTAGTTTCTAAAAGGTCAGTTGAAATGTGTAATCTGAAATCATATTGATAAAATTTTGTTTTCTATTACACTAAAATCCATTGACCTTTGAATATATATTATACCCATGATTTTGAAACATTGCATAATGGTTCTTTGAAAAAACATTAGGTCCTTGAATTATTCAGACCTAAATTAATACTAAGATTTATATTTGTTTATATCACCACCAATCTTATCAGAAAAGTCTAAGGATTGAGAAGCTGCCAATCTCATGGTGGAGGATACAAGGTTTCCAAAATTCTAATTTTCACTTTTAAGCTTGAATTTTATCTTTGGCAACAAATACGCAATATGTTTTACTTGACTAGACAGCCTCATTTCATTAACTTTCAGGAAAATGTTTGTCAAATAACCAAGTTTGAATAAACATAGTATTTTAAGAAAAGAAAAAACAATAGTTCAGTTTTTGCAATCCAAGAATATTGCACTAGCATTTGTCCTAGACAAACCCATCAGAAGTAATTTATGTATACTTTTTATTTCACTGCACTAAATATTAAAACATGGTTTGTAATCAAGTGTTGAGATTTAGTAAAATTAATAACTTTTAGTACTTTAACAAGATCATTCTTAAATAAAACTGTTTTCCCCCCCTCCACTTTAAAAAGTTTCCTTTTTAAATGTACAGTGGTGAAAAATCGCTTAAGTTCATTCCTGCAGTTGAGATATTAATTCAGTCTTCATATTTGCAGCTACATCTTTGACTTGTCAAGTTACTGTGTTATTGGAGAGTGGCAGTGCTGTGATTTCTTTTGCTGACAGTTCATTCAGCCGTCTTTCAGCAATGTCAACTCCACAAGGTTTTATGAAGCTCTGAGCTACTGAGTGCCCCTCTTTAGCCAATGCAATGCATAACTTACCTGACAAGAGGCCTCAGTGACTTTTCATTTTATTTTGAAAAGATATAGTAAAAAATTGTTGGCCTGAAGGGCTCATTGTGCCTTTCTTTAAAATATTCAATTTCTTTTTCTCAAACTCTGGGTGTTTAATTTCAGATGGCATCTCAATTTAAAAGACACTATAATACTATTAAAGAATGAATGCTGTATTGCATAAGACATAATCAAGTAAAATACTTTCTGTCACAGTCTTATTTTTTATTTAGAGTTTTCTACATATTCTCGTTACATTTTTTTCCCCAGATTCTTTATTGTAGATTTTTCTCTTGCATGAGTCAGAAAACTCTCTGAGATGTCAGTTTCATTTTTTTTTCAGCATATGGAAATGTGGATGGTGCAGATGTGGGTTGAGAGAACGAGTGTTCTAATCTCTCTTTATAAGTCAAGGTTCTATCCTAAAGAACAGGTGTAAGTAAGTACAATAAAGTGTATTTACATCTTGCTGTGTTTTTATGTAAGTACAAGGGAAATTTATGAATTTCAAGCAAATGATTTTTGGTCGAAAATGAATTATGGAGATTGTAGCAGGTGTGTCCAAAGAAAACAGGTAGAAGTATTAAGAATAAACCTGTGTTAATCTCTGAAAATGAACACTTTCATTCTGTAAGACTACACATTAGAAAATTCTGGAAAAAACATGATAATACACAAACACACATTCTACCAGCCATCAGAATAATGTATGATATCATCATGTGTCAGAAAGAACCTGGAAATGTCCACTGTACAGTCATGAAAAAATAATAGTAAAATAGGCAAATAACTCTTGATATTATCATGAAAATAGCTTTGATTTATGGTCCCTTGAAAGGGTCTTATAGAAAGTGGGGCCACACTATGAGAATTGCTGGTTATAGCATTGAAGGCTGAAATATTTTTTATAGACTGAAGGAAACATGATACATGAATAGGTTACTGCTATAAGTTGAACTGTATCCTTCTCCCTCAAAAAAAAAATCAAAAGATACATTGAAGTGCTCACCCCTAGTTCCACAGAATGCAATCTTACTAGGAAGAAGTCATTGCAGATAGAATTAGTTAAGAGGAGATAATTTTGGAGTGGGGTATGCCCTGAATTCAGTATGATTGGCATTCTTATAAAAAGAGGAGAGAGCCACGCAGGGAGAAGTTGGCCATGTGACAATGGAGGCAGAGACTGGAGTGCTTCAGCTGTAAACCAGCTAACTCCAAGGATTGCTTGTCATCACCAGAAGCTAAAAGGGAGTCTTGCAACAGACTTTGTTGTTTTAAGCCACCCAGCTTGTGGTCCTTTGTTACAGCAGCCCTAGAAAATTAATGAAACTAGCTCGTTCTAAAGAGCCATTGTGATATAAACACTAATTTCTATTGTAAACCCAGGAAAAACAGTTTTCCTATAACTTAAAACTTTCTGTTAAAACAAAAAAACAAAAACAAAAAACCTCAAATCCTCTTTGGCATGGATGGCATTTAGAAATCTGAAAGTTTATTCCCATGAATTAGGAGTTCTTCATAATCTAACACTATCACATGTTACCATTGCTAGGGCTCCAGTAAATATTTTCATCCTTCGGGGTGCTAGGACTATTTAAAAAAAACAAAACTTTCTCTTGCACACAGAAACTTAAACTAGTGCATTGATGTCCTGATGCCTGCCTGGATAATACGTGATTAAGACAGTGAAACTAGGGCATGTTCAGTCTCCAGCTTACCTTCAAAGTGTACATTCTGAATAATGCTTAAAATAGAAAGGGGAAAAATTAATACTAATCTTCATCCTTACATTGTGTTCTTCATCCTGCACTCAGATGTGTTTGTCTTAAAAGATCTCCCTTCTTATTCTCTTTAGGAATCTTTCATATCCTGTGATATCTAGTGACATTTGGGGTTTTTCCCGTTTGTCCAACATCCATTGATTACATCAAAATTTCATAGATACTCCCTATCACTAAAGGGAAAAGTGAAGGCAAATTCCTCTTAGGAAAAATGGACTGCAGATTATCACAAATTGGCTCTGTTTAACAGATAAGAAAATTCAGATGACAGAGAAAGACAATTATATTGATTAATACTGGAGCACAAGGAAAAAGAAATATTAACCAGAAAGCTTCGACTTCCCATTCCTACTGCTTTCACAGACCACCCCCGCTCCCCCCAAAGCCTCATTTCTGTTGAAACTGTCTTCAACACCAGACCTCCCAATGACTTTAGCTTCAGATGTTTGGGTTTTTTTTTTTTTTCCCCTTGTTTAACTAATTCATGGTCACTACATGTGGGTTAGTCTGGTTTTACTCTTCGGGACAGACACAAACTATTTTGCCACAATTAATGTTTTGGTCAACAATGTACAGACTTAAAGCCCCGAGTTATATGACTAGGCAAATAAAACCAGACCACAAAATTTGGTCTATGCTGGTTGGCTATGATTCACCCATATGGGCAAGCCAGCAGTCTTGCTGCTTTCCCCAAAACCCTAGGAAAATCAGACTGTCATATTATACTTTTTGGTCCCTTTATACAGATGCAGAACCAGTCTGTAGAAATTGTGGGGCTCAAATATTTAATTTGTGTAATGCAGTGGAACAATTTCAACAGGTAGAGATTAGTCAAGTATCCAAACTGAAAAACATTCACACACTACTCAGAGAAAGTGTGAAATTCTGGCTATTATCGCAGGAAAGGTGCTGCCTAGGATTTACAAATTCCAAAAATGAGATACAATCGGTCTTTTTTCTTTTTTTTTTGTTTTTTATGGAGGAGCTCAACTAAAAAATAAAAATTATTGATTTTATGAATAAATATATTTTCTTAAATGATTTAGAAATTTCTGTTTATTCATTTACCGACAGTGTTTAGAATATATAGTAGTCAGTGTGTCTGCAGATATATTTATGTTGGACTGTTTGGTTTGGCTTCACCTCTGTAATAATTTATAACAGTTTTAATGTAAACCTACCACTGAACAGGTCATAAAGGTCCTGGATTTTAACCATCATCGTTGCAGATAAACGCACAGCATTTGTTCCCACCACTGAGTTCCAGCTCATCCTTATCAGGACTGTGGAAATTTTTCACATAGAAAAGTTTAAATGCTAAGGAATTTTAATTCATTTTCTTGTTTCTCAGCTTTGTGTTCCTTGTCAAAAGAAGATTTTATTTATTTTTAAGAAATAAGTCTTTAGAGACAATTATTGAATTAAAAATTACATTTTACCATATTTTTTAAAAAATGGTGATCAACTTTTATACATTTATTTTTGCTCTATTCATGTAATTGACAGATATTGGCATAAAAATGGGAAAATAATTCTGATTCTTAGTTATTTTCTTAATATGTGTCAATTTCAATCAGCTGATGAGGAGCATCGGTATTTGGGCTGTAGTTTTGCTCTCATTTTTTTTTCTAGATTTTCCAGGTATGTTAGATTAGGTTTAGGTCTCTTTCTAGGTATTATACTTACAGACTCTTAATGTCAAAGCATCCTTATGGTTAATGTATTATATTTCAGTTATTAAATCATTAGAATACCTTTAATACAATTTTAAAAGTTAGTTTTAACTACTTATATTAATTATTTTGGCAAGTAGAGAAAGTAGTAGTATTTTTTCCAAGAAAAAAAATAAACAACTTTTTAAAGAGTTTACAATATGCATTTGAGAAGGAATGAACATTGTCAAGAGAGATCAAGCTGACAGAGAAAAGGACCACTTAGTGATGAGTAAAGTGCATACAGTATATATCTTATGATGAATAATTCCTGTAAAGGATGTTTCAAAACGAGGAAACTCTCACTCCAGTAGCATATTGATAAAACTTCTCATAATACTCTGTTTAGCTAACATTTATTATTTGTATATACATGCATCTATTCATCCAAGAAATATGTATAAATCACATATTCTGGGTCATGCTCTTGGGCACTATTTTCTTTTCCTCACATGGTGTTGCAAACTGGGTGTAGTTCTCTCAGTTTTACAGATGATAAAAGTGAAGTTCTGGGAGATTACTTATGTTGCTCTGTAGCCACAAAAGATGTGGCAGAGTCAAGGTTTGAGCAATTTCTATGTTTCCAGAACAATATTGGGTCATTTTAAAGCTAGTTGAGGAAGCAAACAGATCGGGATATGAATACTGATGAGATTTCTTACTAATAGTGTGACCTTGATCAAGTCGTTTAATCAATTTAAGACTTCAGTTTCTTTCTGTTTACTTTGCAAGCATTTTTTTCCCCCACTAGCTGGTTAAGATCCAAAGAACTACACTCAGGAAGTGGAGCTGGGTATTGGGAGCCTCTCTCCCTGGGCATTGAACTTCGGGCTAAAAGAGGCTCATACATACTGACTCATTTACCAAGGTGAGATACTCCTTAGGAGTCTGAAAGTTAAAAACAAAACCTCCAAAACTATACGTCTTTAACATATCAAATAGATTCATTTTACTTTAAAATAATCAGTTAAAAGAAATTATAGGGCTTCCCTGGTGGCGCAGTGGTTGAGAGTCCGCCTGCCGATGCAGGGGACACGGGTTCATGCCCCAGTCCGGGAGGATCCCACATGCTGCGGAGTGGCTGGGCCCGTGAGCCAGGGCCGCTGAGCCTGCGCGTCCGGAGCCTGCGCGTCCGGAGCCTGTGCTCCACAACGGGAGAGGCCACAACAGTGAGAGGCCCGCGTACCGCAAAAAAAAAAAAAAAAAAAAAAAAAAAAAATTATAAAGACAATAATAATAATCCTTTATCCCGCCATTCTTCACTAACTACTGATAATATTTTATTTAACATCTATATATGTATATAGATGTGTGTGTGTGTGTGTGTGTGTGTGTGTGTGTGTTTATACACATAGGCTCATACTACATTTACCCAAGGAGGGCTATATTAAAATTTTTATATGAAAACTGTGAGATGGACATAATGTTTCCAAGAGCATAATTTCACTGACTGCATAATATTGGATGTATGGGTACAGCACTATTTCTTTAACTAATCCCATACTGTATTGATAAGCATTTAACTGCAAGAAGCATCCTTGTACTTTTTCTCACTTATATGATAAGCATCATAGGAATAAATTCTAGAAATGAGATTGCTGAATCAAAGTGCCTTCCTCTATTAACTGTTATATAACACAAAATGCTCTCTAGAAAAGTTTCATGAATTTATACTTCCAGTATGTAATACCCATTTTCTAATCAATACTGAATTTCTCTACTTTTAGAAATCCTTTGCCAGTATAACATATAAAAAAGGATACCTTTTAAAAATTATTTGTTTCTTACAATGAGAATGAACACTTTTTAAAAAATAAAACATACTTTTAAAATTTTAGAACAGTTTTAAATTTACAGAAAGTTTGCAAAGATAGTGGAGGGTTCCCCTACACCCCTTTGCCCTATTATTAACATATGGCATTAGTATTGTACATTTGTTAAGATTAGTGAATATTATCAATACATTAATATTACTGAAGTCCATGCTTTATTCAGGCTTTCTTAGTTTTTACCTAATGTCTTTCTTCTTTCCAAGATCCTATCAAGCATACCACATTATATTTAGCATTGATGTCTCCACAGCCTCCTCTTGGCTATGACATTTTCTCATATTTTCTCTTTTTCATGACCTTGACAGTTTTGAAGGGTCCTATTCAGGTTTTTGTAGAATATGCCTTTACTGAGATTTGCCCGATGTTTCTTTCATCATTATACTAGGGTTATGTGGAAGATAACAGAGGTAAAGTGCCATGTTTATCAATTATATCCAAGGTACATGTTATCAACATGACTTATAAATGCTGATGTTGATCTCGATTACCTGACTGAAGTAGTGCTTATCAGATTCCTCTATTATAAAGTTACTCTTTTGTTCTCCCTTCCCATACTGTACTCATTCAAAGGAAGTCACTATGCATAGCCTGCACTTAAGGAATAAGAAGTTATCCTTCACCTGTTTAAGGACAGTTATCTATAAAAATTATTTGGAACTCTTCTGCATGGAAGATTTGTCTGGTTCTTACTTGGTTATGTTCAGTTCTCTTACTGCTTTAATCACCTGTGAACAGAGTGGCAGAGTTGTTTTCCTCAACAAGTGACATAAGCCGTAATACTTACAGTAGTGTTAGTTAAGCTTTCTCTTAAAAAAATGGGAGCCTTGGGCATGGTAGTCTCCTGAGGCCCTCTAGGATCCTCCTGTGGCTGGTCAAGTACACGTATGCTCTCAGGCTGAGGTTGGAGAGTCAACAGAGAGAGAGAATACTTTCAAAAGAGGGGGGATGACTGAGAGAACAATAGCCCAGGGGAGGCATGAAATGATGGACCCAAGATCTCAATGAGCAGGGTGGCTGGAGCACACATCTAATGAGAGTGCAGATGGTGTGAATGCCACATCCAATGATCCCCACCTCCTGATATGTCACCCTAGTGTTGTCTCTGTCCATGTTACACCAAAGTTGAGCTGTGTGGCATGAGGCAGAACTAATAGGATGTCACTTCCATGATTAGTTTATAAAAGACAGTGGCTTCTGTCTTTTCTCTCTTAAGTGTGTTCTCTCTCTGATTACTTGTTTTGGGGAAAGCCATATGCCATGTCCTGAGAACACTTGAGAAACCTATGGAGAGACCTGCACAGTAAAAAACACAGGCTTTTGGCCAAGAACTGAGACTTGCCAACCACCCTGTGATAGAGCCTGGAATTGGATCCCCCTACATCCCCACAAAATGAACCTGACTACAGTCTCAGTTAACAGCTTGGCTGCAACATTATAGTAGACACTGAACTACTACCATCCAGTTAAGACATTTGTGAATTCCTGACCCTCTGAAATTCTGTGATATAATACATGTTGTTTTAAGTTACTAAGTTTGGGGGTAATTTGTCACACAGCAATGGTTAACCAATACAGGTAAGTATAGACAAAAATAGGCATAAGGATGAGAATAATGCTTGTTAGCTAATGCCTGTTGACCCCCAATTTACTGCAAATAAGAGGATGGTGGTTTTAGTAGAAGGGTATGAATTCATTGATGAATTTGGAGTTGGCGTAGTGGAAAAGAACAGGGAAACAGAAGAGTTGAAAAGATTCCTTAGGGTACAACTGAGGTTGGAATCTATCTATCTGAGGTATCCAGCCACCGGGATGGTGTTGTTTACTCTACAGGTGTTGTAGACGGCAGATTTAAGGGAACTTATGGTACTGGTGAGCAAAAGTAGTTCAGATAATGCACCATGGAATCCTTGCTTAAATATTGTTGAAGATTTCTCTGCAACTGGCCATGTGTTCATCTTGTGCATGCCTGTTTTACTCGGACACATGGATCTGGGCTCATCTGGACACTTGTCCCATCCTGAGGGCACTGTATCACTTTTTGGTCTGGTCCCTATCATCCTGGATTTAACATTGTTTCCTGAACTCCCTTTTTAACAGCTCCCAACAACTCTGTGAGGTCTGTAAATCATGGACCGTTTTCCCAAGCCAAGGTTCAGGAAGAACTAAGTGATTAATCTAGAGTCCCACAGCTAGCTAGTGACAGAGCCACGCCTAGACTTGGAACTTCTGGCACTCTCTCCTATGCTAATATGCTTTTATTCTTTTTTTAGGTTTTCCTCAATATTACTATGGCAAATCAGACTCAACAGGTACATTGGGAGCAGGTTATTGAAGGATGAGCCAACTGAGCTGCATTTAGGATTTGTGCATCTTAATATTTTAAAATGTTTTTCTAACATTTTGGGTTTGGCATAGCAAAGTGTGCCAAGATCCTCTTCCTTTCATTTTTAAACCCACATGTATTTTCAGGGAAATTAAGCTCATATGTTTCTGATTCATTTACTGTATAACTCATCAAAATATTGTTTTATAACAGTTCTTGGGAGTCCATGAAACCTTTAAAAATTTAGACTTTTCCCCTTTTACTACCAAGGAAGCCAAGTTTTACTAAGAGCACAGCACCAATGAACTCCAAAGGTTTTTCTTAATAAGCTTCACATGACCACTAAAGACTTAACCAGGTTCTCTGTGATCAACAAGAATGAAAGTCAACAAATGCATTATATATTGGATGTGCTGGGACCTAGAGTTATAAAGACAAATGAGAAGTGGCCCCCAGGTTTCAAGTAGCGGCCATGATGGACATAAAAAATGGTGACAGCCAAAACATTTTTTGAACACTTGAATGTCTGCTATTGAGCAAAGACTTTTATAAACATCATGCCATGTAATCTTCTCAACCACTCTATGTGTTGCTATATTATAAAAAAGAAAACTGAGACTTAGAGAGTTTACTAAGTCATAGACTTGGTTGCAAGTGGATCCCAGACACAATCTCTGGCAGTTTGCTTGCAGAGCCCAGTCTTTTAAGCTGTTATAGAGACTGGGAAGTGAAGATACAGTGAGGCAAAGCTAATGTCCATGTTTTTGGAGGTAGAGATGGAACCTCATTAATGGCATATAATTGATTTGTTTAAACTTTAATTATGACCACAGAATTATTTCCTTCTGTCTTCTCTGCTTGCATTTTGGATGTTCTTTGTCAAAGTTCATAGTCATGCAATAAATAGCCTTGCTAATGCCTTTTGGGTAGCTTACCAGAGATGTTGACCCCATGACCATGTAAGTCAGTGCTCCTTCTCATATAAGGGACCCTTTCAGAAAAAAAACTCTGCCATGTCCACACTATACATAACAATCTCCATGCTGTGCTTTCTCTGAATTAATTTTTGTATAAGAATATCATTATTTATATTTGATAAGATAATAAAGAAGAGCTACTATGTTTTGAATGTTTCTCTATGCCAGACATAGCTAAATGTTTTCCTTAAATTACCTGATTTAATCTTCACAAAACCCCTCCTTGCCCTGAGGTATATGATGTCAGCTTCTCAGTTTTTAGATGAGGAAACTGAGGCATAGAGCTGGTAAGTACTAACCACTGAGAGATAACAGTCTCTCACATTCAGTGGCATGGAATTTGAAATGAACCAGGGATAAAAGATGATAAAAATAATGCCTCTTTAGAATATTCAAGTTTTATAGCAGCAGTCCCCAACCTTTTTGGCACCAGCGGCTGGTTTTGCAGAGGACAATTTTTCCACAGACCCCGGGGGGTATGGTTTTGGGATGATTCAAGTGCATTACACTTATTGTGCTCTTTATTTTTATTATTATTACATTGTAACATATAATGAAATAATTATACAACTCACCATATGTCAGAATCAGTGGGAGCCCTGAGCTTCTTTTCACTTGCCACTTACAGATAGGGTTTTGATATGAGTCTGCAAGCAATTGATTTATTACAGTCTCTGTGCAGTCAAACCTCTCTGTTAATGATAATCTGTATTTGCAACTGCTACCCTGTGCTAGCTTCACTGCCTCAGCTCCACCTCAGATCATCAGGCATTAGATTCTCATAAGGACCATGCAACCTAGATCCCTCACACATGCAGGGTTTGCACTCCTATGAGAATCTAATGCTGCCACTGATCTGACAGGAGGCAGAGCTCAAGCTGTAATGTGAGTGATGGGGAGCGGCTGTAAATACAGATGAAGCTTCTCTGGCTTGCCCACCACTCACCTCATTCTGTGCTGCCCAGTTCCTAACAGGCCATGGACCAGTACTGGTCTGCGGCCTGGGGGTTGGGGAACCCTGTTTTATAGGATGATGAGCTATCTGGGATAGAAAAGACCTACTTTTAGAGAGTCAATGTTTCCTGAATTCCAGTCTGAGAACTGGCAGTATAAAAATAAGGCAAATGATCTGATATATATGAGAATTATATGAAATATGTATATGTGTGTATAATTATGAAGCATAATAATTGAATGAATACCCATTAATCCACCATCCAGCTCAAGATATAGGGCATTAGAAATACCATTGCTTTCACCTATGGGTATCTGTCTTAACCCAGTACTATGTTATTTACTATATTTATCCTTTTTTTTAATAAATAATATTATGACACATATGTTTACCATAAACAATATGTTGTTTAATTTTGCTTGTTTTTTAATCTTTATATAAATGATATATATTCTTCCATGACTTTTTAACTCAAGATTATATTTCCAAGGTTAATCCATGTTTTCCATGGGAAGTTGTATCTCAGTCATTTTATCTGCTATAATAATCCACTTAGAGACAAAATAATATATATAATAATTATCGTCTATACTATTGTTAATGGTCATTTGAGATTATCACCTGTATTTTCTTTCCTTTTTCTTCTTTCTTTCTTTCTGTTATTCTTTTTTTAAGTATGCCAATTCTTGGACAATCATTTGTTGCTCAAAGGAGGCAAGAGTTTCTTTAATTAGGAGGTAGAGTGTTGGTTATGCAAACGTCCACAAATATAAGATAATGCTATTTTATTTTATTTTATTATTTTTATTTTCTGCGGTACACGGGCCTCTCCCGTCGCGGAGCACAGGCTCCGGACGTGCAGGCTCAGCGGCCATGGCCCACGGGCCCAGCCACTCTGCGGCACACGGGATCCTCCTGGACAGGGGCACGAACCCACGTTCCCTTCATCGGCATGCGGACTCTCAACCACTGTGCCACCAGGGAAGCCCTAATGCTAAATTTTTTAAGTTTCAACTTGTTATTTCAATTTAAATTCTCAGCAGAATTACATGAGGGTTTAATTCTATCATCATGTCAACTACTTTTTATTTATCATTAATTTGGTTGACATGTTGTTTTAATTTTCATTCCTTCCTGACGCTATTGAAGTTGAACATCTTTTCAGTCTTATTGGCCTTTTGTGTTTTAGTAAGGGTCTAGAGAAGAATACAAAAACAACTTCAAGGATTTAAACAGAGACAGAATATTGCAAGGTTTTGGTTACAGAGATGATGGAGTTGCCAAGCGCTAAACAGGGGTTACCCAGAGACTATCAATATCTCAAAGCACTATTACCTCTGCACTGGTGGACAAAGGGAAGAAGTCATGTTATCAGTCCCAGTGACCTGAGACAACCTTAGTCCCCTTGATAATCTCTGGTTTAATGCGGAGTCTCATATTCAGCTCTCCCACTTGTACTGAAGAAAGGAAAAAGCTAGGGGATAGTGAGAAACAGTAAGATCAATAGATTGGAGGTCTAGTGAATCTGAACAATGATGTATAGGAGGGTCACTAGAGTAAGTGACCCCCAAAATGGAAGATGGGGATCAGAGAATTCTATATTTAAATTTAAGATTTTGAAGGTAGTGCAGGTCCTGGTGATGAAAATGTAGGAGGTAAAGTCAAGTGGAAAAAAAGTCACTGGAAGTTAGAAAAGTGAGGGATGAAGAGGTTTATAGGGCTGCTGTATTACACAATTTTAGGGGCCCCATTCACATAGTCATCTGTGACAATGGTTAGCCTAAAGTTTGAATAATTAATCCACAAAGACTCCCTCATCCATACTCGCACTAGTATATAAGAATAGGAGCTTTTTCCTGTCTTACTCAACACTGTATTCCTAGCAGCTGGAACATTGTTGTCAGTAGGTGCTCAATAAATGTTTGCTGGATGAGTGAATAAAATACTAATGTCACTTAAAACGAGGACGAGAGTAAAGCTGTGGAAGAAGATTGAATTAGCAGCTAAAGGCTTAAATGAATGAGAAGTAACTTGGAGGTCAGCAGATGACAGTAACAAATTGGTAAAGATGGAGTTAAAACAGGACATTACTCTTTTAAGTTATAAATATTCCTTTGCTTTTGTTGTGTATGCCGATGGATAATGGCTTGAAGGATATAATGACAGTTAGTCCTGCTTCTAAGCCACATGAGGCATGAGATAAAACATCCTCCACTTGAAAAGGTTTTGGAAAAGTGAATTTGGAAAGAGTCATCCAGGTTTCTAGGCAAGATGGTATGAATATTTTGTGAAAATGCCAGGGATCAAGAAGAGCTTGCTGATTTTAGATAGGCATGATCAATAGTAAAGGAGGGAGGACACACTGGTTAGCGTACTTACAGAAAAAATGAATTCTTCTCAGATGGTTCAACTTTGGAGACTTTAACAAAGGGGAACAACTTACCCAGGTGTAAGCAGGGTTAAGGGAAACAGCAAGTGAAGTTAAGGCACCCAGGGACTAGGAATTATGGGTGACCATTATTAACCCTCGGTCTGAAGGAGCCAGGGAAAGAAACAATATTAAAGAGCCAGTCAGAGCCAGATGGTAGAGGAAGAAATGTCTATGTTAACTATGCTCCAGGAGGGATGCAGCTACTACCAGACCTACATCAGCAAGTCAGGGAGGCAGCAGGAATAAATGATCCCACCACTCTCTCCACATATCCTCTGATTTTCTGCTTGGCCCTCTTAATGGCTATACCGAACAGAAAGTCAGAGGGCAGCGGAGCCTGGGAACTGCCATACATAGCAGCTTCATTCCAGGGCAAAAGTAGGGGAGAGAAGAGCAAAGCACATATTTAGGGTGGTGGTGGTGGACGAATATGGACCAGCCAGTAAAGAGGAAATAAAAAACAAGGACCTTGTCAGAGAAGGGACAGATGGAGGAGTCTGGGATCAGAGTCCGGTTGATAATTTAGGACTGAGTTAAAAGTTGGATGACAGGTAATATAGTTTGTAGTTTATACTAATGTTCTAGAGAAAGCATGAATATTCCCTTCCTTGCCTTAGTGAAATCTGGCTCACATTTTGGACTTTGAATTTTTAGTTACTGTCTTTGTAATATGTTTACTGGGAGCTCATGCTTTCTTGGGTGCTCACTAGAAACATGTGTTATAGTGAAGGTTTTGGAGCTGTGACATGGTCATTTTGTGCCACTCATGTACAAGGGCAAAATGGATAAAGGTGGAGCCAAGCCATTGGCCACAGATGTTCGCAATTCTTTAGTGTAACCCAAGGGCTCTGCAGAAATCTTAAGGTACTCTTTTAAGGTATTTCAAAATAACCCTTTGGTCCAGCTAAGTGTGATCACTTCGAGAGCTTTCCAATGTCAAAGACTTTGCTTTGCTCTCCATCACAATACCCTTTCCAAACTGTCAACCCTTTCTCAAATAAGATCCTAAATTTAATCTTAATTTAATATTGAATATAAAATTAATATTCACCAGATCACCACCTACTTCATGAAGTCCTTCCTATTCAGACTCCCAAAGAGAAACTGACCAAGGGTTGCTTTGCTTTAATTAGAATCTTCTTTAGTCAAGTAAATAGAAAATTAACTTAGGCAGATTATTTGAGTACCTATCATGAGAAGAATGCTCTGCACAATGTAGAAGACTCACATCCTACTCTAAAAAGCAAATGATTTACATGTGTGTCCACAAAATTACTCTTTAGGTAAAAGAAATGGTTGTCTTGGCAAGAAGAGAAACAGCAAACTGATTTGAACAATGGTGTCATTGGGTTGAGAGAAAAACATTTAGTGTCATTCATTCATAGGTTTCATTCCAAAAGTATGAACTTGAACTTAGAGTTTTCTCATCTGTAAAATGAGGAAAATTATATCTGTAATTATTAGGATTATATTTCCCCTTCCCCTAAGCTGTGTTCTCAACTTCGGGTAGTGCTGCCCCCTTAGGGCACCTTTGGAAATATATATGGTGTCTTTCTTTGTATCAGTGATAGAGGATGTTACTGGCATTAAGTGTATAAGGAGAGTGCTTGGCAACATCCTGCAATATGGGGGCACTCCTGCCCGATGAAGAACTATCCCATCCAAAATGCCAGTAGTACTCCCACTGTGGTGTATATGAAATAGAGGTCTTTCTCACTTCTGTTCTGCGTTTTCCATCTGGTAGCTGCTTCTTTCTTCCCCCCTACTCAGTCTCTGCCCCTCTACCCTCAGTTCTATTATTGGCCCCTGCTCACTTTGCTGATGATTACAGTCCTTCTTGATGGTGTGGTGGAAATAGCATGACCTTTGGAGTTGGGTCTATTGGGGTAAAATCCCCAGTTCTGCTACTCCTTAGTTGGATGCCCTTGAGAGAGTTATCTATATACTCTGAGTTTTAAATTACTCCTTCAGAGAATAAATTTAAGGACATCTTTTTCTTGAGTCCTTTTTGGACTACAGCAGAATATAACGTTTATTTTAAAAAAATTCCTGCCTCACAGAACACTCATGAAAATGAAAAGAGATAAGGTCTGCAAAGAACTTTGTATGAAATGTGATATCGTAAAAGCACTTAATAAATGATGGCTACTATTTCCTTTTTGTGGACTGAATGTATTTGATATTTCATACAAAAGTGGACAATTGTGGACAATTCGCTCTCGGAATATCTAGCAGATCCTAGCAATGGTTTGCAAACTTTTGGCAGCAAAAGGAGGCAAATAAGTTACATTTCATAAATCTGAATAATGAATTCATTTGCTAGGCATCTGAAGGTTAAGAGGCTGCAGTGGGGAGGAAATATTATTCTATCTGAATGCATTCTTCTAATCATGTGCATTTTAGGATAATACCAGGTTGTATTCTCCTGAATAGAGGATTTCATGCCCAATTTTCACCACTTGCTTCCAGAAAATGGCATCCTATGTAATGGACCCACTGTGCTGTCCGACATTGCCGAGAGCTCTAATGTTGGAGTATTTAGCCTTTATTTTGAACTTTCTAGATTGGGCAAGCTTGCCAAGCCCAAAATGTTGTTGTAGCATATTTGAGTGTGAATTTCAACAAAGTACAACTCTTCTGAAATAATTGACCAGCACTAAAATGTTCACTCTCCAAGTTAGACTTTTGTCATTCTCAAAGCAGGAAATGGTTCTCTGCAAATATTTAGAAATGTTGTGGAAACCCTGAAGTTCAAATCCATGGCAATCCCTCAGGCTTGCAGGCTGTAAAGCCATCATGCCTTCCTTAACAGAGTTACTTAATTCCTAAATAGCTGTCACAAGTGAAAATATGGAGACTGACATCGAAGAGACAAGCTCTTCCAGTCCAGTTTAAGAAGACCCTGGTTGACATCTGAACCCTACAGTCCTATAAAAAGCAGCAGAAATTCCCTTTCTACTTAAACTGCATCTGCTGGGCAAGGTTTCAATAAAGCAGCAATTAATGAAAAGTTTTCCTTTTATTGCAAGTGTCAAAGTTCTCCTGTTTAAGCTAACTGTTGGCAAAGTGTGCCTGGCCTCAGCTGTGAACTTTGCCTTGTTGCCTCACCTTTCCTTGAGAGAAATAGACTTTACAACCAATTGTAGTATGGATCAAAGCTCTATATTTATATGAAGATGATATGAAATGGAATGGAATGAAAATATACATTGTATCTGTCACTGAAATTAATCTCAACATATGATAGTAAGCAGTCTCTGAAAGTCCTTGAAAAGTTATATTTGCATATATTTACCTGAGTAAATATACAAAGAAAAGCCATTTGGTTCGGAAACAGGAGTCTTGGATCTAAACTCTCCTTTTCCTTCCTTATTTGCTGGAAAATTTTGGATAAATGACTTAGGTCAGGATAACGTCTAGGTTTTTTTTCAATGTGTAAATGAGGAGATAGACAGTAGAGCCATTTATTAAGTTGGGAAACACAGGAGGAGGAGAGCAAGAACACAGAAGAGAAGCAAGTCATTTTTGTGAGGAAGGCAATTATTTCAGTTTTACACTTATTGAGTTTGAGACTCCTGTGAGGTGTTTTTATGTAATGCTGAATATGGTCATGTGATGCTCAAAGAGGAAAAGAAGTTTGGGTACCATCCATGTTTAGATGAAAGCTGAAAAATATGATACAAATGAACTTATTTGTAAAAGAGAAATAAGAAACAGACTTACAGACTGAGAGAATGAACTTATGGTTACCAAGGGAGAAGGGTGGGGGGTGGAGGATCGTTGGGAAGTTTGGGATTAACAGTACACACTGCTATATTTAAAATGGATAACCAACAAGGACCTATTATATGACACAGGGAACTTTGCTCGATATTACATAACAACCTAAATGGGAAAATAATTTGAAAAAGAATAGATACATGTATATGTATAAATGTATAACTGAATCACTTTGCTGTACACCTGAAACTAACACAACATTGTTAATGAACTATAATATAAAATAAAACAAATGTTGAGGTATAGGCATAGATGCATTTACTGAGGGCAGGTTCAGAAGGTGAGAAGAAAGGAGAGTTAAGATTAGAACCCAGAGGAATGTCAACAGTTACTGGGGGATTAAAGCAGGGAAGACCAGCAAAGGAGGGTGATCTGCCATGGTGGGTGGAAAAATTTATGTCAAGAGATATATTCCAAGGAGGGAGTAATTATGCTTTTCAGATGCATCCAGGGGGGTCAGTATGACAAGAACTAAAATCTGTCCATTATTTGGAACTTCATTAGTGTCCACATGGAGCAGTTGCAGGGAGGGTGAAAACCACATTGAATCAGGGTGAGGAATAAAGTTATTTAGTCTGGAGAGAAGAAGGATTACAGCTGTGGGGCACCTGCCTTCAAATATTTGAAGAGATATTATGAAAACTACAGATGAATTACCAACTGTTTTGCCTCCACAGGACAAAAGAATGGACAATGTGATGTCACTTTCGGTTATTCTTTTTTTTTTTTTTTAGTTTTTTTTAAACATCTTTATTGGAGTATAATTGCTTTACATTGCTGTGTCAGTTGCTGCTGTATAACAAAGTGAATCAGCTATATGTATATATATATCCCATATCTCCTCCCTGTTGTGTCACCCTCCCACCCTCCTTAGCCCACACCTCTAGGTGGTCACAAAGCACCAAGCTGATCTCCCTGTGCTATGCAGCTGCTTCCCACTAGCTATCTATTTTACATTTGGTAGAGTATATATGTCCATGCCACTCTCTCACTTCGTCCCAGCTTACCCTTCCTCCTCCCCATGTCCTCAGGTCCATTCTCTATGTCTGCATCTTTATTCCTGTCCTGCCCCTAGGTTCTTCAGAACAATTTTTTTTCTTTTTTTTTTTAGCTTCCATATATAAGTGTTAGCATATGGTATTGGTTTTACTCTTTCTGACTTACTTCACTCTGTATGACAGAATCTAGGTCCATCCACCTCACTACAAATAACTCAATTTCATTTGTTTTTATGGCTGAGTAATATTCCATTGTATATATGTGCCACATCTTCTTTATCCATTCATCTGTCGATGGACACTTAGGTTGCTTCCACGTCCTGGCTATTGTACATAGAGCTGCAATGAACATTGTGTACATGACTCTTTTTGAATTATGGTTTTCTCAGGGTATATGCCCAGTAGTGGGATTGCTGGGTCATATGGTAGTTCTACTTTTAGTTTTTTAAGGAACCTCCATACTGTTCTCCATAGTGGCTGTATCAATTTACATTCCCGCCAACAGTGCAAGAGGGTTCCCTTTCCTCCACTCCCTCTCCAGCGTTTATTGTTTGTAGATATTTTGATGATGGCCATTCTGACCCGTGTGAGATAATATCTCATTTTAGTTTTGATTTGCATTTCTCTAATGGTTAGTGATGTTGCGCATCCTTTCATGTGTTTGTTGGCAAACTGTATATCTTCTTTGGAGAAATGTCTATTTAGGTCTTCTGCCCATTTTTGGATTGGGCTCTTTGTTTTTTTGATATTGAACCTCATGAGCTGATTGTATATTTTGGAGACTAGTCCTTTGTCATTTGCTTCATTTGTAAATATTTTCGCCCATTCTGAGGGTTGTATTTTCATCTTGTTTATGGTTTCCTTTGCTGTGCAAAAGCTTTGAAGTTTCATTAGGTCCCATTTGTTTATTTTTGTTTTTATTTCCATTTCTCTAGGAGGTGGATCAAAAAGGATCTTGCTGTGATTTATGTCAAGGAGTGTTCTGCCTATGTTTTCCTTTAAGAGTTTTATAGGGTCTGGCCTTACATTTAGGTCTTTAATCCATTTTGAGTTTATTTTTATGTATGGTGTTAGAGAGTGTTCTAATTTCATTCTTTTACATGTAGCTTTCCAGTTTTCCCAGCACGACTTATTGAAGAGGCTGTCTTTTCTCCATTGTACATTTTTTGCCTCCTTTATCAAAGATAAGGTGATCATATGTGTGTGGTTTTATCTCTGGGCTTTCTATCCTGTTCCACTGATCTATATTTCTGTTTTTGTGCCAGTACCATACTGTCTTGATTACTGTAGCTTTGTAGTATAGTCTGAAGTCAGGGAGCTTGATTCCTCCAGCTCCATTTTTCTTTCTCAAGATTGCTTTGGCTATTCGGGATCTTTTGTGTTTCCATAAAATTTGTGAAAATTTTTGTTCTAGTTCTGTGAAAAATGCCATTGGTAGTTTGATAAGGATTTCATTGAATCTGTAGATTGATTTGGGCAGTATAGTCATTTTCACAATGTTGCTTCTTCCAACCCAAGAACATGGTATATCTCTGCATCTGTTTGTATCATCTTTAATTTCTTTCATTAGTGTCTTATAGTTTTCTGCATACAAGTCTTTTGTCTCCTTATGTGGATTCATTTCTAGGTATTTTATTCTTTTTGTTGCAATGGTAAATGGGAGTGTTATCTTAATTTCTCTTTCATATTTTTCATCATTAGTGTATAGGAATGCAAGAGACTTCTGTGCATAAATTTTGTATCATGCCACCTTACCAAATTCAGTGATTAGTCCCAGTAGTTCTCTCGTAGCATCTTTAGGAAGTTTATAGCAATACAAGAAACAGAAGAATAAGAAACAAACCACCTAAACTTACACTTAAGCAATTAGAGAAAGAAGAATAAAAAACCCCTCAAAGTTAGCAGAAGGAAAAAAAAATCATAAAGATCAGATCAGAAATAAATGAAAGAGAAATTTGGGTTATATTTTAGTAGGTATGTCAAGCAATTAAAATTATTGAAGAAGTGAAGTGGCAGCCTTATAAAGTGGTAATATCCCATTACAGGAGTCATTCACCAGTAGATAGAAAACCATCAGTGAAAGGGAATATAGAGATGGCTCATTCCATTCTACCTTTGAATCTGTGAGTCTAAATCTGAGTCCATTTATTGCAAGGCCTCTATATCCTTGCAATATTGGCTAGACAGCAACTCATATGCTTATCCATGTTTTACAGGCCACAGGGTCCGGGAAGACTGATTATTATCATTTCCTGTAATGTCCAATATCAATGGGACAGAGTTCACTGGGAAGGCCTTTGGGTGAGCTGTTGAGTGTTGAGCTCAGAGCTGAGAAAGCCCAGGACTTTGCCAGGACTCACCAGGGGATCCTCCTGGCTTCTCTAAACTCACTCTGCTGGTGCTTTGGGAGAGGGCCCTCGGCATTTCTGTATGTCTGTGTTGCTTCACTAATTGATTAAAGAAAAATAAACACCTCTGGGGTAGAAGTCTGCCTCTTACGTGGGACCAGACTACATCTAGCTTCTGGGTTTCTCAATTGGTATCTTAGAGGTAGCTAGTGGTGGTGCTTGCCCAGAAATTTTCCAGAACGTGAAAGCTGCTCTTAGTAT
Source organism: Hyperoodon ampullatus (assembly GCF_949752795.1). NCBI lineage: Eukaryota > Metazoa > Chordata > Mammalia > Artiodactyla > Ziphiidae > Hyperoodon > Hyperoodon ampullatus. Next base: position 165,246,973 of record NC_136914.1, on the reverse strand, counting down.
GCATCACAAGAGTCTAGATTAGGTGCCTTGACAGCAAAAAGAACCCAAACACTTCAATTAAAAGGAAAAGGAAGCACAAGCTAGTGAAGAAAGAAAATGGAGAGATAGCCAGAATAAGAACTTCTGGGGCCACAATTACCAAAACATTATGGGTCCCCTTTCCCTTTCTTCCATATGTATCTTATAAACAACTTAAAGCCATACTATAATTTTAAGAACATCAAAGAAAAGTCTCATTTTCCTAACGATAATTATTCTGATCCTTTAAAAAAATTTCAAAATCTTTAAATGATGATATTTATTCAGTGTTAGCTTGTGCCTAAAGCAACACATTATTTCATGTACCTATGTCCTTATATGCCTATGTGCACTTAGCACAAGCTTGTAAGTTTGGAGACCAAAAATGAAGGAGCAGTGCTGACAGTAAGGGATGGTATATTTTCTACAATTAATTAACTGGTTGATTGAAATATTATAATTCACTAAGCAATGATTAAGCAGTTATTATATACTAAGTTCTAGATGGAGGGATGAGAGGTGAACAAGACTGTCAATATCCCTGCTTCAAAAGACCCCAAGTCATTCTGTCTCTAAGTGATTTTCTTTCTTTGTGTATAAAACAGATAAGAAAAGATATTCATTTCTTCCCTCCTTGACTTATTGTGAGTCTCAGATATTCTTTTGGAAGAATTAAAAAAATATTACATGCGGGGTACAGCAATGATATTTCTAGTGTCTGTTTCAAATACAGTCCACTCATGTGTATACAAACAAATCTGGAGAATGAAGAGTTTCAGAAAATAGCTTATTTAATACAGTAAAATCTTGATATTGATGTGGGATAAATACTCAATTTTCCATAAATCTCCAAGTTTGTAACAACCACCATAATTTATAATGTCAATGATGACATTTAATTAAAATCAATCAATAAATAAAAAGAAAAAAATATATGTGTATATATATATATTATATATATATAAACATATATATATATAAGTGTGAGTGTTTGTGTGTGTGTGAAGAAAACTCTGTGGAGAACAAAAAAAATCTTAACTAAACTGTGGACATCAGGCAACTCTTTTAAATTCTTCTGTTAGGGACTGAATATGTTCCCACCAAATTCATATATTCAAGACCTAATCTCCAATGTGATGGTGTTAGGAGTTAATTAAGTCATTAGTGTGGAGCCCTCATGAATGCATCAGTGCCCTTACAAGAAGAGATACAAGAGAGATGATCTCTCTCTCAGCCATGTGAGAATATAGAAAGAAAGTGACCATCTGCAAATCAGGAAGAGAGCTCTCATCAGACATTGAATCTGCTAGCATCCTGATCTTGGACTTTCTAGTCTTCAGAACTGTGAGAAATAAATGTCTATTGTTTAAGTTACCTAGTCTATGGTGTATTTTATAGTAGCCTGAGCTAAGACAATAATTGGATATGGAGAATGGTCTGCTGCTGTAAAAAATATCTGAAAGTGTGGAAATGGCTTTGGAACTGAGTAATAGATAAAGGCTGGAAGAGTTTTGAGATGCATGCTAGAGAAAGCCAAGATTGTCATGAAGGTGATTCTGATGAAGATTTAGAAAAAAAAAAGAAAAAAGAGAGAGAAGAGCTGTAGAGAAAGTGTACATCTTCTTAGAGAAAGAATAAATTATCATGAGCAGAATGTTGGTAGACCTATGGCTGGTAAAGGCCATTCTGGTGAAGTCTCAGATGCAAATGATAATCATGTTATTGGGCAATGGAGAAAAGGTAATTCTTGTTATAAATTGGCAAATATCTTGGCTGAATTGTGTCTGTGTTCTAGCGTTTAGTGCAAGGTAAAACCTTCAAGTGATGAAATTGGATATTTAACTGAGGAGCTTTCTAAACAAAACATTGAAGGAGTGTCTTGGTTTCTAATGAGTTCTAATAGCAAAATTTGAGAAGAGAGAAATTAATTTAAAATTAAATCGTCCAGCAAAAAGGAACCAGAACGTCAACAGTTGGAAAATTATCAGCCTGTTCATATTACAAAAAAATAAGAAAGCATGTTTGGAAGAGAACACTAAGGATATAGTGGACTGACCATGTGATAAAGAGACTAGTGTGGGTATGAACTAGAGATCTAATAAGCTACCACAGCAGGAACAGTTTAACTGAAGGGGATGGAGGCAGGATGGAATGAAGGAAAGCTGCTGAACCTCCTGGATTTTACAGGAAAGACCACAGAGCTATTCTTCAGGACAAGGGAAGAATGACCCTGAAGGCAATTCAGAGAGCAGCAGGGCTACCTCCTCATTTTCAAAAGTGAGGGCATCATCTTGGTTTCAACAGGCTAGACCACCTCTACCCAAAGCTTTGGAACAGGGCTACATGGAGCCATGAGGGTGAGACTTACAGCTGGCAGAGCTGCAGGTGTAGGACCTCCATCCCAGTGGGTCTGGAAGGAAGAGTGTTGAGCCAAAGAAGATTATTCTTAAGTCTTAATATCTCGTAGAGTTTTCCTTGCTAGGTTTTTGACTTACTTGGGACACACCACACTTTCCTTTTATCCAATTTCTCCTTTTTTGGAATGGGAATGTCTAACCTATGCCTGTCTCATCATTGTATTTTGAAAGTACCTGTATAGTTTCACAAGTCCACAGCTGGGGAGGAATTTTGCCTCAGGATAAATCACACCTTGTGTCTCACCCATATCTGATTTACATATTTAGAATTTAGACGAGACTTTGGACTTTAGACTTTACAGTCGATGCTAGAATGAGTTAAGACTTTTGGGATTTAGGGATGAAATGAGTGTATTTTGCATATGAGAAGGACACAGATTTTGAGGGGCCAAGAACAGAATGCTTTCAACTGAATGTTTGTGTCCCTCCAAAGTTCACATGTTAAAGTGCTAACTCTCAATATGAAGATATTTGGAGGTGGGGCCTTGGGAGTTAATTAGGTCATGAGTACAGACTTAATTGAAGATGGCCAACTGCAAGGCAGGAAGTGGGATCTCATCAGATGGCGAATTTGCCGGTACCTTGATCTTAAACTTCCCAACCTCCAGGACTGTGAGAAATAAATGTTTTTTGCTTAAGACACTCAGTCTTTGATAATTTGTTTTAGTAGCTAGAACTGACTAAGAGAAGTGTGTGAAAACACCATGAACAAAGGCTTGATATGATAAAAAGCAAGAAATAAACAGAGGACAGAGTTTAATTCAATTTGGTTGTTACCTAAAAACAAAGTAGAAGTTCCCTTGACCCGTCCCACATCTTCCCAACTACCACTCCACAGAATTTTAAATTCAGTTTCTTGGGGTTCATCAGAGTATGAATACAAAAGAACATAAAATTTAAGAACGGTTTTGAAACTGCAGCTGAATGAATTTTTTAAAATTTTAAACATTGAAAACATTCATGTTGACCATCATTTTGAAATTAATGCCTGACTTTTAGAAGATAGGGCAAGAAAATAACACAAGGCAATTGAAGAAGACAGAATAAAAAGGGATCCGACCTGGCTGCAAGAACATTGGTCAAATTCAGCCTAATAACCCACAGATTAGGAAATACTTAAGCCCTCTCTTTTCACTTCCCTTTTCTCCATGTCATGAAGACTCAACAGCCCAGCTGATAGCGTCATGGAGGTGCTGACAGGCGCCCCACTGTGGTGTGATTAACTCCGTGTGCTGCTGCAATTAACCCATCAAAGTTGTCTGGGGACTAGCGTTTCTTCTAGGGTCACAAGGCAAAAATGACCTGAACTGTCATTCCTTGCCTGGCTGGGACCCAGTACTGGCATGGGGGATGTCACAAAGCAAACAGTCATTGCATTTTTAAGCAACAAGGATAAACAGGTCTCTACTTGTGAAACTGAGTGCATATTAAGCTAAGCTGTCCAGTACTTGACTTGGAGCAAGGCTCTCTTTCCTGTGTACATTCATTTTACTTTATGGATGTGTAAAAGCAACTCTGTGGTGCTGGCTGGAGTGGGAAAATCAACAACAACACTATAGAACAACCCACAACCAAAAGCAACCCAAAAAGAAAACATCAAGAGAAACATATGGAGGCAGATCTCCCAATAACCTTGGCAAGCATTGGCTGCATCAAAAGTGAGAATAATTGATTTTGACATAGAGGAAAGTAGTAATTGGAATGAAACTTGTTTGAATAACAGCTTAAATGTTTCTTTTCTTGCTTTCCAGATTACATGCACTGTAAAGCCAGATTTCTTTCTCCTGGCTAGTTCACAGAGGACATTCTGTGTCCAGGGGCTTGTGAAAGGAGGAAAAAAAAAACAAAACAAAACTGTGAATTTGCCTCTTTCTGCATGATTGTTGAGCCTGGATTCCAGGCTCACATATACAATTTATTGATACTTAATCCAAAATCTTGTCTGTTGTGAACATCCCTTATAGACCATTGTTAAGATATTGAAAGGCTAGGTAGTATCTGGGTGAGAGTACTGCTTAACCAAACTGAAGTTAGAATTTTTCCCAGTCTTGTTCCTTTTCACTAGTTTCCAGTTAAAGTGAGTACAATGGACTGAATGTATATGTCCCCCTTAAATTCATATGTTGAAGTTCTAAAACCCAAGGTGATGGTGTTAGGAGGTGGGGGCCTATGTCATGAGAACAGAGACTTAGTGTATGAGATTAGTATATTTACAAAAGAGACCCCAGAAAGATCCCTCACCTCTTCCTCTGTGTGAAGTCACAGTGAGAAGACGGCCGTCAGTGAGGAAGCAGGTCCTTGCCAAACACTGAATCCTCTAACACCTTGATCTTAAACGTCTCAGCCTCCAGAACTGTGAAACCACACACCTGTTGCTTATAAACCACCCAGTCTATTGTATTCTGTTATAACAGCCCACTTGGACTAGGACAATAACTGAAAGTCCTAATTCCACAGTGGGGCAATTTTGGCCTTTGATGTTCTGCCCTGCTGACTACTGCTCCAGCTTCTCCCACCTTCTCTAGGCTTCCACCATGTCAAACATCTGTAGGTCTTACATTGTCTGGCCACTCCTGTTTCTTTCATCATCTCTCCTTCCATGCTTCCTTCTACTCACAAGCTTCAGCCCTGTGGGGCTTCCACCTATTTCTTGAATCTCCAAGTTGATTTCATCTCTGGTCATTTGCTCTTTTTACTCCCTTCATCTGGAGTGTTCTTTCCCTCACCTCCACATGCCTGAATCTTTCTTAACTGTCATGACCAAAAGACACTTTCCTATTGTAAACAGCACTGCAATGAACATTGGGGTGCATGTATCCTTTCGAACCATGTTTTTCTCTGGATATATGCCCAGGAATGGGATTGCTATACAAGTGAACTAGTGAACTAATTTACAAAACAGAAACAGAATCACAGACTTAGAGAATGAATTTATGGTTAGCAGGAGGGAAGGGTAGTGGGGAGGGATAGATTGGGAGTTTGGGATTAACATGTACACACTGCTATATTTAAAACAGATTACCAACAAGGACCTACTGTAAAAAAAAAAAAAAATAAGTAAAAAAAAAAAAAAAGACACTTTCGTGACCCCTTCCTCAAATGCAATAGTTCTCCTGGAACTATCTCACTAGCCCATTTTATTGTCTAAGGAAATAAAAATATCTTGATCATTTACTTATGTGTTTGTTTTCTGTGCTCTCCCTCCTCCATAACCACAATGAAATCTTCCTAACAGTGGTGGCTTTTCTCTATTATGCACTCTTGTGTCCCCAACTATGGTAGGAGATCAGTAGATATAAATAAATGGTTCTCAGGACATGGTATGTTCTGCCATGTTACCTTTCCTTTGGCCAAGTCAGTGTCTTTTGCTTTGCTTAATCAGCTTGCTCAGTCAGCCCTTTCTCATGCTTCAAAGACTCAGCTCACACATTGTCTCTTTGTGAAGCTTTCCTTCACCTCCTGGGGTACAGCAAGATGTTCCTTCTGCCTTTGCCTGGTTACTGGCATGTGCATCCTTTACGGCAATTACAATGTTGTATTTCAGTTGTGTCTTTATGGATGTAGCCTGGCCTGAAAGTGTACAATTTTTGCACTTAGGGATTGTGTCTGTATCTATAAATCAATGTCTTGGTGTAGTGAATTTGCATAGTAGATGCTTTAAAATGTTGAATATATTAATAGTCATTGCTTCAGTTGATTAGGCTGTAAAAATGTGATATCTTTTTGAAGCTTTGCTGCTGTTGTTCAGAAGCTCCATATTTATGTTTTTTTATTTTTCTCATGCTATCTCTCCCAGATATACCCTCATCATTAACAGTATTAGTATTTCTTGGAGGCCTTCATGCCTGACCAATAACAATAGCTTTCTAATTCATTTTTCTGTCTCCTATTCTCTTTCCTCTAACACCTAAGGAAAGGAATGGCCTCAATTTTCCTTTCTATCACTGTTTCTCTCCTTCATTTCTCAGATAAAGTAGGAGAAGTCCCTAATCTGATTGGTCAAATTAACAAATATTCTTTTAGGCTTCCTCAATTACCTCTCAAATTTCTCTGCCTTTCTCTTTTACTATGTTCGTCTGTCTCAATTTCACTCTCTCTCTGCTTTTCTGAAACTGAGTAAATGGATTCTGGCACTTCCACAAATGCTTCTCCCCTTGCTGTAGGCCAAAGGTGGTAACTTCCCAAGGTTTAGATCTCATGGGGGCTGAGAGCTGCACTTCAGTTGTAGGCTCCAAATGGGCTCTGTCATGAGTTATCAGTTGCTGACTTTGCTATTAATAAAGTAGTAACTTGACATTTATTTTCCTATTGACCCTTATGTTTGTAATAAGTGACTTTTCCATTCCTGAAAGAAAGAATCCCTGTTATATTCATCTTTATTTCTAGCAGATTACACACTGAGTCATCAACATGTTTGTTAAATTTGACGAAGGGCGGAAGAGCTAAGTAACTCCCCCTCCTCCTTAGGAGCACAGTGATGGGCACCTAACAGATGCTTTTGAAGTATCTGTTGAGTAAATAGGTGGATTATTCCATAACTTTTTACTTTTTCTGAGTTGCCAAATCTACCTTCATCTCTGCTCCAGGAACCAGTCTATTCTGGAGAACTCTGGTCTCTGCAGGTACACTCTTTAGCGTCTATCAGACAGTCCAAATGGCTTGGCTGTGAGTATTAAGAATCCATTTGGATCTAACCATTTCTTGGAGAATCTGTAATGCCTTCAATCTGGCTCATCTGAAGTTAAAGGCATCTGCCTTTTCCTCCAGTAGCAGAAAATTTGGGGAGAGTTTTTGAGTTTATATTACAATCAACCAAAGAAGCATTTTAAACTCCTTCTTAAGAGTGAAATGGCCAAGAATTAGGAGATGCTTGTTACTAGTAAAATCACTTCTGACATATCCAAGACATCCCAGCCACCAAAGGGATATTAGAGGAGATGACAAACAATTTTAACACCAACTGACATCATGTTCTGGCAGGTCATGGTGATGTCCAGAAGATATCATTCTTGCCTTTTAAAATATCTTGGTAAGAAATAAACATGCAGGGTGACTGAAGTGATTTCTCTATGTATGTGAAATCTTGCTTGTCCTTTAGAAGTTAGTTCAAAGTATGTTTTGAGATACTATCTGATCTAATCAGAATGGTTACAGGGCTATCATTTCTGAGCTAAAATGAAAAAAAAAAACAACTTTTATTTGGATTCTTAAATGTGCCTGGTATTTTCACACATATTATCTTACCATGCCCTCATAGCCACACTGTGATTTCAGTAGTAAATAAAAGCTCAGGGAAGCTAAGGCACTGGCCTGATATCACATATCTAGACAGTGACAGAGTCAGGACTTGGATTCAAATATTTCTCCTCCAAGCTCAGTGTTCTCATAACCATAACACATTTTCTTAGAGAGCATCCTCCACTTTATAGATAAAATATGAAGATCCAGGGAAGAAAATGCCTTTCTAATGGCCTCACAGGTGGCAGGCACACTGCCTCCAAAGACATTTGGCTGGCTAGCCTCAAGAAAAGGTTCAGTCTCTGTTAACAAAATACTAGTTTACGGGCTTCAACACTCTTCTGAAAAGGCAGAATTTGAACAGAAGAAAAAGGAAGAAGTGGCTCAAAATTGTAACTCACTTGCCTTGGAATGTGAACAGAGTATTTCCTGAAAATATGGGACAGAAGATAATATGATGTGTTTTTGTTACCTGATACATAAAAACTAACTTAAGTGATTCCATACACTGCTATTACAAATATCATACGCTCACTTATAATAGTTTGATAGGACTGCCATAACAAGGTATCACAGACAAGGGGGTTTAGCAACAAAAATTTATATTCTCATACTTCTGGAGGCTAAAAGTCCAAGATCAAGCTGTTGGCAGTGTTGGTTCCTTCTGCGGGCTCTGAGGGAGGAATCTGTTCTAGGTCCTTCTCCTTGGCTTTATATCATTGTCTTCTCTCTGTGTTTTTACATAATTTTCCCTCTTTTGGTGTGTGTCCCAATTTCCTCTTCTTGTAAGGATACTCAGTCATATTGGATTAGGGCCTACCCTAATGACCTCGTTTTAATTTAATTATATCATTGAAGACCCTCTCTTCAAATATGGTTACATTCTGGGGCCCTGGGTATTCAGATATGACCATATAAACTTTTAGAGGACACAATTTGCCCCATCACACACATACACATACACACACACACACACTCAGTTAAAACTCAATAGGGAGATATTTCTGTGGTTATTGCTTAGGAAATATAAATTTGATTCTCCTGAGCACAATATGTAGTTTTGGTGATCTATGAACTTATTTTTTGAGGGTTCTTTTCATGAACCAAGACTTCACAAGGAAAGTAGAAGTGGAAAGAAATAGAAAATATACCAGCAACTGTAGGCCATTTTTATACTTGCCAGGCTGCCAGGAAGAGACTGGTACAGGGAATCTAAGGTCTGGGCTGATTTCAGGATCCACCACTTACCAGCGGAGATCCTGACCACCAAGCTAGCTTTTTCTCTCATCTATAAAATAGTTATCCCAACATCACATGGTTGTTGTGAATGTTAAGTGAGATAATGGATTCAAAACCACTTTGTACACTCTAGAGAAAAGTTGGATTTTTTTTTCTTAATGGATACCTTTCCTTAATAGCAATCTTAATGCACAAACCAATACTTTAAAAAGGTGAAAGGAAATTGGCTTGGCTTGAGGCAGGAGTGAGGAATTAAGGCTTGACTGTGGTGCTGAAATCACTTGCCAAACCCTATCTTCTGTCAATTCATGGGGCTACTAGTGAGCATATTTTAAAATCACTACTCTTAGGATATATACAAATGTTAATTATTATTTTTTAATTGTTTCAGCAGCACTGTGAGGTGGAATATCATATTGTTTTCAGCTTTTTAAACTGAAGTATAGTTGCTTTACAATGTTGTGTTAGTTTCAGGTAGACAGCAAAGAGATTCAGTTATACATACATACATATCTTTTTATTTTCAGATTATTTTCCCTTATAGGTTATTACAAAATGTTGAGTATAGTTCCCTGTGCTATACAGTAGGTCCTTGTTTGTTATCTATTTTATATATAGTAGTGTGTTATGTTAACACCAAACTCATAATTTATCCCCCCCACCCCCTCCTTTTCCCCTTTGGTAACCATAAATTTGTTTTCTATGTCTGTGGGTCTATTTCTGTTTTGTATATAAGTTCATTTGTATCATTTCTTTTAGATTCCACATAGAAGCAATATCATATAATATTTGTCTTTCTCTGTCAGGCTTACTTCACTTAGGATGATAATCTCTAAGTCCATCAATGTTGCTGCAAATGGCATTATTTCCTTCTTTTTTTATGGCTGAGTGATATTCCATTGTATATATGTACCACATCTTCTTTATCCATCTGTCGATGGATATTTAGGTTGTTTCCACATCTTGGCTGTTGGGAGACAGAGTTCAGAGTAATGATGGTAAAGATGATCCAAGAACTCAGGAAAAGAATGGATGCACAGACTGAGATGTTTTCAGTTTTTAAGTACTTAATTAATTGCTTAATCATCTGGAGCCCAGTATTTCTCAAATGAGCTGTAGTAAAGGATTTATATTTAAAGTTTTTAATTTGTCATGGACCAATGTTTGTAAACTAAAAAAAAAAAAAAGAATTACTAGAAAAACAAAATTAAAAAATAAGAAAGGCTTATAAAATGCAAGCTTGATTTTTTAAATTAGCTTCAATAGACAAAAAATAACTCCACTGAATTATTATAAAACTTTCCATAAGTCTACTTCCATTGCATGTGAGTTAAAACATTTGTGGCTCACACTTTGGGTACCACTGCTATAAACAAAGAGACAGTGGACCAGTGCTCAAAGATGTGTTTTGTGACACTAGGATTAGTGGTCCTTCTACTTTACATCATTGCTTTCTTGATCTAATATCTCTGAGCTCCAATTTCCTTATCTACTAAATGCACATATTGACCCCTGCCCCTGTCTACCTCATAGGATTCTTAGAACTTTCAGAAGACCCAAAGTAGAAATTTGAAAGCTGTAAGGAAAAAACACTAACAATTTTAGCATGAAAAAGTTTAAAGTAAGCATAACTAATCTTACTAAAGAACACTTAGACTTTGCACATTACACTGTCCTGGTGACACTGTCCTGGTGAAGTAGCCTGAAAAAACTAGTTGCAAAATACACTCCTAAGGGAAATAAATACAATGACTGCCTGTATTTTGAGTTTTTAGTTATATCTTGGGTGACCTATGTCTGGTTCGTCTGGTGAAGTCCTGCACTATGGTTGTCAACCCAGCTAACTATAAATAGTACATCTTGGATTTCTCTGGTGGCACAGTGGTTAAGAATCTGCCTGCCAATGCAGGGAACATGGGTTCGATCCCTGTTCCGGGAAGATCCCACATGCCGTGGAGCAACTAAGCCCGTGTGCCACAACTACTGAAGCCCGTGCACCTAGAGCCCATGCTCCACAACAAGAGAAACCACTGCAATGAGAAGCTCGTGCACCACAATGAAGAGTAGCCCCTGCTCGCCACAACTAGAGAAAGCCTGCATGCAACAACGAAGACACAACACAACCGAAAATAAATAAAATTTAAAAATAAATAAATAAATAAATAAATAAATAAATAAATAAATAAATAGTGCATCTTTCTCCTCTTAAAAAATGCCTTAATTTGTAGTAAAAATTATATGGTTATCTAGCCAGATGATAGATGTTGCAGAAAATTATGTTACTAGTAACAGAATGGCTTTTTTTTTTACCCATTGTTTCTCATAATAATTAGATATCAGCGATAATTTTTCTACTGAAGTAACATCAAGTTCAAAACAAAAAGACACTTCTTTATATCAATTTTGTATGGAAAAAAGTCTGATTAAAAGACAATTTAGGCAAAGAAGATTAATAAAGAAAGAGGATGGGGAGTGGCCTAAGAATACAAAAGGGTAGGGAGGTGGGATCTCAGAGAGCTTGTGGAAGTGAAGTGACTTGAAGAGCTTGAATGAGTGAAGTGGCTTCAGTCAGATCAGAAATCAGCACTCAGGTGGTTTTGTCTATTCCTTTCCATTTAATGTCTCTTCAATTTTCATGTAAATCCAAACTGTCTCAGCTATGAGAAAAGGAGTAAATTTTGAGTCCTTCCATGCTTGGGAAAAAAGTTAAAAGAGAAACACTGGTATCTACCCAGGAGACCAGATAGATACAGTCATGCAGAAGGAATTCAGAAAGAGGCTGCAGAGAAAACCACGCCTGAGTGGAGCTGAGTCAGGACCTCTACCAATGAGCGGGTTCTGGCTCTTACTATTTCTTGCCTGATGACACAATGACTTCTATGTTGTCCTCCGGCTTCCATTCTTCTCCTTTTGAATCCACTTGTTACAGATTATCAGAGGGATTTATCTGATCATGTCAATCTCCTACTTAAGACTCATCAGTGACTACTAATTTTTCATCAGACCTATCCAAATACCTTAACATGCTAAGTAAGTCCATCCCAAACTTGGTCAATTCCTTTGTTTTCAACCTTAAGTGCTCTTGCCTTCCTGATTTCCCTTCCACATTCTATCAGATGCACTGCACAAAATCTCCATGAAAATCCATCAAAAGCAGTCCAGTGTCATACAGTTCAATCCATTAAGGAGATAAAATAACTTGCAGTTTTCCAAGTGGACTATTGCTGAGTCATATATCCTGCATCTGCACAGGTAGTTCCTTCAGCATTCATTCACCCCACAGATAGATATGAATTAAGTGTCTAGAATGTGTCAGAATCTAAGACTTGGGGAGGCAGTGGTGAACAAGTCAAATGGAATCCTTGACTTTTTGCATTCTAGTGGGTGAGGTGGTCAAGAAGCACATGAGTATATATTGTAATATTGGGTAAGTGATAAGAGCTACTAAGAGAAAAAAGCAGGGTTGGGGGACAAAGAAAAGAAAAGAGGGAGTACGGGTTATAGTTCCTGGAACAGTGCCTGGAAATCCCTTCCTCCCTACCCACACTCTCCAGCTTTGTTAATTCTTCAACAGTCTGTGAGAGCTTTTACCTTTTTCAGGTAGTGAATACACTCCCCTACACAAGACACCACCCAAACACAAAGGGCTTTTATTAATACCATGTAAGAGATCATAAACTCCTTCTGGAAGCTAATGTCATGATGTCCTGTAGCCCCTAAATATGGTGCAATCAAAAGAACATGGATTTGAATTCTGACACCTGCTGAGTCCTCATTCTGTTGGAGTCTTGGTTTGCATCACCTTACAATTAAGACATGAATACTCTTTGCTACATGAGGTTGCTGAATCTCAAATGAATGAAAGCACTTTGAGAATTGAAAATTACATTGCTAATTTTAAAGTGCTATAAATTTTTTTTATTATCTCATTACAATGATCAACTCATGCTACTTTCAAGAGAAAGAAGAGCACCCCAAATGTAAAGATAGCTTTTAACTAAATAAGCCAGTCATTCATTCAAAAATGAATGTATTGCACATGTGTTATGTGGCAGGCATTGTTCTAGGTATGGGGTACAAGAGCACTTTTCCTTCAAGGAGTTCACTTAGTTTATTTTAAGGAAACATAATCTGAAAAATTCAGACTATTATAGTAGGTATTGTTAAACAGCATGGCATGATAATTTCTAAACTATTTTAGCTTTCCCTGAGCCTTTTTCTTAAATTAGCAATAATATATTACACCAATTAAATCTAAGTGAAATCACTGAGTATTAAATTATATGGCCTCAGGAGATATAAACATAAGTAGTTAAATACAAAAGAAAGCATTGTAAAAAATAACAAAAAAATTATTCCCAGTGGTGTCAACTTTTCTACAAGTTTAATTAATCACTGCAAATGAGTGTAACTGGAACAGGCTACAGACTGATGTTGACTGTTAAGTTACAACTTTGAAAATCCCAAGCAAATAACATAATTTAGTGATCATAATCATAATCCATTCATAATTAGTAAATCTTTAAGAGAACATATGATTTGAAAAATGTTAAGCAAAATAAACAATTTATATGTTGAAAATCTTTTTTATCTGAACACATGACTCCATGTTGTATAAAGTTTGTTGAATTAAATAATATAAGATTTTCTGTTTCATTTTTTCTTTTTTAATTTTTAAAATTTTCATTTATTTATTTACTTTTTGGCTGAGTCAGGTCTTAGTTGTGGTACGTGGGATCTTCGTTGAGGTGTGCGGGATAATTCGTTGCATGGCGGGCTCTTCATTGTGAAGCACGGGCTCCTCTCTAGTTGTAGTGTGTCGGTTTTCTCTCTCTAGTTGTGGCACATGGGCTCCAGGGTGCATGGGCTCTGAAGTTGTGATGTGTGAGGTACAGAGCACATGGGCTCTGTAGTCTGTGGCACACGGACTCTCTCGTTGAGGTGCACGAGCTCAGTAGTTGTGGCATGTGGGCTTAGTTGCCCAGCAGTATGTGGGATCTTAGTTCCCTGATCAGGGATCGAACCCCCGCACCATGAACTGGAAGGCAGATCTTTACCACTGGACCACCAGGGAAGTCACTCTCATAAGATTCTCAACAGAGATTTTTATATTCTATTTCAGAAAAATTATGGGGAAATGTATATCAAATATTGTGGCCCAGAATTCAGTTTCATTTTTAAATGAGGCACATAGACTTAGTCCAAGAGATTGGCCCTTTTATTCTAAAACATTAAGAAAATAAAAATGGTAATTGAAATGGAAATACATATGGACTATCATTGGTAATATTCTCCAGTACTGACATATTTTTCTTCAATAGTCCAATCTAACTAAATACAATATTAATAAAACTTACCTAATAATATCTGTAACCAGCTGGCTTTGGCAATAAAGGATGAACATTTCATTTCTATGTCTGAAAATTTATTAAATAATTGAGATATTTCTTTTTAGACACCATGGAAACAAGTCAAGTTAGTCAATTTTGTATTTATTATGGAATTGATTCTGCAAGATATAGTGGTGAGAATAAGATATTTAAAGTTAGAAGATGGGCTGTGAGTCCCTAACATTTCACAATCAAATCTGTAAAATATAGATGATGAGGTTGATTATTCTATGCTTTTCCTACTTAGCAGGGATGCTCATTTATTTTTAAACAAAATACTTTTACCACCAAAAAATATATGTGACACCCACCCTTCTCCTAAGCTGGATCTTGTGATGGGAATGCAAAGATAAATAAAATGTAGTCTCTGAACTCAACAAGTTTATAGACAGGTGAGAAAGGCAGATAAAGAGAAACATGGCAGAGTTGGATAAGAGCTCTGCTTAAAGTTCTAAAGGACCCCAAAGAGGATCACTTAAAAATCAGATTTTGGGGTGAAGCCATCATGGAAATTCTCATAAAAGATGAGCAGAAGAGACTCCTCTTCCCAACTAATCCATCCTTCAGTCTTCTCCATCTTAATAAATAAAGCCTACATGTTTCAATCAATTCAGCTGAAAAAGTAGCAGTATTTTTTTCTATTTTTCTTATATTTTACATTCAATTAGGTAGCATGTAGTAGCTCTAAAACATATTTTGAATTTGATCACTTCTTAGTATCTCTGAAACTCCAGCTCCAGAGTAAGCCACCCTTCTCTCTCTCCCAACCAACTGCAGGATCCTGGTAATCAATCTCCCTACTACCACTCTCCAACAGTCCTTGTACCATATAACCAACAGAATGTTCTTTTTAAAAATTGAAGCAAAATTGGTATATAACTTTATATTAGTTTTGGTGTACAACATAACAATCTGATCTTTGTAGACACTACAAAGGGATCACAAAAACAAGTCTAGTTACCATTCATCACTACGTAAATGACCCTCTTAATCTATTTCCTCACACCAACCCCCTTCCCCTCTGATAACCACCAATCTGTTCTCTCTGTCTATGAGTTTTCTTTTGTTTATTCATTTGTTTTGTTTTTAATGTTTGGCATATAAGTGAAATCACATGGTATTTGTCATTCTCTGACTTATTTCACTTAGAATAATGTGCCTGAAGTCCATCCATGTTGTCACAGATGACAAGATTATCTTCCTTTTATGGCTGAGTAGTATTCCATTGAATATATATAACATACGTTCTTTATCCATTCATCCATCAATGGACATTTAGGTTGTTTACATATTTTGGCTATTGTAAATAATGCTGTAATAAACATGAGGTTGCATATATCTTTTAAAATTAGTATTTTCATATTCTTCAGATAAATAGCCAGAAGTGGAATAGCTAGATCATATGGTAGTTCTACTTTTAATTTCTTGAGGAGAATCCATACTATTTTCCGTAGTGGCTGCATGAATTTACATACCCACCAACAGTGTACAAGATTTCCCTTTTCTCCACATCCTTTCCAGCACTTACTAGTTCTTGTCTTTTCAATAATAGCCATTCTAACAATTGGACAGTGATATCTCATTGTGGTTTTGATTTGCATTTCCTTAGTAATTAGTGATGTTGGACATCTTTTCATGTGCCTGCTGCCCATCTGTATGTCTTTGAAAAAGTGTCTATTTAGATCCTCTGCCCATTTTTCAATCCAGTTTTTTTTTTTTTTTTTTTTTTTTGCTGTTGAGTTCTTTATATATATTGATATTAATCTCTTATCAGATATATGATTTGCAATATTTTGTCCCATTTAGTAGGTTCCATTTTTATTTTGCTGATGAATTCCCTTTCTGTGAAGAAGCCTTTTAGTTTGATTTAATGTCACTGGTTTATTTTTTATTTTGTTACCTTTGCTTTTGGGCTCAGATCCAAAAATTTCATGTTAAGACTGATGTCAAGGATATCTTCTAACTTTTCTTCTAGGAGTTTTATGATTTCAGGACTTGTCTTTAACACATTTTGAGGTAATTTTTGTGTATGGTATAAGATAATGCCCTAACTTCAATCCTTTGCTTACGTCGGTCCAGTTTTCCCAGTACCATTTATTGAAGAGATCATCCTTTCCCTATTGTATAGTTTTAGTTCCTTCATAGTAAATTAATTTACTATATATGTATGGGTTAATTTCTTGGATCTCTAATCTGTTCCATTGATCTATGTGTCTGTTTTTATACCAGTTCCATACTGTTTTTATCAGTATAGATTTGCAGTACAGTTTGAAATCAGAGCAATACTTCCAGCTTTGTTCTTTTTCAAGATTGGTTTGAATAATTGTGTATTTTTTTCTTTTTTGTGGTTTCATAGAAGTTTTAGAATTATTTGTTCTAGTTTTGTGAAAAATGTAATTAGAATTTTGATGAGGATTGCATTAAATCTATAGATTACTTTGGGTAGTATTACTACTTTGGGTAGTAATTAATAATATTAATTCTTCCAATCCAGAAGCATGGAATTCCATTTCTCTGTGTCTTCTTCAGTTTCTTTCATCAACATCTTATTGTTTTCACCTCCTCAGTTAAATTTATTTCTAGGTATTTTATTATCTTTGATGCAATTGTAAATGACATTGTTTTCTTAATTTCTCTTTCTGATATTTTGTTACCATTGTGTAGAAATGCAACAGATTTCTGTATATTAATTTTGTATCCTGTAACTTTACTGAATTTATGTATTATATATAGCAATTTTGTGGTAGAATATTTAGGGTTTTCTCTATATAGTATTATGTCATCTGAAAATGAAATTTTACTTCTTTCTTTCCAATTTGAATACATTTTATTTATTTTTCTTTCCTAATTGCTCTGGGTAGGACTTCCAGTACTATGCTGAATGAAAGTGGTGAGAATGGACATCCTTGTCTTGTTCCTGATCTTAGAGATAAAGTTTTCAGCTCTTCACTGTTGAGTATGATGTTGGCTATGGATTTGTCACATATGGCCTTTATTATGTTGAAGTACTTTCTTCCTATAACCTCCTTGTTGAGAGATTTTATAATAAATCAATGCTGAATTTTGTCAAAATTTTACTCTGCATCTGTTGAGATGATCACATGATTTTTATCCTTTATGTTGCTAATGTGGTGTATAATGTTGATTGACTTACAGATATTGAACCAAGCTTGCATCCCTGGAATAAATCCCACTTGATTATGTTGTATGATCCTTTCAATGTATTGTTAATTTGGTTTGCTAATATTTTGTTGAGGGTGTTTGCATCTAGGTTCGTCAAGAATATTGACCTGTAATTTTGTGTGTGTGTGTGTGTGTGGTGTCCTTATCTGGTTTTGTTATCAGGGTAATGCTGGCCTCACAAAATGAGTTCAGAAGTGCTCTGTCTTCTTCAATTTTTTGGAAGAGTTTGAAAAGTGTAGATATTAAATCTTCTTTGAATGTTTGGTATAATTCATCAGTGAAGCCATCTAACCCTGGACTTTTGTTTGTTGGGAGAGTTTTTTTTTTTTTTTTTGATTACTGGTTTCATATCCTTATTAGTAATTAGTCTATTCAGATATTGTATTTCTTTATGATTCAGTCTTGGAAGATTATATATTTCTAGTGTTTTATACATTTCTTCTAAGTTGTCCAATTTGTTGGCTTATAATTGTTTATAGTAGTTTCTTATAATCCTTTGTATTTCTGTGGTAATAGTTGTAACTTCTTTTCCATTTCTAACATTTTTTATTTGAGCCTTCTCTTTTTTTCTTGATGAATGTAGCTAAAGGTTTGCCATTTTGTTTATCTTTTTAAAGAACCAGCTCTTAGTTTCATTTATCTTTTCCACTGTTTTTTAAAGTTGTCTGTTTCTCTCATTTCCACACTAATCTTTATTATTTCTGTTCTTTATTATTTCCTTTGTTCTAACTTTAGGCTTTGCTTTTTATTCTTTTTTCAGTTCCCTTAAGTGTAAAGTTAGATTGCTCATTTGAGATTTTTCTTGTTTCTTGAGGTTGTCTTGTATCATTATGAACTTCCCTCATAGAACTGCTTTCACAGCATCCTATTTTGGAATATCATATTTCCATTTTAATTTGCCGTGAGATTTTTTTTTTATTTTCCCTTTGATTCCTTTGTTGACCTATTGGTTGTTCAGTAGCATGATGTTTACTCTCCATGCATTTGTGATTTTTTCAGTTTTCCTCTTGTAATTGATGTCTAGTTTTATGCCATTGTGGTAAAAAGAAAATTTGCTTGATATGACTTCAATCTTAAATTTATTGTGGCTTGTTTTGTGGTTTAATATATGGTCTATTCTGGAGAATGTTCCATGTGCACTTGAAAAAATGTGCCTTCTTCTGATTTTGGATGGAATATTCTTTATCTACCCAGTAAGTTCATCTGGTCTAATATGTTGTTTATGGCTGATGTTTCTTTATTGATCTGAATGAAATGTTCACTTCTGTTAGTAGGGTATTAAAGTCCCCTAATATTATTTTATTGCTGTGAATTTCTCCCTTCTGGTCTGTTAATATTTGCTTTATATATTTAGGTGATCCTATGTAGAGTGCATGCATATTTACAAGTGTTGTATCTTCTTGTTGGATTGACCCAACAATTATCCAATAATAATGATTGATCATTATATATTTATTTGTATTTTATTACAGTCTTTGTTTTAAAGTGTGTTTTGTCTGATATAATATAGTTGTTCCTTCTTTCATTTGGTTTCCGTTTGCATGAAAACCCTTTTTCCATCCCTTCAGTTTCAGTCTGTGTGTGTCTTTAGAACTGAAGTTAGTCTTTTGCAGGCAATATATAGATGAGTCTTTATTTTTTATCCATTAGCCACGCTATTTCTTTTGAATGGAGAATTTAGTCCATTTACATTAAAATAATTATTGATAGTTATGTACTTATTACCATCTTGTTACTTGTTTTTCAGCTCTTCATGTAGATCCTCTCTGTTTTTCATTGGCTTTCTTTCTTTGTGGTTTGATGACTTTCTTTAGTGTTATGATTCCTTCCTCATTTTGTTTGTGTATATACTATACGTTTTTGCTTTGTGGTTATAATGACATTCACATATAACAGCATTTAGATATACCAGTCTTTTTTAAGATGCTAGCAAGTTAGGTTTGAATGCATTCTAAAAACTCTACATTTTTACTCCCCCCACGCACATTTTATGCTTTTTTGATGTCATATTTTGCATCTTTTTATTTGTGTATCTCATAACTAATTATTGTGGTTATAGTTAATTTTACTACTTTTGCTTTTTAACTTTTATTCTAGCTTTGTAAATAGTTATACTACCATTACTATATATTTGTCTTTACCAGCGAGATTTTTACTTTCTTTTTTTTTATTACTAGTTATTGCCTTTTCTTTGTAGCTTAAAGAAGTTCCTTTAATATTTCATATAAGGCTGGTTTAGTGGTGATGAACTCCTTTAGCTTTTGCTTATCTGGAAAACTATTTATCTCTCCTTCAATTCTGAATAATAACCTTGCTGGGTAGAGTATTCTTGGTTGGAAGGTGCTTTTTTGGTTGTTGTTGTTTGTTTGTTTTTTGTTTTGTTTTGTTTTCAGCACTTTGAATATGTTCCTCTGGCCTGAAAAGTTTCTGCTGAAAAATTTGCTGATACTCTTATGGGGGCCACCTGTATGGAACTAGCTGATTTTTTTCTTACTGCCTTTAAGATCATCTCTTTATCTTTAACTTTTGACATTTTACTTATAATGTGTTTGGTGTGGATCTCTTTGGGTTTATCTTGTTTGGAACTCTCTGTGATTCCTGAAACTAGATGTTGGTTTCCTTCCCTAAGTTAGGGAAGTTGTAAACCATCACATCTTCAAATAAGTTTTCTGCACTTTCTCTTTCTCTTCTTTTTCTGCAACTCCTATAATGCAACTGTTAGTATGTTTAATCTTGTTGCATATGTCCCTTAAGCTATCTCTATTTTCAAAAATTAATTTTCTTAATTTTTTTTTATTTTTAAAACTCATTTATTTATTTGAGGCTCTCCTTGAGTGAATTCCATTTTCCTGTCTTCTAGGACACTGATCTGTTTTTCTGATTCACCTAGTCTAATGTTGAACCCCTCTAGACAGTTTTTGGTTCAGTTATTGTATTCTTTAGCTCTGTGACTCCTGCTTGATACTTTCTTATATTTTTTTATTTCTTTGTCGAAGTTCTCACTGTGTTCATCTATTCTTCTTCCGAGTTCAATAAGCATCTTTATGACCATTATTTTGAACTGTTTGTCAGGTAAATTACTTATCTCCATTTCATTAAAGCTCACTCCTGAGGTTATATCTTGCTTTTTCCTTTGGAACAGGTTCTTCTCTTTTCTCATTTAGCTTGTCTCTGTTTCTATATATTAGGAGAAACAGCTACACTTCCCAGTCTTGAAAGAATGGCCATATATAGGTGATGAAACTTATTGTTCAATCTTTCCCTAACTCTTTGTTGTCTCTCAAACCTTTGTGATTATCTAAGCAGCCTGATTTATTCTTGATAAGTCCCGGCTCTCGATGTTGTGCCAAGCCTTGTCAGTGTTCCAAAGGGAGAGATCTCATTCAGCACTTAGTTTCAGGCTGATTGGAAGCCAGACCCTCAGGCAGCAGCTTTTAAAGTATGCAGATATATACATCCTGTGGGACTAATGTTGTAACCCCTTCTGGTCTCCAGACCAGGCAGTTTGGAGGTGTCCTCTTAGCAACAGTTGCAAAAATTGGGGCTCCAGACAAGTGTATAAGCTTCTTTCTTGGGAGGTATGGTGGGCTGTAATGAGGCCAAAGTAGAGTGCAAAGTTGGCTTTCATTCCCTGAAAGCACCTTTGTGGTCTCTAGATTTCTGGTAAACCTGAAGTTTGCCCCTCAGACTGAAGCTCCAGGACAAGTAAATAGGTCCTTTTCATAAGAAGAATGGGGTATGGGTCAGTCTGCTATGCTGTGTCCTGGGCGTGGTAGCCTAAGAACTGTCTCTCTGATTGTTTCAGTCCTTTGAGACCCAGAAATAGAGGCTCCCAAGGCCACCAGAGCCAGAAACTCAAGGGGCATACCCTGTGTGGATTGCACATAACTGCTGGCTTTAGTGGGGCTGCATAGGATCCTAGGGCCAGCACCAGCCAGGACCATGGGGAAACATATGATGGGTCAAGCCCACTGGACACAAGGGAAGCCCCATGTGAGAATGAGTGGGCAGGGCAAACCCATTGACTGCAGAGAGGCCATGGAAGGGCATGTGGATGGGGCAAACACTCCAAATTCAATAGGACCTCAGTGGAACCTAAGACTGGGAAAAGCATGCTGGCTATAGTGGGACCATTGAAGAGCATCAGGGCAGGGTAAGCCCAATGATGCTAGCAAGGTAGAGGGAATGCAAAAATGGTGCCTGCCACCATTGGCACTAGCTGGGTGGGATGAGAGTGTGAAAATGACATCCACTAGTGCCTCTGTCCTTGGAGAAAATCCCAACAGATTTCTGTGCCTTTGGGAGATGCTTTAAGATTAGCTAATAAATCTCCTTCACAAATGGTTTAAACACTTTCCAAATGGTTGCTTTTGTGCTGGATCCTTGGTTGAGTGGATCTGTGTACAAGCCCTTTAAGAGCTCACTTTCCATTCCCCACAGCTTTTTGGTTCTCCTAGATGTAAGCCCTAGTGGTTTTCAAAGCCAGACATTTTGGGACCTCATCTCTCTTGTGTAGGTCCCAAAGGTTGGGGCACCTGACGTGGACCATGAACCCCTCACTCCTTAGGGAGAAATTCCATATTTGTGAGATCACTCCCACTTGGGGGTCACAGCACTAGGTGTGTGGATTTTGGTGAGACTGTGTCTCTGCCTTTCCTACTCATTTCAATGTGGTCCTTTTATCCTTTGTTATAGAGGAGCTGTTCAGCTGGTTTTCAGATCTTTTCATAACTAATTGATTCATATATGGCTGCAGATTTGGTGTGTTCATGGGAGGTGAGTTCAGTATCCCCCTATGCTACCATCTTGAACTCTGCTCTGTAGACTGCCCTTTTAAAGAGTAAGTCAGATCACCTTGCTTTCCTGATTGTAACTCCAAAGGTTGCTTTTCATGAAAAGTAAAAGAAAAAACAAATCTGTAACCCAGACTTACCTGTTAAGCCCCTTCCCCAGGAACGCTTCTCTGAATGCCATCAAGAGAACTGTGTTAGGTCCCCCTCCCCAATTCCCTGCTCCTACAATGTTGTATGCACACCACACATGTTGTACTTTCCACACTGTACTGCAAAGATCTGTGTATTCCTAACAGAAGGCAAGCTCCTTGTGTTTCTAATACACTGGTAGATACATGAGGGCAGATACCACACTACCCCTAGTACCAGCATAATTTAAGAAAAAAATGATGATGATTATTTCTGCCCCTATATATTTGTGGGAGTTTTAAATTATCTCTAACAGATGACAATTTCCTTGAATAAAATCCAGTAGTGCCCTGGATCTCTGCAAAATCCTGGGATTGAAGTTTTCATCTGATAAGAAAAATTATAGAAAATCTATTCCACTACCTATGTGTTCATTATTTATTCCTTTTTGCTTGATTGTCTCCATTCTACAAGAAGGAAATACTAAATTTCCTGCCTCCTTTGCAGTGAGGAGTAACCATCACACACAAGTCTAGCCATTAAAATGAAAGTTATAGCCTGCTGGGTGTGTCTACGTCCTCCATTCCTATTCCTTAGGAAGGTAATACACATACAGCAAAGAGTAATCCCATGACTAATTCTAAGTTCAAAATAATCTGTAAATCTTTGAAGGTAGATGTCTCAGTAGATTGAACTAGAAAAATATTGATTAAATTATCAATATTGAGTGTGGGCCATGAGAGATGTTGGATTAGAGAAGGATGGAAGGCATTGGAATGTGTTAAATATTTGCTTTCAACTCCATAAGTAAGATAGAGGTTTCTCAGAGGGGACAATGCTTAATTAAAAAACAAATAGATGGCAACATATGTTCGAAACTAAAGGTTGAGGACACATATTTCTTCTAGAGTATTCATCATGTACTGTCCTACTATACAAAATTTCTCTGTTGAAGGCTCCCTCTAATTTCTGATCTTTTGAATTTTTGTCCCTTGCAGATACTGCCTTCTTTTGGGTCCCCTTAAGGCAGAACCTGGTCCAAGGATTTGAATGCAAGTAGTTTATTTGGGAAGTAATCCCAGGGAGTTGGAAAGGGGATGTGGGGAGACTGAGAGCAGGAAGAAAATCTGACAAGAGGGGTGCTTCTGCTGTAGGCAGGGGGAGGGGGACTTGGTTCTATGGGGACTTCTGAAGAGTCAATGCATCCCAGAATTCCTGCCCAAAGGACAGGAGTCTGGAGTAATTTATCCATTGGCTTTTATCCTGTGTTGTTTGAGGGTTTCCATGGGGGCATCAACAAATCTACTTTTCTGTGCTGCACTTTCACAAGTCCATTGATACCACAGCTTCAGCAAAGGCCATTTGCTAAGGCAGAAAGTGGCAAGATTGGCATTAGAAGTGGGACTTTGGAATACTGTGAATGTAGGCTTATGTACAACTGTTCATCACTGTGGGTGAACTCAGTGGTGGACTAAGGGCTATGTTTCAGGAGACCAGCAACATCTGTTACAGGCAGCTCTCCCTACCCTTTGGGTGCTATCAAACTCCTTTTCTAGGTTCTGGTTCCTGGTACTCCCTAACTCACAAGCAATTAGGAAAAGTATTCTGTCTTTCCCACATGTGGCCCCATTAAATCTCAAAATATCTTCCTCCCAATACTGATGCCTTCTGCAGCAGAGATACAATCAGAGGTTGAACACCATCAGTTCTGGACACTCAGCCCCTGTATTCCTCACAGGTCAAGGACCAGTCACTAAAGTAAACTAGGGACTGGATCTTTCCCTCTGCCACACTTCCTGTCCCAGAGAGCCTCTGATTCAAGATAAATATAATTTGCTTAGATCTTTCCATGTTCCAGGGGCTATGCTAATTGATTCATAGACATGACTTTATTTAATCTTTATAACAGCATTTACAGAATGGTCATCATGATCCCCATTTTATAGCCAAGGAAGGAAATTGCACCCAGAAGGAAACTGTGTAAGTTAGTAGGTAGCAGAGTTAAGGTTTGAACCCAGTTCATGAAAACTCCAGAAACCATTGTCTCAACGATTATACCATCCTGGCTCTGTGTTTATCTCCACCTATCACCACTACTTTCATCCCCTTCCACATTCACACCGAAACTTTGACTGTGCTATTAAAGTTAAGGTCTGGTTACTGTGAGGTCACTGAGGTTTGTTAGACTCCAGCCCCTCACTTTCCCCCTGGAATTTCTTTCCCTCTGACAGATGCATATCTGCTCTCTGCCTTGAATGTCCCAGTTAGAGTGACTTTATGGCTTCTCTTAGTGGTTTGTTCCATTGCCTAACAGCTCCCAGGGGTCTAACATTTTCACTCATATTTAGCTTCAATATTCCTCATTGCAGCTTACAGCTTGTTAATTCTCATTCTGCCTTTGTTGATTAATAAGAAGATTGATCCCTGCCCTTTTAACATTATATTTTATGAATGTGTCGGCAGAATGATGGCTCCCTTCAGTGACCCTTCTTCAAGCCTGAGCTGTTCCGGTTCTATTAACCTCCCCACAAAGGTCTCACTCTCCAAGCCTGGGACTATTTGTGTCCCTCTCCTCTCAGCTGTGTCAATTAGCCTATGTCGTTGGATAATTTATAGTGTCCAAAAGGGAACCCATGGCTGGAGAGGGAGCCAACTCCAGGCAGAGACAAGCACGATGCTGTTGAAATTCACTTACTCCTTTTGCAAAGTGATATCTTAATTATTTTTTTCTCTGAGGCAGACAGCCAAGATTTTTTCTTCTCAATGTCCTTTTTATAAACTTGAAATTATAGACTGTGGGAGCTGATTTAGACTCTGTGGATCATCTTCCTTATTTGGAAGGGAGCAAATGGAGGCATAGAGGAAATGAAGAGAATACCCAAGGCCACTCAGTATCTCAGTGATAGACTGAGAATGAGGACCAACTCTGGAGTCTTCCAGGCCAATATTCCTTTCAGTGCATCCTGAAGACTGGACCTATCAAGAAGTGGTATACTTGGCTCTGCCAAAAGGAAGTGTGTTGTCATTGCAGTCAATGGAGTGAAGAGATGCATGGAAAGGAGAGCACCAAACGTCAAGTAAGGTGAGAACTTATAAGTGACTTCTGGAGTTGGCAATGGAGGATTACACGATGGCATGAAGAACACTTTTCATGGAGAAATAAGGGCAAGAACAAATGCTGTTGATTTGAGAAGATAAGGAATACTAATGGAAAGTTATGCAGACTTATGTGAGGGCTTTTTGAGAAAAGGTTTTAAGATGGTAACGTAATACACAATTGTTAAGAAAACAGACTTTGGAATAGACAGACAATGATTTGATTCCATGGACTGCCACTTACGGGTATATGTACTTGGTCAATGTACCTAAACTCTCGGAGCCTGTTTGCTCACCTATAAAATAACAATAACAAATTAAAAATAAACATTATATTACATTAATTATATATTCTATGTCTATATAGTCACTTTTATTATGTTACACATAATATATGATGTTACTTGTGATGTATTGTTGTATTTATAATATAAAATGTAATACAAATTAAAATTAATAGTGGGATCCATTCCCTAGGGCTAATGTGATAATTCTATGCAATAATAACTACCAGAATTCTCAGTTTTGTGTCTTGTGCATGGTAAATGCACAATAAACTATTAGCTGCAGTTATTGGTATTTATTGGTCTTTTTCTCTGTATCATCTTCATTATCACCATTATTTCAATAAAGCTAATTAACTTTGACCTCATTTCTGGAGTTTTCTATACGGCCACCTATCCTTTTGCTTTTAGTAGATAATGTTCCCCATACCCCTTTCCCCTCATTTCACAAAGATAACACAAATCATCAGATGTGTAATAATTCACTTTGCTGTCCTTACCGCTGACAAATTTACTAATTCTCATGCATCTTCTAACTTAAAAAAAATTCTGTCCAGGGTTAAATCCTTTGATTTAATCCTTTAGTCACAGTTCTTTTTTTTTTAATGACATTCCTCTGCTTCCTTATAGCTTTTATCTTCAGTGTACTATCCTGCTGCAAGCTGTCTTTCTCTTCAGAGCATGCTTTTCTGACATCTTTTGTAATATGAATAGGCTGAGAATGTCACAAATTTTCAAATCCTGGTCTCTCTCTTTTTTTTTTTTTTTTTGGCTTATCAGTTCACCCCTCAAACTATCATTTTTTCTCTTGCATTTCACAATAAGCAGCAGGAAGAAACCAGGCAACACCTTCAATATGTTGCTTGGAAATCTCCTCAGCTGAATATCCAAATTATTCTGTTCATTATTTACAAGTTTTGCTTTTCACACAGCAGTAGCACATAATGTTATGGAGTTGTTTGTTCCGTGTATTGAGTGCCTTTGTTCAGTTTCCAATAACATATTCCTCATTGTCTTATTATCAGTGATTTTACTTTTCATATTTCTACCAATAGTATGTTTATGCACCCTAGGTCCTAGTTTTTTTTCTGTCATATATCTCAGGCTTCTTACTGCATCTACCCATTTCCAGTTTCAAAGCCAATTCCACATTTTTAGGTATTTGTTACAGTAATGCCCCACTTTTTTGTTGACATCTGTATTAGTCTTTTTGTGTGTGTGTGTGTGGCTGCTGTAACAAATTACCACAAACTTGATGGCTTAAAACAATAGAAATGTATACTCTCACAGTTCTAGAGGTCAGAAGTATGAAATCCATATCACTGAGCCCAAATCATGGTTCCAGTGGAGCGGCATTCCCTCCACATGCACTAGGGGATAGTGTGTTCCTTGTCTCTTTTAACCCCTCGTGGCTCCATTCCTTGGTTTGTGGCTCCATCTCTTCAATTTCTGCTTTTATGATCACATTGCCTTTTCCTCTTCTGTGTGTCACATCTCTCTGTCTCCCTCTTCTAAAGACATTTGTGATCACATTTAGAGCCTACCCAGATAATTTAGGATAATCTCCCCATCTCAAAAATCCTTAATTAATCGCATCTGCAAAGGTGCTTTTTCTATATAAGGTAACATTTAAAGGTTCCAGATATTAAGACTTTGGGACAATTATTTAGCCTACTTTACAACAGTACCCGTCTCTAATGGATACAGCTTTGTAAGTGTTCACTTCACAGTATTCTATGATAATAAGAGATAAATACATATATAATAGTAAGACAACTATCGACATGAACACATAAAATTGCTAAGCATTGTGGTAGATATCAGACATGCATGATCTCATTTGATCCTCAGAATGGCATATCTTGGTTAGTATTTTTATATCCATTTCATGGTTAAAGAAAAAGATTGGTAAGTCATATAACACGTACATACTGGGCCAGTAGTGACATTGGTACTTGTTTGATTCTAAAGACTGAAGTCTCTTGTGCCTAATCTACTCTCCTCTATGATCATTGGTATTAGGGCATTTTGGAGCTTTGAGATATGTCATTCACTAAGTAAACAAAGAAGGCTTAGAGGTATAAGTCTAAAGAATGATGAGCATTTTGTATTTAGTTTCTTTTAATAGTGGTGCTGCTATCATTCATTCTTGGCAGTCCGTTATACATGTGCGGCCATGGGCATGCTTTCAGCTGACCACATTGGTCATTGGGCTGTGACCACACAATTCACAAATGGAGTTATAAGCTCAAAGAAGTCTTCATACATACAGGGGCTTCTCAGAAATATTCTCAGTGGCCACACCCTATCTATCTTCCCAAGTTTAATGGTCTGAGTTTAGGAAATATCTTGGTCTGACTCTAGCTTTTCATTCCTACTAAACCATCCACTTTTCCTATCCTAGTTGTCCTGAAAAACAGGACACAGGGCTTGCTTATGTCCAGAAGGAAAGGTAAAATATGTTCATATTTAAATAAAACATAGGTAGAAAGTGCCAAGTATGCCAAGTTAGGTAGATGTGAAGTGCTGGGGTATGCAGAAATAGCAGATGAGATTTTCAGTTCTCTGGGAGGCTTTCAGAAGAAAGTGGTGATCACGGTTGGTCTCTAAATATAAATAAGATTTGGTTGCATAACGATTGTAAGATATGGGAAGAGAAAAAGACATTTTGACTAGGTTGAAGGTCAATAATACATATTATGTTGAAGAGAACAACAAACAATTTCATTTGACTTAAGTAACATGTCAGAAAGGAAAGAAGGGAGAGTTGAGATTTGATGTGTAGATTTGGCATTGTCAGGTTGTCTTTTGGATTTTGGACTTTATTGTGTTTGAAATGTGGAGTCATTTACAGATATGGGACAGAATAGTCACATCATCAAGGATTTTCTTAGTACAATAGTAATGTGGCAACTGTTGATGGAATGGATTAGATGGGAAGAGACTACAGGTAAGGTCACAGTTTAGAAGGCCACTCTAGTAGTTCATGAGGGAGGTGATGATGACTTGAAATAAGGCAGTAGCAGAAAGGAGAGAGGTAAGGAAATGAAGACCAAGAATACAATACAAGTAAACCCCACAGTATATGACAACTGACTGATTATGTGGGTTAAGGAAAGGAACAGGAGTCCAGAGTTCTAGCTTTAGTTAATTGGAAGTACTGATGTTCCAGCTAAGGTTCTTTGCAAGTGACAAGGGAGGAACGAGCTCACTTTAGCAAAATGTCTTTTAAAAAGATATTTATTTAAAGCATTTGAAGAATTTGAAGATGACTCATAGACTGAAAGGACACGGTAAAAAGAGACCTTAGAAAGAACAGAAATGAGAAAACTCTAAGAATTAAAGCACAGTCTACTGAGACCACACCCTTCAGGGTGAGTCAGTTTGAACCATTTAGTACACTT
This sequence comes from Hyperoodon ampullatus, assembly GCF_949752795.1. NCBI lineage: Eukaryota > Metazoa > Chordata > Mammalia > Artiodactyla > Ziphiidae > Hyperoodon > Hyperoodon ampullatus. The sequence goes on along the minus strand of NC_136914.1, from coordinate 165,217,782 downwards.
GGTCATTCCATTAAAGATCCAAATTCCACAAAATTCGGGGGAGCAGGGGAGAGAGAAAGAGAGAGAGAGATAGTGAAGTCCAATTGGGTGGTTGCATGCCCATCTCCTGGCTAGGAAGAATGTCCTGATTGATAGGCCCATCAAGATTGCATTTAATAGGTAAGAGATAATTTCCCAGATAATACTTGAAGTGTTGCTATTAGAAGGAGGGAAGGATGCTGACTAGTTGAAAACCAAGGATGTGCAGTTCTGAGGGCCGAAAATCATATAAAAGTCTCAGGGTTTAGAGTCAAAATGTGTGAAAACCACTAAAGTTCTCTTTTATAGATTATCAAAAGCTAATACACATAATAATTGCATATTGTGGCTTGTCTCTTGTTTGATTTTAAGAGAAATACCTCTATTGGTTGGGGTAAATTATATCAACATTAAGGAAGCATCTTTTTATTCCTAGTTTACTAAAAGTTGTTCTCTGGGATGGTCATAACATATTGCCAAATAAATACCTGACAATGTTGTATTATTCTTTTACCACACTGTGGGCTAAATTTGCTGGAATTTTATAAAGGATTCTGCATCAAACTCATAGGTGACAGTATCTATACTTCCATTATTTTCCTCTTTAATTATAGCCTCACTTTGTTATGTTTTCATATCATTCTTATTCTGGTTTAGCTGAATAAATTTAGTGGTGCTCCTCTTTGTAGTCTCTCAACCAGTTTAAATGTTGTACAAATAAGCTCTAACTTTAACTTAAGAGCCAGGGGACATAAAACTATGTGAAATCAGAGCCTTCTGGAAAGTACTTTGTTTTATGCTTCTGGCTCTTATTTCATGGATATTGGACACTTTAGGCTTTCTAAATCTTCTTGTGTAAGTTTTGATAATTTATATTTTTCTTAGGAAAGGCATGCATTGTATCAAGGTGTACAAAAACTATTAGCACAGAGTTACTGAGACATAAAATAAGAAGAGGATTTGAGAAGAGAATTGAAAATGTATAAAATTTGTAAGGAGGTGTCAAATTTGTAGAGTTTGGCAGAGAGTGGGAAAATCAAGGATGAAAAGGCAGATAGAGGAGGGTGATTGGGTTAAGTTAGAAGATTTCAGTATTTTGGGCTGATGCACTAGAACTGATAGGTTGTTTGGAATTTGAAAAGCTGCCAAAGAGTCAACATGACAGTCAAAGAGAAACACAAAGAGTAGAGTCAAGAAATGGGGAGGTGACTATCAGTATTAAATGAGATAAAGGAGATCAGAAGACAGGAAAACAGAACTGACTCTGGATGTGATGGGCAGTCAGGCAGGTGATCAAGAACCAAGATACTGGATGCTGAGATGGTTCTGGAAAAATATTTCAATGTCCTGTGGTTCTGTGAGATAGAGAGAAAGACATAGAGAAATGGTGTGTTAGTCGGGATTCTTTCGATTAAAAAAAATACAAGCTTACTAAAGTAGTCAAAGGAGATGGATTGGCTCATGTGACTGAAAGTTATTCAAGGGTTAAGACTATCTGAGGAAAAATGTTTTTCCTTTTTCTTCATCTCTTTTCCCTGCTTTCCATTGTGTTGACTCCCTTCTCAGGTAGGCTATACCTTGTGGCATTAAAGATGACTCTGTAAGTTCTAGACTTTCTTGGTTCTTTCTGTGTGTAATCTTAGAGGTTACAATCATCCCTTTTCCAAATTGTTGTGCAAAATTCTCAGGGAAAATTTTGATTGGTTCTGCTTTAGTAATGTTACCATCCTTGAATCAATACCGTGGCCAGGGAGATAGGTATACTCTAATTGGCCAGGTATGGTTCACAGATACAACACTGAAGTGGAGAATGATTAACTCCAAGAATAAAGAGTAGGAGAGAGAACCTCTCCAAAGAGATAAGCAGACCTAATAGGTGGAGAGATTGATAGATACATAGATGATAGATAGATAAGAGATAAAAAGAGAGAGAGATTCATATATAAATGGGATGAGAGAATGAACAGAATAGATAAAGCAGTAGGGAAATTCTGTAAATTGATTAGTTGAGAATTTGACTGGAATAAAGTAATTCATGTGTAATTTATAACGAGAAAGTTAAACCCTATTGCAGAATTTGTTGAATGCCTGGCAAAGGTTTTATTATTCAAGCAATAAATAACCATTGGAAATATTTGAATAGACTAATATTTTGTGTTATAGGTTGGTTAAAAAGATGACCACCAGCAATTCCTCCCATTCCTTTATATGCATGCTTTTCCTCTGATGAAAAGGTAGAGTCTATATCCCTACCAGTTGATTCTATCTGCCCTTGGGACTTGTTCTAATCCATATAAAGTGGTGGAAATGAAGTTCTGGGCCTTATAAGCATAGGTCTTGAGAGGACTTATAATTTTCAGCTTTGCATAGAGGGAGAACCACAGCGGTCCAGGCTATCCTGTTGCAGAAAGAAGCCATGGGAGAAAGAAAGACTAGGAGGAGGGGAACCAAGGCATTTCTTCCAACATCTAGCGCGAAAACTACAGATGTAAAGGCAGCTGTCTTGGATCTTCCAGTCCCAGTCAAGTTACTTCAAATGACACCTCAAGAGAGACCAAGATTTCCCAGACAGTCACAAGCCATTTGAACCATTCCAGCTAAAGCCCCAGTCAACATGGAACAGAAATGAGCCTTCTTGCTGAGTTCTGCTTGAATTCCTGACTCAGAATTATATATAAATAAAATGGCTGTTCTTTCAAGCCATTAAGTTTAGAGGTGGTTTTCTTATAGAACAATAGATAAATGATATATCATGCAAATATGAACAACCTGAATAAGCTTATTAATTAGAATGGCATAGAATAAAGGTAAGGAAACAGTAGATTTTATTGTCATCACCCAATACAAGGTGATAAAATCTTGAACTGGGGTAATGTCATGGAAAAGTGAACTAAATGACCTTAATTCTTCTTTTCTCTCTTGCTTGTGAGTCTTTAACTATGCTGTCTTATCCATTTGGGGATTTATAACACCACATCAGTTAGACAGTATGTGAACTGTGTAGTTGCACAAATTCATTAATATAATTTGGTTTACTTTCTCTATCCTTTTCATCATCCTCTAATAGAGGAGAACACAAAGGCAAAAGCTAAATAAAAATTCACATACACATACACTTACATTTGCTCTTTAAGAGTACAAATTATACTTGTAAATATTTTAGTAAGAATAAATTAAAATGTAGGCAAAAATAAGTGTAGTAGCCAGATTTGTGGGCTATTTATCTCCAAATTTATATCTTGTTCCTGGGAAGCATGGTGAACTATAGGGGCATTGGTGGGAAGATTTAGATCTGTGTCCATAGGTCTGCTATCCATTAACTAGATATGTGACTTCAGATAAGTGACTTAACTTCTTCGTGCCTTATAGGCATGATGATTGCTGAAAGAATCAAATGAAATGCATTGGATAATAAATGGGACCATTTATTTATCAATTGTGCCAACAATGCTGGCACGCAAAATATATTAGTAGAATGAAATGGGGATTTAAAGATGACATTTGGTGTCCCTCTTTTGGCAATTACATTGCTGATATTTTCTTTTTTTTTTTTTTTAATGGTACGTGGGCCTCTCACTGTTGTGGCCTCTCCCGTTGCGGAGCACAGGCTCCGGATGTGCAGGCTCAGCAGCCATGGCTCATGGGCCCAGCTGCTCCGCAGCATGTGGGATCCTCCTGGACCGGGGCATGAACTCGTATCCCCTGCATCAGCAGGCAGACTCTCAACCACTGCGCCACCAGGGAAGCCCCTGATATATTCTTTCATTTGAGATTTTTATTTTTTACTTAATGTTTTTTTCCTATATTAGGAAGTAGAGGAACCCATTTTTAATTACTCCTTCGGACTCAATTTCCATGGCTGCCTTAAGTAGCTGAGTAGAATGTTAGACATATGAAATAATGGCCCAATTTAAGTTGCTGTGTTTTTGTAAAGCCCTGGAAAAGAGGAAAGTACTTCAAAGTAATTAACATGAACATGCTCAATTATGTTTCTGTATAGCATGCCAACACCACTGCCTGGAAATTCTGATATTAGGAATCTCAGAATCCCCAATTGTTAGCACAATAAAGTCCTAAGGTAGCCCCCTCTCTTCTCTCAAGATGGTCTTTTAGAGAATCATTAAGTATTAAAAGGTTAAAAACTAGAAAACAGTAGCAAAGAGGGGTAAAAATGTTCTCCCATCAGGCCAATGGGTGGAAGGGTAGGGTCACTGAATGTAGCCTTATTTCTGCTGGCCATGTTTCTTTCCTACCCAAGCTCCAAAGTAAGCGGACTGTGTAAGCGGGAATGAAATACACAACCCCCTTGTGACTGTGAGCAGCAAAGCATTCTCCGTTTGTGGTTTTCTTCAAATGAGGCTGCTTGGAATATGTGTTTGAAAACAGTGAGACTCTTTATTAATCAAGCACTTCACTTGCCCTGCCAGCATAACGTTTCATTGATGTCAAAACTCCCTTAAAAATGGTTTTGGAGCCACTTCTTGTACACAGACTTCAACAGAAGAAATATTTTTGGAATTGTAAATAGAATAATTGAAGCAAATATTTGCCCATTTGGAAAGCTTCTGTAATGGCTTTAATTTTCAGTTACATTTTAAATATGCAGATCTGGGCATTGGTACTAGGTACAAGCAGCAAGAATGAAGCACACCCCAAGATCTGGACTTCCTTCCGATAGACAGTTAAGTTGTAAAATGGATAGACAAATGAGTCAGAGGAGAGATATGAAAAATTGTTTTGAGAAGATATATTAGATTCCAACTGGGTGCAAGGAATAATTAAAGGGGCCTAGCCAAAAAAAAAAAAAAAAAGATATGCCACAGAAAGGGGCTTGTGTACAGAAGCTAAGGAAAAGGAAAGTCATAGAGACAAGCATTGAGGATGCCTTTCCAAGAGGTACACTGAATAGAGGATACCCAGGCCCAAAATACAACCTACCAGGACCTAGGAGCAGGTCCATCCTAATTATACAGATGGTCACATCAGGGAACTACTACCATATAAGCTGAGATATTTGAATTATATGCGAAATACCCCTATTTTGATTCTATGTATTTGACAATCTGTTTTTCTATGGAAGACTTCTTGTTAGGAGGCAATATGCATCCAGGTTACTTGGGAATTCTGGAATGAATTATGGTGGAACATCTCCTTGTAGATGAGCAGAAAGGCATTTGTGTTTCATAAATCCCTGTGAACTCATAAGTGTGTACCTACCCAGAGTATGGATCTATTCTCCATGTGTTGGCAAATCAGAATTCTAGACCTGCAGATTCAGGGCTAGAGCTTGGGTACTGGTAACCCCATCTAGATAGCTGATTCTCTGTGAGGGGTCCTGGGAGAAAGGAGGTGGGGTCTGATTTTTGTGGTTCTTGCTCCACAAAGTGCAACCTTGAGCAAGTTAACCTCTTTGAGGCTTATTTTTCTCATCCTATGAGGAAGAGGCACTCACTTTTCAAGGTCACTGTGAGTTTTTGAGATGTTATTGGTGGCTGATATGTTCCTAAAGTCCCTTTCTGCTCTGAAGTTATATGATGATTTGCATGAACATCTTTAGGATGTCTACCGGTCCATGACCCTGCTCTGACAACAGTCTACCTACCATTCACACGGTTGATTACTGTAGCCATATTTGCATTTTTTAACTCCCTTTCTCTACAGATGAGGACACCTTATTCAAGGGAAATAACATTGAGTCCATCAGTTTCTTTCATCCAGAAGTGTTGCATGGGTCACAATGGCTTTAGCCAAACTCAATGGAATATCTTAACTGGTAAGATGTGTAGGCTAGGATGCCTGCTTCATAGTTACATGTAAGCCACATACAAAACAAATGAATCACTCAAGAAGCAGAGAGTAAAATAACAAAACAAAAATTAAACTGACAGCAACAAACTATATGGTGGCAGAATGAGGGGGATGGAGAGATTAGGGGTCTTGATCCTGAAAATTTCCCTTTTATTGACCTCAGCAGCTTATGAGGCCCAGTTACATTCTCTGCCCTTATTTTCCATAAGACATTGCTGCTATTTTTCAATAATCCCAACAATCCCCAAACCCCTGTGAAATGAAGCTATTTTGAGTGGGTATTTGTTACATGACAACCAACACATCTATGTACTTTGATCACCAGAAGCAAGGCAAAGATCATACTCTCTGTGTGGCAACTCATAGAGGGAAGACAGGGTCATCAGTTTGTAGAAAAGGGCTGGTAAGTAATCTCTCCTTCCTGGAAAGGCTGGAGACTTGCTTTCAGACTCTGCCTCTCAGAAGGCATCTCTCTTCAAACACATTTCTGAGGAGCTGCTGAAAAACCCAAGTGTTGGGCTCTTGGTGCCTTTGAAAAAGGCCAGTGTTGCTCTAACAGGTACAGTTGAAACTTCCTTCCTCATGGCAGATGCATTTGTTATTTTTCTTCCAGCAAACACTTCACACCAGGTTAGGGAGACGTGTTCTCCTTCTCCTGATGATGGGTCAGGTATGTTTTTTCAGAGGCAGACACTCTGAGACTGGTTGTGGCCTGATGACATGATGACACCAAGCTCCCTGAATTGTCACGGCCCTCTCATGGGGGCCTGAGGCCACGAGCTTTGTGTGGAAAGGGATGAGTTTGTGGCAGGGAAGTCTGTGGAGTCCTCCACCCAGCACTCTCCTAACTCAGGCAGCAGGAAAGAAAGTCTTCTGTAAGGGTAACAAACTCTCTTTCCAAGCTTTTCCAACCAACTTGGTGGGGATCCTGTTTAAGACCTTCCTTCAGACATCTTTGTAAGGGGACAATCTGGTGAGATGGAGTGAGGACTGGGTAGAAGACCTGGGAAGAGGATTGAGGTCCCTAACTTAGGGGGAATTTGATCTTGGGCAAGCTGATTAACACCTGTGAGCTCCAAAAGCCTCATTCATAAAATAGGAGTAAGGTAATGGAAAGAAGAAAATGTGATATAAATTAAGACTGTGTAATGCTCTCCAAGTATCCTCTTAATTACTCTAATCGCCTGCATTAGTAAATAGTCCACAACCGATTTTCTGCTGGAGAATAAGATGGTCTTTTGGTGAATCATTGCTGCTTCATAAATACGGTCTCAAAGGGTTTCTGACATTTTTGTTATGATAAACTTCAGATCTGACCCTAGGTTCTTGTATATACCTTTTGAGGATACATCTACTCCCTTAATTCCAGTGCAATGTAGATGCTAGGATGAGATAATAATAATTACTATTTTTTGTTGAATTTCTATTAGATACTAGATATAATACATATATTGTTACTAATCCTTCCAGCAGCCCTTTGATGTCGGTGCCGTTGTTATCTGAATTTATTTTCAATTTAATAAAAAAAAAGGAAAACAAGCCACAGAGCAGGTCAGTAACTTGCTTGTAGTCACACAGATACTAAATAACAGAGATAAGCCTTAAATCAGCAGGGAGTAGGGGAAGAGGGATTTGGAGAAAGGTGGCAAGGTACAAACTTCTAGTTATGTTACTAGGGACGTAATGTACAACGTGATGACTATAGTTAACGCTGCTGTATGATATATAGGAAAGTTGTTAAGAGAGTAGATCCTAACATTTCTCATCACAAGGAAAAAATTTGTTTTTTCTTTTCATTGTATCTATATGAGCTGATGAATGTTAACAACTTATTGTGGTAATCTTTCACTATATATATATAATCAAACATTATGCTGTACACCTTAAACATATACAGTGATGTATGTCAATTATTTTTCAATAAAATGGTAAAAAATAAACTTAAGCCAGGATTTCTCAACTCCAAGTACAGAATTCACTTCACTGCTATATCAGATATGATGGAGCTTGTGTCACTATTGTATACCAGAAATAATGTCAGGGAAGCGTAATGATGAGGGGAATGGGATCAGGAGGAGGTAGGAGAACAAACTGTTGTTGACTGGGCTCAGAAATCGGGTGCTTCTTCAGTGTAACCATGAAGTTAGCTTTAAGCACAGGGTCCAAAGGCTGTCTCAAGTTCAGAGGTGGGATTGTGAGTGTCAGGGTTTAACCCAGCAGAGAGATCATACAAGCAAAAAACTCCTGGTTGCCAGTGGTTAATATTACATGGAAGAGCCATGTTGGGATACTGAGGGAAGTGTCCCAGCAGGACAGCACTTGGAAGCTAGGCACGTGGAGACCATAATTTAATTCCGTGAGGAGGTAATAGGGCAACAGCAAAGATTTGATGGTTATGAAAGTCTCATATAGTAGAGGGACACTGGGTCCGTGACAGAGTACTTGAACAGATTATAGGGTACCTATACCTATTGGCTCCATAAGAACTCTACTCTTGGAGGGATGCCTCACCACCATTGCTTCCCACCAATAGATAATGTCCTTACCACCACTGTTTCTTCTAACTCAGAGAAAGAGGGAGTCAGTGGAAAGTTTAGTTCAATTCAGTACAACAAATATTTATGGAGCACACCTCTGTGCCAGGCACCATGCTAGGCACAGGGATACAAAGATGAATAAGATTCAGTCCTTACCAGAAATGGCAAGTACATGGCACATGTGCTGCCATTTCCTCCTCCTTCACTTAGGCAGACATCATTAATCAATCACCACACTCCTTCCTGCTGAGTCTGCACCTGGCCTCAACTCCTCCTCAACAGGCGGCCACTATCCATCAATAGGAGATGCTGTGTGGGTTGAGATGAATTACCACTCCTGCTTCAATAAGTTTTTAGTCTTGGGAAGGGAGAGAGGCTATGTTTCCTTATGTATATTAGACTGCATGGTTCAAATTCAAGGTAATAGAAAAGAAACTTGAGGAAGTCCGGGGTCTTGAAAAATGTTCACATTTCCTCTACATGTCTTATTGTAATTATTTTTAAAGGGGGGAGATTTCTGTTAATAAAGACATGGCATTTGGGGGGAAGCATTTTTCTCTAAGTTCAAAGTTATTCTCATCAGAAAGGACTTCTTTTAAAATACGGCTCGAGGCAAAATCAAAATCCAAAAACAGTTAAAAAGAGTATAAACTCTTGTTAGAACTGCAATGTATCTGCCCCAGGGGTTGTAAGAATGTGCTAACCCCTCACTGCCAGTTCTTCTGCAGCCAAAAAAATCAAGCATCTAAGAACTCCTTGGGGAAGGCAGGGTGGTGAATGGGGACCTATTATAAAATACACACCTTCAAGAGAACAAGAATTACAGGTAACTCCCCTCTTCTCTAAAGTGACTGGTAGTAATAGAACTCCTCTCTGTGGACACTTAGAAGGCTTGCTTGTTCTGTGGCTTTGGCCATTTATACTTAATTTATGTTTTTAATTTTCTGGAAAAAACCCAGAAGAGCCCACTGCCCAATGGAGTGCATGATACAGGTTTGGTAAACACAAATTAAAATAAAAATGTTCTAGTGCCTCTGGACACATCCAAAAATAGAATTAAGAGACTCTAAATTTTAGGGTAAGAATGATCCTTCAATTCTTCTTAAAAGGCAAAGTGTAAGGGAAGAAAGTTGGGGTAAAAGAAGAAATGGGAGAGGGCATTAAATGACAGGATATAGCATTAGGCATGGCTGAACTAGACTTAAATGTTGGCCCTGCCAGCCTTCCTGAAAAGGAAACATTATAGCCGTGCAAAATCTGGATTTCACAGTGAGAAGAAATCAAACATAACACTTCTCACTCTGAATTACTTTACCCAAAAGAGTGTTTTGAATTGAGACCTTCATTACTGCCAATAACTAAGTTTACCTAAATAATCTCCAGCACTTTGGAAATTGGGTAAGGCCACCACTGTTTGGTGCATTAAAAAAAAAAAAGAGGAATGGTGTCCTAGAGAAACCTTTTTTTTCTTTGAACCTTAAAAAAATTTCTCCTACTTCACCTCTTCATATCTTGAAAAATCCATCATGAAAAGTGTAAAATGTGGAATCATGGAAATGTTGGCTTATTAACATGTATTTTTGCTTGTATTGCCTATGCACTAAATGCAGACTTTCATTCTCAGAAAGGGTAAGTCACAATACTTAAACCTACTCTATGTCAAGTAATATCCATAGAGACATCCCAGACCCTCAAGAACCTTGCATCTGTATTCAGAGAGTCAAATTTAAACAGAGCACATCTAGAATTCCATTTGAATGACTCCAAATGTACTGAGCAGCTGCTGAGAGCAAAGCATTATGCGTGATGTACTGTGAGATAATAAAGTTGGAAGTATTCCTGCAAAATCCTAGTCTATATGTGCCATTCTTCTAGTTGGGATTATGTGTGGGCTCCTAAAGTGATATTTTTACTCTGGTTGTACAATACTTACTCGATCAGCAATAAATAATATCAACCATCTCTGAGTGCATTTGTGTTTATACAATTCTAATGATTACAATGAAAGCAAACACTTTAAAAGTTTCCACTCTGCTCCAGCCTCTGTCCCATATACTTTACTTGTGTTAACTCATTTAATTCTCACAACATTCTCACACATTATTGTATTGGTTTCCAAATACAAATTATCACAAACTGGGTGGCTTAAAATAACAAAAATGCATCCTTTCACAATTGTGGAGGCTAGAAGTTCAAAATCAAGATATTATCAGTGTTGGTTCTTTCTGCAGTCTCAAAGGGAGAAGCCATTCCATGCCTCTCTCCTAGCTTTGGGTGGCTGCCAGCAATCCTTGGCATTCCTTGGCTTGTGGCTGCACTCCAGTTCCTGCCTCTGTCTTCACATGGCCTCTGTGTCTCTTCTCTTTTTCTGTCTTAAAGGATAGTCATCATTGGATTTAGGGCCACACTAATCCAGGATGATCTCCTCCAGAGATTCTTAATTACATCTGAAGGATGTTAATTCCAAATAAGGTTACATTCTCAAATTCCAGGTAGATACATATTTTGGGGGGTCCACTATTCAACTCACTACAATTAATGTCTTCATTCTGTAGATGAGAAAATAAAATCTGTTTAAGCAGGTCACAGATGTTACAGAGGAGGTAAGAGAAAACTCAAGCTTTGAGGCCAACTATCAGAAGCCAGAGACAATTGTCTTCAGGGTCACAATATCACATGACCCATGATGTTATACTATCTTTCTCCTCTATATTTCAGCATGGGAAACAGACCACCAGATACGGTGGCCAACCAAATTCTGCAGGTCCATGCAGCAGTATGAAATGAACCTAATGTGAGAATTAAACGAATCTGGAGGATGAAAGTGGTGGACTGTAACATGTTGTTAGTACCCTACCAGATACCCCAGGATCCCTTTAGCCAGTTTGGTAAGTGTGCTCATCTTTCAGATGCTGTATGTGCTCCTGCCAATGGTTCACACCTGAAACCTTCTCTGGGACATTGTCCTTCAGTGATTGAAGCCACTTTGCCCAGAAGAGTTTGGATGTTAAGCCAAGGAGTCTGGATGTTAAGCCCTTATTGCTCACCATCCAATGGACACTGACAGTCTGGGGCAGGGGTGCAAAATCTCCACTCTCTTGTCTTAAAGCAGGACAGACTCTGTGGTGCAATTTACTTTCCAAAGTTCCCCTGAGGTTCAGGATGAAGTTAGACTTCACGTGTCTCATATTCTTGCATATCTCCATCGTCTTCCCTGTTCTGCTCCTATCCAAGTTCTTTCAAGGAGAACTCCGTGAGTAAATCACAGTGTATACAAATCCAAAATCAAGTTGTACTGCTAGAATCAGATGCCATTTTCTACATGTCACTTCATTTAGGTCTCACAGTAACTTCAAGAATAGCTCTAATTATCTCTACTTCGGGTATCAGGAAATTGAAGTTCAGAAAATTTAGAGGATATGCCCATTGTTGCTCAGGAGATATATGATGGAGCTTGGATTCAAAGTCAGGCTCTCTGCAACCCTCTAGTTTCTACTAGATTTGCCTGCCTGCTTACTAAAACACTCAGGCTCAAGACAAACGTGCCCTTGGGAATGGGTCTGGTATAATTAAACTTTGGGGGGCTTTAGAATCAGACACAATTGGGTCATTAATAAATGGTGTAGCTATTTCTTGAGAAAAAATTGGCATTTTAAACTTTTTGTTATGTTTTGGATTTTTTTCTGACCATTTTATTTTACTGACCATTTTCTAAGGCTGTGAGATATACATAGGATGATGTATATAAAGTGATTAGCACCACACTTGGCACATTAGATACACTCAGAAAGGCTAGATATATACATATAATTTCCCTTCTGTCCAGTGCAGCAGCTCAGGAAGCTGAGATCTGTGATCGATCAGGGCTGAGACCCAGCACACTAATGGGGCACCTCAAGGTGATCTTTCAGCCTCCTAAGTCTGCCTGACCCTATGATATAGTCACTTCGGGGCAGTGATCCACTGAGGTGCCAATGGAAATGCAGATATGAGGGTAAGGGAGGTTTCTGTGGGAGCCAGAAACAACCTTGAGAAAGGGAGAGAAGTGGCTAAGGTTACAGGGTGAATTTTTTTGTGTGTGACACCCTGGCTGAAATCCTATCCCACAGGGCCATCAGGTGAGCAATTAGAGAAAGTGACTGAAATTGCTTCCATGTTGATTTTTTCCCCTTTTCCTTCTAAAAATATCTATGCTGAGAGTGTTGGCCTGTGTGTGTGTGTGTCTGTCTGTGTGTCTATGTGTATACATCTCTGTGTATATATGTGTGTATGTGCATATATGCATGTTTCTGTATGTGTATTGCATAATGTGTGTACGTGTGTCTCTCTGTGTGTATATTCATGTTTCTGTGCATACGTGTGTGTGTGCATGCCCACACTTGTGCATGCCCATATGTTAAAGTTGACACCCTCATTCTGACTTCAATTCATTATGATTTTTCTGGATGTCTCCCCTTCTTACACTTTTCTTCCTGCAACTCAAACTCCATAATCCAGTGAGAATGTCATTCCTCTGGGTTTTCATTTTTCTAGACACATACTCTGTTTACAATTTACTCATCTCCCTTCTTTTATGAAATAACTCTTCTTCCTCAAAGACCCTGTTCTGACATCATCTCCATCATCTCCTCCACCCATGGAATCTTCCCAGCTCTGACAGGAAGATTGAGTTATCCATCTCCTTTGCTAGCACCTTATAAAGATTTCTATTGTACAAACTGCTGTCCTTTGCTGTAATGATGCATCTCCAAGTTTGTCTCTCCTACATCATACACTGTGGGATTCTTTGAGACAGGGACGATGTCATGAATTTCAGACTTGGCAGGTTTGGCAACATTACCTGAAATATTATGGTTCTTTAATAAAAGAAAAAAATAAATAAATGAATAAATAAATGAAAGGAGGATGAAGCACTAAGCTTAACGTCTCTCTATAGAGAATTATATTTCTGTAAAATGAAAATGATAACTAAGCCAGTTGTGGTTGATTAAACAATTGACCCCAATTCTTTCCCTTTCCTTTCTGTGCCGTTATGGGCTGAATCCTGGTCATGTTACTTGCTTTGGCCACTAGCATGTGGGTGGAAGGGAAAGGGTACCAGTTCCAAGCCTAGGATTCTTCCTAGGAACCTATTCTTACTGTCCATACAGCCTGGACTGCACGATGAAGACCTATGCAACAGAAGTGACACAGCTGACCCCAGATCTTCAGTAAGAAGGGGAGCTGCTCAGAGAAGCTCAGACCAGAACAACGGAGGCATCCCAGACAACCCAGTGATCTAGGATGATAAATGATTGTGGTTTTAAGCCACTTAGTTTTGAGATGAGTTCTTACATAGCATTACAGTAGCAATAGCTAACTGATACTTCAAACTCATTTAGTTTTTATGAGGATTAAATTGGATAATTCATGTCAAGTGTTTAGCAAACCCCTAGAACATGGTAAGCACAGATATTAGCACCCCGATTATTAAATGTCCCATTTCTACTATTTTATAAACTAAGACTTTTATGGAAAAGAACAGTTGGCAGAAAAGGAAAGCAAGAGTCTATTTATCAAATTCAGTGAGGCTGTCACAGCTCAATTTGGCAATTTCTTTCATATTTGCTAAAAGCCTTTGGTAAATGTGAAGCAGGATGGTGTTCCTTGGCTGGGAAGGTCTGAGAGGATTCACACTTAAGTAGAAAAAAGCAGACTTGGCACAATGGTGCTCCAGCATGGAGTCTTATATAACTGTCCCTGTCATCAGTGGGATCATCTTCTGGGTTTCCTAAAACATTTTCATTTTGTAAACCACTTTGTTTGACAACCCTTCATGTTAATCATTCCTTGGAGCCAGTCTGTACACAAAAACAGATAGCAAATTCCTGGAAAGTGCCAAAGAACTAGGTTTATGAGGCTCAAGCCAATAGCCTCCTATTTGTTGAGAGGGTCCCATATTCCCATCTTCAGCTTAACTCCTTTTCTGATCTCTCGACTAAGACATCTAACTGCTGCTGGACTTCCCCATCATGAGGGCCCTGGCTTGTGTCACACTTAAGATGTCAAAGTAGAGCTCATTATCTTTGTCCATACCACCCCTTCCCCCACCCCTGCTGAAAATATGGTTCCATCTATGCCTTGTTTCAGAGAAGCCACCCAATTTCCTAAACCAGTACCTGTGGCATCCATTATTCCTCTCTCACTCTCCCTTTGTTTGGTCCTTTTCCCCAGACTTCTAAGTTCTCATTATTTCTCAAATCACTCTACCCCACTTCATCTTCATTACCATCACCTCATCTCGGGTTTATAGCAAAAACCTCTTTATATGTCTCCCTGCTTCAGACTCTTCTCTATCATTTCTCTGTTCTCCAAGGTGAGCTTTTTCATCTGTGTGTGTGTGTGTGTGTGTGTGTGTGTGTGTGTGTGTGTTTGTATTTTCCTGTATATGCCTCACTCCTCCTACTGGACTATAAGTTCCTTGCCTTTAGGAGTCATGCCTGGAATTTTGTTCATTCTCAAGAAATGTTTGGGGAGTCTAATCAGATTAATTCATTAATTCTTATTTGATTTAATCTTAACCAAGCTCTCTAGATAAAGGTCTCTACATCTCCTTTCCATCTATTAAGTAGAACTATTTCAACTGAGTCCACAACAAATATCAACTTACCAGAGGTCAGTTGAACCGCAGTTCAGAGTAAAGCCTTTTATAAATGATTTTGCAGGGAGGGCTCTTTCAGACAGTAGTAGAACTGAAAAGGACAGCAGACGATATGGCAAAGGAGGAGGAGAAGCAAATATTGTAAAGCAAATGCTAATTACCAGGTGCAGCTTTACTTATTTTACCCGCTCTGTATGATCCATCTTCAAAGGTTGTGAAGTAAGGAGAGGGGCCAGCAGGAATTTTAGTGCTGGAGTTTATCTTCAATGGTTCACATCTTATCCCACCACATGCTAGCTACATTTTTCAACATCTCCATAATTCAATTATATAATGGGTAATACGTGGATGATTATAAGAGTATTTGCCTTTAGGTCTGTTGTGAGAAATAAATGAAATAATACTTCATACATATCAATACTCATTTGACAGAGAAAATAATCCCTCCAGAACAGTTTGGGAAATTGTCCAACTTAGTGGTAAAAGTAGGTTAAGAATCCAATCCTTTCTGAGTCTAAAGTCCAAGTATATTCTACTTTCCTGAAATTCTTTCTTTCTAGGGGTGAAGTAGGGTGAACTGGGAGGATCTGTAAGAATTTTCCTATTGTTGCTCATGACCTTCCTTCTCTCTGAATACATTTTCCATACCTTTTCCTACTTTATCCTGCTAAACATTTTCCTTCTTAAAAGACAAGCAAAAATAGTGCTTCCATGATTATGTTGGCTAAGTCAGTAGTGCTGCCATATGAGCTCCAACTTAGAACTTCAGTTCATTGTCTTTCTAGTCCATGAGATTCCAGTAAACCTTACAATGGCGACTCTATTTGAAACAGAAGGGAAGGGGCAGGGCATAACCTTTAAAAGAATGGCATACCCACATGATGGGACCTAGTTTGAACCAACTTGAACCAACTAGGTCCAAGATGGTGGAAGATTCAACTTTCAGTGGACCTTGAGCCTCATTATATGCTCATTGTAATGCATTAACATGTGCTAAATGACACACCCACCAGTACCATGATAGTCTTGAGGCTAACCATAAAAGGCCAAAAAGTGGCAGTGGTCCAATTCCTGGAAATGTCCGCCCCTTCCCTGAAATAGTTATAATAATCCTCCCACTCATTAACCTGTGAAATTACCTAGCCTATAAAAACTAACCATACCATATTTCAGAGCCTCTTTCCTTCTGAGATGCCCCACACTCTGTCTGTGGAGTGTGTTTCTCCCTTGGTCGCTCTGACTTTCCAAGACAACCCCATGCCTTGGGGCTGCTCTCACCTTTTGAGACAGACTGCATTCTGTCTATAGAATGTGTATCTCTCCAAATAAATCCACTTCTTACCTATCACTTTGCCTCTCACTGAATTTTTCTGTGAGACATCAAGAACCTGAGCTTCATTAAGTCCTGAGATGAGGTATGTGATCTCAACTAAAAGACCATGGTTCAAGTCCCAATCTGGGTTCTGGCTGGGTTGGAGTCCTGGCCTATGGGTTCAAATCCCAATCTGAGGTGCATGGTTTCATTTTTGATATGTCAGAAGTTAAAACACCATTTATCCCAAAGGGTTACCATAAAGGGTTGATATTCTTAGGATGAAATAATCTTTGCACACTTACCACCACATAATGTTTTTCAGAGGGGATGTTAGGGCTTATAGTGATATTGCACATGAATGAAGAGACCTCAGTGCTTCTGGCAAAGAACTGGATCTTCTCTGAGTTTGAAGAGAGAAGACAAGGACACTTCCCAACATGTGAGCAGGCTGACTAAGGAAGAGAGTGGGATAGTCATAATATCTTTCGGGTATCTGATGCATTTCTTCTTCCAGGAAAGAGGATGTTTTGTTTATGCATGGCTTTGGGAGGATTACTTTGGGCAGGCAGAGTGCAAAAAGCTTTGTTAAGCCTTGTCCCCTCCAAGAGCCCCTGTCTTTCACTTTCTGACAGCACTCTCTGTGACCTCACTCTTGTCACCTATCTGATCTTTCACTGTGAGACAGAAACAAATGTGATGAAATTGAGGGCTCAGCAAAGGAGTCTGGCTTTTCACCTTCCAGGTGTGAGGAAGAAAGGGCTAGTTTTGGGGAGGGCACCACAGAGAATGCCCCTACACTCTGCAGGTCACTCTAGGGAAGACAACCAGCGAAAGTCCATGAAGAGACACAGACGTTGCCTCACATGGCAGGTTTGTGGGTCAGCGAGGGGAAGGGACACTTTAATGAATGCAGCTGTTCGTCATTTTAGTTCTTAGTGGAAGAAGAAAAGGTGCAGACAAAATAAGCTGTCCAGACTAACCAGTAGGTGGATTAGTAATGCCTGAACTTGACAGAGAAGGCAGTGCTCAGGGTCAAAGGATAAACTGATTGGTGGGAACTTTTTGATGCCTGAATTTTAGTGAAGCTATTAGTGCCAATTAGAATGACACCAGAGAAGAGGCTGGAAGGCAGGGGGCCCCAGGAATATGTCAGGAGAAGGGTTTGATGGCTGAGATGCAAAGAAAGATGGGTGATTAGGAAGCATAATTTGCTCAATTACTTGTGATTTGGTAGAAGTTGGTTTTTAGGACTGTTTTTGTAACCTGAAAATGGGGGCCTTAGAAGCCTTTGAAATGAGGACAAGGCACGTAGAGTGAACTAATTTCAACTCAGGGCAGACTTTAAGAACATAAGAACTGCCATGCCAGATTGGGATCACCATGGGCCCAGGCTGCCATTTTGCCCCTGATAGGAGCACTGACATAGGTGTGTGTGGACAGGATTGAACTGTCAAACACAAGAGTTAAGGAAGTACCTGAAGATTCCTTTAGCAGTCTGTCATGGATTGTCATCTAATTGAGCTGCTGGAACTATTATGACACTATCAGTATGTTTGCCTTCCCAGTCTTTTGGAGTCAAATGGTGTTGTGTTGACCTAATCGCTTATTAGTCATGTGAACTCTGATAAGATGCTTAATCTCTTAGAGTTTCAATGACCACATTTAAAAATATATATATATAACTATTATCTGTCTATCTACCTACCTATATATTGGCTGTACCGTGTGGCATGTGGGATCTTAGTTCCACTACCAGGGATCGAACTTGTGCCCCCTTCAGTGGAAGCTCAGTCTTACCAACTGGACCACCAGGGAAGTCCCTCAATGCCCACATTTTAAATATAGGCCTAATAACAGGTACCCTCACAGAATCATTTTGAACATTAAGTAGAAAAATAATAAAAAACAGTTAATACTAATATAGCACTTACAACTTACTATACACTGAACCAAACTATATCTATATCTAAATATATCTGTATCTTTGTATCCATATCTATATATATATATAACTCATTACTCCTCACACAAATTTATGAGCATAGTTTTTTATGATCTTCATTGTACAAAGGAAGAAATTTTTCATATTGTACTTGGGCTTAACTTGGGCACAGAGCTTGGTGGAGTTGGTGGCTGTAGATCTTCCCTCAGACATTTGTGTCTCAAGATCTATTAAACCACAAGGTAGTGGGTGTTGGTGAATAAACTGTTGCTCACTTCAGTTTTAGTTATTTCAGAAATGTGTATTCATTCAGTCTCTTAGAAGATTGGTCAACTCAATGAGACTGAGACTGAGACAGTTACATACATATTATCCGAAATATGGAAGAGTCCTTAAGAATCATAAATAGAGATAGCTGGACTCCAATAGAACTGACAATCACTTTCTTCCAGAATTAACACACATAGTCCTAGTACCACATTAACAAAATTTTCAAACTTAAATTATGATCATTGAGTCTAACAGACTGAATATTGCCTTTTTAAACATAACTTGAAATGATACACCAGTGGTTACTTCAGTCTCTCTTTGTTCTTTCAAAATACATATTCCAGCTTCCTTCAGAACAAGATGGAGGCCAAGAACATGTTCAGAGGGCTCTTTAAGTTTTAAATAGTTCTTTCCTCTACCTTTTCAAAATGTATGGAAGAAACCAATATGTATATTGTAGTAGTAACATTTTCTTTCTGGTGATTGCCTATTCCTAAAATAATTAATTTCCTCAGATCAGAAAGAAGAACAGTTTAAATAGTGGAAAGATACATGAGTAAAATATCCTTTAAAAAGGCACAAGAGTGCAAAAGACAAGTTCACTTGTCATCAACAAAGATGAAAAGTTCATCTCATGAAGGGATCTCAAAAGGGCTGGGTTGATGAAATCTCATAATCTGATGGAAATATTAAAATGGTTTACCTATCCACCTACATCAGAGTAGCTCAGACTCAGGGCTATTAACATTCTGGGCTGGACAATTCTTTGTGGGGAGTTGTCCTGTGCATTGTAGGATGTGTAGATGCATCACTGATCTCCATCCATTAGAAGACAGTAGCACCAAAAACATTCCCAGTTATGACAACCAAAATTATTTCCAGACATTGACAAATGGCTCCTATAGGCTTGACATCCCTCCTGTTGAGAATCACTGATTTACATTTATATCAGGAATCAGGCTAGCAAACATTTTTCTAAGGGCCATATAGTACATGTTTTAGGCTTTGAGAGTCATACGGCCTCTGCAACAATTACTCAACTCTCATTGTTGTCCAAAAGCAGATATAGACAATATGTAAATAAATGAGCATGGCTATGTTCCAATAAAACTTTATTTACAAAAACAGACCACCAGTTGTATTAGGACCGTGGGCTGTGGTATGTCTACCCCAGATTTATATCACTGTGAAATAACACAGCATAATACGATACAATATGATGCTTAGTATTGAGTGAAAAAGAACATTTCCATTCAAGAATGCAAGGCAGGGCTTCCCTGGTGGCGCAGTGGTTGAGAGTCTGCCTGCCGATGCAGGGGACACGGGTTTGTGCCCCGGTCCGGGAAGATCCCACGTGCCACGGAGAGGCTGGACCCGTGAGCCATGGCCGCTGAGCCTGCGCATCCGGAGCCTGTGCTCTGCAACAGGAGAGGACACAACAGTGAGAGGCCCACGTACTGCAAAAAAAAAAAAAAAAAAAAAAGAATACAAGGCATATCACTGATAGCATCATCCAGATATATCTGCTGTCATCTTCTTAATACATGAATAGACACACATGGGCATACATATCATTTGTCAAGGACAAAAGTTTGAAATCTTACTATGAATATGTATAATTTTGTATCCTTATTTTTTCATATGACATTATTTATAACATAGGTAATTTTTTGGTGTTGTATACCCTTGAAAAACATAATTTTAATGGTTGTGTAATTATCCATTTTATTGAGGTATCAAAATTTATTCATTACTCCCTGTAATTGGATATTTTCATTTGTCCTATTTTTCCTATAATGTGAATAATGGTGCAAAGAATATCTTTATACATGTATTTCTAATAATTTCTATAAGACGGATTTCTAACAGATTAGCTAATTTAAAGAATAAGAATATTTTTCAAGGCTCTTGGTCATGTGTATGAATTGGCCTTCAAAAATTTTCTGCTGGCTTCTATTCCTCTGAAATAACTAGATATTTTTAATTGAATTGCTTGCTAGATAATAAGCTACCAGCAGGCAGGGTGCACAGCTTCTCCACTTTATTCATCCCCCAAAGTACCTTGCACGATGTCTGCTAGATAGACTCCCAGTTAACTGTCTTTACATAAAGTTGGACACAAAATTCTGAGACTCGGACACATGATATTATAACATTTGAAATGTATATCCAAATCTTCGAAACATCTTTGGCATGCAGTAATACATGGAATGACCCCACAAGTTTAGGACAAGCAGTAAAGGCAACACTTTCAGCATCCAAATTGCATAAGTTGACATGTCACAAGTTGTGTGTAAAAAAATGACATAGGACTCACATAGTTGAGTTATTGACATGAAAGGAAGACCAGAAGGGGTCCCATTACTCTGCACAATTTTAGGGTTTGTGTCCTTTAAATGTGTGGAATATTACAATTAGGAAAATATCATTTATGTGGATCATTGGATTTCCTGTTTTTAATCTCTGCAAGCATTCTGGCAATCTTCAGAGCTAGCAGAAACCACAGTCGTGCTGTACAGAAACCCCAGCTTGCACAGGCCACCCAACCCTAAGGGGAAATTTCTTATAATCGGTTTTTTTCTCACAACTCCTCCAAGTCCAAGTGAGACATCTAACCAGACTGCAGAGCCAGGTTCTGCCTAAGGAATGAAGAAACTGAAATCTATCATGTCTTGTGTTTTATCGTCCAGGGTTGAGTCTAATATGGGATGGGATGTTTAAGCCACACAAATTTTTCCAGAGAAAAACTGGAGAGAACTAGTGCTTATTTTCTGTGGCTCTTTGGCAGTGTACTCTGGGCGCATTTCACCAGAACAGATTGGCTATGTTAGAAAGGTCGTCAAAAACCTTCTAGTTTCCCAATCTCAGCAAGTCTTACGCAGATGGGTTTGAAAACCCTAAGATTATGATGATGTAAGGGATTAGCCTGATGTTTTCAACATTATCACTCTAATTGTGTGCTTTTAAATACTTCAGGTACAGATCCTGCAGCCATGAAATGAGCACAGTCTTCAAAGATTTTTATCACTAGTAGCTCTCAATGATACTGACCACTGGACGAACACAGAGCACAGGTTCTGAAAGGACCCTGACTGTTTTCTGGGTGCAAATGAATAGGTGTAACCCGGGCACTGTGAAGGGAACACCCCTCCTCCCCACGTCAGGATTGCTATGGCTCTAAACTCTTGGCAGCATCCTAAGGCACTTGCTGCTTGTCATAGCCTGTCACCAAGAAGGTGACATGCAACCAAAGACCTCACTTCCTTCATACATTAACATAAATGCCATTTTGCTGGTGAGGCACCTCTGGCTGCTTCAGTTAAAATTGCAACCTGTAACGCACACCCAGCACTCTGTTCACTTTCTTGTCTTTATCACCTTAGCTCTGATCACTATTAATATGTTATATATCACTTATTTACCCTGTGTATTTCTGTCTTCCCCACTGAACTGTAAGCTTTGCAAGGGTAGACTGTGTGTATGTATGTGTGTGTGTGTTTCTATTTTTATTTGCTGCTTGGACCTCATTGCCTAAAACAGTGGACACACCTTTGAAGGCATTGCCCTGTACTTAAGCTTCCTCTTTGGCTAATTTAGGAGCTTCTGAGGGCAGCCACTACTTATAGTACATAGTGAGTACTTAATATATATTTGGGAATTTAGTCATGTAGTCACCACTCTTGGATCTAGAAGAGAAACTAATGATTAATAAATAACATCCTTAGCTTTTTGCTTAACAGATCTGCTTTTAAATGGAGAGGGGGTAAAACATTCCAGTCTGCCATGTAAACCCCCCACTCAGTACCTGCCAGCAATTGTTTTATTCTCACAGTGGTTCTGTGAGGTGGATTTTATTAATGTTTCCATCTTACCAATTTAGAAAATGGAAACTGAGGCTGAGAGATGTAAAATAACACCTCAGAGTCAATTTAGTTGCCAAAACTGGCAACTAACTGAGCTGGGATGTGGACCCAGAGCTCTTTAAGCACCAAACTCAAGACACTGTGTGAGGCAAGTCTATAGGATTCTTAAACATACTCGGGGAAAATGTGGGATAGGAGTTACTCTGCATTTGTGATCAAGTCTCAAAGGCATAAAAGTGCCTTCTAAAGGCACTTTTTAAAAATTGGATCAGGATATAGCAACAACATGAAATTCTTATGGGACTTTCATTTCAGAAATCTGTAGCACTTAAAACACATGAATTAATTCTTAAAACTCACAAAGTAGATAGTAAATTATTTTGATGAGAAATTAACTATAGTGAGAAAATAGCAACTCATACAGTGTCAGAGATTTGTCTTAAAAAAGGCGTGAGGACTCCCATACATTCCGTAAGTGAGAAGGAAGGATACTTATTAAAGCACAGTGGAGCAGGAACAAAATTTGAGAAGTTTTAGGATCACTTGACATAGATGGATGATTTTAGGGTAGCAATGATATTTATGCTGATTAGTGAGGTTGATTATTAATTCTCAACAAACATATTGTCGTGTCTCCAAAAATATTTTTTTTCTGAAAATATAGGTCAAGAATTATGTACATTTTTCAGTTCAACATTTATTTTACATCAGCTTTGTAAAATATATAGAATACAATTTAGCTATTCCTTAAAACATTATTTATTGTCTACTCTCATGCAAGATATCTGAGTAGAAAACACCAAGACAAATCATCCCTTCACTATGATTCTAGGATATCTCTTCTCTTCTGTAATAATAGTGATATTCATTGAAAGCCGAATTTGTCTTTTCACCTAACTCTGAATTGAAGTCTTGAGAATAACTCCAAATAGAGTTTCAAAGTTCTACACATCTGTGGAAAACTTACAATTTACATAAATCAGTAACAATGAAACCAGTCACTGGAGCTGAATGTTCAAGGTTTATTAACTTGTTTCAGGTTGTTAAGGATGGCCTGGTGTGGAAGATAGGTGAATTCACTGAGAAAAGTTGAAGCACATAAAAATAAATGACTATCAAAGTTCTTACAGCTAAATCCTGGTAAAGGTGGAGTTCACATTCTGACCCCTGACTCAAATTTGACGATCTTTCTGTTTCATCCGACTGATAGAGGAAATGGTTTGATTTTGCATCCTCATGAAGGGGCTTAAACAACTAATTTCCAGACTGCAATCATAGCTTTTGTTTTTTTTGTGTCCTTCTGAAAGTTGGGATATTATTTACCCCATCTTTCAAAGGGATGAATCTCATGACCTGAGGTTTGGGACTTATTTTTGGCTGTTAACTCAAACTTGGATGTATTAGCCTGCTAGGGCTGCCACAGACTGGGCAGTTTAAACTAAATAAATTTATTGTCTCACAGTTCCGGAGGCTACAGGTCTGAGAAGGTGTTGGTAGGGTTGGTTTCTTCTGGGGGCTCTCTCCTTGGCTTTTAGATGGCCATCTTCTCCATGTGTCTTCACATGGTCTTTCCTCTGTGTGTACCTGTTCTAATCTCTTCTAGTAAGGACACCAGTCATATTGTATTAGGGCCCTGATAATAACCTCATTTTAACTTAATTACTTCCTTAAAGATCCCCATCTCCAAATACAGTCACATTTTGAGGTACCAGGGGTTAGGACTTCAATACATACATTTGGCAGGGGTTAGGGGATCATAACAGTGGATGTGCAGAAGCTGTAAGCTTGGTAACCCAAGTAAGCAAAATGATGCCTATAAAATAAGAAATACTTTTAATTCCATTTCCACCACATGCCTGGGAATTTGTATGCTTTATTCTATGTTAGTGTCATAGCAGCCTAGCAAATTATGTCTTTAAGGGGCTTGTTTTCTAGGTCAAGTAGCTAAGGGAGGTCAAGTAATTTCCCTATGGTGACCTAGCTAATAAGTGGCATAGGCTAGCATTCATATTGACCTCCAAGTTCCTGCAGGCTGCTCCCCAGTTAGATGCAATACTGTAGGACACTCAAGGGGGCGCTTTTGTTGGAAGGCATCACAAAGCTGTTACTCAGAGTCTGACTGTTCTTAACCTACAAGGATAGAAGACACAGTGGTGACGAGAAACAGTTGATACCAGAGCCACTGTGACTCCCATTGTGGCATCAGAAATCCGTCATGAGGGGCCAGTTAGCCAGGCCCAAGAAGACTGAAGGACTTTTAAGTACTGCACGTTCTAACATGCAGAAAGCAAGAAATCTCCATCAACCTGGCTTGAAATCAAAAGCCCAACCCCATTGCCTCTCTGAGGGGCAGCCTGTCTCCCAGGAATGTGGCCATGATAAACGAGAAATATGTATAAAGTGTGAGCCCTTGCCCCAAAGGGTGCTGAATAAATGCCTGGTATTATACTATTGTTTATTTGGGCTACCCAAGTGCACTGGACTGAACAAGAGTATTTCTTTCACTGACAACCGCGGTCATTGTGGTGAAAAGATTTATGTTACGACATATGAATGATGCCTCTGTGTACATGCGTGTGTTTATGTGTGTGTGTGTATGTGTGTGTGTGTTAATATTTGGTGTGCTGTGTAGGGAGATGGGGGCTGCATTTATCCTGGAAAATGAGCTGGAAATTTCGGGAAAGTTTTGGTTACCCACAATTCCCCTTTGACAGACTTTCCTGAAGTTTCCAACTTAATCATGGAATCTTTAATTTGAAAGGGATCTCAGGGATTGCCCAATCCTAGTCTCTACTTGGTTTCAAGTGCTTCACTGTAACATTCTGGAAATGTGGTTAACCAACTTCTGCTTGAACACTTCTGTTGATGGGGAACTCACCACCTAAGGAGGGACGTTTGTTCCTTTTATAGACAGCTTAAGGAAAAGAAGGGAAATGACCTTTATAGGGAACTTTAGATGTTTTAGGCACTATGCCCAAAACTTGATATGCATTGTTTTATGTTCACCTCATCATAACACTTGGAGGTGGATTCTACGTCTGCTATTGGTACCACTCTCAAGGCTTACAGTGGACCAGGCACTCTTTCAAGTGCTTTAAATATATTGTCATTTAATCCTTCCAGACACCATAAGAGATAGGTACTCTTATTTCTCCATTTCATAGATAATGAAACTGAGGCTCAGAGAGGTTGAACAACTTGCTCAAGTTCACACAGCTACAAAGTAGATTTGCATACAGGCAATAGGATCCAGGATCCATACTTCTTACTGTTATGTTCTGCTGCCTCTAATCATCCTGAATTTAATGACAAGAAAATAAAGTCCTGGAGAGCTTTAGTGACTGGTTACAGGTTGCACCATGGTGATTTGAACCTGACTGTCTGACTCCAAACCCTTGCTATTTCCGTTACTCTACATGTCCACCGATTATGGCAAAGTGCTATCATTATCACCTGAGACAAAATTTACCTCCTTCAGTTGTCTACTTGGAACCTGGCTCTGCTGTAGAGCCATTTGACAATTACCCTACCTTGTAGGTCTGTAAGCAGCTCTCTCTATCCTCGTGCTTAAATATTAATATATGCAGTTCCTTTAGATAGTCTTTGCCCTTTGTAATTTCCACCTGCTCTACTCTTATTTAGATATTTTGTTCCCTTCTTTCTAAGGAAGGCATGTTAAAGCGGGATAGCCAAGCCTGAACTCCAATTATGAGGTCGGTCTAGATGAGCCACAATGAACAGAACTGTGATCATCCCGTGTACATTTATTCAGTTAGTCAGTCAGTTAATAAGTAAACAAAATTTGTTCAATGCTCTGTTAAATATCAATGATCAGCTGCCTGTTAAATGTCCAATTACACATATGCACATATACAACATAAGTACAAGCCTGTTACTGGACTGTGAAATATTAGTCTATTTAGCTATTTACTCTTACCTCATATTTTGACAGCTACATCTTTATAAAAATATTGATATCTAGTTGTTAAGTCTCCTTCCTTCTTTTTTTAAAAATCATCTTGGTTATCTTGACTATAAGTTTTCCTATTAATTTTAGGATTGATTTTTAAATTTTGTGGAAGTTTCTGTTGATATTTTCATGTAATTCCATTTAAAATAGCTTTATTTAAGGGGAGCTTACACATTCATTATATTTAATCTTTTATCCTGCGATCATGTTTTCTCTCTCCATTTAAGTTTTATTATTTTTATTTACATAAATTTAACAAATATTCTCTATAAGGATCTCAGGTACATTTTTAAAGATTTATTCCAATGCATTTTACATTTTGATCTTGTGAATGTTATAGTATCATTCTTTACCATAATTTTTAACATTTTAATAATTTTTACATTTTAGTTACATTTTGAAAATCAGGATTTTCACAGTATGTTCTGTGGAGTCTTGGTGATCTGGGAAGGTGCATCAACTCTGGGATCCTGGAGGTGGGGTGGATACTGCTGCCAGGGGAACAGTCCTCTGGACCCTCTCCCTGACCCTGCTCCCCTATACCTCTTGGACTTTGGAATTTGTGTTTTATCCTATGAAAATTAGGAAGCCTTTGAAATGTTTTAAGAAGATTACTTTGTCTGGCTGCTCAATGGAAAACATGGTGGCAGAGGAGTAAGAGTCAACACAGAGAGACCAGTTTGGAGTCTTTTTCAGTAACAAGGGAAAATTATTGTTTGAACCTCATGATTTTATGAGACTTTAGTGGTTGTGGGAGATGGAATTAATATGAAACATATTTTGTAAATAAAACTGACAGGATTTACTGATAGATTAAATATTGGATGTGAGTGGAAAAGAGGGATCTGAGATGATACCTAGATTTTTGCTTAATCATCTTGGTGAATTGTGGTGACTTTGGCTGATTAGGGGAAGATTAGGAGAGAAATAGGTTTGTGTGTGTCTGTGTGTGTGTGTAAGAGAGAGATAGAAAGTGAGAACAAGAGCATAAGGTTGGCTATTTGAGTGTAGGTAGATGTCAGAGGTAAAAGGCAAGTTCTGGGAGGTAGACACATACACACAGGCAAATGTTTTAAAATTTCCTGAGTGCAAAGTCTTTGCATGGGCAATAGGATGGAAGGTGTGGGCTTGAAGAGAAGCATTTGATCTGTAGTAATAACATGATGTATCAACAAAGATTAGATGGGCTTAGAGTCTTAGTGGTGAATTTTGTTGAGTAAATTAATTAACATATATATGCAGTATTTACAAAGCTATGAACTAAATTATAGAGCATAGTCATAATTGTCTCAGTATGAGTAGAAGCAAATAAAAAAGACATCAGAGAGGAATTAAAAATTGGGCAAATAATTTAAGTGATAATAACTATAACAGTATATTAATAATATAGGGGGAAGATGATAAATTAGAAGAAGAAGGAGGGAGAGTGGAAGAACTACATTTTGATGAGTATTTGTATTTATATTCTCTATCTCATTTAATCCTTAGGACAACACTAAGAGGTAAGTATTATCCACGTTTTACACATGAAGAAAGTAAGGCACAGAGAGCCAGGTAAGTTGCCCAAGGACATACATATTTCAAATGGAGGAACTATAATTTGAACCCAAGACTGCCTAACTTCAAAGACTACATTCTTAAATACTGTAATTACAGAGTATGCCTACAGGAATCGGGGAAAGTCTTCCTAGTTAGAGGAAACAGCATCAGCAAAGGCAAGGATACACAGGGATGCCTGAGCAATGGTGATTAGAATGACTGGCACATAGAAAATGTCTATGGCTTCCCTAAAAACAGACTCTGAGATGAGTAATTGTGTTTAAGTGATTTTTATTTAAAGGATAAACAAGACAAGGAAGCAAAGAAAGCCAAATAAAGATGGGATCTGATAAAACTCTCACTTACTCTGCTGATCCTGAAGTGGAATTCTGGACTAGAGGCTACACCTCAGATTTGTCCCAATATAAGACCATGGGATCTTGGCTGTCACCCTCTTGCACCCACTGGTTATTTGTTGGAGATGGAGTAAGTAGAAACACGGAAATGGATAAAAAAAGACAACAAGATTTGGTTAGAGCATCAACATCATCTACCACCATGTGGTTGGGAAGGAGTGGGAAGGGTTGAGAATCAAGAGAAATGATGAGCAGTCTTCTGAGGGGGATCTAATGCCATACTAGAGAGCTTGGAATTTATCCTTGGCTAATCAGTTACTACAGAAGGCATTATTATTACTATTTAAATGAGGGATCTCTGTGGTTTTGGAAAAATAAATGTCAACACACAATTACATGAGGGCCATCATAAATGAGGGGTGCTTAGCATCCCTCTTCTGGGTCGAGCTAGACAAATTTAAGTTTGAGTCTTAGTTAATGTTGGACAAATTAGTAAAGGCACTATACTTTTTCTGTTAATCATTTTTGTCTGTATAATTCTCCATATACTAATGTTTTAATTAGGATGTTTTGCTAGTAATAAGAAAGATGTGAGGCAGCTCCAATTTGGTACAATTAAGCCATCAAACAACAACATCAAGATCATCAATAACATAATTCTCTTCCACATTTCCAATTTGACACGTTTAGTGTATTCTTTTAGCTCCTGTCATTAAGACTGGCTGCCCCATTTCTAAGCACCATATGCAGAAACAACAGTGTCTAGTGGAAGAAAGGGAATTGTTACATCTCAGTTGTCTCTTTTTCGTTCTAAAGAAAACTTTTTCCGTAAGTCCCCCAGTTGAATACCTCTCACACTTACTGGCCAGAATTGCATCCCCATCCCTACATAATTCAATCACTGGCAAAGGGAAGGGTCTACATTGTTTTGCTTAGATAAAATAAAATTTATCTTCTGGAGAGGGTGTGGAGAAAAGGGAACACTCCTACACTGTTCGTGGTAATGTAAATTGGTGCAGCTACATGGAAAACTGTATGAAGCTTCCTCAAAAAATTAAAAATAGAACTACCATATGATCCAGCACTCCCACTTTTGTGTATTTATCCAAAGGAAGTGAAAACAGAATCTCAAAGAAATCTCTGCACTCCCATGTTCATTGCGATCTTATCCACAATAGCCAAGATAAACAACCTAAGGGTCTGTCAACTGATGAATGAATAAGAATGTGGTATATATATACACAATGGACTATTACTCAGCCATAAAAAAGAATGGAAAAATGTCACTTGCAGCGATGTGAATGGACCTAGAGATTATGATATTAAGTGAAGTAAGTCAGACAAAGACAAGTATCATATGCTATCACTTATATGTGGAATTAAAAAAAGAACAATACAAATGAACTTATTTACAAAGCAGAAACAGACTCACAGACATAGAAAACAGCCTTATCGTTACCAAAGGGGAAAAGTGGGGGAAGGATAAATTAGGAGTTTGAGATTAACAGATACATGCCACTATATATAAAATAGATAACCAACAAGGACCTACTATATAGAACAGGGAACTATATTCAATATCTTGTAATAACATATATATATATATATATATATATATATATATATATATATATATATATATATATATATATATATATATATCACTTTGCTGTACACCTGAAAGTAACACAACATTGTAAATCAACTATACTTCAAAAAAATTATCCTTTGGGACTGGTGATACTACTGATACTAGTATGGGTCCCAAGAGTATCTAAGTTTAAGGATTTTTGTATGTATAGTTTTTGGGAGCTGTAAATGGAAAGCAGGTAGGAAATAGCCTCTCTCTTTCTCTCTCTCTCTATCTTACTCTCTCTCCATCTCTCTCTGTCTTCTTTTTCTCTCTCTCATCATGGTCTCCCTCCCAAGGTCCCAAAGCATCTTGTTTCTCTATGTTCATTCACTATCTCTTCCTTATAAACAAATTTATTTTATTTGCATCAGGAGGACAAAACCTTCTTGGCACTCTAGTCCCAACTGTATGTGGCCTTTTGGCTCCAGCTGGCTACACTTTCTCCATTTTCTAATATCAAAATTCCTGAAAGCTTATGATGACTGGCTTAGCTCATATTTTTCTTTCCAGCCATAGGATGTTAGTCAGCCTTTGGTTAAGCTGAATTTGAGCAAATGTCCACCCTGATCCAATTGTCTGTGACAGCAGAGACTGTGGGTTAGGGCAATTCACCTTCAACAAGGTTTATGGATGGGAAATGTGAAGGACAGTCACTTGCAAAACATGTCTGATATACTCATGCTCTTTTAAGATTGTGCAGATTACATAAGAAAAAAATTATAAAGTGAGCACTCAATAAATTTACATTCCTTTCTATTTTTCTTCATTAATCCAATGACTTTTATGAAACATCCACTTCCTTCCAGATACTGGAGATGCATAGATTAAAAAAAAAAGGTCCTTAAAAGAAGTCACAGCTAGTTAGATAAGCACTCTTAAGCAGTCAGTCCACAACACTGAGAGTGTAAACAGAAGATGAACACCTAACTCAACCTCAAGCCAACACTTGATCTGAATCTTTAAGTCTAAAGAGTTAACCAGACAAACATGGATGAGGGAGGATGGGCATCAAAACCTGATGGAATTGTATGGCTTCTGTGTTTCACAATTTTAGGAAGTCCTATTAATGTTTTATTGTAAGTGTCTCTGGATTTGTGCAATGTAGCAATAATGTAGGAAAAAGCAAGCTGTTTGATTTGATTGAAGTTTGGCAAAGATAAGGGCTGGAGAATTAAGCAAAGGCTAGACATAGAAAGACATTCTGAAAAGCCTTAAAGGAAATACTTTTTTAATTAAAAAATAAAAACAAACAAACAAAAATGCAGGAATTTCAGATATGGGTAAGATGGAGTAAACATACCATACATACTCTTTCATTCCCATGGAATGCAAGTATAAACCCTGACAGAATACATGGAGATGCTTTATTTTGCAGACACTAAAAAATAAGCAAAGTTTCAGGAGGGTTGAGGAAGAAAACCAGAGTTCAAAGTACCACTGAACCATCATTGAGTTTTTCATCCTTTTCACTATAGTATCCTCCAGGCTGGATGTAACACAGCCCAGAACTTGGAAGTGAGGACTGTTGTGGACAAAGAGAACTCGAGGAAAAGCACTCTAGTTCTGGCTCAGATAATGGAAACTAACTTCTCAATGGCCAGAAAGAATAGAGTAAACACTATCAAAATATCAATTCTCTCATACTGCAGCAAACCTAAAATTCTGAAGAAGTGGAATCCTCCTTTTTGATAAGAGAAGCTGTGCTTCTAAGATGGAGGAGAAACACTCATTTTTATTGTCTCTTTCTGCCCTCCACATCTTGGCCCCAGACATGTGCACTGCCACTAAGGGCTGTAGGATAGTGGAGTAAATAAAGCCTCAGCTTTCAGGTTGAAGGACTGAAAGGGGAAGTTCTAGGAAATGGGGAAGTTCCGAGAAGATTTCAGAGAGGAGCACTTCCAGAAAATGACTCTGAAACTTGTTTGTGAATTTCTGGGCATGCCCCATGTTATTCATAGATATGCTAAAACAAAAATATTCAAAATTTCCATATGATTTAAATAAAATCCAGCATCTCATAACATAATATTCAAAATATCCAGAATACAATCCAAAAATTACTCAGTATATGAAGAAACAAGGTAATATGATCTCACAGGGGAACAGATGATCAACAGATGCTAAAGCAGACGTTGGGAGTATCTGACAGCTATTCTGAAAATGCTTCAATAAGTTAAGGTGAACACTGTTGGAACAAGTGGGAAGATGGAGAGTCTCAGCAAAGAAATAAAAAGATATAAAGAAGAATCAAACAGAAAAACATAGTAACCAAAGTAAAAGTGTAGAATGGGCTCAAAGGCAGAATAGAGATGATAGAGGAAAGAATCAATAAACTTGAAGTTGAATAGAAATTATTTAGTCTGAGGAACACAGAGAAGAAAGTTTTGTTTTTTTTAAATGTACAGTTTCTCAGGGACCTGTGGTACAATACCAAAATATCTAACATTTATGGGATAAAATCCTCAGAAGGAGATGAGAAATTGTGTGCAGAAGAAATATTTGAAGAAACAATTGTAGAAAAACCTCTTGAATTTGGCAAAAACAATAAATGTACAGATTCAAAAGTTAAGTAAATCCAAAACAAGAAATAAACTAACAAAAACAACAACAACAAAATCACACAACAGGTACCTCATAATCAAACTGCTGGAAATTAAAAACAAGGGAAAAATCTTGGAGATGAGAAAAATGATGCATTACTAAGTGAAATAACTATTTCAATAGCTATACATTTTTCATCAGAAAGCATGGAGGCCAGGAAGAAGTGAAATAACACTTTTAAAAGGCTGAAAGAAAAGAACAAGTAATCCAGAATTCTCTATCTAGTGAAAAATTCCTGCAGAAATGATGGTGAAATAAAGTCATCTTCAGATGAAGGAGAACCAAGAGAATTTATTGCCAACAGACCTATTCTAAAATAATCACTTAAAGTTTTTCAGACAACCTACAACAACTGTATTCTGTTTATATAAAACTCACTTCAAACACAATGAAAATGGTAAGATAAAAGTGGAAAGAGGAGAAAAGATATATCATGCAAACATTAATCAAAAGTTAGAGTTAATATCTAGCTATATTAACATCAGACAAAATAGAATTCAGAGCAGAAACATTGCCAGGGATTACATAATGGAAACGAAGTCAATTCACCAAGAAGACATACAAATCCTGAATGTGTAAAAAAAAGGTCCTCACAATAGAGCTTCAAGTTTTAGGAAACAAGATTTGACAGCACTGAAAGGAGAAGTGTACAAATCCACAATTATATTTGTATATATAAATTCTTCTCTCCATAATTCAACCTCTGCTTTCATTAGTCAACAGAATTAGTGGACACAAAGTTAATAAGGATATAGAAGAACTGAATAACAGCATCGATCTACTGTATTATTTATTTAATTTAGTTATGTTTACATTTACAGAACTCTCCAATCAATAAGAGAACACATATTCTTTTCAAGTGGACACAGCACATTCACTGAGATAGTGCATATACTGGGTTACAAAACAGACTGAAAAGTTTAAAATGCTTGAAATCATACAAAAGTTGTTTCATAATAGATTAAACTAGAAATTAATATCAAAGATTATAGGAGAAAGTCTAAACAGTTGGAAATTAAACAATGTGTTTCTAAATAATTCATGGTCAAAGAAGAAGTCTCAAAGAAATCAAGGCAATAGTTTGAACTGAGTAAAAATGAAAATACAATATATAAAAATGTGTGGGATGTAGTTAAACTAGTTCGTAGAGAAAAACACATAGCATTAGCTATTTAAAAATTAGGGAAGAAGGAAGATCTCAAATCAATAATCTAAGTTTCTATCTTAAGAAGCTAGAAAAGGAAAAGCAAAATGCAACCAAACAAGGAGAAGAAAGGACATAATAAAAATAAGGGAAGAAATCAATGAAATTTTAAACAGGAAAACAGTAGATAAAAATCAAACAAAAATGTGGGTTTTTTTTAAAGATCAATAAAGTTGATATATTTCTCTCAAGACCAGAAAAGGATAAATACTATTTACTAATCAAGAATGAAAAATGAGATATAATTACAAAGCTCAAAAATATTGAAATAGTAATAAAGGATTCTATTAACAATTCTATAAATATAAATTCTATAACCTAGGTGAAATTGACCAATTCCTCAGAAACCACAAGCACTAAAACTCACCCAAGGTGACACAGATAACTCAAATTGTGTCATAATTATTAGTAAATTAAATTTATAGTTTAAAACTTTACAAAAAAGAAATTTCTAGGTCCATTTACATACACTGGAGGATTCTACTTAACACATAAGGAAGAAATAATACCAATTCTAGATAATCTCTTCTAGAAAATAGAGGAGTGAACATTTCTTATTTTACGAGGCAGGTATTACTCTGATACCAAAGGCAGACAAAAACAATAGAAAAAAAAAAGAAAAAATACTACAAAACAAATCCCTCATGTACATGGACACAAAAATCAACAAAATATTAGCAAGTCAAATCTAGCAATATATAAAAATAATACATGATGATCAAATGGGATTTTCCAGGGAGTGCAAGCCTGATTCAATATTTGGAAATCAATCAATGTCATCTACCATACTAAAACATAAAGATGAAAAAAAATATATATGCTCACACCAATAGATGCAGAAAACAATTTGATAAAGTATAGCATAATTCATGATAGAAATTCTCAGCCAACTAAAAATAGAAGGGAGTTTCCTTAAGCCTATAAAGAACATACACAAAAAATCTAGAGGTAGCATCATATTTAATGTTTCTAAAATTATTATAGAAAGACAAACTAGAATTGTCAAAATGGTAGAATAAAGTTGGAGTACTCATAATACCTGATTTTAAGACTTACTGTAAAGCTACACTGATCATGACCTTGTGGTATTGAAGGGGTTGACACATAAATCAATGGGACAGAAAAGAATCTATAAATAGACCCACACATAGTCAATTACATTTTGACAAAGATACAAAGGCAATTCAATAGAGAAAGGATAGTTCTCTTCTTAATTTTTTTGGAAAAATTTGAAATCTACATGCTAAATAATAAACTTCAATCTAAATCTCACACTTTATACAAATATTAACTCAAAAGATATCATAGATCTAAATGTAAACATTAAACAATAAAATGTTTTGAAAATCTCTGTGACCTAGGGTTAAGCAAGGAGTTATTAGACATTACCCCCAAAGCACAATCCATAAATCTTTTTAAAAAGATAAATTGAACTTTGTCAAAAGTATTTTTTAAATTACTTTTTGAAAGATACTGTTAAGAGAATGAAAAGACATGTCACATGTTAGGAGAAACTATTTAAAAATCACATGTCTGGGGCTTCCCTGGTGGCGCACTGGTTGAGAGTCTGCCTGCCGATACAGGGGACACTGGTTTGTGCCCCGGTCCAGGAGGATCTCACATGCCGTGGAGTGGCTGGGCCCGTGAGCCATGACCGCTGAGCCTGCGCATCCGGAACCTGTGCTCCGCAACGGGAGAGGCCACAACAGTGAAAGGCCCGTGTACCGCAAAAAAAAAAAAAAAAAAAAAAAAAAAAATCACATGTCTGACAAATGACTTGTACAGAATATACATAAATTTTTAAAAAACTCAACAACAAGAAAATAAAAACCTTTAAAAATGGGCGATATATTTACATAGACACTTAGCCAAAGGGGGTATACGGAAGACAAGCACATTAAAAGATGCTCAATATCATAAGTCATGAGGGAAATGTGAATTAACACCATCATGAGAAAACAGTACATAACTATTAGAATGCTTTAAAAAATACTGATAATACCAAGCTATGGAGAGGATGCAGAGCAACTGGGATTATCATATATTGCTGATGAGAATGCAATATGATCCAGCTACTCTGGAAAAAATTTTGGCACTCTGTTATAAAGTTAAACATACACTTATCATATGATACAGCAATCCTATTCCTAGGCATTTATCCTCGAGTCATGAAACATTATGTTCCACAAAAAACCTGCATATTAATTTTTATAGCTATGTTTATAATTGTCTCAAACTGCAAACAAGTCAAATATGTTTCAGTGGGTGAAAGGACAAATTGTGATACATCCTTACAATGGAATGGTTTTCAGTAATAAAAAAGAGAGTAAACAATAGATACACAAAGCGATTTGAATGAATCTCAAAAGCATTATACTGAGTGAAAGAAGCCAGTCTCAAAGTTTATGTGCTTTAGGATTACATTTATATGACTGTCTCAAATCAAAACAAATTATAGTGGTGGAGAACAAATCAAAGTTTTCCAGAGGTTAGGGAAGAGGAGAGGGTATGTCTATAAAGAAATAACAGCTTTGTGGGTGGTGGTGATGGAATTGTTCTACCTTGATTGTGGTGATGGTTACAAGAATCTATATGTGTGTTACAATTCACAGAACTGTATACCAAAATAAAGGCGATATTTAAAAAAATGTGGAAGATGGATTAAAGGGAGGCCACACAGTGGTATTTCAACTGCCCAAACTTCTAGAATTGCATTGAATGACTTCAAATCTTCCAGCAGGGCATTTGAAAATCTATAAGGATTCTTCATGGGACATGCTTTCATTCTGTGCAGAGATACGTCTAATCCTTGGGGGGAAATTTCTCTAGCTGTAAACTCCATTAGGAAACCCATCTCTTTGAATGTGGTTTCCATCTTTGTGCAGGCGCTCCCCCTCCCTCAGCCCCAGTGTTCTGAGGAATGGTGAGCTAAACCAGCTTGAAGTTCTGTGAACAGGGAGGATGAGGACTTGGCTGGCCCAGAGCAATAAATGATACAAACTCCAGGTGTTTTGTAAAGGGGTGACACATCAGCTCATGAAATGATACAATGCAGTGGACTTAGGAGTCTGTCCATGTACATGGTGACATGATTGTGTTTTATGGACTGAAAAACTGTGTTACAAACTGGCAGGGATATGGGGGGAGGGAATAAGGAAGAATTAGACATTTTGTTGGATCAACTCCACAGTCTTAAGAGAGATGAAGAGGACAATGATAGATTTGTGGAATTTTCTTAAACTCTGTGAATAATGAGATGTGATATGAATATGTTTTCTCCACAGCTGATTTGTTTGTGACATAATTAGGATTGTATTTGTTCACTCATCTAACATTTAATGAACCAGTCCTCTGACCTAGGCACTGAGACAGGCATTGGGAACAGAAGGAAATCAGACTCTGGAGCAGCTCTGCTTACCAGGCTAGAATCTTGAAGTATCTCTGGGATAAATGGGACAAAACATCTCATCTAAGCAAAAAATGAAGTGAGA
This sequence comes from Hyperoodon ampullatus, assembly GCF_949752795.1. NCBI lineage: Eukaryota > Metazoa > Chordata > Mammalia > Artiodactyla > Ziphiidae > Hyperoodon > Hyperoodon ampullatus. Next base: position 165,180,595 of record NC_136914.1, on the reverse strand, counting down.
CCACTTCCCCAGAGAGAAAGAGGTAGCTTGTTCCATTTTAACCAATAAATGCCATGTCTTCCATGGATAGTCAGTAAACATTATGGTTATTAACATGAACTCGCTGCTCTGCTAATTACTACCTCTGTGATTCTGGGCAGGTAACTTAACCTCTCTGTGCCTTAGTTTCCTCATCTAAAGAATGGGGATAATGATTGCTCCTACTTCACAGGATAAGAATGAAGGATAAAGAATCTAAAGTCACAGCACATGGTAAGCATTCAACAGATGTTAATATTTATTAGCATACCCCAGTTCAATAATCTTGCACTAAAAAAAAAAAAAAAAACATTCTTTTGAGTTGCTCTCTTTTTTAATTCCTGATTTGCCCATTTGTAGTAAAGGAAACTGGCTTTAGCACTGACTTTCTCACATCCTTATCCTATGATCTAAGAAAGCACCATTCATCTCTGGATCTCAGTTTCTTTAAGCGTAGAAAGGAAGAGGTCAGAAACTTGACCTAGCTGGACACCAAGGGCCTCTCAAGCTCAGGTATTTTACACTCTAAGAAGGGAAAAAATGACACAGGCCATGACTTTATAATGAGTATCCATTGCCTTAAGAAGCTGTTCCCCATTGGAGCGTATTTAGTAAAAAGACCAATATTTCCCTCTAGTGGTGAGCAGACAGAAGTGACTTGCCTTTCATGAATGATTCTGTTGAAAGTGCTTTCAGTGTGGAGGGGACAGGTGGACAACTAAAATAGGCGATTCTAGGTGGTACATCGATGAACATTTCTTAATTTTATTATTGAGGATTTAAATTCAACATGTATTGGAAGGAACAGATGAAACAGTGCATCAAACTTAGTGATTAGACGGATATTTTTGTTTGTTCTTGAAAAGAAAGGTGGCAATATACAAAAGGTAACTAATATATGGCATATAATAGAGGTGGCAAAAATCTTGGAGAGGAAGTTGAGAAAACAACTTTTAATATAATTTTTACTTTTATCAAAAGTAAATATGCATGTGCTTGAAAAGGATTAAATATTTATATGACTTATTAAGAAAACTAGTGGTCCTGCCCCACCTTAGACACTATCTTCTTCTTAGAGGCAACTGCTTATAATTTTTTTAGCTAATTATTTTCATCCATATTTTCAAACGGCATGATTATAACTTTAGATCTTTCTGGTTTAGACATTATACATTGACTTCCCAGTATACAGAAATTTGCTTTCTTTATCCACCACCCCCATCACTATCCCCTTCTTTTTTTCTCTTCCTCTTTTGCATATTTCATATTGTTTACCTTCCCCACATACTTACCAAGCAACCTTGTTTAGTTCAACACTCAGGGTTACATTATTACTGTGTATATGCTATTTTTCATTGACGCATATAATACAATGTGATTGTCTTTACTATCCTGAAAAATATTTACCCATGAAGTTGATTTTTTCTTTTTGTTCCATTTGCTTATTTTCTATGTACTTATGATTAATTCAGCTCTGGACTCCTGCCAGTTGTGTAAATATCCTTTGAATACACACAAATACCTTAGACATTTAAAAAAATGTCATATTGTTAGAGTATTCCCTTCTTGCCAGCCTCTCCCTAGCCTGCTCCCTTTCTGGGTCTGCTGCACAGACAACCCTATTATCTCCTTTCACTCTGGGGATTGATTTTTCCTCTCTCTTGAGTTGGTGTCACTTACCTGGATCCTTGATCTCATGGTGTCCTCTTTCATGGTTTATGTCCTTTTTCAGATAAAGCAAATCAAATCTGCCAGGTGATTTCTGAGAAAGAATACATGATTGGAAATTTTAAGACCTAGGCTGACTGAACATATCTTTGTTGTATCTTCATATGCATAAGAGTCTTAGGGAACAAACCATTTTCTCTTAGAATTTTTAATGTGTTTCTCCATTTTCTTCTAGCTTTCTGTGTTGCTGTTGAGAATTACAGTATTATATTGATTCTTGATGCTGTATCTAAAGTCTATCCCCTGCTCTGTAATATCTGGCCCCTTGTCTGGAAGCTTGTGAAGCTTTTCTTTTTTTCTCCAATGTTCTGAAACTTCTTGGTGGTGTGTCTTGGTGTAGGTTTGTTTCTATGCACTACACCGAGCCCTTTGAAACAGAAACTCATGTACTTCAGATTTATGAAGGTGTTTAATTATTTCTTTGGTTCATTCTTTATCTCCAAATTTTCTACTTTCCTTTCTAATTTCCTTAGGAATTCCTAATATTTGCATTGAATAGCTTTGATTTGGCACTTTTTTTTCATCCATTTTCTATTTTTTATTCTGTTCTGCTTTTTATGTGACATTGACTTTTATCTTCAATACCTTCTATTGTTTTTCTTCATTTCTTCTCTCATATTTTCTCATATTTCTCTATATTCTTTCATATTTCTCATAATTGTAAGGACTTTTCTGTTGCTCTTTGAGAGTTCCTGTTTCACAGCTTCCTGTTCTTGTTTTGTAGATTTCATATATTGTTTCATAACTTTGAAGATACCAATGATACTATTTTAAGTTTTTCATGTGTGGTTTCTCTTTCTTCTAATTTCTTTTTTCTCTTTCTCTCTTTAGTCTCTGACTTTCATATTAGATACTTTTTCAATGTCAAGTGACTTTGGCTGATTTCCAATTTATAAGGATGTGCACTAATATCTGATTAGAATTTCATGTGTGTCAGTAGGCTCTTTCACCACAGCAAGATTTAGCTGGCTGTTTTCATTGTCCAACCCCTGAAGCCAGTACTACTAGGTCTTTTCTCTTGAGCCTGTCCAATTGTCCAGAGAGGATTCTTTTGATCCCCAGAACATACATCCAGCTGCCAAGCACTCTGAAATCTCAGAGCAAGGAGGAGGAAGGGAAGTCTCCATGTCTCAACACTGAGTATGCAAAGTTTTGCTTGTTTTCCCTATTTTCACTATAGCAGCCCCATTTTTGAACTCAGTGGTGCCTGGTGTTTATCTTCTCAGAGACCCTTTGTTTAACCTTCTTTAGGGAGTAAGCCCCCCTTTTCTACCTGGATGAGTAGAATTCTATTTGAACAAAGGAAAGAGATCTAGTAATCTGATGGCTTTTCAGTGGTGTTTCAATCATTCCTTTCACATTTTGTCTCACCTTCTCTCCCATCCTCAGAGATATATGATGTTGCCAGTTTCTGAGGCTTCGGGGAGTTCTGTAGTGTAAATCAAGTTGCTTCTTGGCTTCCTTCACTGCCAGGTTAAGAGTCTAATTTTGTGGGTCTGCTAAGTTAGTTACTACAACTCAGGCATCTGCTTTCCAGCTTCCAATATTCTCACTGTCTTTATGAATTTATGCCTTTAAAAATAATTTACCTATGCTTTTAGGGTTTTGTTTCTTTTGAGGGGTAGGAGTGGTTTTGGAGAAGGGGATGAAAGTAAAAGTGTATGTACAATGTGTGTTTGTGGGTATACATGTGTATTCTATCTATTCCCTTTAGCTGGAAGTCTCATAATAATTATTTTTTTTAGAATTCGTTTTTCATTTCCTGGCAAAGCATTTTTAGCAGGAATCCTTCTACAATGTGACTGAAAAAAGAAATATTTGAAAAACAGCATTTGCATGAAATATCTCTGGGTGTTCTGTGAAAAACTCCTGAATATTGGGGATTGAGGTGTGATTATTATAGCCTCAGTGGGGTCATAGGAGGAGAAAAGGATTTTCCTAGAGTCCCCACTATTTGTCAGGCACTATGCTCTACTTCTTAGGATATGTTATCACATTTCCTTTTAATGCAGCAACAATTCCATGAACAAGATATTATTACCCTTGCTTTACAAGGAAGGAAACAGAGGGAAACGCATAAGCTAAAAGCAAACAAACAAACAAAAAAACCCCACACAGCTACTGAATAAAAAATAAAGGATTCAGCTAAGCTTTTCTTGAAAGCGAAGCCCATCATCTCTCCTCTCCAACAAACTAAATTCATTGTGTGGCTGAAGCACGGCGAGGTGACTGAATAGTGCTATTATTTACAATTGTCGAAATTCTTCCTTGTCACAAACTCATACTTGACTTAAAAGAAGGAAAAGGATCTCTGAGAGTGTGGTCTCTGATTGGGAACAATGCTAACTCATTCTGTGACCTTGAGCACATTACTTCACATTCAGGGCCCCAATTTCTACATCAGTAAAGCAAGGTCATCAGAATAAATGGTCTGTTACATTCTGATGATCTATCTTGCAGATGGTGAGCTGGAGGTGCTGAGAGCTTCAAGTCAGAGGGGAAGTCAAATACTCGGCCACCCTCTAACTCTCTGTTTATACTTTTTGCAAGAAACTTCCCAAATGATAGTTCGACGGTCTTCCAAATGCCAATGGGCATGAAATATGGTTTTCTCCCAAGTCCCTCTTCAGAACTGAATCTCTCCACATTCCCTTCGGGGACTGCAAGGTCTTGTCTAAGCTCAAGGTAAATAAATACTACTCCAAAATGTTGAATAGAAATGGAAGTCAAAGGAGAGATTGGAGAAAGGAGGCAGCAAACCTTGGACCTTTTACCATATGGCCTCAACACTTTTGATTATTTTATGAATGCATGAGGTGACATGTTGGTTTCTTCAAAGCCATTCTTGTACATGCCTTTCAGGGTTATAATCCATGTGAATTTAGATAATGAGGTAATTGGGTTTAATGACTGAAGCAGTGATTCAGGAAGGAGTAGACCTCAAATTATTTATAATAATAATTGTTACTAGTACTTGTATGATATTACTAAAGCAACATTAAAATGATAATAATTTCCATTTGAGAAATGGAAGCAACTATACATATAATTTTTCCCAAGCCACTTGTGTCCAAATGAGGAATCTACGATTCAGAGAGACAATGTAACTTGAGTGAAAATTTGACCAAAATTAGGCTAATTCTTAATTCAATGTTTTTCATGTAATCCTTCATTGCTCCATTGCTGGTGACATCAACCTATCTCCCTCTTCAAATGTTCTAGGTACAGATTTATAACTATGATTGATATCTATATGATTGGATATTTATAGGTTTACTGGTTACTTTGATTAATAATGATGTTCTAGGCAAAATAAGTTTAGGTAATTAATAGGGAAAGTAGATCAAAGAAGGCAAGATGATATAATCATAATTTCAACATCAGAAGTCATATACCACAATCATGATGGTATTAGTAAAATGAAATAAGAACATTTTATGTCATGGTATAAATATATTCTCTTTAAAAAGTTTGTTTTCATTTAGTAATTTTATTCTCTCAGTTTATTCCAGGAATATTATACATCAGGTATTGTCTATGTGCTTTGGAAAGATTATTGCATTAGATTGTCATAACATTAAATGAAGTAGGTATAATTATTATCCCCATTCCCTGGAACTCAGAGAGGTGGGTGAGTTTTTCAAAGTCTACATGTGGTATTTGGCAGAGTTGGAATATAAACTTAGATAGATCTTTTCTGTGATTTGGGGTCTTTACTGCTGAGCCACACTTTCAAAATGTTCCCTTAAACTGATAAAATTTACGTGAAGCACTCTGAAAAAAGATTTTACACATATTTAAGTGTGTCCTATTATTGCAATTTTTCCAATTTTATCACCACTATTTAATCCAAACTAAATGTTCCATTTATTTTGGTGGCTATTTGTTTAGCAGTATCTTTCTCAGCATCTTGATCTCTACTTTTATCTTTTTGTCAATGAGCAGTCTGTTGACACCACAGTGGCCTGTGATTTCTTAGGAGAGTCTTTTATAAATACTTTAAGAAACATCATTTTTTTGGTCCTGAACCAACTTATCTCAAATGGGGTTACATTGTAATATTTTACTGACACATCATCTTCATCATATTAGTTTATATCTTAAAACCTGACTTATCTCATCCTTCAATGTCTATACAGGAAAAAAAAAGATCTAAACTACATTTTTTGAGACTTGTGAAAATAAGTATGTTCTTCAACCTTTCTGTATTTCAGTTTCATTTGTTCAAAAATAGATAAAATAAGATCAAATAAGGTAACTCACTCATTCTTTTGTTCAAAGTTATTAACCATTAACATAGCTAATTACAATTACTTGTTCACTGAGTTAATAAATTAATTATTTAGAGTCAAAGAGACAGGGATTCAGATGCTGGCTTTGCACATTTATTAAATGATTTTGGAAGTATTTTCTCATCACAATTTATGGAAAGTAGCACCACTGTCACTTCCACCCAGGATGGCTGAGCAAAATGGGATCACATGTGGGGAGGAATAAACCACAATGCCTCCTATGTAATTGATGTTAAATAATTGTTTCTCATTCATTTATCCAAACTTATTCACCCCCAAGACTGCTTCTTTCCAGTATAAGACCTTGTTCGTGGAGCAAGCAGGTTGGTTATACAAGGTAAGCAGTTCCAACTGTATTGAAATCATTTGCCTGAAATGTTTTCTTTCCCATTCAACACTGCTTGTTTACATAGGGTTGGATCAAATGGAATAGAGAAGAACAAGGTGATTCATGATCTTCCTCCAAGGAGGCAGCTGCAACATAAACGATGTCTCAGGAAACAGAATAATCTGTTTGTGTGGCCACAACTCTGTGATCCCTGACCTGTCTTAATCTTCAGGGGTAGATATGTGTGGCACTTTTGTCCCCAGGTGGAACTGAATGTTGAAAAAAAAATAAAAACTCCATTCATTTCTGTATTTTTCTTATATCATTTCAGATAGCTTGAAAACCCTTGGTATATGTTTCAAATTTTTCTGCATTGAGCTCAAGAGTTCATATCTCCTGCTTTGGATTTTCATGAAATTCCATCTCTCTTGAGGATTTGGGATGCTCTTGGGTATCTGCCACAGTAAGAAAACAAGCTGAAGGAATGTGGAAACATGAAGCCATCTGGCTGCTGGTCCACTTTCACACCGGCTCTAGGGGTCACTGAGAGCCCTCCAAGGGCTGTTGAGACCCAAATCCAACAGGAAACGTTTGATCTCATCCCAGCAGTGCCCGGACATGTGTACTCAGATAGGTGGATTGCCTCCAAACTGGGTGAAGTCTTAGAGAAGATTTGAATTAGGAAACTTGAAGGAGGTGTTTGTAAACTGATTTCAGTCCCCTTAGAACTATCAAAATCCTAAGTCCTAAGCACTTTGAATAATATCACATTTTATTATATGCTAGTTTTCTTAATTGAATTATAGTTGATTCATGATGTTGTGTTAGTTTCAGGTGTACAGCAAAGTTATTCAGATACACATATATGTACATATATACATTCTTTTTTCAGGTTCTTTGCCATTGTAGGTTATTACAAGATATTGAATATAGCCAATTTGTTTTTTGAGTGTGTGCCATTGGAAATTGTGAGAATTCAGTGTGGGAGAGTCCTTGGTTAATGTTAGAGGCATGACAATGGGTGGATGACGTATAATCCTTGTCTTCCAGTATCCCTGTGGTAGGCAAACAACTGAGCGGGCATTGGCAATATAAGGTGATATGTTATGACAGGTTCCAACAGAGACAGGTAAATACAGATTCATTCCTAGAAGAGAAGGTGTTTTCATCATGAAATGGGAAGGTATTTCTGTTTAGCTCAGAAAGATCCAAAATGACTAGACCTGTCATTCATTCAACAAGTAATGAACACATAACTATGTGTTTTACTTTGTGTACTAGTCCCAAGTGAGCTGTCTTAAAGGGTGTGTTAGTCTGTTAGGGCTGCATAACAAAATATCACGGACTAAGTGGCTTAAACAACAGAAATTTATTTTCTCACATTTCTGGAGGCTAGGAAGTTCAATATCAAGGTGGTGACAAGGTAGGTTTCTTTCTGAGCCCTCTTCTTCTGGTTTCTTGGATTGTAGGCCATCTCTCTGTTTGCTTACATGACCACCTTTTTGAGCACAGGTGGAGCAACAGGGAGAGAGTGAACTTTCTGGAGTCTCTTCTTAAAAGGACACTATTCCTACCAGGGTAGGGCTCCACTCTTATGACCTTAATTAACCTTAATTACTTCCTTAGAGGTCTCATCTCTAAATACAGCCACCTTGGGTGTTAGGTCTTCAACATAAGAATTTAGGAGTGGGGTACAAATATCCAGCCCATAATAAGAGGTGATGATAATTGGTCAATGTAAAGTGCATGGAGATGATGAGTGAGAACCCTAAACATAGTAGTATGTGTATATCAATGAGGAATTGGAGTAGCAATTGCCAGGTAAAATATAGGGCACTCAGTTAAATTTGTATTTCAGATTAACAACACGTAATTTGTTTTAGTATAAGTATCTCTCAAATTGCATGTGACATAGTTATTCTAAAACAATCTACCTGAAATTCAAGTGTAATTGGGTATAATGTATTTTGATTTGTTAAACTGTGCACCCCTTGATTGGAGAGCTGTTACATTCAGGGTACTGTGTATGACATGGTAAAACTGGGCAGGAGATGTGAGGAGTTGAGAGGCAGTTGGAAGAGCCTTGTTACAGTTTAAGAAAGCTTGGGCTCTGAGTCATCACAGCAACTAAGACCATTAACCTCTTTTATCAGAGGATACAGTGCTGTGGACCCATCTCTTTCAACAGTTGCTTAGACAGTCACAAAGACCATGCATAATCCAAAACAAAGTGGTATACTCACTTTTATTGAATCCTACTGTTACAAGGTGAACCATGTCACCCCAAAAGTTCAGATGTGAAATCCTAACCCCCAGTACCACAGAATGAGACTGTATTTGAGGCTAAGGTCTTTAAAGAGGCACGTAAATGTGTTTATTAGTGTGGGCCCTTGTCCAATATGACTGGTGCCCTTACAAGAAGAGGATATTGGGATATAGACACCAACAGAAGGAAAATGATGTAAAGACACAGAGAGAAGACAGCCATCTATTAGCCAATGAGAGAAGCCTAGAAGAGATCCTTCCCTCATGGCCCACAGAGGGATTCAACCCTGCTAACGCCTTGATCTTGGACTTCTAGCCTCCAGAACTGTGAGAAACTAAATTTCTGTTGTTTAAGCCATCCAGGCTGTGGTATTTTGTTCTGGCAGCCCTAACAACCTAATACACATACCTTTAAAAGAAAAATTGAAGATCATTTAGTGTTTGTATAAAGTACTATGTGAACCCATAGTGGATCTAAAGTATCAGATCCCAGAGCTGAAAGGGCTTTTATAACCCATCCAGGCATGCCCTCTGCTTGAACTTCCATTTAATGATGAGAAACCTGAGGACCACAGTGTTAGGGATTAGCCTATGAGTGTGTTCTACATTCAAAAGAGAACCTGAAAAAAAGACACAATTATAGGTAGGGAATATTGGAATGAATGTGTAAATGATGGTGAAACTCATGAGTAGGGAAGTGAAGTAGATTAGACCTCTAAAGACAGGACTGAATTTGCATGTATATAGACCAAGCAATAGACAAGTTTACATTGCTATAGATTACTCATACTTTACAGAGTTGTAAAAGAGCTTAAAGACTAGGACAAGCTAGAATCAAAATCTGGGAAGGTATGCTGTAAGTAGACAATGCATTTTGGTTTTCCATTGAAATACCCATTTTTCTCTACACCAAAATTCCTAGGTATCAAATAATGTTTGGAAGCCGAAACTCATTACTTTGTGTTTCAGGGCTAAATAGCAATGTGCATATTCAAGTGTTAGGAAACAGGCCACACAGGAATCTAAAGAGACAAGGGTGTGCAGGAATCCAAAGGGACGGGGAAAGGCAGGGAGAAAGATGTCGTCTCTCTGCCCAGTTTGTGTTGGAGAATTTACAGAATCAAACACTGTTAGGGCTGGCAGAGTCTGGAATATTATCCAACCCATTTGTTTTGTTGATGAAGAAACAAGAGGTGCCTATTGTTGAGGTGATGTGGTCCAGTCACGCAGCACTGGGCTGGGATGCATGGGCTGCTGAAGCCAGTACAATGCTTCCACCATGACATTCTGCTGCTTTGGTGCCTTTGTTCTCTTCAAAGTGGTACTTTAACCTGGAAAGATCAAATGCAAAAATGGAGTGAAAGTTGAAATCAAGTGGCTTGGGTTCTGTTTACTGAACCCAGAAAGCTACTTCAGAATCTCTACTCCCTATGCTTATTGTTTTCTGGGCACTTTCTACTCTCCTGTACCTTTGCTCATGCCCTTTTTCTACCTCGAGTATGGTGGTTTCCAATGACCCAGCCATCTTCTTTCCAAATCTGCCATTCTCCCCCAAACTCCAGGGGCTGTTATCAGTAGTTTTATTTGTGCCCAAGCTTTCTCTTCCTCTGTTAGACTCAAGCAAATTCCTTAAGGGAAGGATCCATATCTGATGAATCTTTTCTTACTTTTTAAGCCTGAGGAAAACTGTCTCTTTATTTAATCTTTGTGTGTGCTTTGGGGGACTGTGACTATGTCCTGAGCAGCTAACATGGAGCCTAGAATATAGGAGGTGCTTATTAAATGTTGTTAGAGTGAATGACACTCATGAATATTTCACTACACATCTTTGTTTAAAATTTTTGATTTGGGATCCTGTTGGTGACTGGTGGTGGTCTTGAGGTGGAGATGGGGGATAATAGTGAAAGAATTGGGACATAATTCAAGAGCTAGGTGAAACCTCTTCCTCCTCTGACAACCTCATCCTTTAGCTTTTCTTCTGTAGCAGGGCTCATCTAAGCATTTTAGTTTGTACTTAATACGAATCAGTTTACTTAAACTGAATCAGAAGCAGACTCACAGATATGGGAAGCAAACTAGTGGTTACTAGTGAGAAGAGGGAAGGGGAGAGGGGCAATAGAAGGGTAGGGGAGTAAGTGGTACAAACTATTAGGTAAAAAAATAAGCTACAAGAATATATTTTATAACACGGGGAATATAGCCAATATTCTACTATAACTATAAATGGAGTATAACCTTTAAAAGTGTGAATCACTATGTTGTACACCTGTAACTTGTATAATATTGTATAGCAACTATACTTTAATAAAAACAACAAAAAAACTTATACTGAATACTTAAATTTATACTCTACCTGAATTAAATCAGTATTTAACTTAGCACAGATCTCTACTTAAGCTGAATCAGTACTACAGTTCTAATATACTTAAATTATTCTGTCTATCTATCTATATCTATATCTATATCTACCTATCTATATATCTATATCTATATCTATCTATCTATCTATACATTTTCTTTTCTCCAAATGGAAGAATCCAGGCCTAAAGCTCTTTAATACTGGGAAACTGTAGATTTGGTCTGACGCTCAGGATCTGGTGAAATGAAGCTGGATAGCTAACCATTCTCCTGTGTGCTTTGCAAATGTTACATTTAGGATGTGTCATGATAGCCCATGAGAATGGTGCCATTACTCTCACTTTAAAGATATTGGACCAGGGCTTCCCTGGTGGCACAGTGGTTGAGAGTCCGCCTGCCGATGCAGGGGACACGGGTTTGTGCCCCAGTCTGGGAAGATCTCACATGCCGCGGAGCGGCTGGGCCCATGAGCCATGGCCGCTGAGGCTGCGCGTCCGGAGCCTGTGCTCCGCAGTGGGAGAGGCCACAACAGTGAGATGCCCGCGTACCGCAAAAAAAAAAAAAAAAAAAAAAATGAGATTGGATCAGACTCTGAGGATGTGAGGGGCATGCCCAAGGTCAGCCTGCTGATTGTAGGAGACAGACTGATTGTAGAAGTGAGGACCTTCAGATCTATGTCTCTGCTGCTTCTACTATCCCTCTTGTCTCCCCAGGTCTGAGAGATTGTCCGTATCTTTGTCCTGTGTGAAAAGGCTGTGGATGAGCCAAGTCAGCAAATGATCCAGAGCAAAAACAATCAGAAACAAAGCAGATACAGGTCCTGGATCCTAGAACAATATTCCCATCCAACCTCTCTCTAAAAGTTACTTACGAGGTTCAGTGACTTCTTCTCCAAAGTATCTACTGAAGCAGAAGGATAGAAGGGCATGCTGTTGTATAATTTTGATTACATTAACTTATTTGTTCCCACCACACTCTGATGAGGCCGATTTGATGTTCTTGTTCAACAGATGAGGGCACTGATTCTAATCTATAACAATAGTACTAGCTACTATTTGTTAACTGTTTACTCTGGTCCAGGTACCATTATAAAGATTTTACCTTTTATCAGCACACTTAATCTTCTGCAGAAATAGATACCCTGCTGTTATCCTTGCTTTATAAGCGAGGAAACAGAAGCACAGAATGGTTACATCAATTGTCCAAGTTTTCACATATGGTGAAGTGGAGCCAGCTCAGGTAGGTCGGCTCCTAAGCTCATGCACGTAACCACTATGCAAAGATGTTGAATGCTTGCTTGGGATGGGGAGGTTGGTGCACAAGAAGTGGTAGATAGCGGTCTGAGTCAAAGCCCTGGTTTCAAAGTTTGCGAACTTCTTAATATCCTACTACTCTAGACCACATAAGAACATGAGTTTAGCGTTAGACTTTGGTTTATTACTTGGCCCTTATGTGGTCCTAGACAAATCTCTTGATACCTCTCTGCCTCAGTTTCCTCATCTGTTAAATGAAAAGACCATAACCCCTATTTCATTATGTTTTTTAAGTATTAGATATGATACTATCTGTGAATTGGTAACTTATCTGTCATATAGAAAACAGTAAATGTTGGTTGCAATTTTTGAAAAATTTCAATCCATGTTGTAACACTGGTGTCTATTAAGTCATAGTTATATCCATTAAAATATGAGGATCAATGCAGTGGAAAGGGAACTAGCAGTCCTGGGTTTGTTCCTGGCTCTGAGAAGTGTATGTGAAAAAGCCACAATTTTTAATCTAAAGAAATGGGAAACTTCAAGAAGCTATGTTTCTAGAGGAAGGTAAAACAAAAACTAGGCAGACTGTCCAAGGCACTTGCTAAATGGCAGTGGATAGATAGAGAGGGTGCATCCAGAGGCTAGGGGATGCTGTGAGGTATCCAGGTGAGAGTGGGATGCTCAGAGCAGAGGAGAGAGGGAGGGAAGTGATATGGAGAATCTGCTCTGCTCAATCTGCTCTTATTGAGGCAGATAAACCTAGCTTCTTTGTCTGGGGCAGCTATGATGGCTGACATAGGCAGTGAAGTCAATGCTAAAGAAACCTAGCTTGAAGAGAAGTATTTCTTGAGAGTTATGTTTTCCACGAAAAAAAAAAGATACCGTGTAGACATGTGAGCAAAAATGTTGTCAGAAATAACAAATAGGCATTGGCTATCAAGTCCCTTAAGTGTACATTTTTTGAGGCACAAAGAAAGGTGCTTATATAAGTAGCTGCTTCTGATACAATATTCTTTACTGTATTTATTAATACCAAAAACAACACATCTATAATACGCCAATTTACTTAAGCCCTAATTGCATCATTTGCAAAGCAGTAAAGGTAACACATTTGTGGATTGTCAGTTGAGATAATAAGTAAAAAGCACAGTCTCAGGGCTGTAGTAGATGCTCAAAAATGTAGTATCTTTCTTATTATAATGATTGTTTCCTAAAAGTTAACCATCCCCAGTGTCCTCCAAGTGGTTTGCCATGATGAAACCTGCTGCATCGTGGAAAGATGGAGAACCCAATCAACTCTTGTCAACAAGGCCCAGGATGATAAATTAAGATGAAGCCAGTGGGTCTGGTGGATGGCTTCTTGGGGCTCATCTTGAAGTGCTTCAGTGAGGTCTGTTTTGTTTTGCTCTGTTTGGGATCATTTCTTTTGCCACTCCAGCTATGTAAAGATAATAATCGCACCAATAGAACTGGTGACCTTTCACCCTGTCTCCCTTTGATAAGTCTTATTTTCTAGCAAAACTATGATAAATGTCTCTTCCTTCACCTTCAGTAAACTAGCAGATAATCTGTCTATTATGCTTAATATCCTCTTACCCCCACAAGCCATTGGTATTTGATTTGGATTCCTCTGAATGGGGTGAACATTATATCTCTAACCTATGAAAAAGCTTTGCTCCTTTGCAATGTTGGTGGAGCTAAATTTGTTTTCACAGCTGGTTGTACTTGGAGAAGGGTTAGCCGCCGTCTTGAAGGTTCTACCACACCAGTTCATCACTGAGCCTGCTGTGTGGTGGGGACTTTGAGCTGTTAACGGGAGGCGTGGAGGGAAGTCTAAATTAATCATTTATGATTTATTTGTTCTTTTTCCATCATGGAGTAAAATGAGTAGATGCCAACTTTTCTAGGCCCAGGGCTGTCTAGATGATGTGATGTTTGATAACTGACTCCTAATATTTATCTGCCAACAGGACCAATCTGTGGGACAAATAACAGAACCATATACTTACAGACCACTTCACACTTTACAGCTAGGTTTTCCTATTCTTGGCCTCAGTTGATACCTATAAAAATCCAGTGAGTTAGAGGCTACATTCTTTTATGTCATCATTTCACAGGTGAGGAAAAAAGAAACTCAGAGGTGGTTATGTGGCTTGCTGAGGTCACACAGCTTGTATAAATCAGGTGAGCATCTTGAATTTCTAAATTTCTAAAACCTGTACTATTTTCATGGCTACACTGAAGGAGATACACCATATGGGGCTTTCTCTCCCACAGAGACATCACTTGGGTTCCCTGCCCCTTCTCTAGCAAGGCCTCAAATTCTCACTATCCTGCCTTTGACTCAAGAATTTTAACCAGCCTTAATGATCATCTGTGTTACATCAGAAACTTGCTTGGTACTCAGGATATGGAGAAGAACTAAAACATAGAAACTGCCTTGCAGGAGCTTTCATTCTAGAGCAGCTCTATCTGATACGATAGCCACTAGCCACATGCAGCTTTTTAAATTTAAATTAAATAAATTTAAGTATTCAGCTACTCAATTGAAATAGTTACATTTCAAGTACACAATAGCTACATGTGACTAATAGCTACTATACTGAACATCACAGAAAGCTATTTGGGACAAAATTGGTCTAGAGTGAAAACAAGTAGATGGGCCCAAGGAGGTGAATATCTACTCGAGTAGACAGACTTGAAAACACAGCATTAAGTTTATTATGAAACCTGATATCTTTCCCCAATAACACTGATTTATCAGGTTCTTTGTCTTGTGCTGGTGAATAAGACAATGCAATTAAATATTTATCCAATCAACAAATATTTGAATATCCAGTATGTGCACTGCTCTAGGCACTAGGTATATACTGGTGAATAAGAAAGACAAGATCCTGCCTTACACCAAGGAGAGTCAAATAATTAAAGGAAAATGAACAAGAAAATATTATGTAGTAATGATTAGGGATAAGTAGAATTTAAAATACGCTGCTATTTTAAAGAGTGACCAGGTATGATTGAGTTGGGGTGGTTCGGAAGATTTCTCTGGTCAGATGATATTTAAGTGGAGATGTAAGGGCAAGAAGGAACCAGCCATGAAAAGATTAGTGAAGAGCAATATAAACAGTGGGAACAGCCAGAAAGAACATTCTTGGTGTATTCAAGGAACTTTCAGAAGGAAAGCTTGTTTGGATCACAGTTTAAAAGTTGGAAAATACCCTATGTTCATAGTAGCACTATTTATAATAACCAAGACATGAAAACAACCTAAATGTCCATTAACAGAGGAACAGACAAAGAAAATGTGGTACATATATACAATGGACTAGTACTACTTAGCCATAAAAAGGAACAAAATAATGCCATTTGCAGCAACATGGATGGACCTAGAGATTATCATACTAAATAAAGTAAGCCAGACAGAGAAAGACAAATTCCATATGATATCACTTATATGTGGAATCTAAAATATGACACAAATGAACTTATCTACGAAACAGAAATAGACTCATAGACATAGAGAACAGACTTGAGGTAGGAGAGGGATGGATTGGGAGTTTGGGATTAGCAGATGCAAACTGTTATATATAGAATGGATAAACAACAAGGTCCTACTGTATAGCACAAGAAACTATATTCAGTGTCTTGTGATAAACTATAATGGAAAAGAATATGAAAAAATAATATATATAATTTTATATATATATAAAACTGAATCACTTTACTATGCAGCAGAAGTTAACACAACATTGTAAATCAACTATACTTCAATTAAATAAATTTTTTTAAAAGTTGGAAAATAGCTCTAGATGTTGAAGAAGTAAGCAGAGACAAGCCAGAGTTAGGAGTTTGAATTTATCCTAAAGCAGTGGGAAAATTTTAAGGTAAAAACTTTAAAGTAGGAGTATGCTATGATCTAATTGATAACATAAGGGATGATTCTGCCCATGATACCTAGATTGGATCATAGTGGAGTAAGAGTGGAAACAGGAAAACTAGTTGGTAGACTATTAAAACAGTTCAGGTGATAGAAGATGGTAGCTTGGACCAGGGAGCAGCCAGGGAAGATAAGATGTACTTCAGAGGTAAAGTCAATCAGGTACACTGATGCATCTAATCTAAGAGAAAGAGGGAATAGACCCTAGATATGAAGCTTAAGCAATGGGGCAGATGGTGGTGCCGTCTATCAAGAGTGAGAACTGTGGTAGGTGGGAGAATGAGGGAGAACTGAGTTAAGTTTGAGGTGTGTAGTAGGCAACCAGGTAAAGATACCGAATGATAGTTGTAGTTGTTTATATGAATCTGGGAAATAAGTCAGGGCTGGAGGAAACATTTTGGCTTCTTTGATATGTCAGTGGTGTTTAAAACTAAAACACTGAGTGAGTGAGAAAGTGAATGTTGAGGATAGATGAAGTCCCAGAACTGAGCTTAGGTTCACTCCAATATTTAGAGGTCAAAGAGAAGTAAAAGAATCAATGAAGAAAAGCCCCATTGAGGTAAAAGGGCAAACCATAAGCATATATGGTCACTGAAGCCAAGAGAACAGAGGGTTTCAGAGAGAATGGTGTCATCAACTGTGCCAAATAATGCTGAGATCAAATTCATTAAAAATGGGTTCTGACCATACAATTTTGTAATACAGAGGTCATTTGAAACATTGGTAATTGAGGTCTTTGTGTATTTTTGTGAAATGATTGGAGCTTATAGAGGAGAGAGTGTAAGGTAAGTGGAGACAAAAATAGGCAATGTTTTCAAGACTTTTCTTATAAAAGAGAGCAGAAAAGACATGGCAACTGATAATATATTTTATTATGACCCATATATCCAAAATATCATTTTAACACACAGTTGATTTTTAAAATTAATAATAGGATAATTTACATTTATATTAATTGAACCAAGTCTTCAAAATCTGGTGTGTATTTTACAGCATATCTCAATTCAGACCATCCACATTTCAAGCACTCAGTAAACGCATATGGCTAGTGACTATTGTATTAGACATCACAGGTATAGGGAGACCTGGAATCCCTGTTCCAGATATTGTTGTGGTCAAGGGAAGAGCAGAAGTCCCTCAGGAATCATCTCTTGCTGGGAATATCTTTCTCTTCTAGATGGGAATATGCTGTCTCATATAATTGCTTCAGAATTATTTTATTATTTAGTAACTTTATTTTATATATAAGATTGTTTTCTCTCTCAGGTACACAGAAACCTCTGATAATAAAATTTTTAGAGATTTGAGGTCTGTGAGAATTTAATGCTAAAATTGACTTAAACAGTTAAAAGTGGTGTCTAGAACTTGGTTTATAGATGGGAGAAAAAAAGATCAACACCAAGAACTTCTTTTTCTGGTTCCCATAATTTAAAAACATGTGGGGCTTCCCTGGTGGCGCAGTGGTTGAGAGTCCGCCTGCCAATGCAGGGGATATGGGTTCGTGCCCCGGTCCGGGAGGATCCCACATGCCACAGAGCGGCTGAGCCCGTGAGCCATGGCCACTGAGCCTGCACGTCCGGAGCCTGTGCTCCGCAATGGGAGATTCCACAACAGTGAGAGGCCTGCATACCACTAAAAAAAAAAAAAAAAAAAAAAAAAAAAAAGTGGATTATCAGGATATGAGGGTGAATAGACTTTGGAGAACTCTGAAAAAGTCATTAATATGGTGGTTTTGTACAGTTTTTGTAAAAGTTGGCCTTTCTGAGTCCAACTCCAACCAGGATATTGGAGGTAGATAAAATCTCCATTTTTGAGTCAAGTGTCTGGTCTCTGTGAGTTTGAAGAGTCATCACAAATAGGAAAATGAGTTCAGGTAGCAGTTACAAACACAGAGCCTTATGCAGAGAAGATGTTTTTTAGAGGCTTATTGAAATGTATTGAAGAGCTGTAAAAAAGAGGAAAACAAACAAAACATTCTTGAAAATAAAAAAAGAAAAAGATGGCAAAAATTTTAGAACATTCAATGTTTGTATTTGTTCATTTTGACTAATGGCATTATTTAGTCATTAAATAACTCAGTGATTCTGCAAATATTTATCAAACACCAGTGTGTTGGCCCCTAGGCTAAGTTCTGGGGTTATGGAAATGAATGACAGTCCTCACCTTCAAAGAGCTCCAAAGCTGATTGGAGAAATTGACAGACATTTAGGTAGAAGGTGATGAGTACCTGAACAAAAGTAGGCATCAGTGATAGTAGCCTATAAAATGATGCAGGTTTTAAATATGGAAGGTTTGGGAAAATGTCCATGGTATAATGTTTAACAATGGTTCACTGGTGAAAAAAAATAGTAAGATTTGAACAAATATTTTGATAATTTAGGAGTGCTCTTATTTTTCTACCCAGTAATCTATGTTCCATTCATCTGATGGGTCAATCAGTTTATTTCTGTGGATTTGTGCCAAAGTAGTTCTAAAAAACAAGCAAAAAGGTGACCAATGCACTGGGGTAGGGGAAGGTCAATAAGAAGGCTATGGTGTAGTCATGACTGAGTCAGAAGGTGATACTATAGTCAAGGTCAAGAACTAGTCTTGCTGGGAAATTGGTTATATAAGAGACTAGAGCAAATAAATTAGTATGTCAAGGATAATGGGAGCCATGATTATTCTCACTGTTGGAGAAGGGAGTTAGAAATATGGAAAAGGGGGAAAGCTAGACCACCTTAAAGTTTAGATTAGAATTGGAGGTGCTAGAGTAAATTCATGGTTTCATATATATATATACACAAATATAAAAGTAAACGTGCATATATATATATATATATATTCATACATATTTCTTAGCTCTGTCTACTAAGAAGGTTTGAAAGCAATGAGACCCAAGAAGCATTGAGTACATTCTGATGTAGAGACTTACTAATAGGAATGAGGATCCCGTAGAGAAATGGATGATTTTGACATTGGTCTACAAAAATACATGTTGAACATGGAGTAACTTATTTTGACAGATGGTAAAGAGGTGTTCAAGGAATCATAATGGCACATCAAAGGGATACAGAAGTCTGTTTGAAGGGGCATCCATTAGCCAAATTTAGGAAAAACTGAGCATCAAATTAATACTATTGAATTTCAATCCACTGAATAAAGTAGGAATCCATGTCTCTACTGATAAAAGGAATTAATGCAAAGAAGAGAAAGCTTTTCCTTAAGAGTAGATTTCCAAGTAATAAATGGATAAAATCACCATTTTATAACCATTATAACAATAACTGTTTAAAGTAAAAATCATCAGTGGATGCAAAAACTAAAAAATGAAAGTTTAATGAGAAATAGGATAATTTCATAGTCTCAAAGTATGACCTAACAAAATACTTACTACTTACAAAGAAAGACATAATTACTTTACAGGGTAGAATCCTAGCAGACACCAATTTAACCATATATGGTCATAGTTTCCTTTGTCAACACTGGGACAAATCAATATTGTATACCACCCATCAGGATACAGAGAGCATAGCATTATTTCTGTGATATTGCAGCTCCAAACCTAATTATGAGGAATCATTGTGTTAATTTGAACTTTCTGACTTTGAGGGCAATAATGTACTTATGTAAGAGATTTTGCTTGTTTGTTTTTAGATAATATATACTGTAGTATTTGGTATAATAGGGAATCATGTCTACAAATTAATCTCAACTGTTTCCTAAAAAATCAGTATGTATGCATAGGTGATGAAAGAGAGAGACAATGAAAAAAAAATAAATGTGGTAAATATTAGCAGTTGGAGAATCAGAAAAATCTCTTGTATTATAGTTGAAATTATTCTATTGTTTTGAATTCTTCATTAAGTAAAACTAGAAAAAAATTACAAACAAAAAACCCAACATGGCCAACTCTAGTGCTTGCCTAACTCCAAATTAACACCAATTGTGGTTTTATTCAGATATCAGAAAAGGTAACTCAACTACTTAATATAGAAAGTAGTCAATATGTCACCCAGTTCTGGACAATGAGATGTAAGAGCAATGACTGGGAAGCCTTTGAGGAAGGATTCCCTTCCATGAAAACAGGAAACTTATGAAGGGAAATTCCCTGTCCCATGATCTACTTGTCCCCTGCACACATATCCACAATGCTGTCTCTGAATGTATTTGTATAAGTATGTGATACTTGGAGCACTTGAAGCCATTGGGTAGTCATGAGGTCAAGTTAATCTTAGAGATGCTAAACCTGAGCTCTAATATCATTTGTCACTAAGGCAATACCAATAACAATGACCTATTTCCAGACTTCTTGCTATTGGAGAACAATAAATGAGTTTAGGCTATTTCTAGTCAGATATTGTTATTTGCAGCTGCATGCATTCCTAACAGATACAGACAATAGCAACAACACAAAAGACTTCCACAAAAGAGTTGGTAGAAAGTGGTGAGCCATCACTTTGGAAAAGCATAACCTAGGATAATATCATTTAAACACTGTGTTAGATTTCCTGTGGAAAATGATCAGTTTGCTTATTAATATGTGGCTTCATAACCACAAGGATTGGTTAAAATTTTTAAGAAAACAGAAAGACATTTTGTCTACTTAACATCTCCTTGTTTTAAGATATTGTGGGCATTCTGAAGACTTTAAAAATGCTGAATCTTAAGAACCCACTAAGAACACCTGCCAAGGCCAAGCTCAGTTTTATGTCTGTACTTCATCTACCATGTGCAGGGATTTTCAAGAAACACTCCAGCATTTTTGTAAAAGGACCCCTGATGCCTGAATATTAGGAATACATTTATGTACCAGGATGTGGTCATTTGTAAAGACAAAAATGTTTTTACTGAATTTTTGTGTAATCATTTATAAATTTTATTAAACTTTTCAGAGGACCAATTTTAGTTTGTTTGATAGTTCCTATTGTATTTTTTTCAGCTCTTCTCTTTCTTTATTATTTCCTTCTCTTTTCTTTCTGTTTATTTTACTGTTGTTTTACCAATATGTGCACTAGAAGCTATACGTTTCCCTATGAATACTGTTTTGCCTGAATCCCACAAGTCTTGATATGTATTATTATCACTGAGTTCAAAAATATAATCTAAATTTCCTCATGATTTTGTTTTCATTTTTTACTGATATATAATTGATATATAACATTATTTTAGTTTCAGGTGTACAACATAATGATTCAATATGTGTGTATATTGCAAAGTGATCACCACAATAAGTTTACTTCATGTGCAACACCACAGCGAGGTACAATCTTTTGATAAGAACTTTAAGATTTACTCTCTTAGAAACTTTTAAATATACAATACAGGATTTTTTAATTGTTATTGTTTTATCCAATTTGTTTTATTTTTTAATTGAAGTATAGTTGACTTAAATATTATATTAGTTTCAGGTATACAGCCTAGCAATTCAGTATTTTTATAAATTATACCCCATTAAAAGTTATTACAAAATAATAGCTATAATTCCCTGTGCTGTATAATATATCCTTGTGGCTTATTTATTTTATACATAGTAGTCTTTTATCTCTTAATCTCATAACCCTATCTTGTCCCTACCCCTCTCCTTCTCCCCACTGGCAACCACTAGTTTGCTTTCTATATCTGTGAGCCTGTTTCTGTTTTGCTATATATAATACACTTGTTTGCTTTATTTTTTAGATTCCACACAGAAGTGATATCATACAGTATTTGTCTTTCTCTGTCTGACTTATTTCACTAAGAATAATATTCTCTAGATCCATCCACATTGCTGCAAATTGCATAGCCCCATTCTTTTTTATGGTTGAGTAACATTATGTTGTGTATATATACCCATGTTCTTTATCCATTTGTCTGTTGATGGACACATGGGTTGCTTCCATATCTTGGCTATTGTAAACAGTGCTCTATGAACACTGTTGGTGGGAATGTAAATTGGTGTAGCCACTATGGAAAACAGTATGGTAGTTTCTCAAAACACTGAAAATAGAACTATTATATAATTGAAAATTCTACTCCTGGGTATATATCTGGAAAAAAAAATGAAAACATGAATTCTATAAGATACATACAATTCAGTATTATTCATAGTTGCCACACTACACATTACACCCCTAGGACTTTTTTTAAATATTATAACTGGAAGTTTATACATTTTGACCACCTTCACCCATTTCACCCACTCTCCACCCCCACCTCTGACAACCACCAATCTGTTCTCTGTATCTATGAGTTTGGTTTCTATTTTTTAGATTCTACACATAAGTAAGATCATCCAGCATTTGTCTTCTTCTGTGAGACTTATTTCACTTAGCATAATGCCCTCAAGTTCCATCTTTGTTGCCACAAATGGCAAGATAGCCTTCTTTTTCATGACAGAATATTTCATTTTATATTATATATTATTATATAATATATATTATAATATATATATTCTTGGTTATTCTAAATAATGCTGTAATGAACATGGGAGTGCATATATCTTTTTGAGTTAGTGTTTTCATTTCCTTTGGAAAAATATCCAAAAGTGGAATTGCTGGATCGTATAGTAGTTCTAATTTTAATTTTTTGAAAAAACTTCATTCTGTTTTCCATAGTGGCTGCACCACTCTTGGTGGATTCACTGTTGGTGTACACACATAAATAGTGCATGAGCTTTCCCAAGGTTCTTTTTTTAAGCTAAAGATATTTCCTATCAATGTACCTGTCTTTTGTTCAGCACTTTGCAGTTTACAAAGATCTTTCAAACCTACTATCTGATTTGACTTTCATAGCACCCTCGTGAAAGGTGTGGGGAAGGAAGTTATCCATTCTGTGGATAGAGAATCAGATCCACCCAGAGGATGTGGTAAACCCTATACCATACAGCAGGCATGTGGATGGGCTAACACTAAAATCCAGTGCTTTATGATGGTGATTCTGATAATCCTTATACATGGAATTAATGAGCTTTTATCATTTATTCATGATCTTTTCTTTGTTTTAAAATAAAAACAGTAGTTACTATATGTCATATAATATACCACTTAATGTTCTATACATTTATATATATATATATCAATTTATCTGGTTCTCACAAAAAAACTTTGTGTGGTTGTTATCATCATCTACATTTTATTGATGAAGACACTGAGGCATAAAGAGTTTAAATGATGTAAACAAGTTAAATGAATTATTAAATGGCAAATTTGGGATTCAAACTCAGGATGTTTGGCTCTCTAGTCAATGCTTTTAGCCATCACACCACATAGTTTTCTCAACAACTAAATGCAAATTTTAGGCTTAAAGATGCCCTACTCTGTATAAAGAATGCCATTCTCTGTTCTCTACACTCTTACTCTCTTTATGTTCTAGAATACTAAAGCATAATACCTGCTAGGTCTATCCATGTTGTTGAAAATAATTCAAGTCCTGCTATTATTTTTTTTAAAAAAACACACTGGGGGAATGAGCCAGCATTGCTGTCATTTTCTGACAAAGCAGAGAGCTTATGATATGGCAATAAAGTGAAGTGCTCACAGGAATCCTTCTGCAGATCACTAGTACAAAGTCTAGATACAGTATAAAAAAACAGATATTTAAATGCACTAGAAAGTATCCAAAATCAGACAGAAGCCAGAAGATAGTTTATTCTTAAGAAAAAAACTTCAACAAGAAATGGAAATGATTGCAAGTTTGTGGCTTTGTTGTTGCAGGACACTCATCATGAGTTGGCAGCAGAAACTCACAACCTTATTACTCAAGGTGTAAAAAACAGAATCTAATTCCAGAAGAGAACTGCATCCAATATATGGCTATATGTTATGTGTAAATCCTGTTTGATTATGCATGCTAGTGGATAGACTGAGGGGACTCAGTGAAAATGCAAGCAGAGACCTAACAGAACCTATCCTTAAAAGACAGAGCTTTACTGGGTGAGATCCATGAATGTCCTGTTTTGTTTGTTTGTTTGTTTGTTTGAATGAATGCATTTTCCAAATCTGTAGGTCACGTGGCTAGAAGCTAAAGGCTTTTTGGCTTTAGAGATCAGAGGACAGAGACTGTGGCAAACAGAGCAACTAGAAGAGGAATTTCCAGAGTTAAGCAAACCAAGAGAGGATAAACCCAAAAACCAGAGTATAAGTACTGCCTAAATCTTTGAACATTACCAAATATAAATATAAAAGGGAAATACAAGGAGATTAGGCTAAAATAGCAACAGTTTGAAGCTGTAAGTAGTATGCAGAGATCTGAGATGCCACATATCATGGAAGAGACAAACATCACAGTTTGGGTCCAAACAAGTTAACTACCTTCTTACTAAAACAAAAAAATAAAAGTATAACAATAGTCAGAACAATACAACAGAGTGCTAAGTAGCTATACTATAGTATCTGAACTATCGAGTTATAAATAAAAAACTCTAAGACATACACAAAAGGCAGTAAAGTGTGATCCATACTCAGGAAAAAGACAGTCAATAGAATGGACACTAAGCATGTCCTTATGTTATATTTGGCAGACAAAGACTTCAAAATATATATTATGAATGCATTCAAAAAATAAAGAAAAAAATGTTCAAAGCATTAAAGGAAAGAGTATATTTATTCTCACGAATAAATGAGAAAATTTGAACAGAGAAATCAAATCTGTATAAATAAATGAATAAAAATATACAGTTGAAAAATATAAAAACAGAATGAAAAATTCACTAGACAGGTTAAAGAAAAGAAAATTCAGTGAACTTAAAGATAGATCAATAGAAATTACTTATTCCAAAGGACAGAGAGATAAAAGGCTAAGGTAGTAGAGTGAGCCATGAAAAAACTGTCAGGCCTTTAAAAAGAGAATAAGCTGAAAGGAAGGCACCTGAAAGTGAGGTAATGAGAGATGTGTTGTTGAATTTCCCATTTCTGATGGGTTGGAAAGAGCATAGCTTCACCAAGAAGTTGGATACTGTCTATACCACTCATGAAGCTTCAGATTACCTTAGTTAGATACAGTCTGAACAAGTACTCTGTGCAATTCAACAGTTTAGGAGGAAATAAGGCATTTTATGTGCAAAGATTTGAGAAGCAAATGATAGACCTAATATTATACCGTGTTGTACAATCAAGTGTTTGTAAGACTGTGGTATCAGCTCCAACTTGTCTCCTTTCCCTGTATCCATGCCCTTTGCTTTTTAACTTTGCAGCATGCCCATATGAAGGGAAGTGGGCTGGAGGGATACTTTCTACTCCTTATCTTGTCATGAGACTTGATTTGGCCAAGCAGATGTTTGCAGAAATGAAGCAAGCAAAGTTGTGAAAGGTGTTTGCATATTAGGCTTGCTTGCTCCTTGATTCCACCATTTCCTTGAGAAGAACATGCCTGGGTTAACCAGCCTGGGTTAATATTGGGAACAGGATGAAGGGCCTGTGAGCAGAGCTGCATCAATTAAATTGTCCCAGCCAAATCTAAGCTTAGAGTAGAGTGTCACGTCCAACCTTCAGATGTATGCATTAGCCCAACCAAGATCAAGAGTTACCATGATGAGTCCAGGTCAGCTAACACTGTGCAATCCCACAGACCTGTAAACTGTAATAATAAGTGCCTATTGTTTTAAGTCACTAAGTTTTGAGGTAATTTGTTCCACACAAGTAACTAACTGATAGAATATTTGAAAGTTTCAAGCACTGTGCTAGATGCTTTCCATACATTATCTTGTTTAACACTCAAATTATGAGATACTGTATTTTTTTAAAAATTCAACAGTACATTTTCAGATAAGAAACAAGGACCCCAAATGTTATTTCACCGTTCAAAGCCACACAGCTATGGAATGAAGCTAAGATTTAAATATAGGCAGCCCATATCTCATATTCTATGTACCTAAGAATTTGTGTCTGTTAGAGATTTTTCTATCTCCAAATTGTCAGAATTGCATGCTGAGAAAGGGAACTAAAAATAAACCATGCTGTAGGAATATAGAACATTTCAAAATATGTAATAACAAGAAATTTCTTTTTAATCTTTCTGCCTACACACCACTGACATATACAAACGTCATTAATACAAATGCTTAAAGTAATGAAATACCAACTTCTGTGCTTGCTTACATTCAGAGTGTGCCAGAAAAAACATATGCTTGCTGCCATGCATGGATATTAGTTCCTGAACCTTCAGGATGCCTCCTTCTAATTTATTTTCATCACTGGCAGTTTGAATTCTATCCCCCTTCCCCCCCACTTTTTTCATCATTCAGCACCACTTACAAAAAGTGAGAGAAAAAAAAGCTCTCACTCCTAAAATTTCAGACATATGGTGGGAATTAAATAGATTCTATGGGGTTGAGGAGCAGGGGGCTTGAACTCTTGACTTGTTTCTACCTCCAAGTAGCTACAGGTTGTCAGGCAAAGTTTTTACATCTCGGAGCCTTGATTTTCTTCCCAGTATAATGGGGTCACTACCAAATCTGGAAGCCTATGAAACCCATTTATTTATTTATTCTTTCAAAACTTTATTGTACACTACCTATGTGTCAGGTAAAACACCACTCATGGGAGATAGAAAAAGAAACAAAATAAAATCCTTGCAAGATTTCTCAGTCTGGGAAACAGGAAAGGAGCAAATAAGCAAATAGTTACAGAAAAATGTAATAAGTTATCATTGTTCTTTTTGTTACAAAAACAATATATTTACCACACATTTCAAATAATATGTTATTGGAGTTTCAATTAAAGAATTTATTCTAAAATACAGCCTTTATATATTAAGAGAATAGAACCAAAATTTTTTCACTAGAAGAAAGTGTCTTTGACCATATTTTTATCACAATCTATGACTTCTGCTTTTTTCTCTCCTTTTTTAAACTCTAAATGTTGAAGGCCAAGTAATGCCTTGACAGTATCTACATGTATGTATACATGCATACATATACATTCTTGTAAACATGTATGTATACATACATGTACGTGTGTACATAATTCACATAGTAGGGGGAAAGTGACTTAGAGAAAGGCCAACAGCAGTTTTGGCTCTCAGGAGGAATGGAGAAATAAAACATGGCATGACAAAGTTATTGTTTATCTGATAGCAGCACAAGTCTACAAATACTAAATATGTTAATTTTCCTTTCCTTTCTCTCTCAATTTTTCTTTGTGGTATCCTTGGAGAAGTTGGAAAGACTATTGACTTAGTCTTTGATGAAAACCTACATTTTATTATAACTGCAAGTGATGTCTGCATGATATCTTAGTTAAAAGTAAGTTTAGCTGTGACTAGTAGAAAAAACTAAATGGCAATATTTTTAACAAGATAGAAGTTTGTTCTCTCAAGTGGGCAAGAATGGCAGATAGTTTTTAGCTTCAGCTATGTATCAGACATTATTCTGAGTACTTGCTATTTGTTTTAATTGTTACAGAATTCTATGGGATCTTATTATCTCCAGTCTGTGAATGAGGAAACTGAGCCACAAAAGAGTTAACTTTTCCAAGATTTTGCAGCTGGTGAGTGGAGGAGCCAGAACTTGAACATGGGCTATCCAGCTGTAGAACCTGTGTTTCCACTTGTTCTCACTCAATGCCTGGAGGTCAACCATCCCCAGCGAAGTTGGTAGTCCACAGATTCTTTCTAGAGTGACCCTTATTTTCCTGAAGCAGCATGGTCTCCACATTCCAGAAGCAGTACAGAGCAAGAGGTGAAGAAGAATATTTGTGTGAGTAGTTTTACTTGTAAAATGACTTACACTTCCCTTGTTACACTTCTGCTGACATATCTCTTTCACACAACCACATCCAGCTGCAGGATAGCTTGGAAATGTAGTCTCCATTCTGGATCCTGGTCCTCAGGCTACAAATGTCTCATGCCCGTGGAAGGAATAGAAATGGATATTGGGTGACAATGTCTTTTTATTTTCTTTACTTCAATAATACTTTTTATAAAGGTTATACATTTGTATTAATGGCTCTAAATTGTTTCTAGGTGGTCTGTTTAAAAAAAAACATTCTTTTTCTTGTATGCTGAATGAGACAACCATTGTTTTAAGAACTGGCAAACACTAACTGTTCAATGGTACGTGGGTCACCTATTTATGCTATTTCCTATTTTGTTAATGGGAAAACTGAGCTGTGCCCAAACTCATATATAATCCTTGCTGTGAACCAAGAACTGAAGTGTCAGTGGGAGCCAGTGAGTTGACCACCCCAGACCTCTGTGAAAACCATCATAAAATAGTCAAATTGACAACATATTATTATGAGATGGACAAGATATAAAATTTCCATGAAAATGACTCTTTTAAGAGTGTCTGTCAGCATTTTCATGGGAAATTCTAATTATTTACCCTTCATTCCCAACTGGCTAGCAGCTTGCAATAAATGTATTTGATGCATATCCTCAGTAGCTGTTTCCACAGCCAGTAAAATTTTAGGAGATTATAAATTTAAAAAAATGAAACAACCCTTTTTGTTTATTTGTCTTTTCTAAATTTGTTTCCACTTACACAATAGAGTAAAAATAAAATTTCAAGTCATGTGAAAATTTTAGCTTCCATTTCTAAAATGCATGGTATAAAGGATTATCAGGGAATCAAAAACAGCATAACATAGAATGACATTGCAAATAACAAATAAAAATCACAATAATAAACATTATTAATCAAAATTATCCTGTCAATGGGCATTAATTTCTAGGATGGATTAAAATATAAAATCAAACAATATCTGCTTAGAAAAATAGATACGATCAAAGTGGTTCAGAAAAATGTTAAAAAATGAACAAAGTTCTATTTTCACTCAAGTTTAAAACAAAAGGGACTTCTGGGGAAAATGGCGGAAAAGTAAGACGTGGAGATCACCTTCTTCCCCACAGATACACCAGAAATACAGCTACACGTGGAACAACTCCTACAGAACACCTACTGTATTCTGGCAGAAGACCTCAGACCTCCCAAAAGGTCCCGAGGCATGTGGGATCTTAGCTCCTGAACCGGGGATTGAGCCTGCACACCCTGCATTGGAAGGTGAAGTCTTAACCACTGGACCACCAGAGAAGTCGCAACAATTGTTTATTGAATACTTACCATGTGCACTCTTCTATACACTGGAGTTACAGCTGTGAACAAACTTTCTATTAGGAGTGACAGGCAATAAATATCGTTTAGATAGTGATGAGAAGAAAAATAAAATGGGTGGGGGAAGGAAATATATGGAAGAGCAACAGAGTTGCAGATTTAGACAGGGTAACCAAAGATGGCCTTGTTGAGAAGTTGACTTTGAATAAAGACCTAAAAGAGATGATGAGATGAGATAAGATATGAGTTATTCAGGTATGTGGGGAAGAAAAATTGAGACAAGGGGAACAGCAAGCACTGAAGCCCTGAGGAAGAAAACCGGTGATGGTGAGAGTAATAGAAGATGAGATCAGGAGCTAGAGGATGTGGAGTCAAAAAATCATTATGAAGGACTTCCCTGGGGCTCACTGGTTGGGAATCCACCTGCCAATGCAGGAGACTCGGGTTCGATCCCTGGTCTGGGAAGATCCCACATGCCGTGGAGCAACTAAGCCCATGTACCAGAACTATTGAGCCTGCGCTCTAGAGCCCACGAGCCACAACTACCGAAGCTTGCACACCTGGAGCCCGTGCTCTGCAACAAGAGGAGCCACGGCAGTGAGAAACCCTTGCACCACAATGAAGAGTAGCCCCCCACTCTCCGTAACTAGAGAAAGCCTGTGCACAGCAACGAAGACCCAACACAGGCAAAAATAAATTAATTAATTTTTTAAAAAATAAAAATAAAACAAAAGGAAAGTTAAATTAACAATACTAATAGATATTGTTATTAAGCCAAGATGAAAGATATTCAGTAATGAAGTTTTGACATCAGTTATAAGTTAAATAGCACATAATCTAAATAAATGAGTAAACAATTTTAAACAATTGAGAAGAAATGAACATGATAGAATTGCAAAAGGAGATTTTTGCTTTAATGTGATTGGATAAAAATGGCTAATAATACTGAATTTTTTCTACATGC
Source organism: Hyperoodon ampullatus (assembly GCF_949752795.1). NCBI lineage: Eukaryota > Metazoa > Chordata > Mammalia > Artiodactyla > Ziphiidae > Hyperoodon > Hyperoodon ampullatus. The sequence continues at coordinate 165,150,440 of NC_136914.1, read as the reverse complement.
CAGTCTTTTTCCCCCAAGCCAAATATGAACTAATGCATATATCTTCCCAATAAACTTACGAGCAGATAGTAAATATGATATGTGGGAGAAGAAATTATATTGTTAATAATACTGAGCTAATAGTTTTATAAGAAACTCTGTGGCTCATTAAGAAGAATTGCATTCACTTTTCCAATATGTAGATTGGATTATTTACCAAAATTGACCACAACAAAATCTCAATATATTCAAAGGGTAGATATTTTATGTCACTTTGACCATCGACTATTATCTTTAAGCCCCAAACAATGAACATTTAAAAAAGAAAAATTATCTCAAAAATGAAAGCTGGGGCTTCCCTGGTGGTGCAGTGGTTGAGAGTCCACCTGCCGATGCAGGGGACACAGGTTCGTGCCCCGGTCCGGGAAGATCCCACATGCCACGGAGTGGCTGGACCCGTGAGCCATGGTCGCTGAGCCTGCGCATCCGGAGCCTGTCTTCCACAATGGGAGAGGCCCACGTACCACAAAAAAAAAAAAAAAAAAAAAGAAAGAAAGCTGGATCATAGAGGCTAACTAAAGACACAATAAAGGAAAAATTGAAAATAATGAGTAGGATATTATATTTTAAAACCATATCAGAGCAACTGAAGGTTTGTCAGAGTAATTGGAGATGAGTTAATAAATTTATTTTATTTTGAAATAAGGATAGGTACATTTTATTATTTAACTTATAACATTAGATTAAATAACAGGTCATACATTGTTGATGAGAATATAAAATAGTGTAATGTCTTTGAAACACAGTTCAGCAGTTCTTTAAAATGTTACCATATTATCCAACAATTCTAGTCCTAGGTATATACCCAAGATAATAGAAAATATGTCACCTAAACTTTGTACATGAATGTTTATAGCAATGTTATAGAGAATAGTGGAAACAACTCAAATGTCCATTAAATGATGAGTTGAATAAACACAATGTTCTGTGTCCATCCAGTGGAATACTATTTAGCTATAAAGAGGAATGAATTACTAATGTATGCTACATGGATGAACCTTGAAAACATACTACATGAAAAAAGCCAGTCACAAAAGACCACATGTTGAATGGTTCCATTTATATGAAATGTCCAGAACTGGCAAATCCATGAGACAGAAAATAGATTGATGTTTTCCCTGAGGTAGCTGAGGAAGAGTAGAGAGAGAATGAGGAATGACTGCTAAGAGGTAGAGTGTTTTTTTGGGGGGTGAGGAAAATGTTCTAAAATTAGATTGTAGTGATGGTTGCACAACTCTGCAAATATACTAAAAAGCCTTGAATTATACACGTTACATGGGTAAATTCTATGGTATGTGAATTATATCTCAGTAGAGCTGTCATAATAGAGAGAAAGAAAACAGGAAAATTGAAAAATAGAAGTTTTGTACCTATGATTTCCATTTTTGTTATAGAAATTGCCAAAATAAGCCTTAGTTCTTTTTTTGTGTGGTTTTTTTGTTTTGGTTTTTTTTCACTGTTGTTGTTTTTGTTTTTGGCCACGCCGTGTGGCTTGTGAGATCTTAGTTCCCCGACCAAATATTGAACCCCAGCCCTCCGCAGCATGGACCACCAGGGAATTCCCAGTCCTTAGTTCTAATCCAGTTTATGCTTTGATCCACAGCTCTAAAAGGAATTAATCCCAGGCCTTACCCAGAGTAGATGCTTGGTGAGTGTGTATTGTTCACAATTGACATGTATTAACTGATAACAACTTACTTCAAAATGATTTAAGGGGGTCTTCCTGGTGGCGCAGTGGTTGAGAGTCCGCCTGCTGAGGCAGGGGACGCGGGTTCGTGCCCCGGTCTGGGAGGGTCCCAGGTGCCGCGGAGCGGCTGGGCCCGTGAGCCATGGCTGCTGAGCCTGCGCGTCCGGAGCCTGTGCTTCGCAACGGGAGAGGCCACAACAGTGAGAGGCCCGCGTAACGCAAAAAAAAAAAAAAAAAAAAAAAAAAAAATGATTTAAGGATGCAAAATTACACACTGAAGGGCATTTTCTTTTGGTAAGCATTTAAAGGCTTGGTGATAAGAGCTTGAAATGGAAACTATGCTAGCCTCTGATGGCTTAAAGTTCTGGCAAAGCTTTATTATATTGCCGAATCCATACTTTGTGTTCCAAGAAGTTTCAGGATTAAAAAAAAAAAAAAAATAGAACAGGAACTCACATTTTACACGATAGGATTCTTTTTGTGAAACAGGAACAAAACTGATTCTTTGGAAGAGACAGTTTTATAAGCATTTTCTTGTTTTGTGTAAACACAAAAGGACTGCTTGATAATATCTGTGAAGGGGAAAACAACAGCAGAAAAGCAAGCAAAACAAACAGGCAATTAACAGAGTCCCAGATTGTTGGTAGATCAGAGATGCCTTCAGCCTCAGGTGAACAATTAAATATTTCTTAACCAAATGCCATCCAAGCTAAACCCTGCTTATAGGATTCATATGATGATCAAATAATGTAACACATATGGAAATCTTTGGTGAGCTCTAAGGTGCACTAAAAATACAAAAGTCTGTTGGCTGTTTTGTCTTCGTAGATGCTCTCCTTCAAAGTCATCAATTACAGCTTATGATTAAATGGTTCATGGACTGAAATTTATTTTCATATGGACTAGACAAACTGAAGTTCAGCTCTTCTAGTTTATGAGCATTTTTGTCTCAGTTTCTTAAGTATTTATACAGGTACTGATATATAGACACATACATGTGTGTGTAATATAAGGATATACACTTACTTAATCCTCCCAACAATTGTAATATGAGACATGGACAGGGAAGTGATTGATTTTGTGATAAAGTTGAGACAAGTTGCTTTCTGATGCTGTGGCACAAATCTTGGATTTCTTACTCTTATCTTGGCCTTTTACTCAATGTCACATTGCTTCCTTGTATCTATGGCACATCCCTATTTTCTCACTCTCCACCCCTCTGCCACCATTCCTATTCCCCTCTATACATACCCATGTACATAAGGGAATAAATAAAAATATTTAATGCTTTGCTTCCTCTGTCACCCTCCCACTGTACATCCAAGCGCACACACAGGAAAATCACAGTTCAAAAAAGTTTAATACTTTGTTATGCAGAGATGCAAAGTTGAATAGGACAAACTCCTCGTCCTCAGTTAAGTTGATGCCTCCACTCTCACAGGGGAGAAGAGACAAGGTTGTGAAAAAAGAAAAACAGAAGATTATTTTTTCTTGGATTCTTTATTTTTCTGTACACACTTCTATGAAATCATGTTTTACTGTGTTTCAATGAGAGTGTATCAACCTGTGTTGTCTGCAAGGCCATTATTTATCTTTCATATTATTTCTCTACAAATGCACCCAAGTGCCTGACACTTAGTAGCATTTTAGTAACATTGGTCTAATGGCTTTTGTAGGTGTCTATTTTCTGAATTAATAGATGGACGAAGTCATCATTTAACGAATAACACCAGTACAGGGGCTTCCCTGGCAGTTAAGACCCCGTGCTTCCACTGCAGGGGGCTTGGGTTCGATCCCTGGTTGGTTGCCTCACAGCGTGGACAAAAAAATAAATAAATAAAAATAAACAAGCAAATAAATAAACAGGCATACCTTATTGTCTAATAGGGGAACTCTTTCAAGAGATATCTCATTATATATAAAAAAAAACAACAACAAAAATCCCCAAAACAAATAACACCAGTACACTCTATTGCTTCCTCAACATCTCTTAATATACAGTCAAATTTAATTATAATGTAATCAATTTAGTAGATGTATATAGGCATAAGGATGAAGAGTGTGGCAAATATTGCAATGGAGACAGAAACTCAGTTATAATCTGGAGCAATATACATACACAATGAATATATCTTTATAACTGAATATGAATATAACAATAACAGAGAGGAACTCTCATGCCCAGGACTGCAACAACTTTCACCTTACTAAAACTTTCCTTGTGTAAGAGAGTTTTATAATGTACAAAACCAATATTGAAGTAGCATTTAAGTAATGTTTTCTTGTATACCACACCTGGATGGATGAAAGTCCGGCTATGAAAGAAGTCTACATGAGGTATTTCTTGACTCCCGGCTCCAAATTCTTGTCTGAAATTATTAGGTAGGGGCTAGCTAGTCTAAGATGACTTTCCAGAACATTTTTTTAACTTGGGATTTATGTTAGCAATTACAAAAGGAAGTTTAAAGAATGTGTGAAGCTATAATATGAAGTATTATACATAGTTTTTACACTTTAGCTAATAAGGATAACATCTGCATCAAATTATGAATATGACATCATGGGATTTTATCAACAGTACTGGGAGCTGGTGAAATGCAAATCAGGAGAATCCATAGAACATTTCTTTCTAGTTCTAAATCAAAAAAGAATGCTATTTTTCTATCATATGTTGATGCTTCTTTAGTTCTCACCTCTGTTTTTCTAGGTCAGTCTGCATTAGTAGGTCACAAATTTTGTTTTTGTCATTTGTACAAAATCCACCCCAAACATCTACTTAAAAAATTTAGTTCAACTAAAAATAATTATTTATCTTTGGCTGCAAATTATTTACCATGTCATCCCTTTGTGTAAGATTCCTGAAACATGATGGATCTAGAGAGATGGGTACCAAACAATTGCAATCCAACCAAAGTGCCCTGGTGGAGATTGTATGGGGGTGAGAGAGTGCAGAAGAAAAGCAGCTAAGCCTGCAGTTATCCAACTGTTTGAACCTTAGCTCAGGTATACATTAAAAAAAAGCCTTTTTTAATCATGTTGTGAAGATTAGAGACAACGTGTATAAAATACTTAGAAGAGTCTTGCCATATAAAAGGTACCAAATAAAGGCTTATTATTATTATTACTGTTATTTGGAAATCAGGTTATGACCCCCTCCTCCTTCCCCTAGTACTCAGACGTAACCACTCTTGCCAGGTATTGAAGTTGTTAATTAATCTCCCCTGATTCTGAACTAACTGTGACTGGACTCATGTACTTAGAACACAATAAAATGTACACTATCAGCTTTCTTACTGGTGAAGCTTGATTAGGGACTGTGGGGCTTTCTCTACTTTCTCCTATCTACCCTTCAGTCAGGCACCTGGGATCTGCTTATAAGGGGAGCAGACCCCTGCTCATGAAGTATCATACAGCAACATGGGGAGTGGAGGTCTCCCCTCCACCCATCAGTGTAGAAGAGATCAAGAACTCTCCAGATCTGGACATTCACTCATGCTAACTATCCACTCAGATAATCATTTCTCCTCTTATGCAGAGGAGTCAATGGGGGGAAAGAATAGCACAGAATTCTTCTCCATATTTTCCAGAGAAGGCTGAAATCTTGGCAGCTTTTGCCATTTTATGGTTTGATGTAAAAATACAGTGAGAGGAAAAGAAAGACAATCTATTGGGAAGCTTTTGTCAGCAAGTAATAGAAATTTAAAGTTGAACAGACTTGAAAATTATGGAAACATAAATTCAGATGAGAAGGATTTCAGAGGTGGGTGAGCTTCAAGACTGGTTATCCAGCAGTCCTTTACGATATCATCAAGGTCACTCATTAGTCCTGTCCTAAGGTAAGTTCTCCCATGATTATAATATGCCTGTCAGTAGCCTAGAGTGCAGTTTTCTCATTCGTGACTTGGAAAAGAGAATAAACTTGGCTTATGCTCATAAAAGTCAGAAAACATTTCTCTTAGAAGCCCCAAACAAGACTCTGCTCATCTGCCCAAAATGGTTTAGGATTTCTTATCACAAAATGATTTATGAGTAAGAGACTTTAGACTAATCAGCTAGAATGGAACAGATATTGGGAAAGTAACACTGTGTTACAGAAGAATTCTTCTAAATCTTGAAGCTTATTTGCTGGATTCTCGTATGCATGGCTTATCTCCCTGTCATAGCAATATTCAACTCAGGTGTGCCAACAATTTGTGTAGCTAGATTATCTATATTCACCCCTATTGTATTTTATAATTGGTGTTCTAGAGAAGCAGATGAAAGCTAAAAGTGGACATGTTCTTGAGTCTTTATTTGAAAGGAAAATCTGCTTTCAAATATTGAAGCAACTGAAAAATAGACTGTCACTTATACTGTATATGATCTTTTTATTTATATCAAATAAACTCAAGTGTGCATTTTCTGAGGAAATTTTATTTTTCTACAACCTATGTAGTATTTTGAAAAAGACTTATTATATCCCTTTAAATCACACTGACCACACTTTTCCACTTGATGTTTTGGTTAACAGAGATGCTGATGTATTTTTGCAGGTTTATGATACACTTGAACATTAGCCCCCTGGGGAGCTTAATTGTTGCGTTCCATTTCAGCAATGCTTAAGTGGGATTTTTTTGATCCAAAAAAAAATGTTTTTGCTAAAGTGGGAAAATTTTCTGGACATAAAACAATACTCACAAAATACATGAAAGACTAGTGCAAATGATTCTGAAAAACAGGGGTTGGGTTTTCTTGGAAATTCACATGGCTTCAAAATTAAGAGACATATTGCACACAATGTACTTGGTCAGCTCTAAATTGTTCCTTAGGGAATAAAGGGTTATATATTTTTAAATACACTGTTTCAAAAACAATTTACCAAATTGTATTAATATTTTCTGTCTGCAGTGGGGCCATTTGTTAAGCAAATAATGTGGTTGGCAATAATTTTATTTGTAAACCATTGGGAACTGCAGCTTCCAAAACATAAGTTAATTTTGAGTCGATTAAAGGGAAAGTTGTTCTGGATGAACTTCTGAGGCAGTTCTTGATGAAAATTACATTATTTTGTGAGACATCTAAAAGGAAACACAATTCTATCCTCCATCACACCTAGGAAGATATTACTGAGCTCTCCAAGAACCTTAAGCAGGATTTAAGGACTTGGTGCCTCCAATGAACTTAACGTGCAGGACTCACAGGTTGGTTTGTTTGGGTTTAGAGCATTTTATCCTTTGTGCTGAGAGAGATTGGTTGTGCTAGTCTGACCACAGCTGATGCACTGTGTTCAGCATGAGAACTGAAGGTAGTGCCAGTGGAAAAGCAGGGCATATGTATGATCTGAGCTGGCTTGTTGAGGATGCTATGTATTAGGAGTTTAGGTTTATAAGATAAGGAATGAGACCTTCCTCTGGAGTGATCAAAGGGAAGGCTGTTCCCTTGAGATCAGGTGGTTGTTGTTTCCAACAATGTTAAATTGTTCCATTCTCTGTGAAGAACTCCTATATGTGCCAGTTTTGCTAAGACAAATCCAAGTTACTGTTACCAGTGGAATGATGTATCTAACCACCAGTCTTTCCACAAATTCCTGATACAAATTTTTATGCACATTTTTGAAAACCTAATAAAGCTGATCATTTCCCATTTTGTAAGAATTTTTACTAATGTAGGAATAGTTTTAGATTACTGATGCATTATAAAATAATATAAGTTAAAAAATAAATAAAAACAAGGCTAGTTCATCTCTAAGAATGCCATAATGAGCATGTGGTAAGTTTTAAAATGCTGGTTAATACTGCGGGATTTTTTTTTTCTTTTTTTTCTTTTTTGCTGTACGCGGGCCTCTCACTGCTGTGGCCTCTCCCACTGCGGAGCACAGGCTCCGGACGCGCAGGTCCAGCAGCCATGGCTCACAGGCCCAGCCGTTCCGCGGCACGTGGGATCTTCCCAGACTGGGGCACGAACCCGCGTTCCCTGCATCAGCAGGCGGACTCTCAACCACTGCGCCATCAGAGAAGCCCGGATTTTCTTTTTTTAATGTTCTTTTAAAAAATCATATGTTTAATTTAGAGTGATAATAGAGTTTTTGTTTTGTTTTTTTTGTTTTTATTGAATGTAAACTCCTAATGCATGGAATTTTTCTATAACAGCCTTTTCCACTTTTGAATGTATTCAAGTCTGAGATGCACTTCAAGTTGTTGCTCAATTCCAGATCTTCCATAACACTTTTCCAAGCCTATTCCAGAGCAAATAACTTTTCTAGAAGAGAAGGCTAGAATGGACGATGACTAAAGTCATGGCCAGCTAAAAGACCACATGGTATTATGATCTTCTATACCACTCTTATCTAACATAGACAAATACAAGCATTGAATATTCTATCCCTAAGACACACACACACATCTTTGCACTTGTTTATATTTTGCTCCTTATGGCTCCCTTTTCTGTGTTTCTACTTTATGTAACACTACACTGCACTGATATTTCTTTATGAGTTGGTTTCCCCCAACCAGCTCATGTACAATACCACATGGTAGTTAATGCATTTATATTCCAGAAACTTAATAGTGCCCAAAACAGAGCTCAAACTTTTTGGAATAAATAGTACTATAGTCTGAATGTCTCCCCCATCCTCAAGCCAAATTCATATGTTGAAATTCTAACCATCAATATGTTGATTTGAGGAGTTGGGGTCATGAAAGCATAGCCTTCAAGAATAAGATTAGTGGCCTTAAAAAATGGACTCCAGAAAGATCCCTTGCCCCTTTGACCATATGAAGACATAGCAAAAAGACTGCAATCTGAACATGAGCAAGCTGGCTCTCACCAGACATCTAATCTACAGGTGCCTTGTTCTCAGACTTCCCAGCCTCCAGAACTGTGAGTAGTAAATTTCTGTTCTTTAAGCTACTTAGTCGATGGTATTCTTTTATAGCAGCCTGAATAGATTGAGAGAGAAATTGATATCAAGAAGTGAGGTGCTGCTATAACAAATACCTAAAAATGTGGAAGTGGCTTTGGAACTGAGTAATGGGTAGAAGTTGGAAGAATCTTGGGGTGCATTCTAGAAAAAGTATTCATTGATGTCAATGCACCAGTAAGGACGGTTCTGGCAAAGGTCCAGAAAGAAAAGAGGAGAGCTGTAGAGAAAGCCTCAGTCTTTTCATAGAATACCTAAGTAATCTTGAACAGACAGTTGTAGACTGTACAATCAAGGCCATTCTGATGACGACTCAGACAGAAATAAGGAATATGCTGTTGAATAAGGAGGAAAGACCATCCTTGTTATAAAATGGCCGAGAACTTCTCTGAATGGTGCTCATGTTCTTTTGTTTTGTGCAAGGTAGAACAATGAAATTGTATATTGGCTGAGGAACTATCTAAACAAAGTATTGAAGGAGCAGCCTGGTTCCTCCTGACTGCTTATGGTAAAATGTAGGAAGATATAAATGATTTAAAGTTCAAATTGTTCATCAAAAGGGAAGCAGAACTTAAGGCTTTGGAACATTCTCAGCTTATCCATATTGAAAAGAAGGAGAAAGCCTGTTCAGGAAAGACCTTTAAGGGTGTGGTCAAACGACCACTTGATAAGGAGATTAGTCAACAAATAGTTGGTGATTGAAGAAATCTCATAGATGAAATTGATTAAGAAAAGTATGTAGAACAGAATTTGAAGAGGACAGAGGTCAGAACTCTCTGTCCTATGAACAGATAAAGGTAGGGTAGAAAAAATAATAGAGTCCACAAACGGACTTAAGAAGAAATGAGCATAGAGGCAGATGGAGTAAAAGTGGTGTCACAGAAGCCAAGGGAAAGTCAACCCCAATATACACTAATATGTATAAAATGGATAACTAATAAGAACCCGCTGTATAAAAAATAAATATTTTTTTTTTTAAAAAGCCAAGGGAAAGTGCTATGGTCTGAGTGTTTTTGTCTCCCCAAATTCATATGTTGAAATCCTAACCTGCAATAATAAAGGTATTACTATGTGGGGTCTTTGAGAGGTAATTAGGTCATGAGGATGGAGGCCTCATGAAAGGGATTAGAGCTTCTATAAAAAAGACCCCACAGAGCTCCCTCATCCCTTCCACCATGTGAGCATACAAGAAGTCTGCAACTGGAAAGAAGTTCCTCATATGACAATGCTGGTACTCTGCTCTCAGAATTTCAGCCTCTAGAGCTGTGAGAAATAAATTTCTGTTGTTTATAACCTACTCACTCTGTAGTAGCTTGCTATAGCAGTCCAAATGGACTAAGTCAGTAAGAGAGATGGGTAGATTTTACCCAAAGCAGCAAAGTAAGGTAAAGGTTAAAAAGAAACTATAGACTTAGAGGTATGGACATATCTACACTACCAAACATAAAATAGCTAGCTAGTGGGAAGCAACCTCATAGCACAGGAAGATCAGCTCGGTGTTTTGTGACCACTTAGAGGGGTGGGATAGGGAGGGTGGGAGGGAGGGAGATGCAAGAGGGAAGAGATATGGGAACATATGTATATATATAACTGATTCACTTTGTTATAAAACAGAAACTAACACATCATTGTAAAGCAACTATACTCCAATAAAGATGTTAAAAAAAACTATAGAGTTTTGTAATTCATGACTTTTGCAGAGTGGTTTTAATGTAGAAGTGGGGACAAATTTTGACTTTAGTAAGATAAAAAGTGTATGGGATTTGAGGACTGGAGACAGCAAGAGCAGACTCATACTGAGGAATTTAGCTGTGAGGAAAGGAGGGACTTAGAGACCCAGAAAGGCACTGCTGCTGTTGTTTTAAATGTGGGAGCCTGGAGCATTTACATTAGCTACAGAGTAGGAAATCATAGAAAGGGAAATGTTAAGTCAGGTTCTGGTCCTAGATACCAAAGGAAAGATAAGAAAGATCAAAAGATCAGTCAAATAAAAAGGAGTGAAGAGGGATTTACATTTTCATTAGTTTCCTAGATTGCCGTAAACTGGGTGGCTTAAAACAACAGAAACTGATTCTTTCATAGTTTTGGAGGCTAGGAGTCTGAAATCAAGGTACTGGCAAGACCACACTATTCTGAAGGCTCTTGAAAATAATCCTTCCTTAACTCTTCTTACCTTCTGGTGGTTGCTAGCAATCCTTGGGAATGCTTGGCTTGTAGCTACATCACTCCAATTTCTACCACTAACTAGACATGTCTTTCTTCCCTCTGTGTATGTCTCTGTGTCTCTGTCTTGGTCAGTCCAGGCTGCTTTAACAAAATACCATACGCTGGGTGGTTTCAACAATAGAAGTTATTTCTAATAGTTCTGAAGTCTGGGAATTTCAAGATCAAGGTGCCAGCAAGGAAAGTTTCATTTTAAGGACTCTTCTCTTGGCTTGTAGGTGGCCACCATTTGGTTGTGTGCTCAGATGACCTCTTCTTTGTGTTTACAGGGAGAAAGAGAGAGAAAGCTCTCTGGTTCCTCTTCTTAGAAGGAAACTAATCCCATCATGAGGGCACCCTAATTACCTTCCAAAGGCCCCATCTTCAAATAGCATCTCATCTGAAATTAGGATTTCAACATATGAATTGGGAGAGGACACATTTCAGTCCATAACAGTCTCCAAATCTCCTTCTCCTCATAAGAATAAAATTCACTGGATTTAGGGCCCATCCTAGCCTTGTATCACCTCCTCACAACTAGATTGCTTCTGCAAAGACTCGATATCTGAACAAAGTCATGTTCATAGGTACCAGGGGTTAAGACTCCAACATATCTTTTGGGGGGACAGAATTCAACCTACAACAGTGGCAAACACAATGAGTGTTTGTGTAGAGCTACTTTTGCAGAGATTAAGGTGAGAAACTAGGGAATTCATATCCCATAGTCTACATTATCTCAGAAAATTGAAATACATGGTCATCTACTGAGAGGCAGAGGGGAAATGCAGGCATATACATTCCAACACACCATGAAAAGCCCTTTAATAAAAGTGTGATTATGCCATGCTGTGGGTACACAGAAGGGGGGGTGGATAATTCAGCATAGGCTGAGAGAATAAAAGGCTTCTCTGAGGACAGGGTATAGGACTAGAAAGATAAGTAAGAATATCCCCAGAGAAAACATGTGTGGTCGGAAGAGAACATCCCAGGCAGACAGAGCAATGGACAAAGGAGGAGGGTTTCACAAAGGCCAAAGACCTTTCTCAACCTCCCACAGTACCACCACTGTCTACGCTAAGACCCTGTGTTGGAGCCCACTTTCCTGTACTCTAACTTCCTTTTGTTACCCTCTGCCAGTTTGGAGAAGAAAAGAGCGATGTTCATTCCTTGGTCCAAGAGTGTTTATTTTCTGATGGGCTATCCTCTTACCTGTGATTCCATCATCAATCCCAAAAGGCCTTGAGGTGTACTGAAATGCACAAGGTGGCAGTAGTGATTAATGCATCCTGGGACAAGGAGCTGCAGGACTGGGATGCCTGCTTCCTCACAGAGATGCCATTGTTCTTCCTTGAGACATCGTCCCTCCCATCTCACACTCTGACCACGGCTTCCCCAAGCAGAGTGTTTATGTGTTGAGTGCAACACTCCATGGACTTCAGGGCCTAATGGGGTGTGAGAGGGGGACTGGGGTTTTTCATCTTGTTTTCAGCTGTACAAACAGCACACACTTTCCCCTTCCACTCAGGGTCTAAGTTCAGGTCTTCTTAAATACTGGGGGCTACAAAGTGGAGGCAGTGACTCCACAAGTCGAAAGAGAGGGACCTGGTGCCTCCCACCCTAACCCCAAACACATTCAAAGTGTTTGTTTTCTCAGCCCCCCGCTGCCTAAACTCTCAGATAAACATCTCGCTGGTGGTGGATATTTTAGGATTCCTCAGAAGCTTTGTTTAAAGGCAGCAGGATGAGCTCTCCATTATCCAAAGCAAGAAGAACCTGCTTTCCAAAAAGGCAACCACAATGAGTGAATGAAGAGATTTTTCTCTCCCACCTAATGTGGGCTTTCTTTCTTCCTTCCTTCCTTCCTTCCTTTCTTTCTTTCTTTCTTTCTTTCTTTCTTTCTTTCTTTCTTTCTTTCTTTCTTTCTTTCTTTCTTTCTTTCTTTCTTTCCTCCCTCCCTCCCTCCCTCCTTCCTTCCTTCCTTCCATCTTTCTTTCCTTCCTTCCTTTCTCCTCTCTCTCTCTCTCTCTCTCTCTCTCTCTCTCTCTCTCTTTTAAGCTTTTTAACATTTACTTAAACACATTTTCTCCACAGGTAGAACTTTCAGAAATTCTTTGCACTGACAGTTTAGGAAGTCCATTCTCCGTGGAACAAAAGTAGATTCAAAGGAAAAGAAGTGCAGGAGAAACAAACAAGCATATGCTGAACTCCTGTTATGCATCTATTACTGTGACACACACTTACTGTGTTATCCCACTTAATTCCCACAATGACAAGTGAGGAAAATTCTATTATCCCCTACTGAGATTGAGAAAACTGAAGAAGACAACCTAAGATTTCAAACAAAGTCCATCTAGCTCCAAGGCCCATGTTATTTTCTCCCTCTACCCTGCTCTTTCAACACCTGTTTCATACAACATTTTTTCTGAAAGAAAGGGAATGTGTGTATCATCATGAAATAGCTATGGTTTTGATCAAACACCACTACTATTTCCTATTCAGATATAAAGTATAACATGTTTTAGTGGAAATAGCCAAGAGTTGGTTACAGAAGAGATAGCTTTAAGTCACATTGTTGTTACTCAATATTGAAATTAATTATGGATTAAGCTATATTGACTTGGGTGCAATTAGAAATCAATATTATCTTGCATCTACTAAACATTAAGAAAATAGGAAGATGAATAATTATCTGTTGACTTTGGGCAGCAGACATAGAACATTTGGATAATTATCATAATGTATTGAGCATTAGTGTGTGCCAAGCACTTGGCTAAAGGCTAGTGCATTCTCACTACATCCTTTAAGATACAAATGTGATTATTTTCCTCCACTTATTTTTTTGGGTGTGTTTTACAGTTTAAGAAACTGAGGCTCAAGGAGATTAAATAATTTGCCCAAGGTCACATCACTGGAATACAACAGAGCTAGGCTCTTTACAAAGATTTTCTGACTCTGTTTTTTTGTTTAGCCACCACTGGGCAAACTGCCCAATTCAATTCCCTCCTCCATCCCTGAGTCTTTAACTTAGATATTTATTTATGGGGAAAAACTGTAGGCTCCAAGGCAAGAGCTGCCCTGAACTATCTTAGTCACTGTTGAATTTTCTTTTTTCTTATTGGGTTCAAATTCTGGTTCAGACACTGACTAGATGGAATGATTTTTTCACCTTACTGAACCTCCAATACCTAGCTTCCCCATTTGATAAAAAGAGATGATAGGACCCAAAGAGCAGAGTGGTAGCATATAATGTGAAATCATGTCATGGGAACCTCCTAACATAGAACCTGGTAGACGGAAATCAATATATACCAAATGCATATAAATACATAAACACCTGATAAATATCAAATCATCCCTGTCCCTTCCTCTGAGTTCTAGCTTTAAGAATAAGAATCAAGTATAGACCAAATAAGAGAGAGAAAAAGAAATCAATATCATCTTTTCTCATTTGTTTCATAAACTCTTCTGCAATGATTTCTTCCACTCTGTAGTGCCAAATCCCAGGAAGATCTAAGGGTATTTAAGTATAATAGTGGTCAACTATTGCTAAAATAATGCTGCATAACAAATTGTCCCAAGAGTCAGTAGCTTAACACTACATTTATTACTGCTTATAATTCTGTGAGTCCAATGGAAGGTGGCTGATCTAGGCTGTACTTGGCTCTAAGATGCAGTTTGTGTCCAAGTCTGCTCCATGTGTTTCTTAATTTCTTTGGACAAGTGGCTGCTCAGGAAGCCACTTTGCATGCTGATGGTAGACATACAGGTGAGGGCAGTGAACACACAAGATATGTCTTAGTAGCTGGGCTTGGAGCTGACATTCTAATACTTATGTCCACCTCCCATTGACCAAAGTAAGTCATAGGGCAAAGCTCAAAAATAATAGGTCCTGTGGCAGACAGACCTAAAAGTGACACCAAGGATGAACTACTTCTGGTGTTCACACCTTGATATAAGCCCCTCCTCTTGAGTGTCAGAAGTATCCAAGATTTGTTTATAACCAATATACTATAGTGAAGGTGATAGGATGTGACTTCTGTGATTATATTACATTATATGGACTTTGTACAGCTAGTAGACTTGCTTTTGAGACTTTCTCTCTAGCCAACCTTGAATAAGCAAGTAGCCAAGTTGGGAGTTACATGTCACAAGGATGAGGGTGGCTTTCAACCGACAAGGAACAAGAAGTGGGAACCCTCAGTACTACAACTGCAAGGACCTAAATTCTGACAATTCTGCACAATAGAAAAACACACTTGGAAAATTATCCAAAATCTGGATGTGCAGACATTCTCAGTGGAGCCCTCTCTCTTTGTTCTGCGGTTATAAGACATATCCAGTCAGATTCTTCTCTTTTAGAGTGTTATTTTGTTTTTCTTTAGGCATGATTAAAATATGGGTTCCTTTGTCACTCAAGACATGTGTTGAGCTGTCCAACTGGTTTTCTGAAGCTTTCCTAACTTTATTCAACTTTTAGGTTGGACATGTGAGAAGGAGAACACACTCTACTCCTTAGAAAAAGGAAAGGAAATGCATTATACTCCAAAAAAATAGCACTCTCCTAGAAGTTCCCATCACCAAGCTTCCTCCTAATGAATTCTTCTCTATCTGGCCTTATATATCCTGGAGGTAGGTAATGGGCTAAGGTTGGGAAGACCAGTTTAGTGACACCATTTTCGCAATTCTGCATACATGGTTTCCTGAAACTCAGGAATACAGCAAAACCATTTTACTGTTTTCTTTCTCTAGTATGCATTTTAGGACAAGTTGCTTTTCCTCTCACCATCAGTTGCATCATCCACACAATGGGAGTGATAATAATGCCAGCCTGTCAGTATTGTTATGAGAGTTACTGAGATAGTGAACCTGGAAATGAACAAGTGTACGATAATTCCTTTATTCTCAGACTTGGTCAGTCTTGCCCTTGGGTTGCTCTAGAAAAGAAGATAAAAGGTTAGATTAAAAAGGCAAACAATCCTGAGTTCAAATCTCAACTCTGCTACCAGCTTATTACTTTGTACAATTTATAACTTCTCCATTTTCTCACCTGTAAGATGGAGATAATAATAGTATTTCCCTCATAGGGTTATTGTAATGCTTAAATGAGAAAGTGTATGTTAAGTGCTTAGTCAGTGGCTGCCAAATATAAAATGTTCAGCAATATTAGCTGCTATATGAATATAATAATAGTTATTATTAAGTAAATATTAACAAGTTACATCCTGGGATATTTTATACAGAATGACCATTCACTTTCTCAGTGATATAATGTATGATAATACAATTTTTATGCAAAAACTATTTGTTTTAAAATACCATAGACTGGGTGGATTATAAATAACAGCCATTTATTTCTAACAGTTCTGTAGGCTGGGAAGTCTAAGACTGAGGCACTGGCAGGTTACATGTCTGGTGAGGACCAGCTTCCTTGTTCATAGATGGCTGTCTTTTGCTGTGTCCTCACATGGCAGAAGGGACAAGAGACTTTTCTGAGGTTTCTTTTATAAGGATACTAATCTCATTCATAATGGCTATGCCCTTATGAGCTAATCACCTCCCAAAGGCCTCACATCCTAATAGCATCACATTTGGTGGTTAGCATTTCAACATATAAATATGGAGGGGGGATACAGACATTTAGTCTATAGCATTCCTCCCCAGCTTCCCAAAATTAATTTCCTTCTTACATGCAAAATACATTAATTCTATCCCAATAGCCCTAAAACAATTATTTCAGCATCATCTCTAATGTCTATGATCCACAGTCTTATTGGTGAACCACCAAGATAACTTTTAATCCTTAACTGTCCCCAAGTATGGACCACCTCATTAAATAGTGAGTGCAAATTTCCATGGACAATCTAAGCTCAAGATGTCTACATTTTACATTACTCTCTTTGCTGCAGGCTGTTTTTCATCTTAAAGTCACAATATAAGGCAATGATAACACCAAACACTCAGCCATCCAAGCCACAGACATAGAGTTATCCTGGCTTCTCCTTCGGCTCATCCTCCACATGTCATCAGTGACTGAGCACAAGAATTCCTTCCCTTTAGTATATCTAGCATCCATTCCTCCCCATCCTATTTGCACTTCCTTAATTCCTGCCTTCATAATATCTCTCCTGCATAACTATGATGCTTGCCTCCAGTCTTTCTCATGAGTTCATCTTTCCTTCTACAGCCACAGTGAACTTTGTAAAATGAAGATCAGAATGTGACATTTTCCTGCTTTGTACATGTTATAGTCGCTCCTTAACCAGTTATAGAATAACCACTATAAGCTGTTCTTATTTACCTCTTCAATCTATTCTCTACCACCTTTCTTATCTACTCCTTTCCTTGCACAGTATGAGTCAGGCATATGCTAGTACTTTGGGTTCCCGAATAAAGAATTTTCCATCTCTCTATGCCTTTGTTCATGCAGTTCTCTTGGTCAAGAATGCCCTAGTGAAAAATTCTCATCTCCCAGGACTGAGCAAGCATCATTATTCTATGAAGGTTTTCCTGCCCACACTATCCTCATGTATAATTACCTGATTCTTTGTATGCTGGAGACATCTCATAGTTGTTTTGGCCATAGTACCTGTGTTGCACTTTATCTCTTTGCATGCCCATTTTTCCCATTAGACTGGGAAGACTTTCAGGGCAATGGCTATGACTGGCTCATCTATATATCTTCCTCATTGCCCATCACAATTTTAGATACATAGTGGACACACAGTGAGTTAATAGACAAGTGAATGAATAAATAAATTTAGTGTATCAGTGGATAAATCTACTAAATGAAGATAGAAACCCTCATCATGTGTTTCTCTCAGGGTTTATGTGTTGATGAAATAAGATGATGGATATAAAAAATGCCTTGTAAGCCATAAAGAATTTCAGACTGTATAGGATACATGACTTTATGTCTAGTCTTGAAAGGAAGGGAGAAGTTATTCATGTTGCCATTGTGACCCTAGAATTTTGCACTTTAAGATATTCTTTGGGTATTCCCTAACAAGATACAGATTGAACAGATATTCCTAGACGACTCTTCATCTCTTCTCTTTGGTGTCTGCCAGGCTGGAGCAAAAACATGATTGAATTGGGAGGCAGTAGATCTGAGATCTTGTGGGACCTGGAACAATTCACTCCCACTTCCTTTGTCTCAGTTAAAAGGTGAGTCTTAGAATTGATTGAAATATAATATTTTTTTGTTTGTTTTTCCATTTCACAGATGAAGAAACTGAAACTTAAAGAGGTTAAATAAGCTTAAGGGGTAGAGCCAAGATTGGAACAGGCTGCTTAGATTTGGGGGCCATGCTCTTAACTGTATACTACACTGCCTTTTATGGAGAGTATATTTGTTTCAAAAAGAATAATAACATTCTTACTAACAGTGAGATGATAATCTAATTTTTGAATAAAAATTGAATTATGTAGAAAACTAGCATTTTAAGCCAGGTTATTTTCTGGGAAATAGATTTATCATGTTTCCAATCTTAGGCTGGGTTACTCCAAAAGGAGTCTGAGATAAGAACTTGAGATGGGGGGTTATTTCGGGAATTGGGGACTGGGAAGTGTGAAACAGAGAAGGAAGAAGGCACACTCAAGGGTGAATCACTGGCAACTGGGATTCAGCCCCACTGGGTACCTTCTGATTAACCTTATCCCCAGCTCTCAGGCCTCTTTACAAAGAATTTCCCCAGGGAATGGTAGCTTCTCCAGCACTTCTAGGGTGATGGCTGAGTGTGTTTTGGGGACTTCCCCAGCTACAGAGGCTTAGAAGTCCCAGGGAAAGACTTACACATTACAACAGAAGTAAGGTGCAGTCAGGTCACACCTGTCCACAGCTGATTGCTAATACATCTAGTGTAAAAAGTTAGCCAAAATAAGATGTGAGATGGAACACACAGATATGGGCTGCACACCCTTTTAACATAGTAACAGTGGAGTCTGAAGGATTCCAAAGGGATGCCCCATTTTCCTGTGAAATGTGGATTGTTCCATACAGTGTAGGTACAAGAAGTAACAGGAAAGTTTGACCCTAAGTGATACAATCAGACTGTGTCTACTCATTTACCATGCCCAGGCTTTAGTCCGGAGAGTGTAAAATGTATTCAATAAATTGAGAGCCTCCGGTGAAATTGTTTAAAGAGGACTAAATTAGCTAAGAAGTGAACTCTGTCCACTACACATTTTCTCCTTCCTGCTGCCTGGCATGCAGATGTAACAGGTGGGGCTGCAGCTGTCATTTTGTGACCATGAAGAAACATTGAGGGTGAAACTCACTTGCTAAGGATAGTATAGCAGAATGATAGAAGTTGCTTTGGTTTCTGATGCTATCTCTGATGTGCCATGGTACAAGCCTGGTCTAACTATTCATGGACTTATTTTACCCAAGAGAAAAACTGAACTCTTATCTTAATTAAGACCCTCTTATATGCAAACAAACTGAATCCTCAGTGATATAAGTGATATAACTCTGCTCTTAGTGTTTGATCCATTCTTCGACAATGATGGTTGACTTACTTTCTTATAATGTTTGTTTAAAACAAAATAAGCAGGCCCAATCATCTTCAAATAAATTAGAAGCAGGGTAATATCCAAAACTAAAATATGTACAGAGTTACAAAAGAGATATTACCCACATGAAATGAAAATTAGCCAGCTGCTATGGGCAAGATATATCCAGATTCTCCCCAACAGGACACCTTTCTTGTCATATGTGTCCAGTTATGCCGAGCCTGACTGTGACTTGTAAAAAGATGGGAATTCAGAACTAGCTCTCAGGATGGGAAATGAGAGTGACCTAAGGCCCCTGACCCCAAAGAAAAACCTGATTTCTTTGCTTGGCTCAGTTACTGTAGTGCTGGAAATAACTGAGAAACTCAAAGTAACTTCCAGCTAGAATTCTTTTAACAGAAAGTAAATAAGAAAGGGGTGGAGATATAATTCCATGGACAGACTGAAGTGGAAATTCTGGGATGGCCACTGGTTTTGCAAATCTATTTGCCATCATAAGAGGTCAAACGTTCACTAAAACTGCCTTTACGTTCCAGGAATAGAGGGATCAAGAGGGACTATATACTGCCAATATTGTGGTGGGAGGGGTCTGAGAATCAAATTATCTTTGGTTATGAAATCTTTAGGAATATAATTTTCAAAATGACAAATAGCAAGTTGGCATATGTGTGTTTACATGAGAGTGCTGACAATTAGAAAGAGCTTCATGGAACACTGCAAACATAAAGTGGATTGGTATGTAGAATTAATTTTATAAGTTAGGAAATGCATCCCAGTGACATTTTTTAAGCTACAGCATAAAATCACTATTTTATACATTTTAAAAAAATCAGTTGACATAAAACAAAATTTAAAATAGGTAATATTTGTTACATGCTGAAGTTATGCTAGCACCTGGGGTATTTTATGTTTATTATTTCATTTAAGCTTCACCCTAACGCTGTGAGATAGGCAGTATAATCATCCCAGTTTTATGGATTAAGGGGTAAAGAGAGACTTGACTAGTTTCTGCAAAGTCATACAGCTAGGAATCTGGGAGCCCGGTTTTGAACTTGGTTAGTATGGGGTTTGACGAACAGTATGCATGGCCACCACTGTGAGCACAAACTTATGGAGAGTGCTACCACCATCACATCTTAAGATGCCTTCCCAGGTACAGTACCTTGGAATGAGACCTGTGCAGTAAGTATAAGGTGGGTGGTGTGTTATGATGCTTCTGACACTTCAACCCTTCTCTGTTCTCACAAAGATTGTCCTGCGTGGTACTAGCAGACTTCTTCCCATACTTTCTCCCTCTCTCTCTTTCTTCCTTTTTCCCTTCCTTCATTTTCCTTCTTTGTCCCCTCCCTCCCTTCTTTCTTCCCTTCCTTCCTTTCTTCCTTTCTTCTTCCCTCCCTCCCTTCTATATTTATTGAGCCTATAAGTTGATTTTCAATATTCACTGTAGTTTTGTTCTATAAAGGCACTACAAATACCGAATTAACAAATACTGAGCCATTGCTCCCAGAGGAAATACAGAATGAGGTTCCTGCAAGGCTCTGGTCACATTTTTATCAATCAATCAACACATAATCTTGTTTTCTGTGCCATTCCATTTAAGGACAGCTTATTTAACATACCCTGTTGATTCATTTACATTGAACTCACAGTCAACAGCACTATAACTCATGCCTGAATGAAGCTTAACTAATACACGGGTTTTGTCTGTAAAGCCCATCACAGGCTTCTTGCACTTAGGAAGACTAGACAGCACTTCAGCACTACACTAGAAGGCCATTTAAACAGCAAAATCACCAATAAAACATGCAAAATTGTGAAATCTGAGGAATTAAATATACTGTAAAAAGGAAACTTGCTTACAGGATGAAAGTTGAAACAAGAAAGCAAAGTTGAAACAAGAAAGCAAGGTATCACCTTGTCTGACCTCAACTGGGAACTTGTGTGTCAGGCAGCTCAATTTTTTTTTTTGCTATTTCGTGTATGTCTGTGAGTGACCAAAGTGCCATGAATATTGGTTTCTGGATTACAAATAAATTTTATTCAGTAGGTAACTTTGCAAGTACAGAATCTATTAATAATGAGCATCAACTGTTCTGTGTTCCATGTACTGTATGAAATATTGGGATCCAATAGTAAGCAAATAACAGAAACTATATCTTCTCATCAACTTAATATCTAGATGAGGGAAGCAGTTATTAATCATAGTCACATAAAGATAAAGAAAAACTTATAAGTACTGTATTATTGTATTCTTTGATTGATTAGTTAATTTATTCATCTAATCCTTCATTTATTTGAGGACATTATTGTGTGCTTACTATATACCAAGTACCATGTTAGGCAGTCAAAATATGTTATTACTACCCATTTACTTGCTTGACTTCCTTCTCCCCTAAAGATGTTAGCCTGTTGAAGACAGGGAGAGCATATTACACATTTTTATATTCATGCATACAAAATTATTTAATGGATTTGAGATCAGGAGTCTACCAAGTTTCTGTGATTTTCTTGGTAAAATAAGGTGGTTTGACTAGACAGTCTCTCTAGGCCCATTAAGTTTGAGACTGTATGAGTCACTCAATAAATATTTGCTGAATTGATTTATGGGAAATTATTCCCCAGTGGTTTCAGATAAGAAATATAGTGGCAAAACTCTCTGATACCTCAAGTAGAAAAAGGCATGTTTAAGCAGCAATAGAGTCAAATATCAGCTATGAAGAGCAAACCTCCAGCTCTTCCTGACATGGGGCTCCATGACTCCACATATATAATAAAGATGCTATGTAAGCAGAGCAGGAAGTTCTCATGGTGAACATGAAAGCCCGGGAGCCACATTCTAGCACATTATGGGTAGTTTATGGAGCACATCAGTTCATAATGCGAGACAAATTGGCACCAGGACTTCCAATGGCTGGGGTCCAAGTGGACCACCAGGAAAGAAAAATGAAGAGAATGCCAGCAAGAGAAGACCTAGTCTATTCTCTTTAGAGCTTGAGTTTCTATTCTTCAAAGTGTTCCTTTAGCAAAAGGTTTATACAGTAATCATTTTATAGTTTATGACCCTTGAAATAAGACTTGTAGGCATTAATTTGTTCATTCAGTCATTTATTCATTCATGCAGTTAACAAGCAAGGATTTGAGTCCTTACAAAATGCCACGCAATGTGGCAGGCATGGGAATTACAGGGGTGAGGAAAACTCTATATAGTCTTTGCAAAAATGGAGTTTAAAGTCCAGTCGGAATGATACACAGTGAGTGAGAGCATGATGCAGTGGGAGCTCAAACTGTGGGAACTAACCTTCTCCTAGGGGGCCTCCCTCGTGATGTTACGTTAGTCAAAACTGGCATGATGGTAGACTATATCAAGGTGGAGAGGGCTGGTTGGGTAGAAAAGACCCTAGGAACAGAATACATCTCTAAAAAGAGAGCACTTGACCCTGCAGTGTATTAAAATACTAAAAGTCAGAGAGGTAGTAGGAGTCTGTGATGATGCTGAGGAAGGAGATGGAATCTAGGTCCTCAAAATCCTTATAAGCAATGGCAGTAGGAAATATACATCTTTCATTTACCATACAATAAGAAGCTACTGGGAGATTTTAAGCCAGGAAGGGTCATGAATAGATTTACATCCTAGGATGAGCCTTGCTACTTACTAGGTGAAAATAGATTGTGACTAGTTCAGAGCGTAGGAGTGAATCATCATAATCTGGGTAAGAGGTGTTCCTGGCTGGTGCTTAGATGGTGGTGGAGAAACTGGAGAGATGTGCATAGGTCTATAACAAGTGGTAAAATTGGTAGAATTTGACAATGACTAGCTATAGAATCAAGAAAGAAGAAAAAATAAAAAAATAAAAGACAGGTAATTCCTAAGTATCTATGTTGAGCAACTGGATGGATGGGACAATTTTTTTTAGGTGGAATGATTACTTATTATGTTATGGAACACTGTATGGCAAAGTCCCTTAGAAGGGAAATTAGTATTTCAGTTTTGAAATGTCTTTGAAGTGACTGTGAGAAATCAATACAGAAAAGCCACAGAAGACTGCTGGTGAAAGGATTTTGGAATTCAGGCAAGAGGTTTGGGCTGGAGATGGAGATTAGGGTTAATAATGAAGCCTCTGGAAAGCCTGTGATCTTTCAGGGAAAGTGCATGAAGAGCAAAGGAAATGAGACCAATAGAGAACTCCCAATTTTTAAGGGCCAGGTAAGGGAAGAAGAAATGTTAAGAAGCTATGGAGGAATATCTTAGGAGAGTGTTGGAAAATCAGAATTATATCCTCTGTTTGCATGGATACCTGTGACAAGAAATGTCTACACGAGTCTATTCTTATTGAGACAATGTCATTCATGTCATAGTTTTACCCACCACATTACCCCAAATTTCCAAATTAGAAATGCTGTGCCTTGGTAACTAGAAAAACTGTACTTCTAAGCCACTGGTCTATTTCTATTTTACAGAGAATATGCATATTATAACACATGTATTGCCTTTTTTCTATGGATGTCAGGAGACTTTGAGATACAATTTCTGTCAAAGTTTTATTTTTATGAAAAACTGTAAGACCTTTGGGTATGTATTTCTGTTCATAACTCTCTATTGCTTCATTTTTCCATTCAACTCATTTTTTTTCTCACTTACATTTATTTAAAACTATTTTTCCTCCTACTCCTACAAACTACATTATATTTTGTAACCCACCTAATGCCATTTTGAAAAACAGTAGGATATATATATATATATTCATTATATTAAAGTATTCTCACTTAATAACAATGTTTTTGACTGTCATTGGATTTATATTATGTTCAATTGAGAGAAAAAGAACAGAAAAAAACCCCATAAAACCTAATTTTATTGGACAATTAAAAAACATCTTCAAGTTGTCCCCTAAAACCCTTCTTTATTCTGGCACCATTGGAAAATGGAGTCAAATGACTAATAACTCATTCTACATAGAAACTTGTAATAAGATTTTACTATAGATGCATATTTATATCAGTATTTATTACTTGCTGCTTAAGTGTCATTTGGGCCATAGACAAGACTCATATATTAATTTGCTATATGAAACTCATGGAATATAGTGATTGAAAATTCAAAAGGAGAAAAAGATAGGTAACAGAGGGCTGTATTGAAGGACGCTATTCTCTTAGTCCGAAACACCTAGGGTAGAAGAGTCAAGGGGATTGAAAGTGATGTCATGGGACCCTTGGCATAGAGATCTATGTCTAAAGCCCACCATATTTAAACAGGAATCCCTGTTTCTTCTTTTCTCATGGTGAAGTGGCAGGAGGGATGGAAGTGGTGGGGTGTGGGTAGGAAGTGCAGCAGTGGCTCACAAGCTTTCCTTACTGCAGCTGTTCTTCCTGTAAAACACTCTTATACCAGCCAATGTTCCTCTATGCACTGAGCAGCTCTGCCCCAGGTTTAGTGACAGCAATAAGTAAGAGTTCTGAGAGCTGTAGTCAACGGATAATAGATATGAAAGATTTCTTGACTTGTCCTATATGAAATTATAGGAGACTTATCAGCACAAAGAGGTAAGTCATGTGTATGGTAGCTCTAGACCAGAATATGTGGCACTAAGCCACTGGAGAGATCATCCCAACAAGCTTCTATTCAAACTTCAACACCCAGATATGCCTTTCCTCTCTGAAGACTTTCCCAACTTTCCCCAAGCTAACAGTACTTATTCATCCTAGAAGCTAATACGAGGTGGGGTTAAAGGGTTGACTAAGGGGTCATTTGTCCATGGACTTAAGTTTAAACTTTTTACATAATCTCCAAGTGAATTTCTTTATATTTTCATAGAAATACACTAACAAGGTTAAATTAAAAAAAAAGTCAAAAGTTTAAATTTTCACTGTATTCAAGTTCAAACTGCTTATCATTAACTTTAAATTTTATATTCTTAATAAATCCTGAATAAATCTTAGATTTATTTTGTGAATAGTAAATTATGTGACATTATACTTTTTGTAATTTTGAGTTAGCATATTTTTAATTTGTAGTATACTGAGAACCCCAAATACACAGAGAGATATGACCTTGGACCCCTCTAGATTTTTAATAGATCTTGATTCATCCTTCTATTATAGGTTTTATTATCATAGTATAGTGATGTCTGTTCTTATTTTCTCCTTCAATACCTTATAAGCTTCTACATGACAGGGTCTGTGTCTTATATTCACTTGACAATGATGCATAAACCATAATGTGAATAATAATAACCTTGGAAAATTATCAAAAATCCACATTTCTGAGTCTTAACCCCAGAAACTTAGGTTCACAAAGATTGAACTGGGATTCAAGAATTTAATTTTTAGTAAGGTCTACAGGTTACCCTAATGCACTGATCTATGGACTGCACTTTCATAATTTCGACATAGGTATTAGACACACTTGACACCTTTTGCCAATGCTGATCAATTGGTCATGGCTATCCAGGGAATTTTTGAGAAGAATTGTAGGGCTTCATTAGATTTCAATGGGATAGAATTCTAAACCAGTGGAATAAGTTGGAGTCAGAATGAATATTTGCCATGTATTGTCAACATTGGTTTAAACAAAGAAGCAAGAAGGGAACTAACACTTATTTAATGTCCTCTATCAGTCAGAATCTATGCTACCTACAAAATCATTTGTTATCTTCTCCTAGTCCTCTGAATCAGGAAGGAACAGAGAAGTTAAATCTTTTGGTTAAAATCTTACAGGTAGGGAAGCAGCACTATTTACAATAGCCAAGATATAGAAAAAAACCCAAGTGCCTATCAACAGATGAATGGAAAAAGAGGATGTGGTATATATATATACAGTGGAATATTACTCAGACATAAAAAGAATGAAATATTGCCATTTGCAACAACATAGATGGACCTAGTGATTATCATACTAAGTGAAGTAAGTCAGACAAAGACAAATATTATATAATATCATTTATATATGGAATCTAAAAAATAATAAAAATGAATCTATACACGAAACAGACACACTCACAGACAGAAAACAAACTTATGGTTCCCAAAGGGGAAAGGGAGTGGGGGAGGGATAGAGTATGGGATTGACAGATACAAGTACTATATATAAAATAGATAAGCAACACTAATTTACTGTGTAGCACAGGGAACTATATTCCATATCTTGTAATAACCTATAATGGAAAAATAATCTGAAAAAAATGTATTTATATAACTAAATTACTTTGCTGTACACCTGAAACTAACACAATATTGTAAATCAACTATACTTCAATTAAAAAATAAATTGGTAAAAAAAAAAAATCTCTCAGGCAGGTAGTGGTTCTGAGATTTAACTGGCCTTTATTATTAGTCTAAGTCCTTTCCACTTTACAGCAAAATTGAGAAGCTTCTCAATGACAACCTTATTACAAATTGTTTCTGGACTAAGAATTCTGATATGCAAAGTCAGGTTGACAAGATGTAATACTATGTATTTTATGGATTTCTTAATGAATTTGTCAATAACTCTCCATGTTTTTATTCTGGCTAAATGATGAACTACCTGCCTGGAGCTGGAAGTCTGAACTGATAGATGGTTTTGCTGGGAATCTCTGCACTGGTAGGGCTCAGAAGCACTTTTATTGTGTTTTGGATATCAGTGTCAATGCAAAAACTTAACATATTTTCAAGTATCCTGTGTCAGCCTGTGCAATATAACTTTAGAAAATTTGATGTTGAATTTAGCTATTTTGTTTTTTAATTCATACAATTAAAAATATTTAAAAATATAAAAAAAGATAAATGTGGCCTTTATGACCAGCTGCATGAACTCTATGAGAATGCTTGACATTATTTACTTCTGTTGGCTATTTTTTGGGTAAAGAAAACAAGCATAACATATACTTGAGAAATCATTTTCACATTTGTTAGACCTATCTGATGGTTAAGATAAAACTTGAAATAATGCAATAACAATGAGAAATACACACATGCATTCATACAAATAAACACAAAACAGACTATCTTATAAATACGGCAAGAAATGGGGATAAATTTCAATCATTCTCTGAAATTCAGAAGATAGACATGTAGAAAGTTATTCATTCAACTGAGGGTACTGCATGCCAAGAATGGTGTCAGACATTGTGAATAATCAAGTATATAAGACACCATCCTCTGCCTTCACAGAGAATATTGTCTTGTATAGAAAATTAGTTAAGGTATGGGTCACACTCCATACTTTGGGAGTACAGAGGCTGAGAGATGAAGAATCTAAATCAGATTTAGATGTGTGGGAATAACTTCCAGTAGAGGTGATACTTGACAAAAAAAGGAGAAAGGAGAGTTCATCTCAGATAAAAGTACCAGACTGTGGGAAAATGAAAGTCATGGTATAGAGGACACATTGGCAAAGCTGTGAACAGTTCAATATTCCTTGGATGAGAGGCAGTAGGGTTAAAAGTGAGGCTCAGGGATTGAGTAGGGACCCCCTGATTACGTAGCTGGGTGAGCACTGACTTTATATTTCTGCCTCTATTTCTTTATTTATTAGTACATGGAGATTGGATGAAGTTGACTCTGAGATATTTTTCAGCCTTTAAAAGGTCTGATTCTATATTCACTCATTCAACAAATAGATATGTAAAACTTATTATGTACTAAACAGTGTTCTAAGCACTTGGGATCTATCAGTAATTAGAATATCAATAAAATGTAAAAAGTCCCTTCCTTCATTGAGCTGACATTCTGGTAGGGGCTTTACATATTAAATAGATAAACCACATAATACATTAGAAGGTATTATGTGCAGCATATAAAAGAGAAAACTAGAGCAGGAGGGAGTGTAGTGCAGATCTTAATTTTAAAACGGTGGTCATGAAGTATATGTTGAACCAACACAACCTAATTTCAAGACTTAGAAAGCTATTGTCATCAGGTAAATGTGGCATTGACACAAAGACAGAAAATATGTAATGGAATGGAGTCCAGAAATAGACCCACATGAAAATGGACAACTGATTCTTGACATAGATACAAAAGAACTTTATGGGGAAAAGATTTCCTTTTCAACAAATTGTGCTGAAAACAAATAGTTATCCATGTACAAAAAAGTAAAATTTAATCCATACTAGTATCATATTAAAAAATAAAAGCTCAAAATGGATCATGTACTTAAGTCTAAAACCTAAAACTATAAAACAGGAGAAAATTGTTGTTACTTTGAATTTAGGAAAGATTTCTTAGATATGATACCAAAAGCATGATCCATAAAATAACTAACTGATAAATTGGATTTATCAAAATTGGAAAAAAATAAAACCCTCACTTCTCTTTCAAAAGACACTTTAAAGAGAATGAAAACCAGGGACTGGGAGAAATTTTTGCAAATCTTATATCTAGTAAAGGGCTTGTGGCCAGAATATATAAAGAACTCTCAAAACTCAATAACAAAAAATGACACAATTAAATAACACAATTTAAAAAACACAACCAACCCAATTAAAAAAAAAAAAAGCTCTGAACAAAAATATTACCGAGTAGATATGCAGATGGCAAATAAGCACATGAACAAATACTCAGCATCATTAGTTATTAGGGAAATGTAAATTAAAACCACAATGAGGTAATAGTACACCACTATTAGAATGGTTAAAATTAAAAAGACTAAATAAACATACCAAATGTTGGCAAGGAAGTAGTAAAACTGGAACTCATCCCACCCCTCCAGGCAGTCACAAAGCACTGAGCTGGTCTCCCTGTGCTCTGCGGCTGCTTCCCACTATCTATCTACCTTACGTTTGGTAGTGTATATGGGTGGGATGGGGAGGGTGGGAGGGAGGGAGATGCATGAGGGAAGGGATGTGGGAACAGATGTATATGTATGACTGATTCACTTTGTTATAAAGCAGAAACTAATAAAAAAAACTGGAACTCATACACTACTGGTAATACTGGACGGTGAAATAGTATAACCACTTTGGAGGACAATTTAACAGTTTCTTAAAAAGTTAAGCATCCATATATCATATGATTCAGCAATTCTACTCCTACGTATTTGCCCAAAAGAAAAGAAAACATATGTACATACAAGACTTGCACACAAATGTTTACAGCAGCTTTTGTTTTCTTTCTTTTTTGGTAATAGCCAAAAACTGACAAGAACTTAAATGTTCATCAACAGGTCAATGACATATCAATACAATGGGATATTACACAGCAAAGTAAAGAGATTTATACACACAATAACATGGATGAGTCTCAAAATAATTAAGCTTAGTAAAAGCAGTGAGGCATTAAAGAGTACATACTGTATGATTCATTTATGTACAATTCCAGAAAATGCAAAGTAATTTATTGTTAGAGAAAGCAGAGCAATACTTCCCTGGGGATAGAAAGAGCAATCAGAATGGGGTGAGAGGAGTGGAAAAGAGAGATTAGAAAGGGGCATGAGGAAACTTTGCGGTGTGATTAATGTGTTCCCTATTTTGTTTGTGGGGATGAGTTCCCAGGTCTATTCATGTCAAAACTTATAGAGTTATACACTTTAAATATGTGCAGTTTATTATACGTCAATTATATTTCAATAAAACTGTAAAAAAAAAAAACCTGATCAGGCTAGATTTCATTAAGAAGCTGACATCTGAGCAAAATCTTGGTGCAGTGAGGGCATTAGTTATGTGGATACTTGTGGGGAGGGACATTCTAGTCAGAGAGAACAGTAAGTGCAAAACACCACATCAGGAATATGCCTGGTAAGCTTGAAGACTAGAAAAGAATCAGTAATGCTGAGCAGAGTGAGCAAGAAGGGAAAAAAAATAGGCATGAGATCAAAAAAGTCATGGGGCTCAGATATTGGAGGACTTAGGGGGTCATTTTAATGATGTCAGCTCTTATTCTAAATGAAATGGGGTCCATTGCACGTTTTCAGTAGATATGCTTGTGTGTTTGTTAAGAGGACAGCTTACATTGTAAAAGGACAGCTCTAGCTGCTGTGCTGAAAATAGAATGTGAGGGACAAGAGTTGAACTTGGAGGCCAGAAAGGAGACTATTTTAATAATCTAGGAGGGAGATGACAGTGGCTAGAACCAGAGGGTAGTCATGAATGTGGGAAAAAGTGGCCAGATTATGGACATCTTTTGAAGATGGAGCTTATAGATTTTCTGATGGATTTGGCTGATGAATGAGGGAAAAAGAAGTGGTTAAAAATGACTCCATGTTTTTATATCTGAACAATTGAAAATATGGTGTGGCCATAACTACTATGAGCACAGCTCTAGGTAGAGCAGGTATGGGGATGAGGTAGATGGGATATAGCAGTAAATCCAATCAACAAAGCCTCTGCCTTCATAGTTAGGTGAGAAATCAGATAATAAAAATAAATATGTACTTGTTTCTAGATCCCAGGTTGATGTGAGGCAAAGTGACTGGGAAAGAAGCAATTCATTTCTGGAATCACCTTCTTTATAACGCAAGTTTTTGGTGAACTCTGGGAAGATGATGAACTGAATGCATTTTCGTCTTCTTTACTCCCAACCTGATCCATGTGCCTGCCCTGAGTCAGAGAGTCTAGGCGCAACTGGGCACGAGAAAATTCTTACATTTACTGACAACATGTGTGGGTGGCTAGAGCAAAATGTTTTAAACTAGATCAGTTAAAGCCTGAGGACTAGTGGGAAGCCCTAGAGCAAGGATTGAAATGCTGAAAATCCTGGGGAAAGCCTGGACCATAGCGATCCAAGGAATGCTGTGGAGAAAATAAACATCTGCCCCATGTTAGTGTGCTTTGTCTTTCCCTTACCATGACATGGGAAAGAAGCTCATTAGGTGGGCTGAGCCTTCTGATCCTGAGGCCGAGAGGGTTCAAGAAGACCAGGGAGCAGGAAGATTTCCTTCTGGGGTCCCAACAGGAGACAGCTTGCAGGCTTGCTGCTACCCACCCAGCCATGGAGGTGGGGAATATTTACCTCTCTTTGCTGCTACTTAGGACCAGTAGCAAGCTCCAATAAATGCCACACAAACAAAAATACACTTTTAAGGAGGTCCAACTACCAGAGAAGAGGAACCTCTGATCCACCAAATCAGGATGTCATGCTTTTGAAGAACAAAAGTTAATAGGCAAATTGAAAAATAGAGCAGATGTTATCAAAATCTGAACTTGTGACCTGGATAATCAGATGAAAGAACCACCTGAAATCACATAAGAAAACTCAAAGAGATGGAAATCATAAGGGAAATGATAAGAGATATGAAGAACCTAAGATGCAGATAATAGGATTTCCACAAAGTATCAAATAAACATGTGGAGAATAGGGAATAATCACACACACAACGTAAAGGAATTTTCTTGAGGTGATAAAAAAACTGAATCTTTAGAATAAAAGAGAGGTTTGATGATAAAAGCATACCTCTACATAGCCTGATAAAATTTATGAATTTCAAAGATAAAGGTGAGAAGATTCTCCAGACACAAAGAGCAATTTAGCTTCAAAGAAAAACACATCTGTTTGATAATTGGACAACTTATGTGAAAGAGTGGAAAATAGTAGCTGGTGAGATAACATCTACATATACTGATGAGAAAAGAACTGATACTGTCAGTCATATACCCAAAACTTCCTGACGAGATAAAGGCGAGATATTTAAAGCTATTGAAAGATTCGGAGCCTACCACCCATTCATACCACGGAAGAAATTACTAAAAGAAGGATTCTGACCAAATAACGGAGTTAGAAAAAAGATCTCAAAATTATAGTAGATGAAGAGGACAGGGAAAAAGTGTGAATTAATCTTATATTCTCTCTACTTCTATTCTTATCTTTGATAATTTGTAGGAGACTTCAACTGAATTCCCATATTCCCTAAACATCTAAGATAATATGAATCATGGACAAATCCCTAGGTAGCTTTATGAAGTTAGCAACCTAATAGCAAAATCTGATAAACATAATTCAAAAACAAAAAGAAAAAGAGAAAAAAGGATAAAAGAACAGTTTCACAAAATTCAGACACAGACAATGTAACTCAGAGCCTGCATTCTTAAATACTTTGTTAAACCAATTAATGTACAAAAGCAATAGCAAGTCCAAATGATCAACAGACATATATAAAGATGCTCAAATTCCCATATGGTTGAGTAAATGCAGACTAGAGTACACAGATATTACTTTCCATTCATTAGTCCAATATATATTTTATATATATATATGATAATGTTTATTTTTCAAGGATACAGAGAAAAAGTATATTCACATATAATTGATGGATGTGCATTATTATGCTTTTGGGGAAATGAATTAGGCAACATTTATTAAAAATAAATATACATATAACTTTTAACCCAGCAATGCCACTTCTTGGAATACACCCTATAAAAACTAAATACCAATGCAGATAAAGATGTGCATGTAAAGAAATCTATTGCAGGCTCTTCAGAGTAGGAAAAATAGAGCCATTGAATGTTTATTAAAAGTTGAAAACTTGACGATGTTACCTATATCATAGGACACAATACTCCAACAAAAGGTGTAAATGAAGGCTATCCTAGTTTACTAAGAGGCATTTCACAATATTTTTTTGAATTAAAAGCAGAAGTCTGTGTAACATGCATAATATGGTCCTGTTTTTATAAAACAGTGACAACATTGCCTTACATGCCTGTAAGTGCATGCATATATACATATTTATATGTGCATACCTATATCTGTCTCCATATGATTACATGACCCTGGAGACAATACAGAAGGTTATATAAATTATTTACATGAGGCAACTGAAGAAATGAAAGCTGTAGAAGAAGAAGGATGATGCAGAGCATCATATGTGGCTAATTCAACCATCTGCATGCACCCTGTCAGCAGCGTTCCAGTTTAGATTCTGAAAATGAGAGATAATTGCACACTATTTGGAAAAAATAGAGAAAAGCCATTATTCTCCTCTGGGAGGACATGTTAAGTATGTGGAGAGATTGCATTGTAAATTTTGCTGTGGCTTCTTATAAAGTTCCTGAATATCATTTACTTTGGAGGGCAAGCAGCTAAGATGATTAACAAATTATTCCTATGATTCCTGCATTTGCTTATTTCCTAAAAGCCAGTCATGGTTCTACCCAGCTTTCACTCTCCAATGGTTTTGGAAACATCTAACTCCTTGTGATAAATTTCCTCCTCGTAAGATACCTAGAGTGGTTTCCCTTTACCTGAGTGAATCAGTTTTCTATCGTCACAATAATAGTGTATTATAAATGATCTCAAAAACTAATGGCTTAAAACAATAAATATTTATTATTGCTCATGAGTTCATAAATTAGCTGGTTCTTCAGGTATATCCTGGGCTAGGCTGATCTCAAGTGAGCTCATTCATGTATCTCAGGTCAACAGGTGTGTCAGCTGGTTCTAGAGGGTCCAGGATAGCTGGTCTAGGGTGTTTCTTTTCCATGTGGTCTCTCTTTGTCCATTAGATTTCTTCAGGCTTTTCATATGGCAGCCACATGAGACCAGGAGAGCAAAAGGAAGTACAGCCTCTTGAGACATAAGTAGAATTTGTACACCATCACTTCTTCCATATTCTGTTAGTCAAAGTAAGTCACAAGGCCAACCCGAATTCAAAGCATAGGAAACAAATTCCACCTAGTGAAGAGAGAGGCTGCAAAGACGTACTGCAAAAAGTGTGGATACAGAGAAGAATGAAGGATTGTGCTATTTTTGTTATCAATTAATCACATTGCCCAAAATTTCTGATAGGGCAGTAAGATGCAAGAAAACAAACATGTAGAAAAAACTTGACACCTATGATATAATCTCATTTATTTATTTATATTAAATTATACATGCTTATATGTGTATGCATAAAAAAACTTTAAACTTAAATGTTTTAAGAGGAAAGAAAATGTAAAATCTTTCAATCCAGGTCGTTTCTGTACAGGGGTGTGAATACAATCATAAGGCAAATGTTCTAAGGAATGAGTGAGTTTAGAATTCCAGATAAAACAGAGAGAAGACAATTTAGCTCACACTGGAGTATTAGAGAATAATCTTATGAAATAAGATGAAGTAGGCAGAACTCAGATAATACAGGGTGTTGTGAGTTAGAATAAAGTAGGGATTCATGGGAAAGTTTTAGTAGGGGAATATTGAATTTACCTTTAAATATGTAAAGCATAATTTTGCTCACTGTCTCAGGAACAAAATGTAAGGGGGTGTGAGAAAAGATAAGACATGGGTTAGAACATTATTTTAGTAGTCAATTGAGAGATAATGATGGCCCGAAACTTACTGTTATTAGTAGAGATAGTAATGACTTCATGGACTGGGATATGTTTTGAAGTAGTAAATTTGACAAGACTTGCTGATATTGTACTTGGAAAGAGAGGAATCAAATCTAACTCCTAGACGTTTGGCTTGAAAAATATGGAGCTCCTGCAGCTATTGAAGCAGATGAGAAAGTTTGAGGAATCAGCATATTTAAAGGAAAAATAATCATGTTTTCTCTTTTGATCATGGTGAGTTTGAAATTATTAGGCATCTAAATGGAAATTTTTTAAAAAAAGGAAGTAAGGCTTATAGGGGTGAAGTTTCCAGAAGAGGTAGGGCTAGGTATTTGTTCTATAGATGCTAGTTAATGGCACAGGAGTGGTTGAGATAACCTATGTAGAATACAGGACAGAGAAAAGAGAAGGCAACATGTACAGTTCCATCAAAAGAAGCTTAAAAGAGGCAAGTTAATTAGTAAAACTAGGATAGTGAAGTGTCACAAAATCCAAGAGAAGTAAAATGAAGATGGTGTCATCAAATATATTAACAATTGATGAGGCATCAAATTCAATAATAATGAAGAGGAGACCATTGGACTTGACACTGGGTGTCACCCAGGCAAGAATAATTTGTTCAACTGGTGAAAGTAGAAGTGGAGATTGTGGAAATATTGTATGTTGTGGTTATGGAAACTGCTACCAGAGACTGATTTGCAGAAGTTTGGGGATGAAATTCTACAGAAATATGGGGTCATACTGGGAGGAGGATGTGTGTGTTAACATATAACATACTAAATCATGTTTACTTGCTCATAGAGATGACCCAAAAGAAATGACAAAACATGATGCAGGAGATAAAGAGAGAATAAGAAAATAAAGAGAAGGAGAAGGAGAAAAGAGATGAGATCCAGAGGAAAAATGGGTCCATTGGCCTTTGATAGAAACAGGGACTCTTTCTATAGCAAGGGAGGACAGAAATAATGACTTTGCTGGAGACAAAATGAAGGAGTTCCTCTTTGTATCAATAAGGAAGAGGCAAAGTTATCAGGTAAGAATGAGGACAGAAATGCATGTAGGAGATTTGAGAAAAGAAAGGAACTATGAAATAATAATTTCTTGAAGATTGAGAAAGCAAACATACTTGGGATATTTTAAGATTTTGGATCAATATTGAGAATTTCATAATATTGATTATTAATGGAATATAAGACCAATCAGCTTGATTTTGTCATTTTCTCCAGCAATCATCCACTACTTAGGTGCATGAAGAATAGACTATTTTTTTTCTTTACCCAGAATTCAAATATTTTCAGGAGGAAAGGAAAAGCAAGAGGGAAAAACAATATGTTTATACCTAAAATTATAAATAATAATTATAAGACAGACAATGAAATCCAGGGTCAAAGAGGGAAGTGAAAGAGAGGTGGAGATAGAAGATGGATCATAGGAGAAGCAAATCGGGAATGATGGTAAGTGGTAATCATGGGGTAGTGTGCTTGGATTTTATATTTCCGAGATGGTGTGATTATTGTAACCACGAAAATGAGTGGTAGTGCCATGGGGAGACATTGGTGTGGGGTCATCTATGTAAATGAAGAAGTCAATAAGAAAAGAGTGAAAAAGAGTACAGTGAGTTGTGTGCTACAATAAACAATAAACATGAAGAGTAAATGGGGATCCTTAGAGGGTAACAATGGTAAAAGGGAGTGGATGTTAAAATCTGGTGTCACAACACTCAGAATGGGAGAAAATATTTGAAAGTGAAAAAACTGACAATGGATTAATCTGCAAAATATACAAGAAGCTCATGCAGCTCAATATCAAAAAAATAAAAAAATAAAACCAACCCAAATGAAAAATAGGCAGATGACCTAAATAGACATTTCTCCAAAGAAGATATACAGCTTGCCAACAAACACATGAAAGGATGCTCAACATCACTAATCATTAGAGAAATGCAAATCAAAGCCACAGTGAGGTATCTCCTCACACCAGTCAGAATGGCCATTATCAAAAAATCTACAAACAACAAATGCTGGAGAGGGTGTGGAGGAAAGGGAACCCTCTTGCACTGTTGGTGGAATGTAAATTGATACAACCACTATGGAGAACAGTATGGATGTTCCTTCCTTAAAAAACTAAAAATAGAACTGCCATATGACCCAGCAATTTCACTACTGGGCATATACCTTGAGAAAACCATAATTCAAAAAGAGTCATGTATCACAGTGTTCATTGAAGCACTATTTACAATTGCCAGGACATGGAAGCAACCTAAGTGCCCACTAACAGATGAATTGAATGGGTAAAGAAGATGTGGCACATATATAGTGGAATATTACTCAGCGATAAAAATAAACAAAATTGAGTTATTTATGGTGAGGTGGATGGACCTAGAGTCTGTCATACAGAGTGAAGTAAGTCAGAAAGAGAAAAACAAATACCATATGCTAACACACACACACACACACACACACACACACACACACACACACATATATATATATATATATATATATATATATATATATATATATATATAATTTAAAAAATGGTTCTGATGAACCTAGGGGCAGGAGAGGAATAAAGACGCAGACACAGACGTAGAGAATGGACTTGAGGACATTGTGAGAGGGAAGGGGAAGCTGGGAGGAAGTGAGAGAGTAGCACTGGCATATATACACTACCAAATGTAAAATAGATAGCTAGCAGTAAGCAACTGAATAGCATAAGGAGATCATCTTGGTGCTTTGTGACCACCTAGAGGGGTGGGATAGGGAGGGTGGGAGGGAGGAGCAAGAGGGAGGGGATATGGGGATATATGTATACATACAGCTAATTTACTTTGTTGTACAGTAGAAACTAACACAATAATGTAAAGCAATTATATTCCAATAAAGATGTAAAAAAAGTCAATTGTATCTCTACATATGAAAAACAAACCATGTAAATGTTATCTTTTAAAAATTTCATTGGAGTTTTGTATTGACATTTACACACTGCTATATTTAAACTAGATAGCCAACAAGAGCCTAGTATATAGCACAGGGAATGCTGCTCAATATTCTGTAATAATCTAAATGGGAAAACAATTAGAAAAAGAATAGATACATGTATACATATAACTGAATCACTTTGCTGTACACCTGAAACTAACACAACATTGTTAATCAACTATGCTCCAACATAAAATAAAAATTAAAAAAAATCTGGTGTCCCAAGCATCCAAAAGTCTCGGGTTTTTAAAAGAAACATGGAGGAGATATAATTTTAAAGGAAAAGGGAGAGCAAGGAGATCACCTGTGTTTCTTGAAGTGTTTCCTGAGGTGTTTGTTAGAGAATAAGTAGCTTTTACTGAAAGGAGAGGACTTCATCCTGGAGGTTAAAGATATTCCATTTTCCTTAGGGAACTTCTTCTTGGGGCAGCTGGGATAAGGGAACTTGTTATGACCATAGTGGTGATGTCAGGGGACACTCAAGTTCAGTGAATGTTTGAGAGATGGTTGAAGATATAGGAGAGTTTGCTGGTCATTGGTCATGAGTTCAAAAGAGCACCAAGGACTTTGACCAGGCTGAGGGTTCTACAGGCATCATGTGGATGAAGTCAGAGATGCTGGAAAACCTAGGAGAAGTACATGTCTGCTATGACTGGAATGTGAGCCATGGGTGCTAGTTCTACATTGAGGAAGTTGGGTAACCAGTTCTAACTGCATAGTAGGGAGCTCCACAGTCTGCTCTTTCCAGTAGCCCCTGAACACATGCAGTGGCCAAGAGTGGAGCAAACGTGTTTGAAAGAAATCACCTTTTTTGGGTAGCTAGGAGTATGAGCGTTTGTCTACTACTGCAAAGTTTTGTACTTTTAAAATATAATAAATTCCTTTAAGTGCAGAGTTTCTACCATGTTCTTTTGTGTCTTTGGCAGCACTTAACCCAATGTTAGTCTCCTTTTGATTCTTAATAAACAGCTTATCAAATCAAAATGCATGTAGTATTTACAATATATTAAGCACAGTCCTAAGTACATTAAAATATTAGCCTATTTAATTCTTATGACAATTGTCAGTATAGATATTATTATCTCAAAGTTACCTGTGAAGTAATAAAATACATAGAAGTATAAAAGTTATCAAAATCATAGCTTTAAGTAAATGGCAGAAGCAGGATTCAGACCCACTCTGTCTGGCTCTGAAATTCATGCTCCTAAACAGCATCCTATGCTAGCATAAGAGAAAGAATAAAGAAATGAATGCATGTTTTTTTTTTAATTTTGTTAAAAGTTCAAATGCCATCAAGAGTAAAATGCAAAGGAAAATTCAACTGGGGAATAGTCACACAATGGAATACTATACAGTGATGAAAATGAACATAAAAAATACACTGGACAATATGAATGAATCTCACAAACATGATGAAAGAAGCTAGACCCAAAAGAGTATATACTATATGAGTCCATGCTCTTTCAAGCACTATTGAAAACCAGACCAAACTAATCTACAGTATTAGAAGCCAGGTTAATGGGTACTCTGGGGTCTGCAGTGACTGAAAGAGAAGGCAGGGAGCTTGATTTACATGGGTGTGTTCAGTTTTTGAAAATTAATTGAACTTATGATTTATATACTTTTCTTTTTGCAATACTTCAATAAAATCTTCAAAAACAAAACAAACAAAACAAAACAAAATAAAAGTCCTCTTGGTTGAAAGGGATGGGCCACACATACCCAGTTCCTCATTCTGAAATCACCAATTAGGTAGTCACTTCTTCTTCTTCTTAGAGGTTTAGAGAAGAGAGGAGGGTTGTATTAAGGTAGCTCCTTCCACATGAAGGGAACATCGGAAGAGGGGTAGACTCTGCCCGACTTGACACCGGGAAACAACAGGGCATACCAGTTTTCAGTGAAAGCCAGCTTCAATGGCTAATTGAGACTTCTACATTATATTGTGACTTCTGTGGAGTTTAAAGGGTCTACTTAATCGAAACATAAGAAGGAACTTCCAGTTTTGGTAATTAGAGTTGTCATGACCTTTCTCCCTTGTTCACTTGGCAAATTACTGTTCATAGTTACAACTTCTGCACTATTCCTGCATTTACTACAAGAGAACTCTGATCACTGTGCGCTGTCTATGCTACGTACTCCATCTTTCCCTGGACCCATTACACTTCATCTCTCACTGCTCTGTATTACCTCTGAACCAAATGTATGCTCTGCACCTTGCATGTGCACACACAACTCTGCATTCTAAATTATTTCTTTGACTTTCTGGCTCTGAGATCCCTGATGGTATTGATAAGAGATAAGAGCCTATTTGTGTCCATATGCCAGGCATCTAGCAGAGTTCCCAGCATATATTAGGCTCCTACACTGGGACTCTTGATCAAATGATTGAATTATGAATATTACCTCAAGTTCATGTCTCAGAGGAAACACACAATTATCCAATTCTTTCAAACTAAAGGGAGAGAATAGTGATAAATTATAAGCAAATTAATGAAACAATTAGCAACGCCCCTTCAAAGAGCAGCTACATTTCTCCTTTAAAGGAAAAAATATCATTTATATGAAATGAAATCTTAGATTTCACACTTCCACATTTGAGAATTTAGTGGTACCAGATAAGGAGTACAGTGGATATACACAGAATGATTGATCAATTTGTTGGAATGTCTAATGTGTTCAGTTATCTGTAAAATATCAAGAAATGAATGACATCTGTTGATTTAAAAGACAACATTCTGTAACTCTTCCCTCATCTTTTTTTCTTCACCCATATTCATATTAAGGAAAAACTTCTTTCTTTTTCCAGATGGTAGCATAAATTTTCAGGTCAAGTGATATTAAAAATAGATAATAGCCAGGACCCCATGAGTCTCTACAGAAAGACTAAACAGTCACAATGGGGAATATCATTGTTTTGGTTTTCTTTATGAGCTTTTATGTACTCAGCTGCTTCTCAGGCAGACTTTTACTGCAGTGGGACCTGGATCATTCTGAATTCCGGTTCCACATCACTTCCCATCCTTTACACTCAGCTCCATGCCACACAAGTCAAGGGAAAAAACCTTACAGCTGCACTCAGGTTCTGAATGTGCTCTCCCCCCAAGGAGCTAGCTTGGTTTGGCTTCTGGAGTCAGAATTCTATACATTTTGTCTCTCGGTGCTGATGTTTATAAGTACTCTGTTGTCTTGTGGAAATTGGGCTGATAGAAAAAATGTAAAGGGAAAACCAAATTATTTCAAATCAAGTTAAAAGGTTCAGCAAGTCTTGTTTAAAGATTAGAGTGAATACTTTTGATTCAGATTAATAATTATTCTTGGTTATTGTGCTCATTACGTATCTCAAATGCTCTTTTATTTTCAGGAAGTTTTCCCAAATCCTCTAACTCTTAAGTGATCTCATTGTTTGAACTTTCTAGAGTCCCATCTTTTCAAATGTTTTTACATAGAAGTCCATGAAATACTTGCTCAATAAATCATTTTACACCTAATTCTTCTTAGTGTCCCTTTCAGTTTCTGACCATGAAGAACGGAGGCACTCAATTTATGTTTGCTAAATTTTATTGAAGTAATCTGTGATATGTTCTAGCTATGATGCCATATATCTAAAAACCTTGAGAGATTAACATTGAATTCAGAACTGTCTTTTAATCATTTTAATTAAGATCACCTTTCCTTTTATTATCAATAATTATGTGTTATGCTTATACTCAGAATTACTACTAAAATCAAAGGATGTCAACAAAGATTATAAGTAGAATAAAACCAAATAATAAGTAAAACATTATCAAAACTTCATAAAAGTCAAAACTGAGAGAGACCCTAGAGATATCATGAATAATATCCTTACTTCATACATAAGAAATATGAGGCCTGACGAGTGTGACTTATGCCAGATCCTACAGTGAATCACTGGTCGACTCTATGCTAAACTGAGGTTTTAAGAGAAGCATTACCTAATGCAGTCAGACAGGTGTGGGTTTTCTTGAAATTTCATTCCAATTGTGTATCCTTGGGCAAATTACTCAAAATCCCATAGATTAACTGTGATAGTGTGGTTTATAGTAAGAAATATATGTTTGGTCTTTTGTTCTCCTTTCTGGTTCAGAGCTCCTAAAACTCTTGAAATTTAAGTCAGGAGAACAATAAAGGTGTCTTTTGTTATGTTAATGAAATGACTTTTTGGAAAGCAACTGAGGTTGGGAGCTGGTTGCCAGGGGAAACAACCATATCAGAAAATCAGAACTTTCAGTCCCACACCCCTGACCTCTAGGGAGATGTGAGGAGATGGAGGTTGAATTGACGGCCAATGACCAATGATGTAATCAATCCTGCCTATGTATTGATGCTTCCATAAAAACCCCAAAAGACAGGGTTCAGAGAGCTTCTGGGTTGGCCAATGCATGAAGATTTGGGGAGATTGGCCAGCTTGAAGAGAGCTGTGCCCTTTTTCCATATGCTGCCCTATGTATCTCCTCCATCTGACTGTTCCTGAGTTTTATCTTTCATAATAAACCAGTGATCTAGTAAGTAAAATGTTTCCTTGAGTTATGTGAGCCACTCTAGCAAATTAATTGAACCCAAGAAAGGGGTCATTGGAACCTCTGATCTATAGCATGTCTGCCAGAAGCAGAGGTGACAACCTGCTCTTGCAAATGCATCTGAAGTATGTGTAAGAAACGGTCTTGTGGGATTTAGCCCTTAACCAGTGTGATCTGACCCTCTCTTTCCAGGTATATAGTGTTAGAATTGAGTTGGATTGTAAGGCACCCAGCTCGTGTCAGAGAATAGCCCAGTGGTATGGGAAACACCCTCACCCCCCTCTGCCCCCAATCAGAATTGGTGAACAGAATCCTTGTAAACTTTTCTCATTTGTAACATTTCAATAATGTTAACTCTGCAACATTTGTATGGGGATGAAATGACACAACATATAGGAAAGCATCTGGTTCTCAGTAGTAAGTGCTCAATAATTACTAACTGCTGTTAGAAGACTATCTCACATAATTAAGTGGGCTGCCATATGTATAAGTTTTGATGCTTAATAAATACTTCCCACTCTAATCCTTTCTTAGTGTTTGATACCTTATGGTCAAACACCAGTGTTTAGTAAAGCAATCATGGCTTTTTTTCCCTAAGAAGTGCATGCAGCAGTCATGTAAATTGCTAATTCTAGTACTGAGACAACTTCACACACAGCTCTCAGGAGGGATCACCCTAAATACACATACAGCTTATATTGCTGTTAATTGTATCATGGGCTTCATTGGCTCAACCTGGCCAATGTGATTTTCTCCAAAGAATTAAGAATGGTGACACGGAGAGAACGAGTTAATGAGAATTGTAGACTCAAACTAAGAAGTCATATAGATTTGGGTCAAGTGCCAGTGATATGGCAAGTTAAAGGCTCAGAGAGGACTTTGGGAGAAAAGCTGTGAGTGAAACAGAGAAAGCCAATTGCAGACCAAGGCAGGAAAATAGAGGACTAGAAGGAGAGACACAAGTAACAATTTAGCCCTTGGAAAACTGAGGTTGGCTTTGACTTGTGAGATGAATCTGTAGCGCCCTTACAATAAAGCATGCTTCACTTATGCTAGCCTGAGAAGATTCTCTTTCTGGTGATCAAAATTTTATGCCAAGAACTGTGTATTAGTAGTACACATAACTTGTCAATGGCAAAGGAGAAAATAAATCACTCATTCCAAATAACAGAAATATATTGGCACTGCTCACTGTAACTCAGGAATGTTTACTTCAGTCTCTTTCAAATGTGACATCACTTAGCTTCTTTATGTGCTTACAGCGTTTTGGCACAGGAAACAGCTCTTCCACCCTTCCCCCACCCCAATTCCGGCCCCTTCTTGTTCCTCCTCTGAATTCTTGAATGGTGACCATGTGAGCTGCAACCCAAATGTGTGGTCTGAGCTGGCCTTTGAAGATTGCTATAATGATCTTTGCTGACTTCTGCCCTGTGCTTTTATTTGGAACCCCTGGTTGGCTGTTTGCTTTCCTAAATGTTAGCAGACTCTGAGCTGATGAGTTCTAAGTGCCTGCAGTGATCAACACCAGATCCTTCTTGATCAGTGACTTTCAGTTTTGCATTTACTTTATATATCGAAAAATGAAATGAAAAATTCCAAAATAGAGAGCCTTTCATGTTCCTTCCTCCCTCCCTTCCTTCTTTCTCCTTTTTCTCCTTCCCTTTCATTCTCCCTCTCCTAACTCTATCATTTCTCAGTTTTGAACACAGCTATCTGATGATAATAGACATTACCTTTTCTCCATGGTTCAGTGTTATATTCATTATAGAAAATATGAAAAATAAAGGGAATACAAACAATTAGTATTAACTTCTTGGTTTATCTCTTTTTCTTCCTAGTTTTGTCTCAGATATATAGATAAAGCAATAGATTAGATGAATAGATAGATAGATAGATAAATAGATGATAGATAGACAGATACAGAGAAGGAACTGGTATAGTAGTCTACCAGTCTATATATTTCTTTGTTTTCTGTATTTATCACTTTACATATCACAAGCATTTTTTCAAAGTTAAATATTCTTGGAAATCATCTTTAATGCCTGAATATTTTATCATACAGATACACCATAATTTATTTTTAATAATAATTACACAATTAATTCTGTACTTCAGCCAGTAATGTTGTCTTAGTTTTTTTCAGATATATAAACTGTTATAATGAAGAGTCTTCATATATTTGTAAACAAAAATTCAATGCACGATAGTCCTCTGGGATAAAATAATATATGCAAATTCATAGGATTGTATAGTATAAGCTTTTTAAGAGATCTTGATGTACATTTCCAGACTACCTTTGAGAAAGTTTATTCCAAGGTAAATTTAAGGATACCATTTAAAATTTACATAGCTCAAATGTAAGATAATTAAGTGTGATCATTATTTATTAATTTGTCTGATAAATTATTAAGGAGCATTAAAAATTTGTGATCCTATGTAACACAATTGAAATATTTCCTGAAGACACTTATAGAAAGATAATAGAGAGCTTTGCTAGAAAGAATTTTATTCTTGAAAAATAATTTCAAGATACAAGAGGTGATCAGTGCTATGGGCTTAATGACCTATACCAAATCATAAAATATTAAATTTTAAAACAATTTTGTCAGTAAAATATGTGGAACAATAATATTCATACCTTTGCATGGTAATAGTGAGTAAGCACAGACTTTAAAGTCAGATAGACAGGAAGAGATCAACAGTGTTTGAGAGTAAAGAAAGAATATTGCCTTCCAGTTAACAATGACAGCATAAGCATATGAATGACC
This sequence comes from Hyperoodon ampullatus, assembly GCF_949752795.1. NCBI lineage: Eukaryota > Metazoa > Chordata > Mammalia > Artiodactyla > Ziphiidae > Hyperoodon > Hyperoodon ampullatus. The sequence continues at coordinate 165,105,592 of NC_136914.1, read as the reverse complement.
TTACTATTCTTACTTTTCAAAAGCGCTCACTAATGTTTTTTTTTTTTTTTTGTACTATATTAAACACATACATTGCCATTTGTACAAATGAAAGCAAAATCCTTGTGGACTAAGAGAAAATCCATAGTGGTGTTTAAGAGCTAAAAACCACATCTGTACAGAGCCTGCAAGAGCCCTGAACTCCTTACAGATAGTTTGATACAGACTGAACACAAGAAAACAAGGTTGAGACAATTGCTGAAAGAGAGAGGCATGAGTAGAGAAAAAATTCCACAGAGGCTGAGCTCTCAGCCTAAATCAAAAAGTATATGAGCACATTCATCACCACACATGGAAAGTTTGAATGAGAAATTTGCCTTATTTAATACTCTGTAAATTAGTTACTACAAGATAGATAACTCTTGGGTTAAGGGTGAGAATTCATGCTACCTACATATCTAAACTTCAAATGGAGAATTTAAAGCGTAATGACATGATCATGTTCAGAAGTTTCTGGAAGGAGCAAACAAAATTTATCTCTAGAGACATATGATTTCAATTCCAGTCTCAAATTGTACCCCAGGTAAAGATCAAAGTAAAATTGGCAACTTCCAAAAAAATTTTAAAAAATCACAAAGCAGGGCTTCCCTGGTGGTGCAGTGGTTGAGAGTCTGCCTGCCGATGCAGGGGACACGGGTTCATGCCCCGGTCAGGGAAGATCCCACATGCTGCAGAGCAACTGGGCCCGTGAGCCATGGCCGCTGAGCCTGCGCGTCCGGAGCCTGTGCTCCGCAACAGGAGAGGCCACAACAGTGAGCCTCTGTTTTGTGATTAAAAAATCACAAAACATGAAAATAAGTGAGCCAAGCTAAATGGCAGCCAGGGGTCAGGAGAGGGGTCTCAGAAAACAGAATTTCACTTACAAATACTTCAGATACTTCAATTATTAAAACAACATATAAATTAACCTTGCTTAATATGTTTAAAGAAATAAAAGAGAAGCTTGACAACATAGACAAGGCAGGTTTATTGTTATCATTATTATAAAATTAATAAAGAAGTTTTAAAATTGAGTGAAATAAAACATGTATAAGTGAAAATGTAATAATTGAAATTGAAAGCTCAATGCATAGATTAAGAACAGATTACAGTATACTGTACATCTGAAACTAACGTAACATTATATGTCAATTATGCCTCCAATTTTAAAAGTCACAGTTCAAATGTTTTTTTTAAAAAATGGAGTAAATACATGCTCCCTCCAGAAAACACAGATTACAGAGAGATAAATTGCACACCACGTTCATAGCAGCATTATTCACAAGAGCTAAAACATGGAAGCAACCCAAGGGTCCATTGATGAATGAATTGATAAAGAAAGCATGTTCTGTCCATACAATGGAATATTATTCAGCCTTAAAAAGGAAGGAAATTCTGACACATGATACAATATGGTTGAATCTGGAGGACATTATACTAAGTGAAAGAAGACAGTCACAAGAAGACAAATACTATATGATTCCACTTACAGGGGTTACCAAGAGTTGTCAAGTTCATAGAGATAGAAAGTAGAATGATTGTTGCTAAGAATAGGGGGAGGGAGGAATGGGGAGTTGTTTAATGGGTACAAGGTTTCAGTTTTGCAAGGAAAACAGTTCTGCAGAGTGGTTGTGAAACAATGTGAATGCACTTAACATTAGTGAACTGTGCACTTAAAATGGCTAAGATGGTAAGTTTTATGTTATATATGTTTTACCACAATTAAAAAAAAAGTAAAAAGAAAATATTACATACAGTTGAAGAGAGAAATATTAAAGTGGAATATGGAGGTAAAGAAATTACCTACAATGTCTCTCAGAGAGCAAAGAGAGTGAGAGAGAGAGATGAAAATTAGGAAGAGAAGATGAGACTAAGAGGAATAACATGAGAAGTTTTAACTTGTTCTTATCAAGGTTATTGAAGGACATGATGAAGATAACAGGAAAGAGGCAACAGTCAAAATGGTAGAGGCTGAAAACATTACAAAATTATTTAAAAACACCAGTCTTTAGATCCCAAAAAGCACAATTAACACCAAGCAAGAAAAATTGAAGGGAATCCTCACCTAGAAACCTTTAAACACCATGAAAAAGAGATCTTAAAGCAGCCAGAGGAAAAGAGACTACAAAAGGATGAGTGGGAGACAGTTGATACACTTGTTAACAGCAATAATTAAAGACAGAAGACTAGAATAGTTTTTGAAAATGCAGAAAAAAATAATACTTGTCAACCCAGAATTGTATACATGTATACAATTGCATACCTGGTCAAATAATTCCACTAACCACTAAAATACCGTACATAGAGTATACTATTTCCAAACAAGTAGAGGGGAAGAATGGAGGGAGAAAAAGGGGGAAAAAAAAGTCAATCAATCCAAAACATGGCAAGAAAGAAATGAGAATAAGAAAAAAGGGAACAGAAAGAAAATACATAATGAAATAATCAATATAAATACAGATAAGAGTGACCACAAAAAAATGTGCAAGGTCTCAACTATCTAGTTAAGGGTGAAATTGTCACTGTAGATTAAAAAGAAAATCTACTTAGGGGGCTTCCCTGGTGGTGCAGTGTTGAGAGTCCGCCTGCCAATGCAGGGGACACGGGTTTGTACCCCGGTCCGGGAGGATCCCACATGCCGCCGAGTGGCTGGGCCCGTGAGCCATGGCTGCTGAGCCTGGGCGTCTGGAGCCTGTGCTCTGCAACGGGAGTAGCCACAATGGTGAGAGGCCCATGTACAGAAAAAAAAAAAAAAGTCCACTTTTATGTTATTTAGGGGCGACATGAAGAATATGCAGAAATAAAAAGGTTTGAATTCAAAATATGAAAAAAATATTTGCCATGTAAATATGAAACCAAAAAGGTGATTGAACCTCTTATATCAAACAAAATATATTTAGACACAAAGGATGAGAGATTACAAAATGTATAAAGTTTAATAATTCTAGATAATATAATAATACATTATTTAAGATATTGTATATTACATAGATTATATATATATATATATATATATATATATATATATATTCCACTAAGGAAAAGCAAGAATTTATTAGAATGAAATTTACATTAGGTGTTAAATCAACAGGGGGAAAATCCAACTGGGAAGGGATGAGAAAAAGACTTCTAGGGTACTGGTAATCTACTTTTTGGTAAACATAGTGTGTGTAAATGAGAATTTATCATTTTTATTCAAATTTTATTCATGTTTATGTGTGTTTAAGCATAAAATATTAATTTGCTAAAGGATAAGATAGTTTTCTTTAGAATAATTCAAGGAAACTGTCAAGTATATATTGGTACATTTGGGCAAAAGGCAATTGACAGCCTTGCAAATGGGTAACATACCTAGTGAAATATTAAAAAGAGGGTTAGGTAAACCTGAGAAAGACATAGCTGGTGGTAGAATGAATGTATTTGACACTAGATCTGAACACATAAATGCAACACAGATTCATAAGAAGATGAAAAATAGTAAAAAAAATTCAAGAACATGTGATATACTTTAAGAAGCTCTATCACACATCTACTAGATGGTTTGAAAAGAGACAAATTTTAAGTCCACACAGTGAAAAGTTTTGTCATGTATGAAAAGAAATAATTTTTTAGAAATATATATTTGAATGCATCATATTAGACTGTAGAACAACAAAAATAGTGGGGGAATCTGGAACATAGCCTAAGAGAATAGACTCATAAATTGTCTACAGAGGAGTAAATTCAGATTGACAATAGACTTTCCAGGAGCAGCAATAGTTACCTGAAGACGTGAATTAATATGAACCAAGTGATCAGGGTAAATAACTACCGAGCTATGATTCTAAACTCCTTCAAGAATGAAGGTAAAATAAAATCATGTTTAGATGTTCAAATAACAGAGAATAATTATCCACAGATCTTTGTTGAAAAAAATTGCTCAAGGATGGTCTTTAGCAAGAATAAAAATGGGGGCATTTTATATTTAAGAGGTTAATCCATCAGAAAGTCATAGTTCTAACTTTGTATGCTAATAGCATAGCTTCATAATGTGTAAAGCAGAAATTAGCAAAACAAAAAGGAGAAATAGATAAATCATGATCAAGTTTGCTAGTTGTGTCATGTAAATCTTCAATATGCTTATTGGATTTGACTGCTTTCCCTATCACGTACTAAAAGAAATGGATTAAAATCTCTCTTTATAATGGGAATCTGTGTTCTACGTATATGAATTCCACGTCTTTTAATTCCCACTATAGGCACACCCTATGACCCCACAATTTCAATTGCCAACAGAAATACTTGCTTATATACACCAAAAAAAACATGTTCAAGACTGTTCATAGCAGTGTTATTTATACAGTCTCCAGACTGGACACAACCCTAGTGTCTAACCACAGTAGATTGGATGAATTAATTTTGGCATATTCATGTAATGAAATTCTATACACCAGTAAAAATAAATGAAGCTCACATACATAATGTTGACTAAAAAAGCTAAATAGTGTATGTTTTCATTTATATTCAGACACCAGGTCAACTAATCTCTCGTATTAAAAGTCAGAAATTGTATTTTGGAAGGAAGAATTAGTAACTAGCTGAGAGAAAGAAGGGGGTCTCTGGGTGTCAATAAGTATTTCTTCATGTGACTAGTGGTTATTTTGTCATGCTCGCTTTGTGAAAATTCAAGTTGTAACAGGGGGTTTGAGTCATTTCCTACATGTTTGATATACTCAAAGTAAAATCTTTAATTAATAAAAAATATGTGCACATGGTTTAAACTGTCAAATAATTTTGTAAGTTTATTCTTCTTATTTATTTATTTACAAATGATAAGTCTAAATTCCCTCACTTCTAGTTTCATCCTCTTACCGACTCTCCTCTTACCGACTCTGCCTCTGTAATACCTACATACCTCTAAATAACATATCTTTATTTCTACTTCTCATTTTTGTATTAAGTACTTTATTTGCTTTTCCAAAAATCTTTGTTCATTGAATGAAATCCAGGCTTTGTTTACTGCTTTCTCTTTTTTACTTTGTTGTTTGTAATTGAAACATATAGGGAAAGATTTGTAAGCATATTATCACAATATATGTATTGTTTATTAAAAGATTTAGTTATATTTTAAACTATTCAGTATTGAAGACATACACATATAACCACATCCTCATATTTTGAGGATGTCACTGTAACACATACACGGTCACACGAACAGACACTACATGGAACCAACTGCACTGTGATTTTGTAGAAGTATCTCCAATGGGCATATTTAAATACACTTTCCCTAACATTTCTTGAGTAACAGATGAATGATAGCGACCCGAGAGGTACTAAAGGATATCCCAGAGGTGAAGACAAAGCCCTGCCCTTGTGAAATAACAAGAAAGGATGGGGCAAGGAACAGACAACTAAGCAATCAGTGGAAATGCAGTGCTTTACGAAGTGAAGTGACAGAACCACAGTGAGTCTGCTGAAAGTACAGAAGTGGGGCTTCTTAATGGGCAGGGTGAGCTGTGCTCTGCTCCAGGAAAGATGAATCCAGTATCTGTGGGTTCCACATTCGTTGACACAGAGGGCTGTCTGTACGCATAAGAGAGGAGCATCCGCGGATTTTGGTATCCGAGGGGATTCTGGAACCAACCCCCACAATTCAGCTAGGACAGAAAAAAGGAAGGAATTTCAGGTTGATGAAGCCTACGCAGGTATCGCGTGGTCGATGCTTTATCAGTTTGGAGATCCGAGTGGAGAGAGGAGAGCCTTCTGGAGGTAGACGAGAGGCAGGAACCATGCCCTATAGGTGCTTGCAGCGCCCCCACGAGGCTCCCTTTTAGCCCATCTTGCCTCTCCAATGAGGCTGACTTCTCCTTGCTGGCTTGATCTGGTTCCAGGTTGTGCAGAATAGGAAACAAGTCTTACAGTAATATTGGCAGGTTCTGACCAGCATGCTGTGCTGGGAAACTAGTTTTGCTCTCTGAGACCGAGGTGTTTCGAACGCAGTTTTCAGGCTGTGCAAGGTAAGAAATATAAAACAGAAACCAGAAGGGAGAACTCCACTTCACTGCTTGTCTGCTGTATGCAAGACACCAGGACGAAATCTTGTGCATATATTGTCTCCTTTCCTCTTTGCACAAACACGCAGGTACTCTCAAGTCTCCCCATTTTACAGACGGGGACACTGAGGCTAACAAAAGTTGATCAAGATCACACAGCTAATTAAATGGGGTGGCGCCGATGTCTGGGGGTGTTCCAAGCTGAGACTGCTTTGGCTTAATTAGTTCTGGGGTTCTGGGGATGAACAGCAGTTGCTGCTGATAGCGCAGCAAGATTTAGTACTTTCCCGACATCTTAACTGGAGTCTATGCACGGGGTCGGGGAGGGGGGATGGCTAAACATTTAAGTCGTCGTCCGCTATTAACTCTCTGGGCAAGGAAACACGCGTCTCCATTTATACTGCGAACCTTGGCGGTCATGCCGAGGCGGCACTGGAGTATGTGTTTCTCCGTGTCCGTGGCAGGAGGCCACACGCCATGCCTAGGTGCGCGTTAACATGACATAAATGTTAATGTCCTGTTCGAAAACCAAAGCCTGCGGGAGAGAGGAAATACCACCCCCGCCGTACCCAGGGCCCGTGTTTGGATACTGCAGTCTATATTTTGACTCCAGAGTGTGATGACTATGTAACTTTTCACAAGGATTTCATTTTTTCCCTGTCAAGCCACATTATTTTAAGGGTGACAATAACTTGGCTGCAAATGAGCTGAAACCATCAAGGTGATAAATGAGTTTCTGGGGCAGGGAGGCATCAGCCTGGCCTATGCTTTGCAGGACCACACACCTCTGTCCTCTTCCACCTTCTTAGCAGAACAATGTGTCACAGATCTCCCCTCTCTGCAGCCCCCAAGGCCCCTGCACTCCCAGCCTCCTGCTTCTTAAGGCGATAGAGAACCGTGAACACTTGACTTTGGAAAATATACCGTATTTCCCAGAGTTTGGGAAGGAGGGAGAAAGATTTGATATTTTCCTCTGGGTGTTTGCAAGGATCTGATTTATAAAACTTTCTCTGAGACGACCCCTCACTCGGTTTATTTTCTCTGTCAGCCAGGTCCGTCTCTGAAGTTGGGTCGCCCATGGTCAGCTCAGTGGTCAGCCTGCTTTTTGGAATTGAAACTTAAGAGTTATGTCCGGAAGGGCCTGGTGAGCTGGTGTGCTGGATTTCTGGTCAAGAAAGATGACTTTCATTATTATTTTACTAGGGAAAGTAGGGGGTAGGGGACAGGTTATGCCCAAGTTTTACATACATAATCTTATTTAAGTTATTCTCTTTTAAATTATTGAAATCATAGCTGGATTAAGTGATTTACTAAAGGCTTCTCCCTGAGACTTAGCTGCCAGGCTTTGAGCCACAAGCTGTTATACTCTGAAGCTTCTTTCCTTGCCTCCTGCTTTATTTTTGTCCAGTCCTCTGTGGGAGATAACACCCATATTATCAGGAAGTACAGCAAAAGTACATTCACTGTCTTGCATATTCAATAGCAAGGAAACACTCAGGAGCAAAGCTTTGTGGTGATAAGTGAGTGTAAAGCCTTTTAACAGTGCCTGGCTTGGAGCTATGTGCTTTCCCTTTGCTATTACTATATTGTTCATGTTATGTAAACTGTGGACTTTGGGTGATAATGATGTGTCAGTGTAGGTCCATCAGTTGTAAAAAATGTACCACTCTGGTTGGGGTGTTGATAGTTCGGAGACTATGCATGTGTGGGGGGCAGGGGACATAAGGTTACTCAGTTTTGCTGTGAACCTACAACTGCTCTAAAAAAATAGTCTGTTAAAAATTTAGATAGTATTCAAAAGCAATATTTAACCTTATTACACAGAGATAATATACATATATAAATCCATGAATGCATACATTCAACAAGCATTTGTTGATTCCCTTCTATGTTTTATCCACAATTGCACACACTAGGGTAATTCAATCTGAGAGATGCTAACATTTTAGTGACAGTAGCAGAGGTAAATTAATAGTTATAGCACACCCTGAGAAGCACTATGAGAGAAGTAAGCATCCTCTCCTCTTTTAACCTTTCTGTTCCTGGCTTTCTGTAAACTCACACAATAAAGGCTTAGGAGACAAAAGCTGACGTGTTAGTTATTTGTTTTGATTTCTCTTCAGTGCTGCACCTGTGACCTTAAAGCGCTAGATGACTAACTTCGGCCACTGGGGAAGCTGAAATGACTTGCCCTGACCTTTCATGACCTACCCTGAGGCTAAATCCAAGCCTGGAGGAACAGACACTGGTGTGGACAGAGCCCTCGTTCAGCTGTGTTTATCAGGAGAGGATCACAGGGGTGTGTTTCTGCAATGCAACCTTCTTTCCGTGCACTTCATTTTTCAAGATGCTTGGAATCATTGGTGCATTTATTGCTTTTACCTTAATCCATCATTTAAAATAATACATGTTTTAGTGTTGCACGGTATGAAGTGACTCAGCTCTAATAATTTTCTTACAGTAAATGAGAGTGGGAAACAGAATGCAATTAGTCACCAATATTTACCAAACTCACTTGGTGAGGGGAGCAGGCTGGATCAAAGTGGATAGGCCGCCAGTTCTGATCCCAGGTTTCTGGAAGGGAAAGGAGCAGAAGAGTTGAAAGTCAACTTTTTTTTTTTTTAATATTAGCAATTTAAAATCTTTATTTAGTTTTTACTCTTTCTTTAATAAAGGTTATATATAAGATGTGAATTTACTTTTTTTAAAAATTAATTTTATTGGAGTATAGTTGCTTTACAATGTTGTGTTAGTTTCTGCTGTACAGCAAAGTGAATCAGCTACATGTATACATATACCCCCTCTTTTTTAGATTTCCTTCCCATTTAGGTCACCACAGAACACTGAGTAGAGATCCCTGTGCGATACAGTATGTTCTGTTTAATTATGAGATTAGGATTGACAAACATACATGAAAGTCTACTTTCTGATTCAGCACTGACTCATAGGCCACAGTTTACAATTTCTATTGATCTGTCCGTGGTGCTTAGGATTGCCTTGGATACACCAGTTCCTTTGGAAAATCCTTATTTCCTTGATTGCAAAATGAAAATATTAGCCTACATCAATTGTCTTCAACTCTAGTTCACATTAGAACCCCCTAAGGGGCTTTTAAGAATGATGATCCCCAGATCCCTCTCAGATCAATTGAATTCAAACATCTGGGGGGCTGGGCTTGGTTACGGGCCTTGGTGGGTTTTGACCTGCTCCAGGGAACTCTAATATGCAGCCTACATGGAGAAATGGTTGGAACAAGCATCCTAAAGGTCCTTCTATCTCCCAGAGTCTTTGAATCGATGAGATTTTTCAAAGGCTAACTTCACTCATGAGAATGATGCTTCCCTGAAGCAAATTTAAAAAAAATCAATTTATTTTAAACTTTTCAATTCATTTACACAGGTACAGATTGAGGTTGTGTTGTGTGTTAGATCCTGTGGCAGTTGTTGTAGGAAAAATGTTGATTCCCCAGGATGACCACAGAGCTTCTGAATCAGAATCTAAAAGCTGAGGCCCTGGAGCCACACCAACTACATAAGTTGTAGGGCTCAGTGCAAAATGAACATGGGGTCCCCTGGCTAAAATGATTAAGAAGTTTGAGATGGTGGCAGCAGAACATTAAACCAAATGCATGCCCCTTCTGAGCATGGGGTTCTGTGAGACTACATGGATTAAACACCCATGAAGGTGATCTTGCAGAGGAGTTTGTTGTTAAAAAATTCCCCACGTCATTCTGATAGGTCTCCAGAGATTTGGAAAACTGTGGTAAGGAATTAAAAGATGCATAATTCGTAGTAAATCCTAATGCATTGGGGAGAACAGGCCAACACAAGTCAATGGGCTAATCAAGCACCCTTGCAGATAAGGATCAGAGGATTACTCAAGATTTCTTAAATTTTATTTTATTTAAAATGTTCAAGAGGAAATTGGATAGAAGTAATTCCTAGAGGGATAAGAAAACTCTAGTGTGAAAGTCCAATACTCCCTAAAACCGGCCATGGGAAACCATTTGGGATCCAAAGAGCTCCACCAACTGGCTGCACTGGTTAGAACTCTACTGCTTGCAAGAGACAGAAAACCCAACCCACTCACCTATAAGGAAAATTGCATTGGCTCACATATCAGAAAAGCCTGCCCGGAGGGCTGATTCCAAACACACTTCGCATAGGACTTGTTTCTCTCTGTTCTTGATTTGGTTTGGTCTCCTTTTATTGGCTTCTTTCTGAGACAGATTCTCTCTTTGGTATTAAAATGCTGTTGCTGCCACTTGAGACCTTTTGGATGGTGGTGAGGAAGGCAGCTTCCTTCCCCTAGAGTCAAACTGTCTTCTCCTAGTTTGCAGTGACCCAATTGTTCCCCATGCTGATTCCTCACCCAGTTAAGCTGGACTGGGGATGGGATGTATTGACTAGTATATCCCAGTAAGAACCTGATGAGGGGAAGCTATTCTCTCCTTTTTCTAGACAAGGGAATTGAAGTAGAGAGGCTTATACTTTGCCGAGGTCGTAAAGCTGGTAAGAGTGAGGCCTGGACTTTAAACCTAGGTATCTAACTTCAGGACCCACATTACTATCCACTTAGCCATCTTAAAATTTCTGATTTAACAGACATTTTGTTTTTCATGGTTTCTTCTTATTCATATATTTAGTGATCTCATAATTTTAGCACATCTGTAGCCTTACATGACTTATTCTCTACCCTCTGATATTTTAGTGGAAATACCACTGATGCCAACTCCATAATTTTTTGTTTTCCTGTTTCAGATTCCTGATTGAAATAATATAACTGGCCTGGTTTGACCTTGTTTGAGTAGAGCTTTAAATGCCAGTCTTCATCAGCCACTGGTCAGCTTATTATGGTAAGTCGGGGTCTTCTCCTGGGCTAATGCCCTTTGTCAGATGAAGCCGGTCATAATGACATAATATATAGGCTGTGTCTCCTTCCTTTCCTCCTCACCTACCATTTCTTCACTCCAAGCTGGAGCTCGGGGCATGGCTATTTCCCTTAGAAGTAGATACTAGTATATGATGTATACACGCATGTGCTGAAAATTATGCTAGGGGACAAAGTAAAATGCATTGCCTAAAGCTGGCCCAAACACAACACTGTGAAGATTAAAGAAGGGAGAGGTCTCATTTGGCATGCTCTTTAGAGTTGTGGCCATAGTGTGGGTCTTAAAAATGAGTAGGGAAGGTGAATCAGGTAAAGGTGACTTCAGGAACAGGGCTGGAGTCTGAATAGCTTGGAATGTGATTGTTATAGACATTGGGATTTGTCACTTCACTAAAGAGACATATATTGAGCAACCATTATATGTCCAAGGATATAGATGATAGATAGATAGATAGATAGATAGATATCCTCAGACTTCTAGAAGCTGACAGTTTAGTTAGAAAAGGAGGGAGAGTTATTGTGTGCAGACTGTTTACTACTATGGGTGGGGCAGAAGGGGCTTTACATTAGTTCTGAAGTCCTACAATTTAAGCTCAAGCACTCCTTGTAAGAATTTCTTTGTCTTTCCCCAAAGACATTTGGCCAGCCCCACTCCGTGTCAGTTCAGGCCCTCCGAGAAGCAGATACCATGATGGAATTCAAGATATTTATTGAGGAAATGTTGGTGAAGAATAAGGAGAGAAGGCACAGGAGAAATTTGAGGACCTTAAGATCATGGTGCAGGTCTGACATTTGTAAAAGGAGAGGGAGAAGAATGAATTGGGAAGAAAGAGCTTCAGGCCAAGGGGAGTAGGAAGCAGACACTGCCCACCAGAGCAACCCTGAACTTGGCAGGAATGCCTGGTCCAGAACAGCCTGAGGACAGTGTAACTTTGCTCAGAACATCATGGGTGATCCTGAAGTTGTGGTCGCTGGAGCAAACTATATTCCTCATGGCAGCTTCTCTCTTAGAAAAAGAAATTTCCATGGCCCAGCCCCATTGCTGTCCTATACCTCTAAAACAATAACTCATATTTTATTTTATACTGTATGCCATAATATTTTAATTATTAATACATTTTGTCCTTTTTGCATGCCTGCCTAAGTATTGTTTATATCTTTCACCTTACTAAATTTAGCTCCTGGGGTACAAATACCATGTATTATTATTCATTTCTCATATTTCAACATCTAGCAAAAATACAGTAGATTTAAATTAGATATTCAGTAAATATTCAGAAATGAATGAATGAGTGATCCAGTCAATTAATCAATGAAGGACTTTGAGTAATGAAATTAAATGATTGAAGTCAATCTTTTGAAAATTTATTCTGCTGTTGCCATAGTTTGAGTGGTGCATGGAAAGACCATGGACTCTCACATCTAACAATCTTAGATTTGAATCATATTTCAAGCTGCTTAGCTGAAGTTTAGGAGGTTAAATAGCCTTAAGCTACATTTCAGTAAGTGGAAATTTTAGGATTCTCATCCAAGTCTGTGCTGAGTCTGAGTTCCTAACCAGGATACTGGCTCTCTAGTGATGGACAAGCAGTTAGAAGACCCCCAAGGATGAGCCCTGATCCAGAGTTCTCTAGAGGTGCTCCTAAGATCCCAAGAAGCTGCTTGAGGGTGCTCTAACACTGCTAGCACAATACCAGGCAATACCATCCAAAGAGAGAGGAGGGATAGGAATGTGGGACATGTTCCCCGTTTGTTAGGGTGTTCTGCCCTCTGCTGGTTGCTTTTAATCCTTTGATATACTTGGGTCATTTAAAATGCCAAGTAATCGCTTTTGTATTTAGGTCCCCTTAGCGGTAATCAAATTCTTTTAAATAAGAACACTGCATAATATGTGTTTATGGTTTATAAACATATGACTATTTTCATGTATATGTGTGTGCTCACTCACAAAACTGTGAAGCATAAACACAATGCCTGTCCCACAACAGATGATAAGTAAATATTACATGAATGAATGACTGAAAACACACATGCAGGAAAAACACAAAGCAATTAAAGAGTTGGATTGAGTATAGAATTAAGGTGATAGAAAAAAATAATAGCATAGCTACAAAGGAAACTTAATAGTGTGGTGTAGTGAAAAATAACTATTAATACCACCACTTTGCAGTTAAGGGAATAAAGGCACAGCAAGGTTACATACTTTGATCAAAGTCTCAGCCAAATGAGTAGCCAGATACGTGAATTCAACTTAGCTTCCAGGGAAAATCAACACAGCCCTGCCCTCAGGCTCTAGGCTGGTAAAGACCTTGACCCCAAAGTCTAAAATGAGTAGTGGGGTCATTGAAGGTCCAGAAAGTATGAAAAGGAAGTGAGGGTGTGTGTTCCCTAGAGAGTTACCATGTGCAAGTGTAGATGGGGGTGAGGCACTTCAGTAAGGAGAGTTACAGATACGTGGCTTGTAAATATTGTTCATGTAAGTCTCAGAAATACCAGAAGGGATAGAGTTTTCTGCAATGTCTTCAGATGAAGATACCAAAGCTCAAAAAGTGCTCATAGGTTGAAACTTGATGGTCACTTTTGTCTCAGAAACTGAGAAGTGGTTGCTCCTATGTGCCAGACGTGGGAGCCAATAACAGAAACATCTGAAAAAAAGGCAGGAACCACAACACTGAGATGATGAGCTTGCTGGATGTTAGGACCTGATCTAGCTCAGTGCTCCTCAAAGTTTGAGGTGTGCACAAAAACCTGGCCGTTTGGATAAAATGCAGGCTTGGACACATTAGGTCTGGATTGGGGCTTGCGATTGTGCTATTCTAACAAACTCCCAGGTGACACCCATTCTGCTGGCTCATGGACCACACTCTAGTAGTGAGACTCTAAGCCCTCATTCTGACATCTGGCAAAAAGTTGAGGCTCCCCGTTTCTTGAACGAACGGACAAATTAATTGATTGATCAATCAGCCAATGTTGATATTTCTGCAATTATAATAAAAATCAGGAGTCAACAATCTGTCTTCTTTCAAGCCTAAATCTCTTTTGTTAATGAATGATTGTTTTCTCTTATTTTGTTCTCTGGATGGTCACACTGAGATCTTCTCATCTCTTTTCTAGTTAATAAAAGTCATTGGCACGGTGACAGGAAGCACTGCTTCCCAGGCTGGGATATTTTAGAGACAACACTTGTAAATAAGGATATCTTGAAATATTGCTGAAAAATTCTGACACTCGGGCATTCGGAATTTTCTCACTCATTTTTCTCCTTTCCTCCCTTCCTCTTCACTTTCTTTCTTTCTAACGAAAATGAATGTGAAGCACCTGGATTTTTGTGATTTCTATTGTCTCTTGTTTCCAATCTCCATATGTGGCACTCCAGAGGACAGGATTGTTCTTCTGAATGCAGCAGACCTCTTCCCCCCACCTCATTCCACCCAAAACCCAGAGAAATTACTCTGCAAGCAATTCTGGCAATTTCCCCACTCAGTGTCAACTAACCCACTATTTCTGGATTAGGTAAGCAAATTCATCACCCAGATCAGCAAAAGCGGGAGGCCATCCGTGGGTGCAGGGACTTAATGAGCATTTTATTACCTTCAACACAGTGCTTCCTGGCCTGCCCAGTTAGCATTTCGTGAACACTGCTTGGAACTAATGAGATCATCCCAAACCTCTTTGCTCTCCAGTTCCTCTGGGGAAAACAAAAAAGTGCTGGAGGAAAGGGAAATGAGGGTCCTGTCAGGACGGATGGCATCTGCTTTTCTGAGTTTTCTTATTTGTGCCGTATCTTTTGAATTCTAAGTAAAAGGCTCGGAGAAGCTAGGAAAATGCCTCAATGCCATACTGAGGATGTTTTTCTCTAAATTCAAATAATAAAGTGAAAAATAGGTATATAATAGGTACATATATATATATATATATATATATACATATAAATGCCATATGTATACAATGAGTTTAATAAAACCAATGATCTGATTGAGTGCATTGAAGCACAGTCGACAATAACAGTGAAATTAGCTGTCCTTCCATACTTCTAATCAGTCACAAAGGGGAATTGGGTGCTTCCCACTATAATAACAATAATAATTTCTATATCATAGTATTTATTAATATAAAATACTATAGAATTATATATTATTATTTATTAATAATAATGATTATTTTATTCTAAAAGTTATTTTAAAGGTTATAAAGCCATGGGATTACAGCAGTTCAGAGAAGGAAAGGAAAAAGAAAAATCATTCCCACTCCCATCATTTTAACACAATCGTAGTGAGTGTTAAATTTTATTTTCTTCCTACCATTTCATTATGCACATCCTATTTCACAGGTATGTACATAGTAACCTTGTAATTTTGTGTCCAGATTTTCTCACTTGCTGTTTTCACAAACCTATATAAGCATTTTTCTATACTATGATCTGATATTCATGCTGATTAATTTTAATAGCTTTGTGATTTTTTTTATCAAGTAAATATAAACAGTTTTTACTAGCAAATCTACTCTGGTGTCTCCCATTAATAATCAAAAGTTTTCAAAGGTAGAGAAATACCTCTGAAAGAGTGCCTAGACTTCGACTCCAAGATTTAAAAGTTGGTGTTCTCTTGTACGCATTTTAAAACCGCAGGTAAGCCAGAGTGAAAAGAGGGTGTCAGTTGACTCGGAACCTTTGACTGGCTCAACCAGTCATACTCCTTTCAACACCTTGCTTCATGTTAATCTTCAGTGCCTATGAAATCAGTGACAGCTATTTCTCTCACCTTAAAGTGCTGTGGAGAGGACTCCACGTGGAGAAGCACATTTAGATCTTGAAAGCACATATGCAACATATTGCAATGTCATTTGCTTATTGTCATTTTATGCTATTCTGTAAGGCTCTTGCAATGCCCTTCGTCTTGAAAAGGCAGGGAAGCCTAGGCAGATACTGGAAAGTACCATTATCAACAATAAAATTCAAAAGTAAGCAAACAAACAACTTGGCTCTCTGAGTTCCAGAAGAATGTCAGCATAAACAGTGGTGGTCTTTGACTGCAACTTTTGGGGCTGCACAGAAGGTCACCTTCTCTTGGACCCTCAGATACTCTCTGCCCCAGAGTCCATCTTTCCCTCTCAGTCATGTTGTCAACTTGGACTCCGTGAACTTTTTCTAGCTGGGGTCCTGTGTCTCTCTTTATCATAGGCTTGACTGTCATTTAATTTCATCTGTTTTTCTTCTGGTTTAAACTAGACAGGATTTCAGATTCATGAGGGCTGTGTAGAAAGCGAAGGCGAGCCAAGCTACATGGCTTTAGAAGCAATCGCTTGTAAAATTAAAGAATCAGATTTTACACTGCTGATAAATTCTGACATTATTATTTTGACATTATTATATACAAAATATCTCTCTGTCTCTCTCTGATCTCAGCAAGTATGTGAGAGTCAGAAATAAAATCTCTCTTACCACTTACACATAACCGCAAACCACCAGACTCAATTAAGTGTGACATACCGGTGAATACTGTTATAACAAGAGCCATAAAGGGATAAAACATAGAGAAGAAACCATCGATGAAAGTAATATACATGACGATTTGATCTCAAAAATAACAGCAAGGTGGTTACTATCTAACAGCACTTTGTTTTACATCTTTCTTCTGCAAATGGGCACAGCTCAATCTGGAGCATCAAAGGAAGGATTAATACAAGTGGAAAACTGCCACTCATAACTAGTTTTTCCCAGTAAGACATTATTCCTTTTTTTCCATTTGTTGACTTTCAAAATTATTTTGCCAATGTTTTCAGAGAATTACTTGTCTCACAAATGCCTTCCAGTAAGTCAAGTTTCTTTCCTTGAAACTTGAAACTTCTTCCCCATTCATACAAATTCATAGGCCAACTGTCACTTGTGTTGCTTTTGGCCCCAGGTGCCTGCCTGGGCTCCCTGCATCTCTATGTTCTCCTCTTATTCCCAGTCTGCCTTGCAGTTAATTTGGGCCATGTGACCATTTCTGGTCAATGGACTGAGAAGAGAAGTGACTGTTAAACTGGGCGTGCCTCATCCATCCTTTTTCTCCCACTGTTGCAGCATCTTGTTGGGGGGGGGCATTCTTTCCTAATGGAGATTCCATATTGAAAGAGGTATAAGATAAGAGATAGCTGTTGAACCCACATGCAACTGTGATACAAGTGAAAAATAAACTTTTAATGTATCAAGCCACTGAGATTTCAGAGCTTCTTTGTTGCACACATTAGTATTCAGTAACCCGACTAATACAGCTTTGCAACAAAGCAGGTTCAAATGCCCAAATGGTTTGGGTAAAGGACACATCTGCATATCTTGCCAGTATTTCACACATCTCATTAGAGAACTGTGTCTGCTGCATAGATAATTTAAATTCACTGCTCAATTATTTTCAAGAGATTGTTTTTGTAATATGAATTTTCCTCAGTTACCAAAATTATCTCTTTGCCTCATCTTAGAATGTTTTAGTTCTATATGTGGTCATCTTTACTAGGCTGTTAGATGCTGAATAACTGACACTCTGTGATTAGTTTTTATCTCTTATGTGACATGACCTATTAAAGTGTTCTTGCAATGTGTGGTTGGTACCAAATATATGGCTTATAAATGAATGAATGAATACACTCATTTTCAATATCTATCTCATTTTCAGAAATAGCAATTTAATGATTTAATTTGTTGTAAGATAATAGCGGAGTATTATTGAGTCTACGATGTACAACTGGAAGAGAGGAGGCAGCAGAATCTTAAGTTCTGAGTCTAAATCTCACCTCCACAAGACCAGCTGCAAGACTTTCTGCAGGATATCTGTGTTCTCTCAGCCTGTAACTCCACTCCCCCTAAAAGAGAAAATGCGGGGATATTTCATTGGGTTATTATGAAAATTAAATGTATGAAAATACCTGAGATCTCATAAGACACACAGAAAGGAATTTCTCAATAAACACTAGTTATTCTCGATAAGCATATTCTTTAGTGGAATCACAGCCTCACCTAAGAGATTAAAAAAAAAAAAAAATCCTCCAGTTCAGATGATTTATGGCATATGACCACCAGATGGCACCGTTGAGTCAATAGCAAAGACTTTCCTGGAAGAAAGGGGAGAAAATGTCAATTCTGAAAGTCTAAAGATGTATATCCACTGTGATCACAACACAGATAGTTGCTAAATATTATGAGATCTGTGCTGTATGTTTTCATTTTTATTGACTTCTAATACTTAGAAAATACTTAGAACATAATTCGCCATTGGCAGATTGTTATTATTAGCATCATCATCATTATTATGAGCAATGGAAATGGAGACATACTCTATTTTTTTAGCCCAGGGTTGTTTATCAGAGAATTATCAGGCTTTCACAAAGAGAAAAGTTTAAAATTCCTTTTCTGGAGGACACATTGATATGGCCAGGACAGAAGAAAGTTCCTTCTCATAAAGATTGGTCCCTGAATGACAGGAAGGAAAGTGAACCCCGTTCCTCTGGGCAGCCGCACGATATGAAATGAGCTGATATAGTCCTAAGGCATGCCTGTCATTTGTCCTCAACTCTGGGTCTTCCCAAGAAGGGACCTTCTTTTAGTCCCTTGGAAACTCCCCTGAAAGCCCTGGCCTCTGAACTCCTGTGCTCCACAGACCCTGTTCTATCTCCTCCATCTCCTGGCCCTTTGATTCAGGTTGACAATCACTTAGTTCCACCTGCCTCTCTGCCCTCTGAGCTACTGAGGGCTTCACATACCTGTGGGCTGAGGAGGAAAAGGAGGAGAGTGTTACTTCATTAAAAAAAAAATTGAAATATTTTAAACATTTAGAAAAGTATGGAAGACAACAACATCTGTGTACTCACCACCTTCATCTAGTGAATGTTATCATTCCATCATATTTATTTCAGCTCTTTAAAAAAACTGTAGATAGCTAAAATCTCCACCCACCATCCTATTTTCTTCTTTCTCTCTACACAGAGAACTATTACCAGGGAATTGGTAAGTGTCTTGTAATGCACTTATTGATTCTTTGGCTATTTATTTATATAATGGCTCTGAAGGTAATTCTGTGAGGTATACCTGCTTTTTCTGCTTTGGAAAACTAGAGAATGAGACAAACAGAGGTAGAATCATTCAGTGTTCACTTACCATTTCTCCCTCCCTGCACCCAGAGGCCTATGCTGTGTCTGTCTGACCCAATCTTTCTTTCATGTTCTCATTTCCCAGGATGCTGCCTGGAAAAGTGCATGCTATTTAATCTCAAAGGGCATAGATTTAGTTCCAGCTCTGCTATGAATACACTAGAAGACCTTGGGCAAATCACATCATTTCTCTGACTGCATCAAGTTATCAATATAAAATGTCTGAAATATAACACTGTTTTTATGGGGATCATTAATTTGCTCTACAATTACATATTATAGATTTTTATGGCAATGGCAAATTATGCATTTCTAGTGTACCAAAATGTTCATAGCAACTCTATTCACAATAGCCCGGAGATGGAAACAACCTAAGTGTCCATCATCGGATGAATGGATAAAGAAGATGTGGCACATATATACAATGGAATATTACTCAGCCATAAAAAGAAATGAAACTGAGCTATTTGTAATGAGGTGGCTAGACCTAGAGTCTGTCATACAGAGTGAAGTAACTCAGAAAGAGAAAGACAAATACCATATGCTAACACATATATATGGAATTTAAGAAAAAAAAATGTCATGAAGAACCTAGGGGTTAAACAGGAATAAAGACACAGACCTACTTGAGAACGGACTTGAGGATATGGGGAGGGGGAAGGGTAAGCTGTGACAAAGTGAAAGAGAGGCATGGACATATATACACTACCAAACGTAAGGTAGATAGATAGTGGGAAGCAGCCGCAGAGCACAGGGAGATCAGCTCGGTGCTTTGTGACCGCCTGGAGGGGTGGGATGGGGAGGGTGGGAGGGAGGGAGACGCAGGAGGGAAGGGATGTGGGAACAGATGTATATGTATGACTGATTCACTTTTTTATAAAGCAGAAACTAATAAAAAAAAAAACTAACAAAAAAAAGAAATGCAAACTCAAATAATACAGTATCTCTAGGGAAAAAAAATCCCCTTCTTGAGTGGAAAACAGGAGTATTAAAAACAATTACTATCTGATGTGATCAGTATTATAATTTAGGTATTTATTAATTGCTGTGGGAACCCAGGAGTGGAAAATATTTGTTGTGCACTTAGGCATCAAATGGAACTTTATTGTTGTTGTTGTTTGGTTTTGATTTTGATTAATTTAAGGTGACAATCTGAGTTGTGCTACACAGATGTGTTGGGGGAAAAAAGAGAGTGAAATCAACATAGATATGACTCTTATTAATGCCTGGCACCAAACATATCCAGGCTCACTTCCTTTCTCATCTATCCATTTGTATTTTGTTTGCCCTTTCTTTATCCAGTGCTTATACTGTGCTTGGTATTAAGAAAATGACATTTTGTTCCTGTTTTCCAGATAAGGAAGCTGAGACTCAGAGAGGAAAAACAAAGCATCCAAGATCACAGGACATATAAGGACTGCAAGCAAGTCCACACACCCTCTTATGGCACCGCCTGGGTCAGGAGGGGTGAGTGGGTATGGGGGCTTGGAGGTATAGGCTCAACCTCCACTCAGTCCCCTTTGAATCAAAGTTATTTGGGGATAACTCTTCAAGTCAAAACTGGCCTTATGCTAGTGGTCTTCTTTGCCAGCATCTCACGGTGTACCTCCTCCCTCCTTCTTGAAGCTCTCAGCTCCCCTGGCTTCTAAGAGCCCACCTCTCTTGACATTTCTGTACCTCCTCCCACATGCTCTCAGCCTCCCCAGAGGCCCACACCTTGCAAGTGGCTACATCCAGGTCCCATCTGTAGTCCATGTTTCTTTTACTTTACACCTTGCATGGCTACTCTCAGTTTCAACCCCAACCTCTACGCCAAGCCCTGGAGCCAGCTCTCTGTCTCATCGTCGGGTCACAATTTGAGCTTCTTAATTAGAGAAACTTTCCTGACTGTCAGAGAGTCACGTCTCAATCTCATATCCTTCATAACACTAATTATAATGTTAAATTATCTAACTTGATGTGGTTATTTGTTTAAGAGCTTTCTCCTCTTCCAAACTCTAAGTTCTATGAAAATAGACCGTATCTGTTTAGGTTGAAACTTCATATCCATTGCCCAGCATGACAACTGTACATAGCAAGTGCTAAATAAGTATTAGTTGAAACACTCGCAGTGAAAGAAAGGCAAGTTGCCAGATATTCATCTTTAGTTTATACCATATCACTTTTGTGAACTCTTAACCCATGCATCTGACTTACCTCTTAATGCCAGACAGACACTTCACACACACACAGGAGGAAGGCTTACATTTAAATCTGCCTTCCTGTATATTCTCAGTGGCTAAATGGCTTTGGGCCCCATGGTCCACTTGGACAACCACCAGCCTAGGTTTCTACTTCATCAGAGACTTCTCTGTATCCCTCTTCTCCTCCATTCAAATAATCATCCATTCACGCTGACTGTCCTACTAAATATTTTGCAAACCTCTCCCCTTCCTTTCATCACATCCATATGATTATGAACCTACTTCAAACCCCCATGTTCTCCCATCAGTAGCAATAGCCTTTATTTAAAGCTACCCTTTTGAGTCTGGTTTCCCAAACTTCACACTTCTGTGTACCACCTTCAGAATACATTTTGCTATATTCATCACATCTCCGTAGCAACTCTACTGTTATTTAGGTTATTAAAAATAGAGTTGGGGGCTTCCCTGGTAGTGCAGTGGTTGAGAGTCCACCTGCTGATGCAGGCGACACGGGTTCTTGCCCCGGTCTGGGAAGATCCCACATGCCACAGAGCGGCTGGGCCCGTGAGCCATGGCCGCTGAGCCTGCACGTCTGGAGCCTGTGCTCTGCAACGGGAGAGGCCACAACAGTGAGAGGCCTGCATACCACCAAAAAAAAAAAAAAATAGAGTTGGATCTTCTTTTTAAATTTAGCTAAATATTTGCTAAGCCATAATATAAATGAATACAGTTTTCATATACTAGTCATCATTTTTCTGATTAAAATGATGACTAGTATATTTCTAAACATTTCATATATGTTTAGAAATGTTTAGAAATTTCTAAAGATTTCATATACATTTATGTGATAAACACATAATCATTAACATTAAAAATATTAATTCAAATGCTACCTAAAATCATGTCACCTCATACATCCCTTGTGGAGAATGTGACACATTCCCCAAACACTGACTTGGTTTACTATGTACGGTTCATGTTATAAGGGCCTCCCCCCTGTATCTAGTTGAACATTCTATGTCCTATCTAATTGAGTCATTATAGCAACATCTGTCATAAGTATGGTTATCTCTATTTTACAAAAGACAAAATGGGAGGTTAGGGACGTTAAGTAGTGAGCCCAGTGATAAGTAAGGGACCCGGATAAGCAGCTAGTTCTGAATGATGGATCCCTATTTGGCTCAGGACACTGCTGTCCCTACTTTAGCTGTTGGTCATGTTCTCTTCAGTCCTGAACACTTGGATTCCTTGTGTCACACCCTTCAATGTCACCCTATTGCTTACAGAAAAAAAGTCTGTATACCTTAGAACAATAGATCAGACCCCATAGGCACAGTGCTTTACTACCTATCCTGTCTCATCTTTCACTTTGCCCTGCCTTGTGCTCTGTACTCCAGGAACTCTGACCTGCTGGCCTGAAGTCACACCTCTTTGTGATTTTTGGCTTCCAGGCTCTCTTAATTCTGTTCCCTATGGACGGAAGGCTCCTCTCTCCACTGCTCTGCTCATCCTTATGTGCCCTCTCTTCCCTCTTCTCCTCTGTTAACACTTATATGCAGCCTCACCTTGTTTAATTTTTTATTTTTATATTTTTTACATCTTTATTGGAGTATAATTGCTTTACAATGGTGTGTTAGTTTCTGCTTTATAACAAAGTGAATCAGCTATACATATACATATATCCCCATATCTCTTCTCTCTTGCGTCTCCCTCCCACCCTCCCTATCTCACCCCTCTAGGTGGACACAAAGCACTGAGCTGATCTCCCTGTGCTCTGTGGCTGCTTCCCACTAGCTATCTATTTTACTTTTGGTAGTATATATATGTCAGTGCCACTCTCTCACTTCATCCCAGCTTACCCTTCCTCCTCCCCCTGTCCTCAAGTCCATTCTCTATGTCTGCATCTTTATTCCTGTCCTGCCCCTAGGTTCTTCATGGTCTTTTTTTTTTTTTTTTTTGTAATTCCATATATGTGTGTTAGCATATAGTATTTTTTTTCTCTTTCTGACTTACTTCACTCTGTAAGACAGTCTCTAGGTCCATCTACCTCACTACAAATAACTCAATTTTGCTTCTTTTTATGGCTGAGTAATATTCCATTGTATATATGTGCCACATCTTCTTTATCCATTCATCTGTCAATGGACACTTAGGTTGCTTCCATGTCCTGGCTATTGTACATAGAGATGCAATGAACATTGTGGTACATGACTCTTTTTGAATTAAGGTTTTCTCAGGGTATATGCCCAGTAGTGGGATTGCTGGGTCATATGGTAGTTCTATTTTTAATTTTCTGAGGAACCTCCATACTGTTCTCCAGAGTGGCTGTATCAATTTACATTCTCACCAAGCGTGCAAGAGGGTTCCCTTTTCTCCATACCCTCTCCAGCATTTATTGTTTATAGATTTTTTCATGATGGCCATTCTGACTGGTGTGAGGTGATACCTCATTGTAGTTTTTTTTTTTTTTTTTTTGACTTTTTAAACATCTTTATTGGAGTATAATTGCTTTTCAATGGTGTGTTATTTGCTGCTTTATAACAAAGTGAATCAGCTGCACATATACATATGTACCCATATCTCTTCCTTCTTGCATCTCCTTCCACCCTCCCACGCTCTCTATCCCACCCCTCTACGTGGTCACAGAGCACTCAGCTGATCTCCCTGTGCTTTGCAGTTGCTTCCCACTAGCTATCTATTTTACGTTTGGTAGTGTATATATGTCCATGCCACTCTCTCACTTCGTCCCAGGTTACCCTTCCCCCTCCCCATATCCTCAAGTCCATTCTCTAGTAGGTCTGTGTCTTTATTCCCCTCTTGCCCCTAGGTTCTTCATGACTTTTTTTTTTTTTCTTTTTTTTTTTTTTTTTTTTTTTTTTTTTTTTTTTTTTGCGGTACGCGGGCCTCTCACTGTTGTGGCCTCTCCCGTTGCGGAGCACAGGCTCGGGACGCGCAGGCTCAGTGGCCATGGCTCACGAGCCCAGCCGCTCTGCGGCATGTGGGATCCTCCCGGACCGGGGCACGAACCCGTGTCCCCTGCATCGGCAGGCGGACTCTCGACCACTGTGCCACCAGGGAAGCCCTCTTTTTTTTTTAGATTCCATATATATGTGCTAGCATACAGTATTTTTGATTTGCATTTCTCTAATAATTAGTGATGTTGAGCATCATTTCATGTGTTTGTTGGCAATCTGTATATCTTCTTTGGAGAAATGTCTATTTAGGTCTTCTGCCCATTTTTGGGTTGGGTTGTTTGTTTTTTTGATATTGAGCTGCATGAGCTGCTTGTAAATTTCAGAGATTAACCCTTTGTCTGTTGCTTCATTTGCAAATATTTTCTCCCATTTGGAGGGTTGTTTTTTCATCTTATGTTTTCCTTTGTTGGGCAAAAGCTTGTAAGTTTCATTAGGTCCCATTTTTTTATTTTTTTTTTATTTCCATTTCTCTAAGAGGAGTCTCACCTCATTTATGATGCCCTCCTGAGAGCTCCTTCTCCAGTTCCCAGGGTGGGTTGCTGTGTTTCTCCTAACACTGCCTGCATCTGTATCTCACCTTATTACATTATATTACAACTACCTGCTGTGTTTCCAATTTCCTCCCAAAGGCTATGTCCCCTGCAGAGAAGACCCATGTTTATTGTTTACTTACTTCTGTGTC
Source organism: Hyperoodon ampullatus (assembly GCF_949752795.1). Lineage (NCBI taxonomy): Eukaryota > Metazoa > Chordata > Mammalia > Artiodactyla > Ziphiidae > Hyperoodon > Hyperoodon ampullatus. The sequence continues at coordinate 165,080,685 of NC_136914.1, read as the reverse complement.
CAGCAAACCTAACCTAACATGTCTAGGTTCAATACATCAGAATTAAGTACATGAACCAATTCTCTCTATTTAATGAAAATTTTCATGAGAATAGGTACTCAGCTCCATTTTTGTGTTAGTTGCCCACGTAAGTATTTGTTGAAATAGAATATGGAAACATCAATTGCACTAAGGACATTCCTGTTATTCTGATCTAATTTAAAACCAGATTCTTTTTTGAAGAATTTTAGTTGGTTTTCAGAGACAATATTAAACCATGTGGTCATCTGGTTGTCCTTTTCTGTAGAATGGGGGCACTCTTTAGGCCTCTGTGGTTTGTTCCTTTAAGAACCTGACCATTCAGCCTTCCAAGAAGCAGGGCTTCTGTTTCTGTTGATGAAGAGGTTGCCCCGGGAAGCACCTTCCCAAATTCTGCCTGCTCAACTTTTGGATTCTCTCCCGGTGCTTGATAACTCTTTTTAATTAGCCCCTTTGTGATCTTCCCTCTCTCCAAAACTACCCTTTTGTTGTAGAGAGACAAGGACAATCTCTTTTCCCCGAGAGATAATCCTGGATCCCCACTGCAGAATCAGATGACTGTTGTAATGGGTTTCAGAGGCTCTTGTTATCAAAATGTGTATGCTAAACCATCAATGTCCATCTCTGCACAGTGACTGCTATTCATTGTCTGGTGACACATGTGGGTCACGAGTTCTTTATTTTGAATCAGACTATTTTTGCAATCATTTTCATCATCAGTTCATCCCCTGCTCTTTTTTTTTTTCCCCAGTAGATTTGTGTTTCCTCTGCTGGATGAAATGTTACCCAGACCTGGGGGTTTAGCAAATGTCGATTGCTGTTTAGCTTCACTCAAAGCATCAAACTACCTCAGACAGAACTAGTTCCTTCTCCCAAATGGGTCATTTCTATGAAAAGAAATAAAGATTGAGATAGAATTGAGCTTGCTGTAAATTTCTCTCCTGCTAAGAAGCTTGTTCAGGAGGACACAGGACATGGCTCCCGTACCTTTGCATTTTCTGTGCTTGCACCCAGTGGGCTGTTTAAGTATTTGTTGAGATGAATGAAAAGATAGTGATTGATCTTTCTGTCTCCAGATTTTCCCATCTTTGGCAGAGGGACCTTCATAAAACAAAGATCTGACCCATCTGCTGGGCCTGACAGTGGAAATCCCCTGGGATCTGGCATTGTGTGCTGCTCCATTTTCATCTTTTCTTGCTCCTTACTTGGCATCTGAACCCTTTGGAGCCCATATGGGGATGCTTGAACCCGATCTCCAAGCCCTTCATGTCCACCTTCTGACTCTGCTCTGTGTTCTGAGCATGACTTGTGTTTATCATATCCTAAGACGTCAATGACCTTACTGCCAAGTGGTCAAGCGTTAGGACCACTTTGAGGGGTGGGAAGGATCTTGTTTCTCTTATTCAAAGTCGTATTCTGGGGAATTCCCTGGTGATCCAGTGGTTAAGACTCCCAGCTTCCACTGCAGGGGGTGCGTGTTCCATCCCTGGTTGGGACACTAAGATCCCACAAGCCACATGGTGCAGCCAAAAATTTAAAAAAAAAAAAAAGTCGTATTCTTGGGGGGCTTCCCTGGTGGCACAGTGGTTGAGAGTCTGCCTGCTGATGCAGGGGACACGGGTTCATGCCCCGCTCCAGGAGGATCCCACATGCCATGGAGCGGCTGGGCCCGTGAGCCATGGCCGCTGAGCCTGCACGTCCGGAGCCTGTGCTCCACAGCAGGAGAGGCCACAACAGTGAGAGGCCTGCGTACAGCAAAAACCAAAAAACAAAAGTCGTATTCTGGGTGCCTGGTATAGTGTATGGCCCAGAGTATGTGTCGAGACAGCCAAGTATCTATTAAATGCATGAGGGGTGAATGAAGGAGTCCACACTCTTTTTACAATGCCTTCCCTTGCCCTTCTACCTGCTCCTCTCCTTCATCTGCTGACTCAAACTCGTGGTCTGCTTTTCAGTTCAGGTACATATTGCTATGGCAGCCTTCTCATATCAACCCCCTGACACTTGGATGAAATCTTCCTTCTCTGTGACCCCATAATGCCTTTGCAGACATTTCTCATTGCCTTTCACACCACATTGTAAATCTCTCTTTATTGGTCTCTCTCCGTATCCTATAGGATTGAGGATATCTAAAGGTGGAAGTTTTAACTGAGTCATGCTAGTTTTCCTGACTTTAGGGGCTCTACTGTAGGAGGCACTGAAGATATTTCGATTGAAGAGATGACCAAGAAAATATGTAATGTTTTGCAGCAATACTATATCCTGTGAAAGTGGGAAGTCAGCCCAAACAACAGGGATCAATTGAAATACCTCTCTCTGTCTGGTGAGATGAAACTTGGAAGAAAAGAAGCAACACAACTAAAGGAACAGATCATAGGTCTGCTGGTCCTTGGGGTCTAGGAAATGCTTTTGCCACTCCTCCATTGATTCCCAGAGACCTGCTGGGACTCAGGTGATAATTAACAATGTGCAGACAAAGACAACAAGGGAAATGAAGCATCATTTAAATATATTCAAAGCCAAATGTCTTCAGCAGGGATATCGGCAAGTAATTTCCCAGAAGAGATGACAGCTACTGTTAAAGGGTGTGGGGATGAGGAAGTGAACAAAAGGATATGTTTTAGTTACAGAAGGCTGCACAATATCTGACTGCAAGCTATTGTTCCTGAGAAAAAATGGACATTTATAGTACCTGATTATTTTGGTGTTCTGGAGACCAATTTCAATGTGTGTGTGTGGTGATGCCCACACCAACAATCAGTTCTCCAGACACCAGCTAGTGTCCTACAATTCAACTCAATTTTGACAGTATCTACCTGAAAATAGCATCAGATCCCATAGGTTAAGGGCTCAGTCCTACAAGACAGCCCCCACTCCCCACTTCAGATGCTAGTTGCTAGCCCAGGTTGTTACCTGTGCTTCTGTTCCACTGTCTATGAATCATGGGTTCCCACAACTTCCTCCTCAGGTTTGATTAATTTGCTAGAAAGGCTCACAGGACTCAAAGAAATATTTTACTCACTAGATCACCAGTTTATTATAAAAGGATATAACTCAAGAACAGCCAGATGGAGGAGATGCATAGGGCAAGGTAGGATCCAAGAGCATGAAGCTCCCTTGTCCTCTCCAGGTGTGTCAGTGTCCCAGCACCACCATACATTCACCAACTCAGAAGCTTTCTAAACCCTGGTCCTTTTAGGTTTTGATGGTGCATTCATTACATAGCCATGATTGATTAAATCATTGGCCATTAACAATTGATTCAACCTCCAGCTTCTCTCCTTTCCCTGGAGGTTGGGGGAGGAAACTACTGAAAGTTCCAACCCTTTAATCACGTGGTTGGTTCCCCTGGCAAGCAAACCCCATCCTTAAGTTACCTAAAGGCTTTCCAAAAATCACCTCATTAACAAAAGATACCTTTATATCTCTCATAAGAAATTCCAAGCATTTTAGGATCTCTGTGTGAGGAACAGGGTCAAAGAACAAATATTGTTCTTATTATAAATCACAGTATCACACTGACTATGGACATTTCTAATACCAAGAGCTTTAAAAAGTGTTCCTTTATCATTGTTTTTTTTCACGGGCCTCTCACTGTTGTGGGCTCTCCGTTGCAGAGCACAGGCTCCGGACGCGCAGGCTCAGCAGCCATGGCTCACGGGCCCAGCCGCTCCGCGGCATGTGGGATCTTCCCACACCGGGGCACGAGTCCGTGTCCCCTGCATCGGCAGGCGGACTCTCAACCACTGCGCCACCAAGGAAGCCCCTGTCATTGTTTTATAGATGAGGAAAATGAGATTTAATGGCTGAAATTGTTAATTTTGTGTATTTTGCTATAGAAACATGGAATCCATGGCAATATAAGGTAGAGGTTAAGGGTATGCACTTGAAGTCAGTTTAACCTCAACTGCAGCCGATTTTCTGCCCACAATTGACTGTGTCACTTTAGTCAAGTTATTTCATGTCTCTAATCCTCATTTTTTTCCCCTGCAAAACAGGACAAGTTATGGTATCTTCCTCATGGAGCTGTTGAAATAATGAAATGAGTCAATGCAAGTAAAAGCACAATAGAGTTAGTTATTATTTTGATGGAAAAAATGATAGATAAGAGCTCTTCAAACTTGCTGTGACAGAGCTAATAGGAAATCTTCAAACCCTTATTGGGGTATTTGTCCAAATTGTTTGCCTGTGCAGGAGTGTGCATGCCTGTCCTCTGTGCCAGCCTGATGGTGAGTTTGTGGTTTTTCTGCTCCCACGGTAATGACCCCTACTGGTCATCTGACCCCCAGCCCACCTTACTTAACATTCACACATTTCCAGAGCAATCACAACTAATCAAGGGGTTTAAGGAAAAGTCATGAAGGGAGGAGAGGGAGAATTTATTTTCCCACTTTTTGAAAGTGGCTAGAGAAAAATCCCAAGTCTGTTTTCTTCAGCCATTTCCCTGGCTTTGTGCCACTGTCTTAATACACACAATTCATATGCTGTTAAACTTGGCACAGTGATCACTGAAACAGAGCCTTGCTTCAATATCTGTAACTTGATCAAGGTTACCTGGTAATAAATGTTAGATTTAGGAATCATCCAGGAATGTCATTATGTGTCTCAGGTTATCAAATTAATTAATTCATCCTAAATCAGTTAAGAAACACCTACCATATGCCAGGTATTTTACAAGGTGCTTGGGGACAGGATGTCACCCCTGATCTTAAATATTTATAGTCCAGTAAGTCATATCAAAGGAGTTATAATGTATATACATAAAATGTAATAGGAGCTCAAAATGCAGGCACTTCCAGATGTGGAATTCAGTTGTCTTTCCATCCTTATCACCGAATACATAGCTGTGAAATTGAATTGAAATAGTGTTCCTAATTATGTAATATTGCATTATCTTATATTGAGTTTCATCCAATAGACATGGTATAGACAAATGAGTCAAATGAAGCTCAAATAACCAAACTTACAGGTTTAGCTCTACTTGCAAACAGGTTAAGTTATAGGAAGCTAAAAATTTTAAGTTTTAAAAACAAAGTTCTCAGTTCATAAAGTCAAAAGTGACCCTTACATAAGACTAAATCCTAGTGTTGGTGAAGTGTTGTCGGCAAGCTTCAACTCTGCTGTTTGCAGACCCCAAACGGAAAGACACATATCTTGAATCTCCAACAAGGAGAAGGAGAAATGGGTAAACTTTTGGATAATTTGAAATTGCAACGGCCATTCTGGAGAAACTTTGTTTTATATAAGTCGACCTTAAGGGCCACCCTTAAAAACAGAGGATCTCAAACATCTCAGAGAGAATGAATTTCATTCTTTGGTATGCAGAAACTTCTAAAAGACAAAATGACTCCAATAAATAGCTCTAAAAGGATTCTTACATCAGGCAAAAGAAAAAAAAAAATCTTTAACCATCTCAGTAAGTAGCAGGTAACCTTAATTTATTCTGTTTATATATGATTTGGATCCAACTATTCTTTTATAAATTGGTGAGTTGTGCATTATTGCACCTATCTCATGGCTAAAAGATCTCTGTTTGTATCTGTCTATATGTTTGTTTTTGTATCTACACATGTATGTTATAGATGTGAGATATTTTTCCACATATGGATGACAAAATTAATTTATAAAGCACTCTATTTCGGTGGTTTAAAAGCAAGTACTTGTAAAGATAGGTTATTCTAAAGCTCTCAGAAATATAGAAACAAACCGAAATGTTTTTCAAGTTCACATGATCTGGGACAATCTTTGGTAAATATAAACTAGTTGAATTTGTTGGTTTAATTAAAATAGGCATGGCTTTAGAGTTATCAGAATTAAATATAATGTAAATAAACAACTTTTATTCTACCTGGACGTATTAGTCAAATGAGTTCACGTTAACTCTTACAGAATTTGTCAGCAGGAAAAATAGCTTGGGATGATGGCTGACCTTATCTAATGACTCATGAAGTTTTCATGAGTAATATAAACATAATTGTTGGGAGGAAGTGATAGATACAAATGAAATAAGAGTTTTTAGGTGAACCCTTTAACAAATTATGTTTCATGGTGTGTGTAGTTAAAACGTTTCTCATATCTCTTTGGTAACTTGAAACTTAGAGTTTTGCTAAGTTTAATTAAATGATGGGAAACTCTTGAATATATAGATAATTTCCAAATATGATAAAATACTAAAATATTCATTCATAACATAGGTTATCTACTTCGGATTTCTTATTACTAAGGAACTAGATATTTGGGTCTATTAGTAAATATGTCTTAATATACTGAGAAATTACACTATGAGGAAGCGCAAGCTTCTGGAAGGTATGGAAGGCATTTTTAATTTTACACAGAATGCTAGTGTAAGACATTCTACTATTGTTTAGTTCCTAAACTTTAACTGGAAATTCAAGTTTTGAGATTTAAAGATTCTAATATATATAATTAAAATACAGAAATAATAGGAAAATATCTCCATATGCAAGGAAAATAGAATGTGTTTTTGGTTAAGAAAAGTTATGAGGAATGAAGATGCATTTTTCTTAAGGGAAATGAGAGTAACTTTGTCTAAACTAGAACTTCTGATTATTTCAGAATGAGAAAGAAGGAAATGAAGGACAAACTTAATATATACAGAAAGAAAGAGAGAAAGAGGGAAAGAATTAATCAAGCTGGCTAAAACTGAATTGTTGTTATAAATGTTTTTTTAAGAATTAAGCTTTAACATAAATGGTGTACTTATGTAAAACTAAAACTCAACTTTCCTTCACTTGCTAGAAGAACAAAGTTTTATTGGACCGTTGGTCTGTTCCTGATAAGAAACTGTAATGGTTTTTCTTTTTAAGTAATTTGCCTAGAAAGCAAATATTCTGTGCTTTAGAAAAATAATTTCCTGTTTTAATGTTGTATCAATCAGGTCTTTGATTATTTTAAGAAAACTGAATTTTTTCAATAGTAAGAACTGAGTATTGCTAACAACTATGTAACCTTCTGTATTTGTCTTTGATATCTTTTATTAACACTTTGATCAGAGAGGTAATTAAATCTTGTGCTATAATAAATCTGTGATTGTATTTAGTCAGGTGTTTTGAAATCTTTTGATATTTTTGACAAACTCCCTCAAATTCTAAATAAATTCTTTTTGACCTTAAATTAACTTTGAAATCTTATAGAGGACCCCTGCAACATTTCAAAAGATGTGTTCTCTTGCCTTATAAAAAGAGAGATGTTATACTAATTAGGCTTCTTTGGACTAAATTACATGGGAAGTGTTACCAAATAAGTGACAATAAAACTTCTTAGGTTATATTGTATAGGTTAATGTTATTTATATAAGTTGTTTTAGAAATTGTATAAAATTCCTAAAAATCTGATACATCCCAGTATAATGTTATCACTTGTAATTCTAGTTAGAATGTTGTATGTTACAGAAAAAAAAATGCTTTGTCAATTCCATTGTAGTGAATTCTCATTTGATCTTTGACAATCGGCAACTAGTAAATGGGCAACTAATAAATGACATTCTTACTACTAATCTCTTACCTTCTGAAATTGCTGTCTTCAAAATTGAGGCTTTCATTAAACAGACTGAATGTGAGTATCAAGGGAATGTCCTAGCTTACTATCACACAAGGACAGAAGCAACAGAATCAGATTGTGACACATGTGGATGAAGTCCATTCTGCTTCTGAAAAAAAAAAATACCCCTTACTGTCAGACTTTTGTCACCCTGATGTTCTTGTAACATGGCAACAGTCTACTCCTGAACTAGAGAAATTAAGACAGGTAAATAATGGCTGTTAATTAAATAGCCAAGGCTATGGGAGGCCCAAAACAGCTGCTTGGTTCTTCCCAGCTCCCTGGAAAACTCCATTTTTTCACAATCTCTAGGGATTGAGACACCTACTTCACTTGGCAAATTATATAAGCCTTAATGAAAACCTTGCAAATTTCTTGGAATTAGCACTGTCCCTCTCACCTCCAATCATCAGTCAAGTCTATTGGTATACATCTTTCTTCTGATACCTTGTCTCTTGTTAGTATGACCAGCTACTCTAAGTCTGTAATTTCTTATTCTTAAGTCTATCATCAACACGTTAAAGAGGCTTCCCTCAATCCCAATTCAGAAGATCCCATTGGTCACAATTTAGAGCCTGGTGACTGGTATTCTGACAATGTCAGAAGAGGAAGCCCTCAAGCTCCATTGGGAGAGACCTTACTAAATGGTCCTGACCACTGACACTGCTGCAGAACTAGAAGGCATTGAACCTTCAGTGTACATCTCACAGCTAAAGAAAGCTTCACCTGATATCTGGTTCTGTACAAATGCTGGAGACCTCCGAATCAAATTGATGAGGAAGAGAAGCAGCTGACATTGATGTAAACTGCTTCTGTCCAAGATGCCAGATCAAGACTTCCAACTGTAACTAAGCATGAAACCCTTTCTTTTTTTCTTTCTTTCCTTTACTTCAGCATTGGCCTAGAAAGATAACACCCTCATTTGTATCTCCCAGGCCATTGCTAAGGGGAATAACTTCTAGAATTTTGGATGGCTCTTTACTTAGGCTAGGAGGTTCTCTTCCCACATGTGCTAAAAATCTGATGGACCCCTGTCTTGAACAGGCAATTGTGCCCCGACAGGATTTATATTTGTCTGTGATGGTAATCATTCTCCTTGGGTCTATGAATGCCTAGATGGCTGGTGCACAACTGAGCAATGCCTCTTAGGTTATTTAATTTTGCCCCTAACTGTTCTAGAAAGAAACTTTGAGGAGGGATTTATGATTCAAGAATCACTTCCTTTGGCAGGGCCATGTTTACTTGATTGGGAGTAAATACAAACGAGGATGTTATTAGAAGCCTCTTCGTAACTCTTAAAAGTATTGCAGAATCTGGTGTTAAAGCAATAGAGCCCAAGAAATTCCTTAGACTCTCTGGACAAGGTTGTTTTTGATAACCTCTTAGCCCTTGCTGAACAAGGAACAAACACCACCTGTTGAATGTGGCTAAACTCCTCTAGGGAAGTAGAAACCCAATCGCATAAAAGTAAGGAACAAGTACATTGGCTATAAGAAATTTCACCAAACGATTTATGATCTTTTGATCTATTTAGCTGGTTACCTTCAGGTCTGGGCTCCTGATTTGGAACCATCATATAATTTGGAATTTTCATGTTACTTTTAGTTCTGTTTTGTATGATTATTTTTAAGTTTTTAACTTGTTGCATGTTAAACTTTTAAAACAAACTAACAAAAACCTATACCCTATAAGGTGATGCTGGCACAAAGAGTGAAGTTGATTGCCAATGCTTATGACCTTGCTAAGATGTAGACTTCTTACATCTCATTATTATTTAAAGGTGATCTCAGTAGTTTCCCAATCCATGCACTTTTCCTCTGATGTGTACATGACATCCAGGAAAGGCCCTTGTTGGCACTGAGGAACAAAAGACACTGAATTTAGAAAACCTGATTTTGATCACTCATGCTTTTAAGAAAAGATCTTGATCAAACAGGAAATGTGAAAATAAATAAAGGAAACCTCATTTAAATTGAAGTTGGGAAGTGGAAAGTGGAGCTGTCAAGCCCAACCACTTACTGCTGTCTGCAGACCTCAAACAGGAAGAGATGTATTTGACATCTCTGACAGGAAAAAAGTTACTACTTCACTACCTCAGCAAGAGAAAGGATAGATTTCCTCCTTTCCTGGCAACAGACGAGCCAATGAGAGACTGTCACAACTCAACCAATGAAAAGTCACTACACTTCGAACTCCCAGTTTCCACCAATGGACTCTTTGTTTATAACACCTCTCCCAACTTCCCCTTTTTCTCTAGGAACAAAGGTTCCTCTCCCTTGTTTTTCCAGACTTGCCTGTATTTTTTGCTATAAAATGCTTGTCCTGAATTTCAATTATCTGCTATTCCTGAATAAACTCATATTGCTGGTAAAATAACTGGTTGTTTTACTTTTAAGGTCAACAAAGTTCATGAGTAAAAAGACCATAACTAGCAAATTTATAAATGAAGGGCTTCTTGTATTTAATCTTACAGTTACAAAGAGTGGAAAAAACCTGAAACCCAAGCTTCAGATTTCCCTTCTCACAATGCATATACCTACGGTCTTTGTGCCTTAAATCAAAACAATTACTTTAAATCAACAATTATCCATAATAATTACTGAGTGAAATGAGTCATAGATTTTCAGAGCTATAAGGTAGTATTTATGGTGATGATGATAATGATGATGAAATTAATTATAATAGGAACTAATAATTATTGAGTGCATATTAAATCAAGGCATCAGGCTACAGTACATATACCATTTCATATAATCCTTACAAAAATCCAAATAGCATCCTGGGTTTCAGATGAGGAAGCCAAAGCTTTGAGACTTTCCAATCATCAAAAAATAGCAAGCAGCACATCTGGGACTTGACCCCAGGTGCATTTGGCTTCAAAGTCAAGCCCCTAATAGCACACATTCTCAGCTTCATTAACTAAATCTCTTTCACTTCACAGTTGTTGTAGTTAAAAACTAAGAGGTTACACCTTATGCCTGAGGTCAGTCAGTGAGTGACAAAAGATAAGAGGAACATAAATGTTCCAACTCTAAGGTCCTACTTGGGGGGACTTTTTTAAAACAGTTTATCAGATACAATTTCAGTGCAGTTCTCAGGCAAAATGCTTTCCCCCTTACCACCATTAAGTTAATAAAATCCATCACATGGATCATTCTCATTCTTCAAGTCTCATTTAAATATTTCTCTATCAGTCATGACAGGCTAGGTTACACTCTGGTCAAAGAGTCTTAGTGGCTTAAAGCCACAAAGCCTTACTTTTTGCTCATGCACCATGCCCATTAAGGGAGAGCTCAGGACTGTGCTCTGAGCACCCTTGCTCCAGGACCCAGGCTGATAAATAAATTGTGATCTTGGAGGTGCCTGGTCTCTATGCAGAAGGAAAGAGATCACTGAGCCCTGGGACCAGCATTCAGTCCTGTGTCCATTTATAACCCTTAAGCTGGAAATAATGGCAGGGTCCCAGCCAGCCACAAGGGGGCAGGGAAGAGGGGCCCCACTATTTGTTTGGAAGGCAGAGAGCCAGAAATACTCTCTGAATGTCCTTGAGGACCTCCACAGTGACTTCCTTAGACACCCCTCCTCCTTATTCTCAGCAGTGGCTGCATTCCTCCACTTAAGGCCACAGCTCCTTGATTATACTTTTGTCAGGTTCTGGCAATAGTTCTTCCTTTCCTTACTGTGGCTTGTCTTTGAGTACTTCCTAACCCTGTGCTGGTTTCCTCAACTCCAACAGCAACCTTGTAGATAGTCCCTTTGAAAGGCTTTACTTATCACTTTGAGTGACATCGCTTTTTTCCTGCCTCCTGAGTGTCCCCAAACCAGTAAGCTCAGGTCTAAGCTTAGATCAATCCTACTACTCCTTCCCCAAAGGAATTGATCTCCATCATGAAACTTTCACTCTCTCCTTAATGCACTGCAGCAGGTTTTCTGCCTATTCTGCTCTCTCATGATCGTTCTCTCTAAAGTTACAAGTACTCTTCAGATGACAAAGTAAATAGATGATATAATTTTCTTATCTCACCCCAATTCTCTTTCTACATGCAGAGGTAGGGGCAGAGCAGATCAACAAGCCTGCTGCCTAAAAGCAAAAACCCAACTAACGACATAGATACTAGGGTTCACTTGACTTTTGGACCATTAGGATTAGGGTAGAGGTTGGATCTAGCACCGTGGAGGGACCACCACACTAACAAAACTTTCCCTGACACTTTTTCTCCCCTTGGTCATCTTCTTATATTGATGGGGATACAAGGAGCTGGATGCTGACTGAGAAGCTGGCTTTTCACTACCTTGAAGAAGGATTCTCCCCCAAATGTTCACAGCTGTTCTTAGAATCTGTAAGCACTTTACACATCTTTGTCCTCAGGGTTGGCTCCCGATCCCTGACTTGGGGACGATAGGGTAGTCTCATTCAATGTACTGTCATACCTTTTATTTCAGTTATCTATCACTATATAAAAATGACTCAAAACTTAGTGCCTTAAAACAGCAAATATTTTATTATATCTTATGATGTTGTGGCTCAGGAATTCAAACAAGGCTCAGCTAAGGATTCTTCTATGATGTGCCAGGGCTGGCTTGCATCGGTTCACTAGAGCCAATTGCTAAATATTCAGGAATTTTTATACTCTATGGCTAAATCTTTAATATCTTGGAACCAGCCATGGTGAAGATATTTACATCACAGAAATAAGGAAACACTAAAACCTTTTCTATTTTTTCCCCAGAGGGCCAGTTAACCCATATCACACTGCTTCCTTGACAGTGGTTAGTATTCAGCTGGTGATGGACTGGTCTGGAGGATATAAGAAGACTGACATATGTCTAGCACTTTAGTGGAGATGGCTAGAAGGTTCAGCTGAGACTGTCAATCAGAGCACCTACCTGTGGCTGCTTCAGCATGATAGTCTCAGGGTATGTAGGGTATGTAGTCATTTTATATGACCACTCAGAGCTCTTTGAGCCAGTGTTGCAAGATCCCAGACAGAAGCTGCAACACTTTTTATGACTTAGCTCACATGCCACATTAATTTATCAATTAAGTTACTATGTCCCATCCAAATCCAAAGGGATTAGACTTCATCTCTCAATGGAGAAAGTAGTAATGAGTTAGTAGTCACCTTAGACATCTTTCCTAGGTGGTAAACACACTCCCAAATATATATAATTGCCTTATTAATATCTCAGTCTCAATGTTTTATAGGCATCTGTAACTCACATTCAAAACTGAATTCATATCCTTTCCCCTTATATTAGTCAGAATAAATCCTGCTAGTTGCTATAACATACAAATGCTGGAAAGTTAATTGCTCACCCTGTGCAATGTGGTTATGAGTGGGCCAGTTCTCCATGCAAGCATTCAGGGACCCAGGCTCTTTGAATTCTATGGCTCTGCTATCTTTCACTGGTGGCTTCAAGTTTTCCAGTTCCCACTTAATCCATGTTGGTTGCAGAAAGGAAAGGGCATGAAGATCACTTGGGATTTTTCATTGACTTGGCCCTTTCTTCCACACTTCGGACCAAATTTCTCTTCTTCCTAAGGGAGATGACTCAGAGCCTCATTTAGAAATTGCATCAATTTCAAAGCCCAGATCTATGGTTAATGTATAGTCCTCTTCATCAGACTAGATAGTACTGATGTAGTACAATTGCAATAATAAGTCCATTAGGGCAGGGAAAAGGAGCTCCTGGATCATAGTAATTCATGTCCAATTCTTGCTGAATATAAATTTTGAAAGTTTTCTACCTTGAGGGAGGGGAGAAGTTCCGACTTGGGCTTCCATTCTGCCCTCAGGTAGGAGATTTCCTACCCATTATACTCTAAGATCACTCTAAGATTCCACCTTTTAGGGGATTCCTCCACAAGTATAATACAACTGAAAGGGTAAGGAGGTACTGTATCTTCAGCTTTATTCCTGATCATGAATGATTGGTGATTGTACAGTTATTCTGAGTCTTGAACAAAGTCTTTCTTCCCCTTCTATTATTATTTTTATTCCAATATCATGTCTTCTTTGGAAAAACACCTTCCTCAGAAATTGTGCAAGCTTCTGATTTATTTCTTGTTAGTCAGTCTCATGCATCCGTTACCATCCCCAAAGTTCTTTCCTAAGCCGTGATTCTCAAGTCTGATTTATTTCTTTGCTTCTTCGCTGTGAGGCCTCCTTCTTTCTCTAGTGGAGGGTAATGCCTACCTTGAGGTATTCTGAAACAATATCTGGGAAGGTTACATCCTTATTCTGGCCTTTGCCATAAGGCTGAGTCTTTTTATTCAAATGAGAAGATGTACTGGGTCTTTCACACAAAGCTTTTGAAAATTACATATTTTACAATTGGAACCTAGGAATAGTTAGTTTTTCCAACCTGAACAACTCTGAATTTCTGGACTTTGGCATTCTGATTATTTTCTTCTTTCCAACCATCCAATTCTTTCCTGAGGTATTTTTTCCTTTTATTTAATCCTTTCCAAATGCACCCAATACCAATTAATACATACTAGTAAAAAATCTGTTTACAGTCTCTTTTTCAGCTCACGAGGAGCATGATCTGCTGCCCCAGTTATCACAACAATTTGACCAAGTGATTTGCTACTGAATAGCCTGGATCTCTAGCCATCCAGTGACCACCACTCTGTCACCTAATCAACTGCTTCCTTATCACCTGCCAATCAGCTAAGGAAGTGACACCCAAGTTAAGTTTACTTTGTTTTATTTAGTTTCTGTTGTTTGTTTGGTTTTATTTTTACAGCAACTTCTTACTTCGAGGTACCAATTTCTGATTTAGTCAGGGTAGGCTAACTTCTGTGAGAAACAACAACAGATCTCACTGGCTTAACATTGCAGAGGACCATTCCTTACCCACATGATGGTGTAATGTGTGCATGGTGTTTTTTCTTTCAGCAGTGTCACACAAGTCCAGGCTACTTCTTTTCTGTGGCTCCAAAATCACCCTGGAGGCCCAAGTTGGCAGACAGAGGAAGGTACAAGGAAGGTTCATATAGGAGACTTTAAAGACTGGGACTGGAAGTGCCCATCTTTCATATGTGCCCACATTTCGTTGGCTAGAACTCAAACGTGTAGGTCTACAATGCAATCTTCCTATTGGACTGGCAGAAAAAGTAAATAGATTTGCTGAATATATAGCATTGTCTCAATTACAGCCCCAAATGACTCCCTTTCTACATTGTGTATTTAGTTGAAAAATAACATCATCATACTTGGCCCCAAGACAAAGGCCAAGGAGTAAGTCTTCCATAAGCAATCTTTCACCAAGTTTTATGCCCTTGCTATCGCTCTCCATCATGTCCTTTTTTCTACTGTGACAAACACTGTTTTAGTGTAGACATTCCTTTTTTGCCCTGTGGGAATTTTTTTAGTCACCACCTACCTGGTCTGCCTACCTTCCATCAAGACTTTGCCAGCCTAAGGCCCACTCTGTTGCTAGACTTGTTTTAATGAAGGAAACATCTGACCATTTTTCTCCAGGGCTTTAAATTGTTCAGTCACTTCCAGTGTCTTTTAGGATAAGCATTAAAGTTCTTAAAAACACAAAGCCTCCCTAATGACCCATCTCTCTCTGGACATCTTGTTTTAGTTTTACCTTTAGCCTCTTTTCTCACTCTTTGCTCCAGCCAACACCGACCACTTTTTTATTTATTTTTTTTTTTAAAGCTTTTTTTTTTTCTAAATTTATTTAATTTATTTAATTTATTTTTGGCTGTGTTCAGTCTTCATTGCTGCGCACAGGCTTTCTCTAGTTGCGGCTAGCGGGGGCTATTCTTCGTTGCAGTGCATGGGCTTCTCATTACAGTAGCTTCTTTTGTTGCGGAACACTGTCTCTAGGCATGCGGATTTCAGTAGTTGTGTGCTGGGGCTCTAGAGCACAGGCTCAGTAGTTGTAGCTCATGGGCTTATTTGCTCTGCAGCATGTGGGATCTTGCCAGACAAGGGCTCAAACCTGTGTCCCCTGCATTGGCAGTCAGATTCTTAATCACTGCTCCACCAGGGAAGCCGACCAACCACATTTTAAATTTTTTTTATTTTGAGATAATTGTAGATTCACATGCAGTTGTCAGAAATAAATACTGCAATCACTTTTCACTCCTGAAATCTATCATGCCTCTACATCACCCACAAGCCTCCAGAGAAACTTTTCTGACTCTTACCGACAATTTAATGCATTTCAACTCTCCACTTCAAAGGGAATTCTTATTCTTTCACCTGTCAGTGTTACTCTCCTACCTCACTGTGTACATATACTCACATATGCACACAACTTTCAAAGTGTGCATGCTGGACAGTCCACTTATCATAGGCAGGGACCATTTATTTTTCAACCTCATAACCCTTGGTTATGGTTCAGGTCTTGGCCCACAGAAGGTACTCAGCAAAAGACTGTGGATTATTGCTAAGAAAAATTCATAATGGCTAAGCATTCAGGCTCTGGATTCTGTCTAATTGGTATTTGCACTGTGAAGTGTTAACTCAGCATCTGGGATGTTCATACTCTGCACATTCCAAAGAAAAGATTGGCCTTTAACAGGCTTCTTGAAGATAACTTCTAAACCCTCGGAAAATCCTGCCTGATAAGAGTGTCTTCTTATTCCTGGAGGCTTGAGCCACTCCAGATAGTTTATGCTAACAATGTTATTTATGATGGGGGCCTTGGGCCGAGCTGTATCAGTTTTATATCTGGAGGACTTAGAGACTGAGACACTAAGATCAAATGGGGGTCCATGCCTACATGACTGACCACAACAGAAACCCTGTACACCAGGGCTCAGGTGAGCCTCCATGGTTGCCAATACTCTGTACACGGCACACATGGTTGCAGGGAGAATTAAACGTTGTCTGTACTACGCCACTGGGAGAGGACGACTGGAAGACTGATTATACCTGGACTGTCCTGAACTCTGCTCTATTTGCCTTTTTTTTTTTTTAAATTGAGATATAGTTGCTTTACAATAATGTGTTAGTTTCTGCTGTGCAAAGAAGTGAATCAGCTATATGTATACATATATCCCCTCCCTCTCTGACCTACCTCCCCCTTCCTTCCCACTCATCTTCGTCATCACAGAGCACTGAGCTGAGCTCCCTGCACTATACAGCTGGTTCCCACTAGGTACCTGTTTTACACATGGTAGCTTTGATGACTTTAATCTCTATCTTTTTGCTGTAGTAAATTATAACTATGATCATAACAGCTTTTCAGAACTCTGTGAGTCCCACTAGCAAATTGTTGACCTAAGAATGGTCTTGGGGACTTGGCATGGCACAGACTCCAGTTTCAAAACTAATTAGCTGTGTGACCATAGACAGATAACTCAAACTCTATAGGCTTAATTTTATGATATGATAAGTGGGACATTAATAATAGTGCTTGTCTCATTGGGATCTTGTGAGGATTCAGTACTGCATGTAAAGCACTGGACTTATACATAGTGATCAATAAATATTAGCTGTCCTCACTGTCATAATTATCATACCATGAGAATTTCCATGTTTTACAAATTTTATAGTGTTTATAAATATCATCTTAAAATATCTGTACACTCTTCCATTAAAAGTAAAAATCCTTGGTTTATTTAGCTACTCTTTTTTATAGAACATCTAAGTGTTTTCTAATTTTTTTATTATTATAATAACATGGTACTGATTCTACAGAGTATGATTTCTAAATTTAGGATTATGTCCTTAAGACACATTCCAGAGATGAAATTCCTGGGTCAAAAGATTAAACATATTAACACTCCTTGATGCATGCTGACTGACTGCTTTCCAAAATATTTGTACTATTTTGCACTTTTAAAAACAAAGTAAAATTTTGCCCATCTTTTTAGACCCATGAAGGCATAAGAAAGAAATGATTTCTTTGGATCAAGCATCTCAGAGAAACCAGTCATCCTAACTTGACCATAAATTTCTTGAGAATAAACTGAAAAAAAATATTTTTTGCTCTTTCTGGTTCTGAAAATGGAAGGTTCATATTTGCACAGACTGCAACTAATTATATTCGTTATTCACCCATCTATGCATAAGGTGAGAATGCATCATAATGTAGACAAAAATAACTTCTATTAGCAAATATGCATCTATTAGAGAGGATTAAGGGGGAAGAAAAACATTTTTACCTTTATTTTCACAGAAGGAATTAATTCATTAGGCAGAGTTATGCTAATCATATTCATGTGTAATGTGATAGTCTTGTCATTAATGTTTGCACAAATCTAAAGCAGGAATGAATATTTTTGCAGAGGTGAATTTTAATTTTGGCTTCTCCAAGTGTATCACTGGCATTATTGCCTTTTCACCTTTCCTATACACCTCTTATAATAAAATGAGGGTGACAGGCCAAATAAAACTTGTAGCAACATACTAAACTTTTATCCTTGTGTCTTTATATTGCAACTTTCCAATGATTCAGCTCTCACTGATTACTGGCATGTAAGAATACAGCACAGACATGTTGAGAAGTCCAACTGGAAGGGGAAATCAGACGTTTTGCCGAATGTCTTGAGATTACAAAATGGTACCCTGGCCATGAATGCTCTTAAAGAGTGAACACTTTGAAAGTTCATTTTGCCCTCCCCCTTAACACTTAGCTACAGAGGACACCTGTTGTAAGCTTACTGTGGGCCTCTCTAAGGTGAGGGCTTCTAGGGGTGCTGTACAGAGGCTGTGGCCACCAAATGGATGCAGAACCCTGTGAGTTTATCCTATTCACCTCACCAAACTTTAAACTACCCACTGATCCTTTACCATGTCCCCTTAACTTGCATTAAATGCTTCCCATATTCAGATTGTTCCTCCCGCCCAGTGATCCTCTTCCCATCCCTGCCCAGCCAAATTCTAAACATCCCCGCAGACTCAGCTGAAATGTGTCTACCCAAGATTCTTTTTCTCTCTCCCTTCTAGAATATTCCATTTGCTCAGCACATTCAGACTTGTGTCATAGTAACTTCTGTAATTGTCCAGTCTCTTCTATTAACTATCAAACTCTCAAGGAAAGACATTTTATCTCATTTACCTTTATATTTCTAGCAAAGACTTGGGTATAGAAGTTATTAAAGAGGATCTTGGTGAATGAATAAATGAGCACTAATAGATAAAATTAAGGGCTATTTTGTAAATGCGCACCGTAGTAAGAAAAAAATCGGGTTTTAGGGACATTTATTCCTTTTTAATTAAAGGTATATATATTTGATGAACACCTGCTATGTGCTAGGTACTGCTCAAATCCTGACTCTTCTAATAAGCTGTGTAATTTTTAGACAAAGTCTTTAACATTTCTGAGTCTCATTTTCTTCATCAGTAAAGTGGAAATGATAGTCTTCAACTTGCAAGTGTTTTGTGAACACTGAATGTGAAAAATTACAAAAAACTCTAAGCATAGTATTTGTTTAATAATTTATATTTGCCCTCTTCCTTGCCAGTCTCTCTGAAAAGAAATATAAATCAGTGAAAAAATAAAATCCTTTCCTAGTTCGCACTATGTGGTTTCCCATGCTTCAGATGAAAACAACAATAGCAACAACAACAAAAAAAAAAACAGAAGTAAGGAAATTATTTCTCAACAATAGTATTAACTTCTGGAATGTATGAAGAATTTTTCTAATACTAGAACATGTAACAATATATCCTTATAGTTCTACCAGGTGACATGTCCCAACGATCCTGTGAGTTGAAAAGGACTTAACGCTATTTATTCTAATGTGGAAACTGAGGCTCAGAGGAGTCAAGTGACTTCCTCATAGCTTTACGGGCAGGAAGCACCAGAGTGAGAAGGTTACCCCCTCCCCTGTCCCCCAGAGGGTAAGGATCTCTGAAATCCCTGCCCCTCAGAAGTGCTACTGCCTGAAAATGAATGTCAGCAGAGACTTCTCTCATCAGTGGCCTTCTACCTATCATTTTTCCCAGCCAGCTCAATTTCCAGCAGGTCTCTCCTTTTCGAGCTCCCAGCCTCCTGCCCCTGGAATCCTGCAAACCAGGCTTGGTAAATGTGTCATCAAGGCAGTGTGTCATAAATCCATCAGCCTTTCCCAGCTCTGTCATGACACTGTCAGAACCCTGCAAACACAGCCCAGGTAGATGCTGGTGAGCTGTAATGGGGAAAAAAAATGAGCCTGCTTTAAATGAGCTGGAACCTTCTGCCTGAGTTTATGTTTCAGTGGATTTGTTTGCTTCCTGCAGCTGGCTAAGCAGTTTTGGTGACTGTGACAACAGTTTCCTCAGATTTGTTTTTACCCCTCATGAGGCTTGACACGCAGCCATTCTGTTCTACAATTTCCATGCTGGAAGTGTTTTGTGATGTGTTTTAAACAGTGTGCCCTGACCACAGCCCTGAGAATGAACTGAGGACACCTGAAATAGCTTCAGAAATAAGCTCCACATACCCTTTACCCTTCTCCAAATTGGGGCAGTACAATAACATAGGCTGATTTCACCAATATATTTTTCAAGGAGAAAGTGCATTGAAAGACCTCTGGCCTGGGAGCCTGGGGAACTGGGCTTCCATTCTCCTTCTGATACGATGTTACTAAGTAACCACAGACAATTCACTTAAGCTACTGCAAAATTGCCTGACCATAAGAATCACTTGGGACAACAATTGCTTGAAAAAAAAATACAGATTTTGAGTTTGTCCTCAGATTATTGCATCAAAACCTCCAAGGGATAAGTCCAGGGTCCTATATTATTAACAAGTGTTTCAAGTGGTGCTGGCAGTCAGATCTTTTTTTTTTTTTTTTTTTTTTTTTTTTTTTTACTGGGGGATACTGGCCTCCAAGATCTCTACGTGCCCTGGTATCTCATATTTAATAATATATGGAAGTGCTTCTGTGTTAGTGGTCCATAATCCACCTGCTTCAGGTTACCTGGAGACTTTGCTACAAATGCAAATTCCCAAGCTCTACTGAAGATATGTTGAATCAGGATTCTTGGGAGTACGACTTATATACTTTTTTGACAGTTCTCTAAGTGACTTTATCCACACCAAAATTTGGGAACCACTAATAAGATTTCTTTATACAGTTGATTGTGTTTGGAGATATTATCACCATCCTTAAGGCAGCTGTGAGGATTGCAGGAGGTAAAGTAGTTAGCATAGTTTCTGTCATGGGTTAGTCCTTGATAAATGTTAGCTACAAATGCAATAAAGTGTATAGTGCTTTTTGTGGACAGAAATTGCACCTTCTTCTCTTCTCTTGATTTCCACAACATACTAGGAGGGGGCATGGTTGCTGGTCAATATGTTCTTATTGATCTAAGCTGCTTTAGTATTTCAAATTTTATGCTTTCTATTTTCTATTCCTTCTCACATCTACTCTTGTACTGGAAGAAGCTCAGGGGAGTGAGAACTGCACCTTGACTAG
Source organism: Hyperoodon ampullatus (assembly GCF_949752795.1). Taxonomy (NCBI): domain Eukaryota; kingdom Metazoa; phylum Chordata; class Mammalia; order Artiodactyla; family Ziphiidae; genus Hyperoodon; species Hyperoodon ampullatus. Next base: position 165,059,735 of record NC_136914.1, on the reverse strand, counting down.
AGCTATTCTGGTCACCATAAAATGTTATATTTGGAAGGTTCCTATGGGGCTGCTTATGCAACATCTTTAGAGATGAGCAAGGTGGATATTATTAGTCTCATTCTATGTAAGAAAAAAAAAAAAAAACAGAAAAAGTGACCTTGCACAATGTTACCCTGTTGGTGAAAAAGCCGAAACCAGATCTTGCGAATTACAGGACCATCACTAACATCACCTCTGTTTCCTAAAACTTCATTTTTCCTGCCTTTGTCTTCACTCTCCACACTAACCCCTCTCCACTTTTGAGATCCCAACTTTCCATATCTATCCTATCTTCAACTAATGTGTGATAAATAAATCATGATGCCAGGCACAAAGGAAGTTGATTTCTTTGGTTGTGATTGTTTTTGACCAAAGAGCAATATGTCCAGGAGTTGCCTGACCCCAGCCTGTAACATGATGGTGGAAATTCAGACACCATGGTACTGAACAGGTGAAAGAGATTCAGGTAGGAAGTTCTTCCTGTGTTCCCTCAAATCTTAATTCCGAAGGCAGCTTCCTCCTCCCATGTCTAAGACTGCTACTGACATCAGAATTATAGCACTATCTTTTTCTGTGATAAGATAAGAGATTCCCCAACCTCTAGGATGTTAATATTATTTAGAGAAAAGCATGGATCATTGAATATCTTGATATTCACTTGAGATGAATATTCCATTCTAGGTACCAATGTGGGGATGATACTGGACTCTACCAGGATAAATGTCACATGGGGAGATCCAATCCAGCTCAGATTCCAGTATTTTGAGATCAGGCTTGCCAAATTGACCATGGGCCTCTAGATAGAAAGGTCCACTCATTGGCTGAAATGATGCAACTTTATTCCAATGTTTCATGAGAGTGGAATGTGATATTTTAACACATGCTTCTCTGGGACATTATTGAAACAACACATAAGACACTTACCAGCTTAAACTGGTTTTGCTTCTTACTTAAAACAAGTTTTTGATTAATCAAACATGGAGTTATTTTACAGAGACAACACTGCACATGTGCAATACGGGAACCCATGTCTTTAGAGTGACCCCAGAACCAAGAATCATCAGTCTATAGAACTCAAATATAGAAATGTTGTTACTGGAGCCCCTTACAAAGCAAGGAAGTCCTTCAATAAGGAAAATCTGGCTTCCCGAAGTTGATTACCATATATGGATTGATTTGAGACTAGCCAATCACCTTATTCTTCCAAACCCTTAAATTTCACTTGAACCCGAGATCAGGGCGACATCTTTGAGAACCTAGCCTCCTCTCTCCTTACTGGTCAACCTCAAAATAAAGCTGTTTCTTTTCTCAAAAGCAAGCGCCATAGCATTGGCTTCTATGTGTGTCTAGTAGCAAAACCCTAGCTTGGTGACATTATTTCTACTTGGAACTTCGCAATATTATTTAGTTTATCCTTTACATTTACCTATATAAATGAATTGATATTCAGCTGCACTTAGCACTCAGGTTAATTAAAACATATTTCTTTATTACACTGTATAAACTAGTCTCAATTTTTTTCTCACTAGTACTAATAATCCCTTGAGGGAAGTACCCCTCCCCACCAACACACACGCTGACTCTATTATTTTTGTTTTAATTGTTTTCTGGAAGTTATCATCGCTGTTGTACAGAATGATGTACTGAAAACAAACCAGGTATTGAACATGAGAATTCAACTATTTTTAACATATAAGAATATGGAGACTGCAGATGGCCATTGGTGCTTGATTTAACCTCCTCAACTTCCAAACTTATATATTCATATGTAACCCATGCTGTGCTATCTGAGGCAACTAATGTTATTTTATCTCCCACACTATCTGCTCTTTGACACCTCTCATTCTACATGCAGACCAGGACTATAGTTAGCAGATAAATTATACTTTAAAAAAACAACAACAACAACAAAGTAAGCAATAGTTCCATGAGCCCAGACTGCTGTTTGCAGATGCAGTTAGAATCTTTGCATATTCTAAATGAATATTCTAAGGAATGTTGTAATGCTGTCTCTTCATTCTGTGGTAGAGGATTCTGCAAATTTAAATAGACTAGGTTTGGAGGGCCAGTGGGATTTCCCCAAGAAACCTCCAGGGAAAGCCGCTACTTAGGAGATGAGATATTCCAGGCACAAATGCTGTGTCTGCAGACTAATCAGTGTCAGAGAGGAGATTATTTTGCATGTAGCAAGGATTATGCTGGCCATTGTGTTAGCTTTGGTACTTCTTGGTTATTGGCACACACTGGCTCTTGTTGTAACTCTCATTAATATTTGTGTAATTCCTCAAAATATTCCAACAGTGATCTCAAAACACATATTGAATGACAAAAGGAAGGTGTTATTGTATTCAGGATGCAGGAGAAGTACAATTTAAAGAAGACTGTACATGAAAGTAAAGAAAAGTTTAAAAGCATCTGATTTGTGCTCTGAATGAAGAGCAAGAGAATATTAACTCTGAAAGACACTTTAAAAAATGTAAGAGAAAGAACACACTGCATTAAAAAGAATGGTGGCTTATAAGCAGGCTGACTAGAAAAGAGAGCTGAGTAAGCAAAAGAAAGCTTGAACATAAATACTGAGTAGTTAAATTTGAATTGGCATTGGGAACAGCAAGGATAAAAATTGTTAATGCAGAAAACAAAATAATCATTTTTGGATAATAAAGTTTCCTAGAGGAAAATGGATAAGAAGATGAAACTCATGACTGAGAAAGTGATAAGTGCAGAAGACAATAATCAAGGTGCAATCTACAAATAATCAAAGATATGACCAGGACAAATGGAGGAGAGCAAGCGTTAAGGTATAAGTGAAGGAAACTTTCCTGTGCACAGAGTGCTTGCAATTATTGATCAAAGCCTTTGCTGAATATCAGAAAATAAATAAGGAAACACTGAAAAAAACTTGTTGGACTCTTTTTCAACATTTTTTAATAAAAATTTTTAACATAAAATATTGATCAAACTACAGTGAACACAAAATGTCACCTTGATTCTGTCACAGAATTTTACTATATTTGTTTACCACATTTCTATGCATTTATCTCCCCATTCAAACATCAATCTTTCTTATTTTTGATGCATATCAATGTAAATTGCAAACATTTGTGTACTACTCCCCTAAATACTTCAGAATGAATATTATTAACTAGTGTTTAATATATTTGCTTAGAGTGTTTTTGTCTTTAGATATATGATTTATATTCAATAAAATAAAAAAAAATGTTACTATACTTTCACTGATTTTTGACAAGTGACATTCTTTTTTTTTCAATATAAATATTTAGGTATTCCAGTACTTTTTGCTAGAATGTTTTTCTTTTACCCATTTGATTGCTTTAGCACTTTTTCCAGAAACCAAAATGATTCATACATGTGGGTCTATTTCTGGGTTTCCTGTAATGTAACATTGATACATTTTTCAATTTATATGCCAATATCACACTGTTTTTATTGAAATAGAATTGACATATAACATTATATTAGTTTCAAGTGTAAATATAATGATTCAATATTTGTATATATTGCAAAATGATCATCATCGTAAATCTTGTTGACACCCATCACCACACATAGCTACAATTTTTTTTCTTGTGATGAGAACTTTTAAGCTGTACTTTCTTAGCAACTTTTGGATATATAGTACAGTATTACTAACTATAGCCATTATGTTTGTACATTAAATTTGTAGACTTATTCATCTTGTGTATCTACAACTTTGTAACCTTTGACCAGACCAACTTCTCTCTATTTACCCCACTCTAACCCTAACCCCTGGTAACCACTGTTCTACTCTCAGTTTTTATGAGTTCAACTTTTTGTTTTTATATAGATTTCACATATAAGTGAAGCCACACAGTATTTGGCTTTCTCTGTCTGGCTTATTTTACTTAGCAAAATGTCCTCCAGTTTCATCTATGCTGTCACAAAGGGCAGGATTTCCTTCTTCCTCACAGGTGAATAATATATATCATATCTTCTTTATCCATTCATCTGTCAATGGACATTTGGCTGTTTCCATGTCTTGGCTATTGTGAATCACACTGTAATAATGTGAGAATGCAGATAGCAGGTACATCTTAGAGATAATGATTTCATTTCCTTTGAATGTGTACACAGAAGTAAGTTGTTGAATCATACGGTAGTTCTAGTTTTAATTTTCTAAGAAGCTTCCATACTGTTTTCCATAATGGCTGTGCCAGTTTACATTCCCACCAACAGAGCACAAGGGTTTGCTTTCTCCACATCCTCTCTAACAATTACCTTTTTTTTTTTTTTGATACAAACATTCGAACAGTTGTGAGGTGATATCTCATTATGTTTTTGATTTGCGTTTTCTTGAACATCTTTCCATGTACCTGCTGGCCATTTGTATGTCTTCTTTTGAGAAATGTCTATTCACATCCTTTTCCCATTTTAAATCCGGTTATTTGTTTTCTTGCTGAGTTGTTTGTGTTCCTTCTATATTTTGGATATTAACCCCATATCAGATGTTTCGTTTGCAAAAATTTTCTCATTCTATTGGTTGTTTTTTCACTCTGCTGACTATTTCCTTTGAAGTGAAGGAGCTTTTTATTTTGGTGCAATTCCATTTTTCTATTTTTGCTTTTGTTGCATGTGCTTTTGGGGTCATATAAAAAATATCATTGCATAAATCAATGTCAATAAACTTTTTCTCTACGTCTTCTTCTAATAGTTTGATGGTTCCAGGTCTTGGATTTAAGTCTTTAGTCTATTTTCATTTGTTTTTTGTATGCGGGATGAAATAAGGTTCCAATTTCATTCTTTTGCATGTGAAAAGCCAGTTTTATCAGTACCATTTATAGAAGCTACTATCCTTTCCCCATTGTGTATTGTTGGCCCTTTTGTCAAGAATCAATTGACTATAAATTTATGGATTTATTTCTGGTAGGAAATCATGAAAAATAGTCAAAATTACAAAATCAAAAATAGTTTAAAGGAGCTGATGTTATATATTGAAATGTTTTTTGGTTAGATCCTACATGTAAATGCAAATTATAGCAATGTAATATAAAAATAAGATTAAAATAAATATATTAAAACATAGCTTTATTAGTTTCTAAAATAATTTTTAATTCATAATTTAAAATGAAATTAATGAAGTCAAAATTATTTCAGCTCCTTAACTCCATATTATATTAACAATGACTAGATTAAGTACTGAGATCATTTCTTTCTGGACTTGATATCAGACAAATAAAGACTGAAGGACGTTTTAGAGCTAAGCTCATGCACTAGCAGAGATAAAAACAAGCTGTGTGCTTTTGAAATTTTTACAAGAAGCACAAATGAACAAAGGCATGAGAAAATATAGATTCTATAAAACCCGGAAAAATATAATTTTTAATATTGCTGTGGTTATTTCCTGGTGGTATGGGGGGGGGGAAATAATCATGTGGGTTTTTTTTTTATACAGCAGGTTATTATTAGTTATCTATTTCATACATATTAGTGTATACATGTCAACCCCAATCTCCCAATTCATCCCACCACCACCACCCACCACCACTTTCCCCCCTTTGTGTCCATACATTTGTTCTCTACATCTGTGTCTCATTTCTGCCCTGCAAACCAGTTCACCTGTACCATTTTCCTAGGTTCCACATATATGTGTTAATATACGATATTTGTTTTTCTCTTTCTGACTTACTTCACTCTGTATGACAGTCTTCTAGATCCATCCACATCTCTACAAATGATGCAATTTCATTCCTTTTTAGGGCTGAGTAACATTCCATTGTATATATGTACCACAGCTTCTTTATTCATTCATCTGTTGATGGGCATTTAAGTTTCTTCCATGAACTGGCTATTGTAAATAGTGCTGCAATGAACAATGGGGTGCATGTGTCTTTTGAAATTATGGTTTTCTCTGGGTATATGCCCAGTAGTGGGATTGCTGGGTCATAGTCATGTGGGATTCTTATCTTTCTTGTATCTTTTTGTATTTTTTATATTATTGCCTTTGAGCACGTGTTGCATTTGTAATTGAAATAAAAATGTAAAAATCTACTTAAAAACACTTGGAAAAATCTTAAAAATGTAATAATTCATGTTTTGAACCAACTCTGCACCACAATTTGATTCACTTTTCAAGTTAAAAAATTCTTTTTATAAAAAGTATTTCACTTAATATTGTGGAAAAATGTACACTGTACTTCACAATTGCCCCTAGAGAACTGATTGTAAACCTCTTGGTGTGTCTTATATTTACTTATGTTGCTGTTTTACAGAATAAACATTGTACCTAATGAATATCAAAAACATAACATACTTTTAATTCATTTGAAAATGCCGATCTTCTAAGCATTATTCTTCAGATATATACAATTAATTCAAAGACTTGGGGAAAATATATATTCATATCTATCTATCTATCTATCTATATATATGCAGAATTCAAAGAAGTGCATTGCTAATGACTAAATGTTTGCATCCTCCCAGCCCCCGCCAATTCATATGTTAGCATCCTAACCCCAAGACGGTAGTATTCAGAGGTGGGGTCCTTGGGAGGCAATAGTTCACGAGGGCAGAGCCCTCATGGATGGAATATTAACATCTTTGTAAGAGAGACCACAGAGGGATCCCTCCCTCCTTCTGCCATGTGAAGACACAAGAAAAGACTCTCAGCCAGGAAGTAGGTTCTCACCAAGACAGCTAGTCTGCCCAAACTTTAATCTTGGACTTGCCAGCCTCCAAAGCTGTTAGAACTAAATTTATGTTTTTTATAAACCACCCAATCTATGGTATTTTGTTATAGTAGTCTGAATGAACTAACACATGCATTTAGAATCATCTCTTTAGAATCTTGGTTTCAACTTCAGACTAAATTGGGACGGCAATTTTTGAATGCAGAACCCAGTAACCAGGGAGGCAAAACTACCTTGTTAAAAACTGAAAGTCAGGGGGCTTCCCTGGTGGCACAGTGGTTGAGAGTCCGCCTGCCAATGCAGGGGACATGGGTTCATGTCCTGGTCTGGGAAGATCCCACATGCCACAGAGTGGCTAGGCCCGTGAGCCATGGCCGCTGAACCTGTGCATCCGGAGCCTGTGCTCTGCAACGGGAGAGGCCACAACAGTGAGAGGCCCGCGTACCGCAAAAAAAAAAAAAGAAACTGAACGTGAGTGATAGTTACATGAGCCCTGACTGCTGTTCTCAAGATGCAGTTAGAACCTTTTTCCAAAAAAAGCCGTAGTGCTGTCTTTTCACTCTGTGGTGGAAGACTGCTGCAAATTTAGATAAGCTTTAGGAGCAAAAGGTAAAACTTATTCTTTGACAATGTAATAAGTAAAATAAGTAAAGTGAAGAGAAGGATGTGCATTTTACTGGATGATATTTGCGGCACACTGGCTTATGCCATAGGAAAACTTAACATTGGCCTGCACTGTGATGGGAACCAGATTGTTTTGGGGGATGAGACCAGGTGGAATAGTGTTTCTCAATATTTTGCATCTGATACAAGTGTTCCTTGAAGTAATTCAGGTAGACCATTTTGGAGGGAAAAGGAAAGACACCAATGAGAATATCCTGAACTAGTTGAAAATAAGTTAATGGGGAGGCGGGGTTAGGAGTTTTTCAATCATTTAAGATAAAAGTCAATGTCAAAAATACATTTAGGGGAAAACTTTCTCCTCTCCTGTATCTCTACATCATAACACAGAAGAAGGAAATTTTGGCAATCCATCTGCCTTACAGGGAAGGCTGTGGGAGCCATATTGGTTCTCTCTGGAGGAGTAAGTAGCCTGGGTTTCATTGGAATGCACTTCAATAGAGAATAGAAATAGTGTGGAAAGGCCATGCTTCTGCTTCCTGATCTCTCTCTCATACCAGCCTGAACTTGGACTTAGTATATGTTCCCACTTTCTTGGCTTCTTGCTTGGCCTCACAATCTTTTTTCTCTTTCTGTTACACTGATCAGCCCTCTGTCAGAACATCCAGAGTCTCTGCAGTTTTTTAATATTTCACCCATGTAGAAGCTATGTAAGACCTGCACAATGCACCCAGAGGCTTCAGAGCTATGAGTGAAAATACCTTTTTGTTTTCATGTTACAGGCTTGTCCTCTGATAAAGTTTAACAGAATCTCTGCATTTGGCAGTGATTAAATTCTTGTTAAACCATTAATAAACATGAGACCTTGAACTCTACTTGATAGTGATTCTTATCTCTTCTTATTGGTTAGAATTTCAGTGGGGAACAAGGGTAAGTTCAGCCTGTTTCCATCCCAAAGTTCCAACATTTTTTAAAAATAATAGAGTATTGATAGCCCTTTCTTAATAAAGATATCTGTTGATATTTAATCGGCTTAGGTATGATAAATGTACTGACATTGGAGCAAGGACCACTTATCAGGGTGTTAATAATTTAATAAGATCATGAAATCCTCAAAACATTGCATACATTATGCCACTAACTGTTGAGCATCAACAATATATTCAGATGAGTGAACACTAACTAATTCATCTTTCTTGAGTGACATCTACTTCTTCTGTGAATTGCTTCTTTAATATATATTTCAAAAAAGATCTGCCCTGTCTCACCTCCTTGTCCAGCATGACTGCATCTGATTCAAAATAGGTCAATTAAAAATCTTTCCTAGAGTTATTGACATGAAGGCTGAAACAGAGGAGACATTTCCGCTGGTGTGATTACATCATGATGATGTGAGACTGGGCACTCCCTGTGACCATATACACCTTGCTACAAGGAAAAGCCAGCTATGGTAAGAGATATGGAGGCAACATACCTACAAAAGCATTGTGAAAATCGTGAAAGTGGAGAGTGAATAGTGGCTCTAGTCACGTGGTCTCCAGTTTTCTCTGTCTCCTATTTTTTGGAAGCTTGGCTCTTCAGCTCATCTTGGAGTTCCACATGTTTCCTTATAATAAATCCTCTTTTGTGTAAGCTTGTTTGAACTGTGTTTCTGTCAATTACAGCCAGCTGTCCCGATTAATATACCAGATCTTTTGAACTATTATTTCCTGTATTTGTGACAACCCTACAAATAAATATTGATCCCATCTACAGATGAAAAAAGTTAGGCTAAATCACCTGTCTCATTCCAAAGTCCACATTTTTTTTTCTTAATCCTATCTCAAAGATTTTTGGAAATATTTAAACTAAAGTTAACATGAAAATAATGCAACCAGTTGATCACAGGCTAAGATGGCTGGTTGTCCTAAAGCTCTACTGTAGGTGAGATGAAGGGATTTATTTGTAGAAGAAGTTTGTGAAGTCCAACTGGCTGAGTCATATCAGGTGCTCTTCTCTCCTTAATGAGGTGGTAAATGGTTGACATTCTGGTACAAGACCATGGAGAAAATAAGACAGCTGTAATGGAGCTCCAGTCTCCAGACTCTCAGGCTGCTCCTCTTTCTATTGTCACGAATTACACTCTGGGGGTTTCCTTTTGGCACAATGAGAATTCGGAAGACTATGCTATTCTCTTAGTAAACAGTAAGTCAGATGAAGGAGTGAAGTTATACAACAAGAAAAGAGCATCCAGAGACTGATGTGATGGGGAGCAAAGAGCAGTGTTAGGTTGGGTGTAAGGGACTGAGGCAGGCAAGTATAGCCAATGAGTAATTAACTGGCAAAGTTCAAGGTTAGCACATGGTCGGTGCTAGAGAGACTGGATGGAGTTGTTGGGATGCTATGCTGAATCGTGGGTAGAGGAGGACAGTATTCACAAAGAAGACTGGCCAGAGCAATGTAGGGTCTCCAACTTGGAGATAATAGGATATTGGTTGGATTGTGAAGACTCAGACCAGGACATGGGAGAATAAGGTAACTGATAGAGTTATTAAGGCTAAGAAACAAGCATGGTTTTATTGCTAATAGTTAAGATCCTAATTTAATTTAAATGGTTGGATTCCTAGGGGTTAAATTGCTAGCCCTTTTCCCTATTTGTTGTCCCCAGGAGATCTAATCCAGTGCTGTCCAGTCACACTTTCTTTGATAATTGAAATGTTCTGTTTTGTTCAGTATGGCAGCCACTGGCCATGTGTGACAAATGAAGTCTAAATTAATTAAATTAAATAAAATGTAAAATTCTGCTTCTCAGCTCTACTAGGTATGTTTCAACTGCTCCATACCCACATGTGCTGTATTAGAAGCCATGGAATTCAATGCCCATAACTTCTTCCAATAGTGATAATCTTTAGGTTTATTTCTGAGAACACAATTCATATCTTCATTCCTCTGTATTAAATTGCCTACCAGGCATTTTTCTCCTAGAGTTCACAGGACCCTCCTACATTCTTACATTTCAAAATCTAACTCATTTCAGTACCCCAAATTTACTTTTTCCTTGCCTTGGTAAGAGTTGCCATTGAGAGGCTAGTTGTTTGAGCCAGGTATTAAATTGAGATGATTCTCCTTCTAATTTCCTAAAACCAGTAATTTATCAAAACCCATTTATTTTCTCTACTAACTAACTCCTTTCCTGAATTCTGTCTCTGCTACACATTCTTGCTGTCACTGCCCTGATATTTAGCTCCTCAAAACATCTTGTCCCTAATTCCTTGAAAACAAACCTCCTAACTTGAGTTCTTCCTCACAGTTTTGCTCCTATTCAGGGCAATCTTCTCTCATGGTTAATCATTCCATTATGGTACATATTCTGAAAAGCAGATCCAGACCTCTTGTGGTAGTATTTTTGAATAAAGTTCCTCTTTATACAACTCTGAATTTATTTGTATTTGACATCAGGCACACAGGTTATTTGATATTTAGTAATAGGAGCTACAATATGAGACCCTTTTAATCCCTACAACTAGGGTAATTACAAGATTTTGAGACAGGAAGAGTCTAAGGTCCCAAGCTATTGGTGGAAACCAGAGTGGAGACCAGCGAGCAAGTCAGATGAGTATACAGCAATTTAATTTATAACTGTGATCTTCAGAAACCCTTGGGAACTTTTATCAATGTCCCTACCCCAGATTACTGAATCCAAACCTTCAGGATGGGGGCCAGGAATCTGCATTATTAAAGAACTTCCCAAGTGATTTATATTCACAACCAGTTAAAGGAAATTTTAAAACTTTGACTCCTTCATTTGAATCCTCTTTATTGAATCTGCCAGTGTTTCAAATTATGCATTTCAATATTAAAAGAATTGAGCTGTGCAATTTAAAATTTTAATCCCTAAACATTTAAAACCAGGCATTTATTTCCAGCTCATGCCCCTCCCTTCTTTGAATGTGACCTTTATTTTAATAGTAATGAAATTTATGAAGCATGCTTCATTTCCCTGGTTTACTATAACGTAGCTAAATTGATGTCGGAAATGATTAGACTGTGGCTACATATTAAATCCTTAATAAACAAACTCAAGTGAAATTACTGGGTTCTCTTAAGCCAGTCAGTTAAAAAACGTAGATAATGGAAATAAAATTTCCCATCAAATCTCTCCTTATTATGACTCAACGGAGTTTGTCATCACCATACAAAATCCAGACACAGATAAAAGGAAAATTATTTTAAAAATGAAGGCCATGTCTTCATTGAATCAGGTTAATTGTTAGAGACCTGAGGGCAAATGAGCATCTTGAAAGATTTTCTTTCTGAATAGATTGGTTGTTTTGGCACATTATAGATGCAGCCTCAGGCTACCTAAAATGAGTGATGAATTCCAGTATATGCTTTGGCCCCAGATTTATTTTTTCCTTATTCCATATCACTTGCCAACACGGTAGGCAGTGAAATACAGTGGGGAAAATATGAAGCCAAATAACACAACAAAATACTGGAACACCTCTTGGGGTCAATTTTGAATCCATAAAGTGGCTGCTAATATTTTCCAATATTCACTCCAACGAATACTAGTAATCAGTATGGTATTTCTGAGTAAGCTCTAGACTAGATAGGGAAGGACAAAAGTAAAACACAAAAAAATGTTTGCAGAGACATATTTTCTTGTAGGAGGAGGATGAAGTCCAGAAATGCAATCCCAAATAATTATACAGAGGAGACAGGACAGTAAAATGATGGAGCATGGTCTATATACCAGACATTTTACAACAATTCTTTCATTTAATCCTCATAAAACCCTGCAAAAAAGCTGCTATGACTCTCATTTTACAGATGAGGAAGCAGAGGTTTAGAGACCCTAAGAAACTTGCCCATAACTACAGACTTAGGTTGTAGGGCTCAGATGCCCAGCCAGGATCGTAAGACTCCAAAGTCCAGTCATTACATTCAATTCCAATATTTCCTAAAATAAAGTGGTGTACTTTTGCATGCTTTGTTTTCTCATTTAAACCTGGTAACAATCTTGTGGGAAAGGGAAGGGTAATTTTTATATTCCCTTAACTGAAAGAAAAAGGAACAAATAAAAATCTTTCACTCTTCCCTCCTGCTTCTCTAAGAAGGAAGCTTTTATACTGAATTTATTTTTATTTCCCTCAAGCTTACACATTCCAGATATATATTTTATATGTCTCATCATCCTCACACTATCATAGTAGCTTGCAACAAAAGGGAGCAGAATTTGGAATTAAAAGACTTGGATGGCTGTACACCTGAAACTAATACAACATTGTAAATCAACTATAATTCAATAACATATATATATGTAATAATGAATATATATATATATATATATATATATATATATATATATATATATATATATATACACACACACAAAAAGAATGCAGACAAACAAAGAGATCTGGATGTGACTCTCAGCTCTGCCTCCTACTATATTTGGTTTAGCACTATTTTCTTTCTCTCTGAGATTCAGGAGTGCATTTCATGGTTCCTGGTGCACCGTGGGTGCCTTCAAAATGCACATCTTAAACTACATGACAGGGACCTTGGTCAGGCACAAACTGGCCGTGGGTCATAGTGATGAGACCTGGAGCTGCAGTGTTGACTGAGCTCTAATTTCTCGTGGGGAACTAGGCTGGAAGATCCTCCATTTAGCCAAGGTTGTGGTAGAAGCTGTGTCTTAGCAAGGGCTGCCTTTTCTGAATTGTTTTTTTCTGAGGCAATGTTTTTCTTTGACATGCCTTTGGACGTATCCATTATAACTTCTTCCCTCCATGTACTGACCTGGCTACTCTATCCATCACTTTTGTTGACAGAGCAACACTGGCTTTTTCTGACAGGAAGAGCTTGGCACTGCTTTTACATTCATACCTAGCTGGGGTTCTTGGCCTCTCAAGTTTTTATTTAAAAAAAAAAAAAAATGGTTCGGTAAAATATGTTCCATCACCATGGCAATATTTGGAACCAAATATTCAGTGTAAATGCGTGTGTTACTCCTTTAACTGGTTAATTTGAGAAGAATTTTATACAGAGCATTTTAAGCAAGAAACCTTATCTAGCTATTTATCATATAAATAATATTTTTAAAATTATTTTTTCATGTTAGATTATAAACATTAATAATTATTGAAAATAACTGACATGTATTAGAAGCCTACTGTGTGCTAGTTACTGTGCTTAAGGTATAGTTTCCTAGGACTGCCACAACAAAGTTCCACAGACTGGCTGGCTTAAACAACAGAAATGTATTTTCTCACAATTCTGGAGGCTAGAAGCCCTAGATCAAGATGTTGGCAGGGTTGGTTTCCTCTGAGGCTTCCCTCCTTGGCTTTTTGATGGCCATCTTCTCCCTTTGTCTTCAGGTGGTCTTTCCTTTGAATGTGTCTGTGTCCTAATCTCTTCTTATAAGCACACAAATCAGATTGGATTAAGGCCCCCCCTAACAACCGCATTTTAACTTAATTACCTCCTTAAAGACCTTACAAATACAGACACAATTAGAGGTGCTGGGGGTTAAGAATTCAACATATGAATTTTGGGGGAACACAATTCAACCCATAACAGTCATTTATATGAATTATTTTATATAATTAATTGTGAATTTTGTATAATTATTCACAGTTTAGAATGAGAGCAAAGATGTTGAGTATCCTTCCCAAGGTCAAAGAGCTGACAGGTGACAGAACTAGGATTTAAAGCTAGGTCTGGGAAACTTCAAAGCTCTTAATAATGAGTCTAGTGCCTTTTCCACCCTCTGCCATATCTTCTTTCCAGTTGTCCTATCTGCCATATGTTAATATTTATATCCCTCTGAGCATGGACACCAGCTGACACATTGCAATTTTTGCTGCACGCCAATAACATCTTGCCCTAGTGATGTTAAATTTTGCCCGAAGAGTGGACATTTCCTTTCAGGCACTATGCAGCAGCTGTCTTGACTAGTTTGATAGAATTTGATTCAAATGGAGGTTAGGAGTGTGTTTTGTTCAATTTCACAGAATTTTAAGTAGCTTCATGTGAGATAACACTTTCCTGTTTAAATGATATTGAGTTGTGGAGTGGCTCCACATCTTCATCACTTTTGGTTGCTATAACAAAAAAAAAAAAAAAAAAAAACTAGACTGGGTGGTTTAAACAACATAATTTTTTTTCTTACAGTTCTGGAGGCTGAAGTCCAAGATGAAGGTGCTGGCATATCTGATGTTGGGTAGGGGCTCTCTTCCTGGTTTGCAGATGGCCGTCTTCTCATTGTATCCTCACATGGCCTAAAGAGAGAGGAAGCAAACTCTCTCGTGCATCTTCTTATAAAGACACTAATCTCATGAGGGCTCTACCCTCATGACCTAATTACCTCCCCACTGCCCCTTATCCAAATATTATCACATTGGGATTAGGGTTTCAATATATTAATTTTGGGTGGACAGAAACATTCAGTCCATAGCACTCATGAAGAAAGAATGTCTTTTACAGACATGTGATATCACACTTTCCTGTGGGCTATCTTATTCGATCTCATCACAAAAACCTTCTGAGGTAGAAAACACCAGTTTCTGTATGACTTTGTCAATTTGCACAATTTCCCCTTCTAAGCTTCTCAATGCAGGGGTCAGACCAGACTTGAAAGTGGTTATAGGACAAGTCAGAAGATGATTGTACTAGGACTTAAAACCTAGTAGTGATGAGCCAGATTAGTTGGGGATGGGGGAGGCAGAGAAGAGCTGCAAAGAACAGCAGGAAAGCAGGTAGAAGAATTGATTACAGAACTTATGGAAGAGGACTTTCAAAAGTATCTTTTGGCCACATTGTTGGACACATCTCACTTGTGTGGGATTCTGTTGACTTCCATTAAGATGAATTATAAAGGCATAAATCACAACCTCAGAGAGAACTTTATCATCAGGGAAGGTAAGATAAATGTGCACGTACCTATAGCACAGGTAAGCATGAAATTAAATTATAATGAGCGTTTAAATTGTTTTCTGTAGGAATGCTTTAATAGTTTTCTGCATTTCTATCAGAAGAGGGGTCAATTTTATCTAAAATGAGCAGTTACAACAAAGTGAGATTTGACTGAAATTGGAAGGATATGAAAGGAAGTTTATGAATTCAAGAATGAGAAAGAGACAGGAAGATTATGAGCTGACTTATAGACATAATGTGCATAAGAAAATGGCAAACTGTAGAGAAAGAAGGAAGATAAAGCAGTAATTAAACAGTAATAGGAGAACTGGTTATAGATATGATTTGGTCCCAATTTATGAAGAAATATGGGTGGGGCTGCCTTGACAGATTAAAGGATTAGGGCTTTATTCACCAGGCAGTGGGGATTGTTTATTTGCCTTTCACAAGACAAAATGTCTTTGCTTTGGAGATTTTGGAATGAAGCCATCTTCACCTTTTAAATGTTCACATCAGAATTTGGTCCCAAAGCAATTGGACCAAATTTTTATTTTAAAATGAAAAGCTCTTTCTTTTGGTCACTCTCAAAAGAGTAATAAATGCCTTTACTTAACTATTTAACAAGCACTTGTAGGGAATCAAGCTGAAACAAAAAAGCCAAAATGCAGACAAAAATGTTCATAACAGCAATATTAGGTTTAATAGTGAAAAATTAGAAATAACTTCAATTTTTCTTTTTAGAGTAAGAGTTAAATAAATTGACACATCTATACAATAGACTAAAATGCAGCATTCTAAAAGTTTTGATGATGTAAAATTGGAAGAAAGCACAACTAAATATTAACAACTAACAATTGTTAACAATTGTTAACAATATTAACAATCCTGATAGGATTCTTGGCAGCAAAAAAATAGTTTATAAAGTTATCTATTTTCTAAATTTCACAAATTAATCACATATTTATTAGACAATCAGAGCAAAAATTTAAATTAATATGAAATCAGTTCCAGGCAATGGTTTTCAATAATATGGCAGCATTTTTGGAATAATCTATAAGCAAGCAGATGGACTTTGAAGGAAACAAATATTATCTACAAGGCCACATTCTAGTCACCTGACAACCTATTCCCTTAACCAGTTTTTAGCTTATTTTATCTCCAAAACTTTGTAAAAAAGAGCAACTCTATCCTCTGGGTGGGGGTTGCTGGGTGGAGGTGCTGGGGGCACCCATAGTCTAGCCTTCTGATTGGAGGCTCACATACAAACCTAATTCATCTTTATAACAACAGAGTCTAGTACTGGGCTTGACATATTGTAGACATCAAAGCATATATGTTGATTGCATGAAAAAATCTTGTCAAAAGATTGGTTCCTCTCACAAATAGGGTACTGTTAATCTGAGAATTTTTTCCATATTTGTTTTGAGGATTTGCCCAGATCACAACTCAATGTATTATAAATATTTCTGTTATATAGAATGTATTTTGCTGAAATTTCCTTTGTGGAGTGACAGTACCCCAGCTATTCTTCTTATGGGCTTCAAGACAATAGGCAAGTCATTTATCTTCTCTGATCTTTATTTTATCAACTAAAATTAAAAATAAAAATGGAAATATTTAGCACTGAAAAAATATAAGTAGCAAATACAGGTTGTTTGAGCTTGAGTTGACTGCTTCTTGGTAAACATGATTGAATGCAAGCATTTTGGAAAAAACATGAGCTCTTCAAAAAAGAGACATTTAGCATTCATGATAGCAACTAGAAACGATGAAGGATGAGGATGTGTTAATGCCAAGACCTGACCACTCTTAATGTCAGAAAAAGTCATGGCTGGTTGCAAAACCCACCTACCGCCTCTCAAAAATTTCATCACAGTAGAAAATAGCACACTAGCTTTGAGGGTCAGGTGTAATCTAAAATATAAAGAGATATTTTTAATGTTGGTTAATTTATAACCTTTCCAAAAATTGCTAGGAATGGACAGTAAAATCTTGATAAATTTACAAAGTGATTTCCTCAACATATTCTTCAGATATTTCTTCATTCACTTAAAGATGGTCTGAAAGGCAGGTAAAAGAGAGATCAAGTTATAGGTGCCCAGAAGCCACAGTGAGGCAATAACAATTTTATTAATGCCCAAGGAAAGCATTTTACAGGCCCGGACGCGCAGGCCTGTAAAAGAGCTGGTCTTTTGCTTCAGGCCGAGTTTTACAGAGACACTGCCATCTAGTGGACAGAGCAAAAATTTTATAATAGAAATATCAACTTCTACAACTTTTTTTTGTAATTTGTAAAATATGATTAATCATATTCTTTATTTGAATTTGATTTTTTTAAAAAAGCAGGTTCTTATTAGTTATCAATCTTATACATATTGGTATATATATGTCAATCCCAATCTCCCAATTCACCCAGCACCACCTCCCCTGCCCTGCCCCACTGCCCCCCTCTCCTCTTTCCCTCCTTGGTGTTCATACGTTTGCTCTCTACATCTGTGTCTCTATTTCTGCCTTGCAAACTGGTTCATCTGTACCATTTTTCTAGATTCCACATATATGCGTTAATATATGGTATTTGTTTTTCTCTTTCTGACTTACTTCACTCTGTATGACAGTCTCTAGGTCCATCCACGTCTCTACAATTGACCCAATTTCATTCCTTTTTAGGGCTGAGTAATATTCCATTGTATATATGTACCACATCTTCTTTATCCATTCGTCTGTCGATGGGCATTTAGGTTTCTTCCATAACCTAGCTATTGTAAATAGTGCTGCAATGAACATTGGTGTGCATGTGTCTTTTTGAATTATGGGTTTCTGCAGTTATATGTCCAGTAGTGAGATTACTGGGTCGTATGGTAATTCTATTTTTAGTTTTTTTAAGGAACCTCCATACTGTCTCCATTGTGGCTGTACCAATTTACATTCTCACCAACAGTACAAGAGGGTTCCCTTTTCTCCACACCCTCTCCAGCATTTGTTGTTTGTAGATTTTCTGATGATGGCCATTCTAACCAGTGTGAGGTGATACCTCATTGTAGTTTTGATTTGCATTTCTCTAATAATTAGTGACGTGACATTGAGCAACTTTTCTTGTGCCTCTTGGCCATCTGTATATCCTCTTTGGAGAAATGTCTATTAGGTCTTCTGCTCATTTTTTGATTGGGTTGTTTGTTTTTTTAATACCGAGCTGCATGAGCTGTTTATACATTTTAGAGATTGATCCTTTATCCATTGATTTGTTCGCAAGTATTTTCTCCCATTCTGAGGGTTGTCTTTTTGTCTTGTTTATAGTTCCTTTGTTGTGCAAAAGCTTTTAAGTTTCATTAGGTCCCATTTCTTTATTTGTGGTTTCATTTCCAGTACTCTAGAAGGTGGGTCAAAAAAGATCTTGCTGTGATTTATGTCAAAGAATGTTCTTCCTATGTTTTCTCTAAGAGTTTTATAGGGTCTGGTCTTACATTTAGGTCTTTAATCCATTATGAGTTTACTTTTGTGTATGGTGTTAGGAAGTGTTCTAATTTCATTCTTTTCCATGTAGCTGTCTAGTTTTCCCAGCACCAATTATTGAAGAGATTGTCTTTTCTCCATTGTATATCCTTGCCTCCTTTGTCATAGATTAGTTGACCATAGATGCATGAGTTTATCTCTGGGCTTTCTATCCTGTTCCATTGATCTATATTTCTGTTTTTGTGCCAGTACCATATTGTCTTGATTACTCTAGCTTTGTAGTATAGCCTGAAGTCAGGGAATCTGATTCCTCCAACTCTGTTTTTTTTCCCTCAAGATTGCTTTGGCTATTCAGGGTCTTTTTTGTCTCCATACAGATTTTAAAATTTTTTGCTCTAGTTGTGTAAAAAGTGTCATTGGTAAATTGATAAGGATTGCATTGAATCTGTAGATTGCTTTGGGTAGTATAGTCATTTTCACTATATTGTTTCTTCCAATTCAAGAACATGGTATATCTCTCCATCTGTTTGTGTTACCTTTGATTTCTTTCATCAGTGTCCTACAGTTTTCTGAGTACAGGTTTTTTACCTCCTTAGATAGGTTTATTCCTACGTATTTTATTCTTTTTGTTGCAATGGTGAATGGGATTGTTTCCTTAAATTCTCTTTCTGATCTTTCATTGTTAGTGTATAGGAATGCAAGAGATTTAGGTGCATTAATTTTGTATCCTGCAATTTACTAAATTCATTGATAGGCTCTAGTAATTTTCTGGTGGTATCTTTAGGATTTTCTACATATAGTATCATGTCTTCTGCAAACAATGACAGTTTTACTTCTTCTTTTACAATTTGTATTCCTTTTATTTCTTTTTCCTTTCTGATTGCCATGACTAGGACTTCCAAAACAATGCTGAATAAGAGTGGTGAGAGTGGACATCCTTGTCTTATTCCTGATCTTAGAGGAAATACTTTCAATTTTTCACCATCGAGAATGATGTTTGCTGTGGGTTTGTCATATATGACCTTTACTATGTTGAGGTAGATTCCCTCTATGCTCACTTTCTGGAGAGCTTTTATCATAAATTGGTGTTAAATTTTGTCAAAAGCTTTTTCTGCATCTATTGAGATGATCATATGATTTTTATTCTTCAATTTGTTAATACGGTGTATCACATTGATTGATTTGTGTATATTGAGGAATCCTTGCATCCCTTGGATAAATCCCACTTGATCATGTTGTATGACCCTTTTAATGTGTTGCTGGCTTCTGTTTGCTAGTATTTCATTGAGGATTTTTGTATCTATATTCATCAGTGATATTGGTCTGGAATTTTCTTTTTTTGTAGTATCTTTGGTTTTTGTATCAACGTGATGGTGGCCTCATAGGATGAGTTTGGGAGTGTTCCTTCCTCTGCAATATTTTGGAAGAGTTTGAGAAGGATGAGTGTTAACTCTTCTCTAAATGTTTGATATAATTCACCTGTGAAGCCATCTGGTCCTGGATTTTTGTTTGTGGGAAGATTTTTTTTTTTTTTTTTTTTTTTTTTTTTTTTTTTCAGTGTGTGGGCCTCTAACTGTTGTGGCCTCTCCCGTTGCAGAGCACAGGCTCTGGACACGCAGGCTCAACAGCCATGGCTCACGGGTCGAGCCACTCCACGGCATGTGGGATCTTCCCAGACCAGGGCACAAACTCGTGTCCACTGCATTGGCAGGCAGACTCTCAACCACTGCACCACCAGAGAAGCCCTGGAAGATTTTTAATCACAGTTTCAATCTCAGTGCTTGTGAATGGTCTGTTCACATTTTCTATTTCTTCCTGGTTTAGTCTTGGAAGGTTATACCTTTCTAAGAATGTGTCCATGTCTTCCAGGTTGTCCATTTTATTGGCATAGAGTTGCTTGTAGTAGTCTCTTATGATGCTTTGTATTTCTCCATTGTAACTTCTTCTTTTCCATTTCTAATTTTACTGATTTGAGTCCTCTCCCTCTTTTTCTTGGTGCATCTGGCTAAAGGTTCAATTTTGTTGATCTTCTCCAAGAACAAGCTTTTATTTTTATTGATCTTTGCTATTGTTTTCTTTCTTTTTATTTTATTTATTTCTTCTCTGATTTTTATGATTTCTTTCCTTCTACTAATTTTGGGTTGTGTTTGTTCTTCTTTCTGTAGTTCCTTTAGGTATAAGATTAGATTGTTTATCTGGGGTTTTTCTTGTTTCTTTAGGTAGGATTGCTTTGCTATAAACTTCCTTCTTAGCACTGCCTTTGCTGCATCTCATAGGTTGTGTTTTCATTGTCATTTGTCTCTAGGTATTTTTTGATTTCCTCTTTGATTTCTTCAGTGATCTCTTGGTTATTCAGTACCTTGTTGTTTAGCCTCCATGTGTTTGTGTTTCTTTACCTTTTTTTTTCCTGTAATTGATTTCTGGTCTTATCATGTTTTTGTCAGAAGAGATGCTTGATGTGATTTCAATTTTCTTAAATTTACCAAGGCTTGATTTGTGACCCAAGATGTGATCTATCCTGGAGAATATTCCATATGCACTTGAGAAGAAAGTGTAATCTGCTGTCTTTGGATGGAAGGTCCTATAAATATCAAGAAATCTATCTCTTCTATTGTGTTAGTTAAAGCTTGTGTTTCCCTACTAATTTTCTGTCTGGACCATCTGTCCATTGGTGTAAGTGAGGTGTTAAAGTCCCCCACTATTACTGTGTTACTGTCGATTTCCCCTTTCACAGCTGTTAGTAGTTGCCTTATGTATTGAGGTGCTCCTATGTTGGGTGAATATATATTTATAATTGTTATATCTTCTTGGATTGATCACTTGATCATTATGTGCAGTCCTTCCTTGACTCTTGCAACATTCTTTATTTTAAAGTCCATTTTATCTGATATGAGTATTGCTCCTCCAGCTTTCTTTTGATTTCCATTTGTATGGAATATCTTTTTCCATCCCCTCACTTTCAGTCTGTATGTGTCCCTAGGTCTGAAATGGGTCTCTTGTAGACAGCATATATACAGATCTTGTTTTTGTATCCATTCCGTGAGCCTGTGTCCTTTGGTTGGTGCACTTAACCCCTTCACATTTAAGGTAATTATTGATATGTATGCTCCTATTACCTTCTTCTTAATTGTTTTGGGTTTGTTTTTGTAGGTCTTTTTCTTCTCTTGTGTTCCCACTTAGAGAAGTTCCTTTAGCATTTGTTGTAGAGTTGGTTTGGTGGTGCAGAATTCTCTTAGCTTTTCCTTGTCTGTAAAGCTTTTGATTTATCTGTTGAATCTGAATGAAGTCCTTGCCAGGTAGAGTCATCTTGGTTGTAGAATCTTCCCTTTCATCACTATATAGTGCCACTCCCTTCCGGTTTGTAGAATTTCTGCTGAAAAATCAGCTGTTAACCTTATGGGAGTTCTCTTGCATGCTATTTGTCATTTTTCTCTTGTTGCTTTTAATAATTTTTCTTTATCTTTAATTTTTGTCAATTTGATTACTATGTGTCTCAGCATGTTTCTCCTTTGGTTTTCCTCTCTGGGACTCTCTGTGCTTCCTGGACTTGGGTGGCTATTTCCAATCTCATGTTAAGGAAATTTTCTACTATAATCTCTTCACATACTTTCTCAGCTCTTTCTCTCTCTGTTCTTCTGGGACCCCTATAATGCGAATGTTGGTGCGTTTAATGTTGTCTCAGAGGTCTCTTAGGCTGTCTTCATTTCTTTTCATTCTTTTTTTCTTTTTTTCTGTTCCACTGTAGTGAATTCCATCATTCTGTCTTCCAGGTCACTTATCCATTCTTCTGCCTCAGTTATTCTGCTATTGATTCCTTCTAGTGTATTTTTCATTTCAGTTATTGTGTTGTTGTTCTCTGTTTGTTTGTTCTTTAATTTTTCTAGGTGTTTGTTCTTTAATTCTTCTAGGTCTTTGTTAAACATTTCTTACATCTTCTTGATCTTTTTCTCCATTCTTTTTCTGAGGTACTTCCTCATCTTCACTATCATTATTCTTAATTTTTTTTCTGGGAGTTTGCCTACCTCCACTTCATTTAGTTATTTTTCTGGGGTTTTATCTTGTTCTTTCATCTGGTATATAGCCCTCTGTCTTTTCATCTTGTCTATCTTTCTGTGAATGTGTTTTTCATTTTACAGGCTGTGGGAATGTAGCTTCTTGCTTTTGCTGTCTCAATCACATTTCTTAAAAAGAAAAAAGAAGGTAAACTTTCTCTTAATTGACTTCCATGTATGTGCAGTTTATAATGGAATTATTTCTGTTAAAAAAATTCATATTACAGATGAGAAAACTGAGGTCTAGGGAGACAAAGTATCTCGTCTAACACTATATACCTTTAAGTGGCAGAGTTGGGTTTCCTGCCAAGTTTGCTTGACATTTAAACAATGAGAGAATAATGTTTTCTTCAAAATACCACAGGTGTGTTAACAGTGAATTTAGAGAATTCAGTGGGCTCACTGTCCAGAGCTGGATTTTTATTTTTGGCTCTGACTGTGATCAGCTGTGTGATCTTGCAAAGTTCATTTAATTTCTGTAATCTTTGATGTTACCCCTACATGAAAAGTGAATATTAAACAAGAACATTCATTTAAGCACTCTATAAAGTCTAAAGGTTTGAGTTAATTATTATAATTGCAAACATCTCTACTTTAGGTTCATGTTTTGTGTAAATACAAATAGAAATGCAATAGAGGAAGATATGAGAGCATTGTGAGATGAAATGTGGAGAGAGATAGGAAGTACATAGAGAATTTAACTCCTTTAACTCCAGTTGAGAATCCCCAAATCCAGCACTATTTTTGCCAGAAGAATCCCCCAGATATGGAAATAAGGACTGATGTCCATGCACATTGGATATTAGAAGGCTGCTGCACCTTTCCCAGCCCCCTGCCCCCAAACATACTTGTGCCACGTTTACGGCCATTGATGAGAATCTAGGATTCTTTTGCAATATATGAAGTACATGGGGTAGGGGTTCAGCTTCATTTTTTAAGACTTTAAAATTCTCATACTCTTAGGCATTATAGCTTTTAATCTCTCCTTTTTGTCTCTTCTTCAGACCACATCCCTTCAAAAAAGTATTACTGACTAGACAAAGATGATGTATTCTAATTCAAGACTCTCAGAAAGTACCTCTTTAGACATTATATTGGCTAGGGGGTGAAAGGGAAAAAAATAGATAAAAGGAATACTTAGAAATGATGGATCACAACTAGTATTACAATAAATAGTTTTTACAACATAGAGATAAAGGATAAAGTAGATTAGCTTTCAATAAGTAAGAACTAAATACCCATTCACTGAGTTCAAATTCAATAACTTCTTTTACTAGCTGTGTGACCTTGGACAAGTTATATAGTCTGTCTATGCCTCAGTTTCTTCATCTATAAAACAGAATTAATAATAATACCTACCTCATAAGTTTTCTGTAAGCTCTAAATGCATTAATATGTGTATTGTACTTAGAACAGGGCCTGACACTTAGTAGATGCTATGTAAGAGCTAGTTATTTCCTTATTGTGCTACAAAAATGTTGTATGTAAGTGGTTTTCCACCCTGTATTTTGATTTCTCATTATTGTAGCTGTTTGTTCTTTATTTTTTCTCATTAAACTGTGACCTTCTATAACAGAGTTGAAAGTCCATAGCATATGCTACAAATCCAGCCCATAGTCTGATCTTTTACAATCCATGAGCTGAGCATAATTTTTATCTTTCTAAAGGGTTGCTAAAATATAAAGAGTAATATGCGACAAAGACCACATTTTGTCCACAAAACTAAAATATTTAACATCTGGCTCCTAATAGAAAAATTTGCAAATTCTTAAAAAAGACAATATCTTATTCATTTTTATGCTCAATATATTTTTGGTACAGGAAGAAAAGACACAGAACAGAAAGGAAGGAGGTACATCCAAGCAGAATATCATGGAAACACTGTGGAAGGAGAAGTTAGTTCTGACCAGGCACATCAGGGAAGTCTTCAGATAGTATTTCAAGAATGGCAATGATCTCAACAAGAGTAGAAGGTTTGATTAATTCAAAATGGATTAAATATTTAAATGTAAGACCTAAATCTATACAACTCTTAAAAAAGACATAAGGGAGGGCTTCCCTGGTGGCGCACTGGTTGAGAGTCTGCCTGCCGATGCAGGGGACATGAGTTCGTGCCCCGGTCCTGGAAGATCCTACATGCCGTGGAGCGGCTGGGCCCGTGAGCCATGGCCACTGAGCCTGCGTGTCCGGAGCCTGTGCTCTGCAGCGGCAGAGGCCACAACAGTGAGAGGCCCACATACTGCAAAAAAAAAAAAAAAAAAAAAAAAAGACATAAGGGAAAAGCTTCATGACTTGGGCCTAAGAAATGAGTTCTTGTGTCTGATACCAAATGCGTAAGCAACAATAGCAAAAATAGATAAGCAAAACATCAAACTAAAAAGGTTCTGCACAGCAAAGGAAACAATTGACAGAGTGAAAAAGCAACCTGTGGAAAGGGAGGAAATATTTGTAGACCACATATCAGAGAAGGGGTTAATATTCAAAGTATCAATGGAACTCAAAAGCAAGAAAATAAATAATCTGATTAAAAAATGAGTGAAGGACGTGAGTAGATATTTCACAAAAGAAGATATACCAACAGTCGTCAGGTACATCAAAAGATCTCAACATCACTAATCATCAGGGAAATGCAGTCAGAATCACAATAAGAAATCATTCCATACCCCTTAGGAGGATTATTATCAAAAATCAAAAAATAACAATTGTTGTCAAGGATGTGAAGAAATTGGAATTTATTTAAACTGTTGATAGAAATTGTATGGGAAACAGTATGGAGACTACATTAAAAAAATTCAATTTTTTCTATCATCCAACAATCTAATTTCTTCATAAATATCCAAAATAATTGAAATCAAGATTTTGAAGAGTTATTAACACTCCCAAGTTCATTGTAACATTATTCACAAGAGCCAAGATAAAGAAACCACCTAAATGTTCATCAATAGATGAGTGGATAAAGGAAATGTATTGTAGTGTATACATACAATGGAATATTATTGTCTTAAAAGATGAAAGGAATCCTGCCATATATGACAACATGGATGAACCTGGAGGACAATATGCTATGTGAAATTAGCCAGTCACAATGGACAAATACTGCATGCTTCTGCTTAACAGAAAGTAGAATGGTGGTTGCCAAGGATCTGAGGGCAGGGAAAAGTAGAGTTGCTGTTCAACAGATATAAGCTTTTACTTAAATAAAATAAGAAAAAATTCTAGGGTTCTGCTATACTACATTGTGCTTATAGTTAACAATACTGTATATTGCCCTTAAACATTTAAGAAGGCAGATCTCATGTTAGGTGCTCTTATCACAATAGTTAAAAAAGAAGAATAAGAAAGTTTGGTACATTAAAGTTTGGAACACAGAAACATTTCAAAACTATTTCACATATGTTGTTGAAATAAACAGTGTCAGTTTTATGAATGTAGTGAATCAAAGATACTCTCTGTATTCAAAAAGGTTAAGTCCTGGTTGAGGAAAAATTCCTTGTATCTCATAACAGCCTTCAGGGTCAGGGTGGATTATTGTTCTCTTTTTATGGAGGGGGAAACTGAGGCTCAGGAGTCTGATTTGCTCAAATTCCCAAAACTCAAATATGTCAGGATAGAGACTAAAAACAAATACAGTCAACCATGCTATCTCCTCCCTCATCACCTGCCAAACAGTTTATTTTCATAGATGATATCTCATAACCTCATCTGGTTCAGTACTCTACCTCTGATTAGGATGCTTGTTGAATAAGCTTGACTCAAGCTTAAGGGATCAGCCTCAATCCTGCCTTTGACTTAAAGCTCGTGAGTAGGGCTTAGCCCCTAACCAAATTAGATGACTTGTGTTTTTGTTCAAGTCATAACTTCCTGTCCTGTTTCCTCATATAACTCCTCCCAACATTCATTCTCAAGAGCCTGCTTTGAAAGACTTCCCAGGACCCCAGGGCCTCAAGAGCTGATGTGTGATGTTTTCCTGCATTTCTCTGGTCCTAGAGTGCTCCTTGTGAATCTATTCCTTATGTTTTGAGCTCTTCCTACTGCCAAATATTTTCTTACATCTGGATCTCTGCCTCAAGTCTATTGACAGACTTCATCTAACACTTACTCCCAACACCTGCCAAAACAGTGTCTCTTCCCACTTGATGAGTATTTCCTTTGTTTTTCTATTGCCCATTATACCCTTAAGAACATGGCTGTTATACCATTCCTCTTTGTCTCTGGTCTTAATCATTTAACTGAATCTAATCCTTGCTAGTTGTAATGCAGTACAGGACCAAACAAGCAAACAAACAAACAAGAACAGATGATGTTTCTGATTGTGTAAGTAAATCACTGTTAATGTTTAACATTGTGTTGTATTTCCTTTGGTCTTATGTGTATGAGTCTGTATGATCATGCTATTGGTAGAAGGTCTTCATCTTTCTTGGCACACTGAATACCTTAGAATGTTTTTCATGGCACCTCCTAGGACAGATATCTAAGATTTCCACTTATTAAGTAGTTATTTCTAAACAACTTAAGTATTTGTGTCCTCAAAACTTATAGCCATTTGAAAAAATAATAAATAAATGGAAATAAAAATAACATTTTTATTTTCTTCTTAAATAATTATAATTATTCACTAATGGGATAAAACCAGTGCACTTATCAAGCACTGCAAGGCTTGATTCCACTAATCCTTGGAATTAGATTGGATACTACCACCCTAATTTCCTGCTCCATGCTCTTTACAGAAGTACTTTTTAATCACAGCAACTGTTGACAGCTCAGTGTTGTGAAGATATAACATCCCCAAAGCAATGGAACATAGACTACTTTTGAAAATATGAACCTCCTTGAGATAGTAGTTTTTGTAGCATCCAACAGATGTTGAATATAACTGTATTTCTCTCAAAATGTAACCTATCCTGCAGCACCACTGAGAGTTTGCTGTGGTATCCCAGGGAACTTCTACACGTAGCTTGGGAAACATGGCTATATGGAGTTTTGAAATTTGCAATTTTTACTAACATTGTACACAACCAATTTACCGTAACATTAAAAAACTTTCTAAAAAGCATTTTATTTTCTGAATTTGAAATTAAAGCTTGTTCAGTGTTGTAATTTTTTTAAAGAGAATATATTTTAATAGATGTCCTCTTCACTCTTTGCTGTATAATCTGCCAATATTTGTATGTATTTTTTTCATGGGATTGAGCTCACATGGTTTATGAATGTTTGAACCATGCTTTTGCTCCCTTCATATTATGTCATTCTTGTATTTTCAACTAAGATGAGGTAAAAGGGACTTTAGCCTCTGATTTTCCCCCAGATTGAAATAGCTAACATAATAAAGACAGAAAATATATGAAATATTGTTTTTCAAGACATTGGAAATCAGGCAAAAAAGAAAAAGATAGTAATTGATGAGAAATGGAAAACTTGAGTTGAACCCTATGATTTTCTGATTCCTTTCCTTGAGAGAATCTCCATGTCATGGCTCAGGTGTGGGGGAATAGAGAAAGAGCTAAGAGTCCAGGGGGAAAAAAGGGGTTAGAATTTGCTTGACAGAATGCCAGAGAGGAGAGAGCTGACCCATTCTGAATATCCCATTAGACTATTCCATGAAGGATCAGGGCATACATGTGAGGAAAATAATCCAGGACTTCAGAAAGAAATATTCAAAAGGACAGTTGAGGACAGTGCCTGGAACTCACACTAGAACAGAAATATTGCCTGTTCTCACCAGTCAGACTGGAAAATTCCATAATTCATGAGGAATTGGGTAGAACACTCAGGAAAGTCTTACCTCAGTAACAGAAAATATAAACCTTCAATTAAGCACTTCCCCAGATGCATCCAACATGTCACAAAAGCAAAGCCTAAATATCCAAAATGTCCAAGTAACTTATCTGCATTACAACACAAAGCTCACAATTATATATAGATTTATAATATAGAATCAATATAGTTGGGTCTTGCTTGAAAAAAATGCAATCTGACAATCTCTGCCTTTTAGTTGAGATATTTGAATATTTACATTTAATGTAATAATTGATGCAGTTAAGTTTAAGTCTTTCATGTTACTATTTGCTTTCTATTTATCTCCTCTGTTCTTTGTTCCATTTTTCTGCCCTCTTTTTTATGTGATTTCCATTTAATCACATTTGTTAGCTTATTTACTGTAACAATTGGACCACCCACTTGTGCCAGAAGCTAGAAATGTATTCTTTCTTGGCATCCATGTGGTGAGTGATACAGTTGTAAAATCCTGTCTTAGCATATGGTTTCATGAATCGTTGCTGGAACTAAATGGTTCCATTGGGTTTCTCAGGAAGCAAATGCTAAGTTGGAATTTAACATCCATAACGTCTTTTAAGCAGTATCTTTAGGCTCAAGACCTATAGAAGGGAGCTGAAAGAAACATGAGTGAACACACGAAGACGCCATCATGAAATATCCTCAAATAAAACAAGACAATCATGCCTTTATGCTCCCATATGAATTGGTTATTGGAGGAGGGCCAGTCCAGTAAGTGTTTTGAGGTTGGGGAAAGCAGTTCTTTGTAGGTGATGAAATCCCATAAAGAGTTGACATATGCACACTGCCAACAGTATTCTCAGAAGTTGGATCAGCAAGTTCCTCACTGAAGGAAGATTTGGGCAGCTTATTACAGTACCGATTGCAATATTTCATTAGAATTTCTCAATCTATTCATCTATATCACTTAACTTATTTTTCTTATTTTTTAACTATTTATTTCACTAGACTACTTTCTTGGAGAATTTGTCTGACTGTCTTGAAATTTACTACTTCTTTCAGATTACAGAAGTGTCTCAGAAGTGTGTGATGACTTTTTATAGCCATGATTTAAAAATTTTCTAATAGATTTTTGATCTGTTATGATTTATGTTCACCTTTCTTTGCTTCCAATTTTTTGAATTTTTTTTTGTTTGGATGGTTAATTTATTTTTAATCTCTTGGAGACTTTTGAATATAACTGTTTTTAAGTCCTTTGAAGATTGTGCTGTTATTTCCATTTCCTCAGAAGTAATTATTTTCTTATTTTCTCTGGTTGATTGACACCCGTGTCTCTAGTAAATTATGAAATTTTACCTCAGCTTGATGGGAGGGGTTCCTAAGAAATTTTTTTTTAACTTCATCCTTACCTCTCTATGCAAAGATTTTGTAATTGCTTCTGTCTTGTTCATTGGTTTCTCCAGGTGAGAATCAGACCTCTTATTGGTGACTTTAGCTCTGTTTCACAGCATTGTAGTTAACTATTGGTCCTTAACAAACTACCCCAAAGCAATGAATTTAACCACTAAATTAGTACATCTTTAATAGTTTTCTGACTGTGGGACAGGTGTTTCACTCCCTGTCCAGGTTAATCTCTTTGAGGCTTTTGAATATAACTGTATTTAAATCCTTTGAAGACCCAGGCACAAAATCCATTATCGTCCCTTCTCCTGAACAGTGGTATAAGCAGTCATCCATATATGTTCCTGGCTGGTTCAGCCCTCTATTTCACATAATTACTCTATCTCTGGTCTTTTACTATGTGGGAATGCTTTGAATCCTTTTTCCTCTTTGGGGGGCAGGGGAGAAAGTTCCTCACATTTTCTTATATTGAGTAGAAGCTCAAGAAGAATTTAATAATTTGAACATAATAAATGGGCTACTCTAAGGTAATGAATCACCAGCTATTGAAAGAATTTAGGCAGAACTGTCTGACAATGTTTTGGGCATTCCTACATAGGGTAAAAGCTAGAGCCAAATAATCTCTTAGTTTTTTTTTGTTTGTTTGTTTTTCATGTTTTGATTTTGGCCTAACATCCAGTTTTTATTTTTCTCTGTTGAGAAAAATATAACATTGAATTGAAAAATATTAGATTCAAGCCAGAACTTAGAGGGAAAATGTTTGGAAACTTTCCTATTTTGTCCTTCATGGATGAGAACATTCTATAGAGATGTTTGTACTAGTTTGTGGTTGTCATGGGCTAAAAAGTTCCCATTTTGAATGAGCTCTCTGTTACATCTAGCTTGGTTTGTGAATGAATGTTTCTGTTATAAGTGCACAACTCTCAATTTTGACTCTAAGTAGGACAGACAGAAAAGCACAAATCATCAAGCTCTTCAGTGTTCATCAACATAAAGGCTCACTGTAGATAAATTCTCTGTACCTTCACCTATGTCTGGGAAATATGTCAAATGCCCTTTGACATGTCTATGTTCTATTTAGAGCCAAGTATACACTTCCAGCATTTCAATAGCACTGTTTTCCTCATTTGAAAATTTTAAATAGACTCATAAAGTATTAGAGGTCGGAAGGATTTTGGAGATCACTTAGTCTAATCCTTTTATCTCACAGATGGGATTATTTTGCTAGGATGAGAGGTTACCTAGAGCCTTTATGACAATGGTAGATGGTGATGATGATGATGATGATGGTGATAATGATGATGATAGCAACTCTTATTTCTGAGCACCTGATATGTGCCAGATAGTGTGCTCAGTGGTTAACAAAAATTAACTCTTAATTCTCACCATGATCCCCTGAGGAGAACACTGCTAACCCCAATTCACAGTTGAAGAACCAGCCTTGAATAAAATAATTTATGTGAGGTTATAGTTATCTGGCAGCATTGAACTCAGTGAGATCTCACATGTAGTGGCAAAATGGTTCTACCAGCTGGTACTTTCAAAATCTGGACCCATATATATTAAAGACCTATTGTAAAACCATGAGAAGATTATTAGGTTTGGATTCAGGAAATGTTGGAATCAAAATCTGCCTTGCTCATACTGTGTGATATTGAGAAAATTACTCTTCTCTGAGCTTCAAGTTCATCATTTATCAAAAGATGAGAGTGAAAGTCCCTATCTTATTAGGGTAATGAGATAACTAAAGATATCATAATGAATGTAAAGTGCTTAGAACTATGTCTAATATACAATAGGCACTAAAAGCTGGTAAAATAACACAGATAGTAAGTACATATAATGCTCTTATTATCATCACTTGATATTCAACTGATATTCAACCTCTAAGCGTGTCTTTGCCTAGATGTTCCTGGCCAGTGAGAACTTTCCTGGATATTGTATTTAATATAGCAGACCAACCTTCCATCCAGGATTTACTGTTTCCCTTTCTACTAGAATTTTCTCCATAGAATTTATCAACACCCTCCATGCCACTTAGCTATTTATTATTTGTCTCACTACACTAGCTTATCCGAATTAACCCTTTTATTTATTTTGTTCACTGTTCAGTTTCTAGAACTACAGTTTGTTCAATAAATATTTGTTGAATTGCTACTATTACTATTTTTTTTAACTTTTGTTATCCAGGAAGTAGTCTTCTCCCTTCAAAGATAACTCTGATGCAGAACTATATCCTCCCCAAATTAGGAGATGGGAATCCTATTTCCCAGTGCTTCAGAATATGACTATAATGAATATGGAATGTGACTACATTCTTTAAAGAGTCAATTATGTTGAAATCAGGTCATTAGGGTGGGCTCTAACCCAATATGACTACAGTCTTTATAGAAAGATTTGGACCTAGAGACACATGAAGGTAAAACCGTGTGAAGACACAGAGAGACAAGCCATTGACAAGCCAAGGAGAGAAGACTAATCCTGCTGACACCTTGGTCTTGGACGTCTGGCCCCCAGAATTGAAAGAAAATAAATTTCTGTTGTTTAAGCCACACAATATGTAACACTTTATTATGATAGACCTACAAACTAATACAGGCACTTTTCTCCAGTATTGTTTGGAAATATGGGGTTTGCCTCCCATATGCTCCTGAATTATGTGCTCAAAAGCTGTTTTTATGAAATACACTATTTTCCCCACTGTTCAACTCTGCAGCTTCCGATTGAACTGTGGGCATGGCAGCACTACACTCCTATTTATCTGATCTTAGATCTACCTAAAAGTTATAGATTTGAGACTCTCCTTATACATAATCTTCAGCAAAAGAATGAATGTTGAGCAGGAGTCATTACTTAATTTTAAATTTTATTTTTTTGTTTCCCCATCCTTTTACTCCCTATTATCACAAGCCTGGCTGTACATATAAAGTAGACTTTTACTGAATGCTTGAGGCAGTATAGGACATTTATAACACAACAGCAGAAACAAATTAAAATAGAATATTAGACATGTTTGCTCTTGGAAATTCCCTACCCTTCCTTCATCTGAAATTTCTCATGAATCACCTGTCTCCATAGGTTCATCTTCCTAGACCTTTCTCTCCTATCTGAGTTCTTTCTCTCTTTTATTTATTCTCCTGCCCCTTATCTCCAATTTTCTATGATAGTTTTATGCATCTCAATTTAATTTGTTTGTGATTTCTTCCTAGATCTTGGTTTGCTAAATTTTTTTGCTATGAGGAACCTTGGTGTCAGTTAACATATCACTTGGTTTTTATTCCACTATATTATTAATAAGCCAGCAAGAACCTCCACCAGCAACAAAGTAGGAGTTTAACCCCCACACCTACTGCTTAAATCCCTGACTAATCTTTAATGACTTATATTCCTCTAGTGTGTACACCACTGTCACTCAAGGTGTGGTCCCAGCAGCATCAACACCTCTTTAGAACTTACAGAAAAGCAAACTCTCAGCCCCATCTAAGACCCACTGACTCAGAAATTTGGGGGAAAAAACCCAGTGCTCTGTGTTTTATTTAACAAGCCCTCTGGGTAATTATAATGCATGGGAAATTTTGCCAAGTTCTACTCTTAGCTCTCCACAATGCTTTTGAAAACTTCATTTTGCTTGGCTATGAGCACTGTTGAAGGATAAGAATAATGTATGATGTTCATACCCAGGGGCACATAAAAGGTTTGAAGAGCTGAAAGATTATAAATATTGGGGAAATAATTTTTAAAGTATTAATAATTTTAAGTATTAAAAGTATTAATAGTAACAAATACACAATTAGGTGTAAAGTGTTCAATTAGAAAGACAAAAAGGAGATATCCTTTGATTCTGATAGAAACAACAGTCAGCAAAATGGGGCATATTGGCAAAGAGGCCTGAACTGAAAGTAAAGAACTGTGGCTTCTACTGTGGATTGTGTAACAAGCTAGGTAACACTGGGAAAATCACCACCCTCTATTTGCTTCAGGATTCTCATATGTGAAATGGGGTTTTGACTGGGTAAAATTCATAGAAAAGATGTGGACATAAAAATTGAAACTATGTACAGTGGCATTACATGAGGAGAGACTGCTGTAATAGATGAGGAAGTTATCTTAAAAGAAAGTCACAAGGGTCCCTAAATAGGTAATATTATCTTACTATACAAAAGTATTTTCTTTAAAATACATGAAACATACCAGGTTGGCCTCTTATACTTGAGTGCTCACAGGAAACCCAGGATATTAGACTTTAGTCCCAACATGTCCCAATGCTTTTGGTGACCATAGACCAGTTATAACATCTGCTTGACACTCAGTTTTCCTATCTGTAAAATGAAAGCTCAGGTCTGCTGACTCTTAAACTCTTTAAGAACTAGCTAAAATATAACAAGAGACCTAATGAAGTTTGTATTTCTGTAGTTTTCATTAAGATGTCAGTATGTGCGGTTGTGCATTGGTGTCAGGAAAGTAATATGTCTGTGACTCCATGGGGAAGGGACAATGGATGCTATGCACTTGATAATTTTCCTAGACTCTGTCCTATGTGTCCTGTCCCTTGGCTTAATTTAATGTTTCTTTTCTCTGTAATAAACTGTAACTGTGAATATAGTAGCTTCCAGTGTGTTATGTGAGTCTTTCTAATGAATTAAATAAAATGAGGGTGGTTTGGAGAAACACAGAATTTATAGTTGGTGACAGAAATGAGGGTCATCTTGTGTGGATTATGCTGGCTCTAACTTTGAAGTTGACTAAAACGCTTGCAGAGCTTCATAGCTTCAGAGACTAACTTTATTTAGAGCATAACTTGAGAAACACCATACCTAAGGGCATTGTCTAAAAAAATGCAGGTCTTGGTGGAGAACAATTAAAAGGAGACTGATAGCTCCACAATCTGAATAAAATAGCAGATCAGCCAGAACTTTAATAGAGAGAACTAAGAAAAGAGACAACTTAAGAAGGGCCTTCCATGGTTCAGAATCTAAACCAGAGGGCAGAAATTCTGAGCACATGTGTAAGCTGCACCTACTCAGGGAGTATTATTGCAAGATGTGGGGCAAACTTGAAAGCATCTCCAAGCAACACACAGACCCTCATCAACACAAAGCAGAAGAACCTTAATGACACAAGAACCTCAATGGCACAGAAACATTAAACACAACATTTGACCATACACTGAGTGAAAACTAAGCTACTATGACCCAAGGATAGGTCATAGGGACCCAAACAAAAACAAAATCACATTTATTCCTGGGAGTCTAGAAGATTATGTTCATTCAATTTTTCCCTATCAGGAATGATTAGTGAAAGAAACCAAGTTACTTGGCTCCTCACTTAATGTGGAACAAAAGTATTAATCCCTCAACTATGATAGTAGTCTTAAAGCCACACACACATCTAACAGTAAAGTGTAAAAATCTAACTTGTCAAGTGGGTTAAACAACCTTTAATTAATAAGTGCCTTAGCCAATCCAGGGGTGACTCCTCATACTCAGGATAAAATATAAAAACAAGAGAAAAAAATTTGAGTAGAGCTATCTGAGACACACTCTCAGGGAAATAGACTTTACAGGATTAATAGAGTCAAGTTTCTAAACAAATAAACAAGTGACCAAGAAAACTACAGCAACAACGCCTGGTGAAGGGATAGAAGTCAATATCCAGAGCTTCTACAATATATTATCTAAAATATACTGTTTAAAAAAATTATGAAACACGCAAAAAAATTGTGACCTAAAAAAAGAAAAGGAAAACAAGTAATACAATTGTCTTGAAGGGCCCATGAAGTCATAATTAGTACACAGAAGCTTCAAAACAGCTATTATGTCCAAAGAGCTAAAAAAAAAAAAATGCTTAAAAAATTACGGGAAAGTAGTATGATAAAATCTTATTAAATAGACAATAACAATGTAGGGATAGAAATCATTCAAAAGAAACAAATGAACATTTTGGAGTTAAAAATTACCATAACCAGGCTTCCCTGGTGGTGCAGTGGTTGAGAGTCTGCCCCCCAATGCAGGGGACACAGTTTCTTGCCCCGATCCGGGAAGATCCCACATGCCATGGAGTAGCTAGGCCCATGAGCCATGGCTACTGAGCCTGCATGTCTGGAGCCTGTGCTCCACAATGGGAGAGGCCACAACAGTGAGAGGCCCGCGTACTGCAAAAAAAAAAAAAAATTTACCATAACCAAAATGAAAAAAAATAAATTACTAGAGGAGATTAATAGATGATGTGAACTGGCAGAACAAAGAATAATCTAACTTGAATATATAGCAATAAAGATTATGTAATCTAAAGAACAGAGAGGAAAAGAATGAAGAAAAGTGAACAGAGTCTCAGGGAAATGTGAGATGTCATTACATGTACCAACATATAATGGACATTTTAGGAAGAGAGAGAAAGAAGGAGACAGAAAAAAATATTCAAAGAAATTATGGTTATAAACATTTTTTTGAAAAAAAATCTACACATCTAAGAAGTTTAACAATTTTCAAGTAGGATAAACCAAGAAATATTATCCACACTTAGGCATATTGTAGTCAAAATTTAGAAACACGAAGACAAAGAGAAAAATCTTGAAAGCAGAAAGGGAAAAATGACCTACTATACAAGGAAAAAAAAGATTAACATATGACTTTCTATCAGATATAATGGAGGGCAGAAAGCAATGGAATTACATAGTCAAAGTGCTGGAAACACACACGCACACACACACTGTCTTGTTAAACAGGAATCTTATATCTTCAAAACTGTCTTTTAAATATAGAGGTTAAATAAATCCCCAGATTAAACAACAACAGAGAAAGAGAATCCATTGCAAAAAACTACCTTACAAAAAATACAAAACGAAGTTCTACAAGATTAAAGCAAGTGAGATCAAATAGTAATTCTAACCCGTTTGAAAAAAGAGCACCAGTAAATTTAACTATGTAGGTAATTACAAAAGACAGTGTAACTGCATATCTATTGCCCTTTCTTTTCTTAACTGATTTAAAAATCAGTTTTATAAAACAATTTTTGTATAAATGCATTGCTGGACTTATATGGAAATGTAATATATTTGACAATAGTAGCAAAAAGGAGAGAGGTAGAAACAAAGCTTCACTGGAGTAAAGAAATTAAAACAGGTGGTAACTGAAAGCTGCAAGAAGAAATAAAGAGAACCTGCAAGGGAAGTAAGAAGGTTAATATAACAAACTCTATAAAACTATACTTGTTTGCCTTTCGTCTTTCAACCTCTTTTAAAGACATAATATTATATAAGGTAATACTTAGAACAATGTATTTATGGGTATGTAACATAAATAGAGGTAACATGTAAAAGAATAATAGAATAAAAACGAGTGGATAAATTGAGCTATGTAATAGTAAATTTTCTATTTTCACTTGATCAAAATCAGTACAAATCGAAAGTGGATCCTGATAACTTAAGATATATATTGTAAATCCTAGAGCAACCACTAAGAATGTAACTCAAAACATAATTTAAAACAAAGAAATTAAAATGTTACACTAGAAAATAGTGACTCAATTTAAAAAAAGACAATAAAGAAGAAATAAAGGAACAAAAAAATGAGACATAGAAAACAAAGTAAAATGACATATGTATTTCCAACCATATCAGTGATAACATTAAATATGAATTAATTAATCTAAGAAAAAGACAGAAATTGCTAAAAAAATCAGGTTATATATCATACAAATTAAAAGAAACAAGTAGTTTCAAAGTGAAAAGATAGAAAATGATAATATCATAAAAACAATCACAAAAATGTGGTTGTACTTAGACAAAATAGACTTTTAGCAAAAAATATTACTAGAGATTACAAAAAGACATTCACACTGATAAAAGTATTATTCCACCAAAAAATTATAACAATTATAATAATTATAAACATATATATACCTAAAAACAGAGGTCCCCCAAAACATGAAGAAAGCGCGGATAAAATTGAATGGAGTATATAATTTAACAATAATAATAGGAGATTTTAATACCCTTTGTTCAATAATGGACAGGACAACTAGGCAGAGGATAAGCAAGAAAATGAAAGTCTTAAATAACACTGTAAATTAAATAAGTATAATAAACATCTGTAGAGAGCTCCATGCAACATAGCTATAGTATAACATAGAACATTCTCTAGAATAGAACATGTAAAACTTCATTCAATGTAAAAGCATTAAAATCATACAAAGTATGTATTCAGACCACAGTGGAATAAAATTAGAAATCAGTAACAGAATGGAATTTGAGAAATTCACAAATACTTTGGGAATTAACACAATTCTAAATAATCAATGGTTTAAAGAAGAAATCACAAGGAAAATTAGAAAATATCTAGAGATGAATGAAAACAACACATCAGAACTTATGAGATACAGTAAAAGTAGTGCTCAGAAGGAAATTTATAGCTATAAATACCTATATTTTAAAAAGAATGATCTCAAATTTGTAATATAAACTTTCACTTTATGAAACTAGGAAAGGAAGAGTGAAGCAGGAAGATTCAGACTTCCTAATTTCAAAACCTACTGTAAAGCAATTATAATCAATACAGTGTAGAACTGGCATGAGGATGGGCATATAGGTCAATGGAACAAAATTGAAAAACAAGAACTAAAACCGTACATTTATGGTTAATTATTTTTCAACAAGGGATCTGAAATTCAATGGGGATAGAATAGTTTTTTTTTAAATTAATGATGCTGAGACAAATGGTTATTCACATACAAAAAAAATGACGTTGGATGTCTTCCACATACCATGGACAAAAATTAACTTAAAATGGATCATAGACCAAGATGTTATGACTGAAATTATAAAACTCTTAAAAGAACACATAGGAGTAAATCTTTGTGACTTTGGATTAGGCTGTAAATTGTTAGATATAACACCAAAAGCACAAGTGAACAAAAAATAGATAAATTGGACTACATCAAAATGTGAACTTTTGTTCAGAAACACTAGTATTGGAAAGGAAAAACAAATCATAAAATGGGAGAAAATGTTGGCAAATTATATATCTGATAAAGGAGTTTTACATTAAAAAATCTCTTATAACTCAATAACAAAAAGATAAATAAATCAAATTATCATTTTTACAGACTGAATGTTTATGTCCCTCCAAAATTCTTATGTTGGCAACTAATTCCCAATGTGTTGATATTTGGAGGTGAGGCCTTTGGAAGTTAAGCTGATCATGAAGATGGAGCTCTCATGAATGGGATTAGTGCCCTGATAAAAGAGATTCCAAAGAGTGCCTTGCCTCTTCTAACATGTGAGGATGCAATGAGAGAAAGTGGTTTTCTGTGAACAAGAAGCAGGTCCTCACCAGCCACTGAATCTGCTAGTACCTTCATCTTGGACTTCCCAGATGCTAGAACTGTGAAAAATAAATGTTTGCTGTTTGTCACTCTGTCTGTATTATTTTTGTTATAGTGGCCTGAACAGACTAGGATAAAGGGCAAAAGATTTTGATAGACATTTCTCCAAAGTATATTTACAATTGGTCAATAAGTACACAAAATGCTGATTGACATCATTAGTCATTAAGAAAGTGCAGATAAAAATCATGATGAGGTTCTACTTCCAATCCACTAATACATCAAAAGATATATGAGTGTTGATGAAGATGTGGAGAAATTGGAACCCTCATGTGTTGCTGGTGGGAATGTAAAATTGTGCAGCTGTTTTAGGAAACAGTTTGGCTGTTTCTCAGAATGGCAAACATAAAGTTACCCTCAGATCTAACAATTCCACTCCTAAGTATTTACCAAAGAAAATAAAAACATATGTTCACACAAAAACTTGTTTATGAATGTTCACAGCAGCATTATTCATAATAGCCAGAAATTGGAAATGGCCTAAATGTCCATAAATGATGAATGGCTAAATACAGTGTGGTATATCCATACAGTAGAATATTACTTGACAATAAAGAAGCCAGTTACAAACAACTATATATTCTATGATTCCACTTATATGAAAGGTCCAGTGTTAGTAAATCTGTAGAGAGAGACAATAGATTAGGGGCTGTGTGGGGAGTGTGGTGTGGTGAAGGGTCACAGAGAGAGAATACTAATGGGTATGGGAGTTCTTCTTGTGGCAATAAATGGTCTAAATTAGATGGTGGTAATGGTTACACAACCTTGTGATTATACCAAAAATATTAAATTACACCACTTAATAAATGAATTATATGGTATGTTAACTATACTTTCTCTCTGTGTGTATATATATATATTATATATATAGATAGATAGATATATACACACACATATATATTTAGGATGCTCTCCAGAAAACAAGAAAATAAAGAGTTTGAGTAAAGACAAGAGAGACAAAGAAAGAGACAAAGGCAATATATGAAGGGTAAAGTTTACCCATTTGTCCAGAGAGAGGTTTTCCAGGGTAACAGAAATATTTCAGGATTTAAGGGACAATTGTGCAGTTCTTTGCTCTGTAGTGAGTGATGTGAATTTTCTCTTCATCTTCCCTATGGAATCTTTAGTAAAATCTTCATTTCTCACTAACATTTAGCTTTCTCTTTCCTTTTTGAGGTACTTGTAAAAATATTCAGTCTAATTTTAAGATTTGTGTGGCACAAGAATATTATCTATCCACCAAGGAGAGCCAAGCTATGAGATAAGAATAGAAAGCCTCACGTTCAGAGCTGTCTGGCAATGAAGCTATGAGCTTCAAAGGACTCGGGAAGATACTAAAGCACTCTTTATCAAAAAACTGTAACAACTGTAGATTATACTTGTTAGATGATTTGAATTTCAAAATGGTCTCACATGTTTTATCTTCTTAATGAGAATGTAAGAAAGGCAAAGTTGCCCCATTTTTTTATAGCATATTATATAACTTTATTATTTATCCACCTTTTCAAAGTGTCAAAATGTATACAGGAAAGGTACTACCTATTATTATGATGTACCATTCAGTGTACAATCCTTGCAAATACAATCCTTGACATGAAGTGATGTTATTGACATCATTGAGATAAATGGTGTATCCTAAAACATAATCTTCCCTGACACAGGGACAGGATAATGTCACATGGAGGCAAGAAGGGGGCACAGTTAGGGATGGGTTAAGCTTATATAACAGAGACAAAAATTACAAAATCTCAAGCAATAGAAGTTTATTTCTCCATTATATAAGAGGGTGGAGATAGGCTGGTGGTACAGGGAGAGTGGGTAACTCTGCTCAATGAAGATATCAGCCAACCAGGTTCTAATGGAACCCGAGTAAGTTTCCCCATTTTGATATTAATGTAACCGAGCTGTAAGAGATATGGGGACTACAACACAGATAACTATTAGTGTCAGGGATAGAAAATAGATGTAGATATTTTGGCTGCCAATGGCTAACTATTTCTCAGACTCCAAAGCAGACCTTCTAGTGAGAGCTTGTTCATTAGATTGTCATCACCGTGAGTACATGGACAGCATATTTTACATCTTAGTTATGCCTGGCCTCTTTTACTCAGAGTGAGTAAGACATTCAAATGTTGTCTTGAATGAATAATCACAGGGTATTGGAAATTGGATTTTTTTTTAAAAAATTGAGATATAATTGACACATGGCATGTAAGTTTAAGGTATGCAATGTATTGATTTGATACATTTATATATTGCAATATGATTACCACCATAGCACTAACTAATACTTCTATCACTTCACATAATTATCGTTTCTTTTGTGTGGTGGTAGCAAGATCTAGCTTC
Source organism: Hyperoodon ampullatus (assembly GCF_949752795.1). Lineage (NCBI taxonomy): Eukaryota > Metazoa > Chordata > Mammalia > Artiodactyla > Ziphiidae > Hyperoodon > Hyperoodon ampullatus. The sequence goes on along the minus strand of NC_136914.1, from coordinate 165,018,160 downwards.
TTAGCAACTTTGAAGTATAATACAACACTGTTGTCTAAAATCATTACACTGTGTTTAGATCTCCAGGACTCATTTATCTACTGGCTGCAAGTCTGTACCATTAAACAACATATCCCCAATCCCCCCGGAAGTTGGATTTGATGACTTGCAATGAGAGGATACTAGATTTCTCCTAGAATCTCCATGTTCTAAGAAATGTTATTGCAATTGGAGAAATATTACCTTCTCTGTTTTCCCAGGTTTTCTTCCCAAGACCTATACTTTATATAGTTTCAGTTATTCCTTATCTGATTGAAATCCTGCTCTTTGGCAATCTCACTAATTCCCTGAATTCAATTAAGACCAGGGAAGAAATACAAATGACCCCTGGGCTGACAGATTGCTGTTATAAAGGGGAAATATTTCAAAAATACCCTTCACTGGGTAGCCTAGGTTGTTGGACACTACCATGTTTATACTTGGTTTTGAGATTTTGAGGGTAGTTTAGGATAACTCTAGAATATATTCTCACTTCCCAGGTTTTGTGACCATAGACCACCCTGCTTTTGTCAGACTGAGGCGGTAGTATGAATTGGGTCCCTGAGTTGCAGGGTAGCTGGTTTTATTTTTAGTGTGTAATGTTTATTTCCCTGAGGGATTCAGATGAATATCGTGTGCTAAGAATTTTGAACTTTTTGTTTGCAAAAGAAAATAAGCAGCTCAGATATAGGATTCTGTATGTACAGAGAGGCCCAGGCGTCGGAAACGCTTACACAACCTATAAGACTCCCTGATGAGGTTTCCTTCTCCGGGCTTTGCAGATAGTTCAGTACGTGTTTACACAAATGAGAAAACAAATCAGTAGTTAACGGGAACACCGCTGTGCTGCCACATTAACTTTCACTTTATAACCAGGTGATGTCAGTGCATGCAGATTACCCCAGTGGGAACTCTGCCAGGCAGGGGAGTGTGCACAGGGTCCCCTCCTGCTGGGATGACAAAAATAGATTCATCTTTGTCAAGCTAAATCAACAAGAAAGTGCAGTGGTTTGTGCATATGGATGGATGTAGAATTATATTGAATAGCATAGCTACTATTTTTACCCTATCAATTTCTTTGGACTGATGCAACAAATTACCACACATTCAGTGGTTTAAAGCAACAGAAATGTATTTCCTTACAGTACAGGGGCCAGAGTCTGAAATCAAGATGCCAGCAGGGCTGATTCTTTCAGGAAACCCTCAGGGAGAAACTGTTTCATGTCTTTCTCCTAGATCCTCTCTTCAGTGGTTTCTGACAGTCCTTGGCATTCCTTGGCTTGTGGCAGCATAACTCCAATCTTTGCCTCTGACTTCCTTCACAATGTTGCCTTCCCTCCCTTTACATCTGGATCCAAATTTCCCTCTTCTTGTAGGACAACAGTAATTGGATTATGGCCTACTGTGATCCAATATGACCTCATATTGAATTGATTTCTTGTATTATGTAAAGATCCTATTTCCAAATAAGGTCACATTCACAGGTACCTGGGGTTAGGACTACATCTTTTGTAGGGACATAATTCAACCCACAATATGTTTAGTTTAGGATGCTTGGAAGAGAAGTCCACGTTCTTATGTCTTTTGTAGGAGTAGCTTGGAGGTGTAGTGGTTGTGGCAAGGAGCAAGCCCTTGGTGGTGTTAGGAGGAATTTAGGGAAGATGGTGTGTATTTGCAGAAGGCTGACCCAGGACTGGGCTGTCAGTCTACAAATATGTATGAAGTTTCACAATGAGTCAGACACTATTGATGATATGGTATTGGACAAATAGACGTCATCTGTGGGCTCAACTGGGACAGGAGAAGAGAGGCTGATTATTCTTGTAACATGGTGTCTGTTATGCAGATTTTCTTCAGCCCATTTTCCCCAAAGGTTCATGTTGCAGACCTAGAAACAGTGAGCTAGGAGTGAAACAGACATCTGTAGGATGCACACACTCACAAAGACTGAAATATTGGGGACAATAGGCAGTAATTTTCTAGGTCACAAAAGGCCAGGGAAGCTTTAACACACTTTGGTTTAGACCAAAGCATAAATGGAGCACTTTCTGAGAGTAATCCCTGAAACAGTGAGACTCTGGCCAAGCAACATTGGTGCCAGAGGGAAAGAGCACTGTATTAGTTTCCTGTTGCTGTTGTAACATATTGACACAATGAGTGGCTTAAAACAGCATACATTTATTACCTTAAAATCTCCATGATCAGATGTCTGTAATGGGTCTTATGGGATTAAAATCAAGGTGTTAGGAGAACTGTGTTTCTTCTGGACATTTTAAGGGATAGTCTGTGCCTTGCCTTTTCTAGCTTCTAGAGTTGTGCACATTCCTTGGCTTGAGTCCACATCACTCTCACTCTGACTCTCCTGCTTCCCTCTTTCACTTATAAGGACCCTTTTCATTACACTAGGCCCATCTAAAGAACCCAGGATAATCACTGCATTCCAAGATTCTTATCACATCTACAAGATCTTTTTTTTTTTTTCCATATAAGGTAACTTATTCACAGACGTTTGGCATTAGTACATAGATAAATTTGGGGGTCATTATTCTACCCACCAGAAGCAACACTAATCATCATTGCAGAAATCTGAACCTCAGAGGCTTCAGCAGGACAGGTGGCCAGATGAGCTGCCATTTGGTCAGATAAGGCTCTGGACATTGGTTCTGTTTATCTTAGGAAGCCTTTCTGCATTCAAGTAAATCTTTGTTTACAAATAAATACTGTTGGTTTTTGTGGTGGGGTGTGTGTGCGTGTTTCTGTGTGTATGTGTGTGTATGCCTGGGAGTAGGGGCGAATGATGTTTGTATCCCCTCCCTTCAGCAATATTCAACTCCAGTGTTAGTGCAATAGTCATGTTTATTTTTTTGCATATATAACCTATGCCCTGTTGTAGTCCAACTATGCCAAAATGTCCTGATAAATGTACAAAATATAGGCACATCTTGTGCATACTATATACTTAAAATAGTATATCAAAATGTCCGTATCCAAATATGCATTGTATATCCATAATTCATATTGTTATATATAATCTGTATCATGGTAAATTTTATAATCATCCTAACTAATAATATGAATTTTATTATATTTATATTAATACTAATGTGAATACTGTTATGTAATTTATATACAAATGTATGTGAACTATTTTATATAACTATATTAAATATATATATATATATACCTATAGACGTAGGTACAATGTGTAAATATACATTTCCTGTGATCACATTTTATTTCTTGGACAGTCTTTTCCTTGGGCCATGAAGTTTGATAAAACAGACAATAGCATAAAAAAGATAATAGACTTTAGAGTAGACTACAGAGCAAAATACAAGATTTCAAGGAAGAGAACCAATATACCTTGAGCAATTGCTTTATATTTTATATTGCTTAATATTCTCACCAACTGTATGAGATAGTTAAATCATAATTATACCTATTTTAGAGATGAAAAAATTGAGACTCAAAAGCCAGTGAGTTTTCTAAGATCAGGCAGCAGCTTTTGTCAGAATTCGAGCTGAATTCCAGGTTTTCTGATGAACCCTACTCTGTCACTTATAATCATTATGACTTGGCATGTTTGTGCAACTGTGAATGGATGTGGTGATGACAACAGCTTGTTCACAGAGAGTGGTAAAGGTAAAGGTCATGAATATAAAATAATGCATGCAAGATTCTGTCAGTTGTAAAACACCATGAAATGCTTTGTAGGATGGCATGCTCCTGAATGTATATAATGGCATGTTAAATTAGATGGAACCAAGTATTCACTCTATAGGAGTTCAGAAAAAGATAATGTCAATATAATACTGAGGAGATTGTTACTGATGTGGAATATTAATCTTTGATTAATCTAAATTAACCCTCCCACATTTCTGCTGTAGTTATTTGTTCCATTGTATAGTTGAGGAAATAAGAATTCAGCAATGATAAATAATATGCTCTTATGGTGCTTGGGTTCAAAATTAGAAATTCTCTAAAAGCCATATTCTTTTGACTGCTTTCCACGTATTCTCAACGAAGTTTCAAGTCCTCAGTGATGAAAAGATATATTGGTGCTTAGTGGCACTCTGAAGTACTCACCTCTTATTCAAATAGGGCAGTGGTCTTACAGGAAAAAAGGAGACAGACCAGTGTTCAGATAATTATAAAATAGTAATTATTCAAATAAATCCTTATCCAACAGACTTCCTTACACTCTCAACTATCTATATTTTCTTTCTTTCTGCAAGTGCAGTCTGGCTTTTCAACATTCTGACAGTGGTTTCAGGGAAAGCAGGAGGTATTGAAAACAGGAGAAAGTTTTTTAAGGCCTCAGGGCAAGCTCTAAGTTCTTTAGATGGATTTGGTTCACATTCCTTGGTGAAACCTCTGTGCATATCAAAACCTTCTGCAAGACACCATCCACCCATCCACCATCCTTTCAGATATGCAGTTTAGTGATGAATGCTTACCATCTCTTGCTTCCTTGTGCACATTTGTAAGAAATCTGAATCCCTGACCTCTAAAATAGTAAATACAGCCTTGTATTTTTTCCAATTTTTTCAAGTTTTACTTGAGACAAAATGTGTGAGCTTTTAATTAATACCTCCTAAGAATCTGCCTACAACAAGTATCTGGAACATACTTTTTTCTGGACTGGAATACAGATCCTTCTGTCACTTCTCCATCCAGGTGCTTTTTTTTTTTTTTTTTTTTTTTTTTTTTTTTTTTTTTTTTTTTTGCAGTACGCAGGCCTCTTACTGTTGTGGCCTCTCCCGTTGTGGAGCACAGGCTCCGGACACGCAGGCTCAGCGGCCATGGCTCACGGGCCCAGCTGCTCCGCGGCATGTGGGATCTTCCTGGACCGGGGCACGAACCCGTGTCTCTTGCATCAGCAGGAGGACTCTCAACCACTGTGCCATCAGGGAAGCCCCATCCAGGTGCTTTTGTAACACCTCCTCATGCTATAAAAGTTTACTCTAATGTTACGTCCCTCAGAAAGCCTGCCCAGATTAGCTTTTCTCCTGTCTGAGTTGGATATATTTCGTTTTTAGAGAAACCTGAGCTTACCTAAAAAATTGAGCAAATAGAGAGCAGAAATCTTCTATTTAAATCCATGAAGTCTCATATAGAATCGGAATTAAGGAGATGCTTAATTTTTTAAAAAGATAAGTAAATTGCAATAGATAAATGGAGAGCCAACAAAACAGTCTACAATTAAATGGAAGGTTGTCATAAACCTCATGAGTTTTACACTGAAGAGAGTTCCATAGTTTCCCTCAAACGATTGAATAACACTCTTTTTGTAAGTAGGATACAAATTCTGCTCACTAGTATTCCTGGTTCTCTTCCTCTAAGCACATGGTCAGATTTTAGTTCCTCCATGCATTCAAGTTTAGACATGATCAGACCACTTATCTAGGTCAATAAAATACACATGTCTCCTCTGGGCAGAATAATTTACTATCTGGGATGTGATTCTCCATATTGCCCTTTTCTGTGCTATGGAGCAAGGAGATCTTCTACATGATGAGATTTTATCCAACCCTGCATTCTAACTATATCAGAAACAGGAGGATCTTATCCTTGCCAATCTACAATGGTTCCTGGACAGCAAACAACTATTTTATTGCTTTAAACCACTGAAATTTGGGGGTTATTTGTTATGGCAGCATAACCTACTTCCTTCTAAATGATACAATAAGCATTATTTATAAAATTAACATTTGAATGTAACTTTGTTGGTTTACATTGATGATCAATTATTCTTATTCATAAAGGATGCTAGAAGGTGTTTGGATAATTCTGCTTCTTGGGCATTTATCAAGATACAGTTTCCTTCCTTATTCATGAACACCATGTGGGAGTCTGCCTTGGGGTGTGCATACCATAGGAACACAAATGTCTAATACATTAACCTGAGAATTTTTATAAGAGATGGGGTATCTCTGCATCTTATACTGTAACTTGAGAAGTTTCACTTGTCTTATGGTTTGTATTACTTCTGTTAGGAACTATCAAAAGTCCAAATATCAGGGCTTTAAGTGCGAAAGAAGCAACTGTAACTGAATTTCATCACCAACTGTTAACTCAGAAGTAAATTGAGTTTGGTAGTTGTCACCTCAAGAATTAGAATAAGTGACCAGGTGATGCACATGTGTTTGCCTATGGATGATAAACCTCTGCCCCCCCCCCCGAAAAAAAAAAAACAACTTCCTAATATTTGGGGATAGAAATCCTGCTTAAACCATTGACATTTTTTAAGAAGAAAAATATCAACAACTGAGAGCTGAGGAATCAGTAAAAGCTAATATTTTGGTATTGTTTCATAGCATCCTGAGTAAAAATACAAGTAGTTGTTGGAAGTGCTTCTGAGTTACCTTCTGGAGTTATGAGTTTTTACCTAATGATCCACTAAAAAACAATGTAATATGTATTTGAGTCTATCCCCCAAGAAACAATGCTTTCTTCCCCAGTTTTTGTTCCTCTTAAAAGAAGGCACCAAGAAAAGGCCTTGTATAGGTGGGCAAGATTAAAATCAGTGAATATTTAAGCAAAATAATGCAATCTACTACACAGAAATTCAGCATCAAAACTGCCCTTCAAATTTAGAACCCAACTATAGTGTTTAGTTTCCTGAAAATTAGCTGATAAGCTACCAAGTTGATAATGACAAGATTAGAAAATAAAAACAACTCCACAGAGCTGAGCATGTTGCTTTGCCTTTTCTGCACTGCGATTTTTTTTATGTGTTTCCCACTTCACTGGGTACAAATCACATTTCAACAAAATGATCATTATTATTATTGAATGAATAATATAATGTCAAACATTATGTAGACACAAATCTATGTTGATCTATTTGCTAGAGGTTTTCCATTCTCCTTTTCCCAGATACACCCATGGGAAGCATTTACCTTCAAATTTCCTTGATTTCCCATAATAATGAATTCATAATAGTTTACTTGAACTGGGTATTATACTCAATGTCAGTTTTCTGTCACTTAAGCCTGTTCCCTTGGAGGAAACAGAATAATTTTCAGGATGTCTTAGCTGTTCTCTTTTTCTCACTCCTGCCAACAGTGTACTACTTACATAAGCCTGCTATTGACTTAAGACTTAGCCTTCTTTATCCACTTTGAACATGACAAAATCCTTAAGAGGAAACTGAGGGATATTTCCCCAGCCTTTGAATCATTATTCTTTTTTCTGTGAGAGATTTGCCAAATCTTAGCTCTGGGTCCAGCCCTAAATATCTAAAGGCATTTTTCGAAGTCTAGTCCCTCTGTGGTCTCTTTCCTGGATTTACCTTAGCTTCTTAAACGTAACTTTAAAAAAAGTAAAGAAAAAAAGAAACTAATATTATACATTCCAGTCATTCTTCTTTTCCTTAAATATGCACAGATAACAATCAGGTCTTCTTTTTCTTGTCACTTGGTCAAGATTTGAAATATCTTTGAAACTCATTCCTTTTTAATATTCCTGTTATGAATCAGTCTTTCTACTCACCTGAACTGCTATTCTTGGAGCTGTTTGTTGAGTTCTTTCAATGTTCAAAGTTTAATCCATCACTGCAGGTGTAGCCTTGCCAGGGTCAAAGAGGAAAAGAAACTTTCATGTGGAAACACAGAGTCTGCCTTGGGCAACAGTATGAAGATGATCAAGGTTTAGTGCCTTAGCTGAAATCGATGACCCATTGCTTCCTGGAGGGTCCTCTGTCCCATTCATTTATGCATCTTTTATTTCCTCATTGAGCATGGGGAGACAATATACCATCATAGTTAAAGATACCGTCTTTGAACCCAGACAACATGGGTTTGAATTTCTTGCTTACCCACTTGACTGACCTTAAGTTATGTAGCCATTTCAGTCCTTAGTTTTCTTTTCTGTGTAAAGGGGTGCATATCACTACTCATACCCTATGGTTAGTATCTCTTTTAAATAAGACAAGGAATATAAATTGTGCAATATATTGCCTTGTGCATAATAAATTCTTATTACATGTTCCTGCCATTAACAGTAACTTTGATTTAGGCACTGAGCTTCCATTTTTCTCCCTGCTATGTCATAGGCTTTCTGATACTATAACTTCATTATTTTCCTTTTATTTTTTCAAGGATTTTATTTGAATACTATGCCAGGAAAAATGTTCAGCACATTTGTTACACTCATGTTATGTTGTCATAATCTGTGTAAGGGTGTAGACTGATTGTTTCTACAGATGTAGAATTTGTACTCAGAGAGGTCAGGTAACTTATCAAAGATTTAAGTGGCATGGTTATAATTTGATTCTAGATCTATTTTTTTTAAAGCCTTCACATCCTCTCTATACCATACCTCTTACTCCTCAAAAAAATATCAACACAGCAGTAACACTATTTTAATGAGGAACTTTCTTTTCCCATGCTTATTGTTTCCAAGTGGGGGGAAACACATTCACATGAACTTCTTGTTCCCTTTCCACTCTCCACTATTTTTCCCATTGTTAGTTTCAATTCAGTCCTTTTCTCTTCCCTCCTTTTAGGAATCTGCCCATAAATAGAGCATATGTGTTGTGGTGCAGCAGAGGCCCTGCAAGAAGTCTGGTAAAAACCTCACCCCCAGCAAGAACTGCTTGTGTCTGTTTGGGAGGGTCATCCTAATGTTATTAGGCACTGTACTTTCACAGTTAGCCACATCCACCTAAACAGCTTTTAATTGTTGCTGAGAAAAGATTTTCATTTCCCTTGACCTTACTTCTAACTCTATCTCAGTTGATTTCAAATTTATATGGGAAAACCTTTATTTTATTGGGTCCTCTCATAAGTCATTGTCAAGACTGGCTTTTTAAAGTAATGCCAAAAGACAGGCATATTTCATTGGACATTTGGAAGGCCAATATTTGTGAAAAGGGATGTTAGAAGAAGCCAGAGTTCTAATTTGTTCAGATATGCTCAAGCCTTTATTTTTCCCAGTTTTCTCTGCTGGGGCTTTCAAGAGTAAGGCTAGGTTCACAATACCTCCTGTGTCTGAGGTTATTAGCAAATGATTTCAGGACACTTAATCCCATGCTCTTCTGATTACTCTCTAAGTGAGCTCTTGTTAAATTTCTTGGGACAGGAATTGATTTTAGAATCAACTAAAAACCATGCATCTTTTGTCTCCCACGTGAAGATAAAAAAAGTGAGAGCAAAATTTTGCATTTAATTTATTTAAATATATTTTATTTCTTCACTAATTCATTTATTTCTCTATCCTTTCAATGTTTATTAGACTCCCCTTCTTTGACTAGGACTTTACTAGCACTGTGATACAATGGTGGCTAAGCATAAGGGATTTAAGTTCAGAGAACTCAAGCAGGACGCCTGTATTAGTACAGATCTCTTTTTATTTATATCATTTTATTTTGAGTGATAAAAACTGACCCTGGTTAGTTTAAGAAAAAAAGTAAACATTTGGAAGGATGTTCAAGTATCTGGAGGAATAGGAGAGGGTATCAACAACTTGGGAAGGAAAGTAACCAGGGAGATTCTAACTTGGAATGGCTGAGACACTTGAATCTTCTACCTGGAAGCCTGTCATTAACCTTACTCAGCTTTATGACTTCCTGTCTCTTTGTGTCTCCCTGCCCTTCATTGGATATCTAAGTGGATCAGACTGGATTAAGTGCATACCCTTTATCCATCAAATATGGCCATGAGGCAGATTGTCATTTAAGTAGTAACATGGCCACTGACATGTGAGGGCTATCCCCAGAGAAGGCAGAATTACTGTGAACTGAGATATTCATTGCAAGAAGACTCTGCTCTATGAAATAGGTGAAATTTCTATTTGTGTAGGTCAAAATGATAAAGTATCATTTATTTCCAATGGTCCAATCTAAACAAAATTGACTTCTTGGTTCTCATCACATCTATGATTTTTTTCTCTCATATGGTCAAAGATGTCACCCCCTAAAGTGATTCAACAATTCACATGTAACCCTCAGGACTTCATGAAAATAATGGTCCTTTTATTTTCTACTTTTTTTTCAAGTACCTACATCCTCATTTCTCAAGGGGTAATGAGAATAGGAGCTGCATGGATGGTTGTCTTCAGATGTTGGGTGGAATAATTAAGCACATGTCCTGGCTCAAAGTAAGTGCTTAAAGAATGTTTGTTGAATAACAGAGGCTGTATGAAGCTTAACTAAGGTAACAAACTGTTATGGGCTAAATTGTTGCTCTCCAAAGTTAATATGTTGAATGCATAAGTCCAGCACCTTAGAATGTGACCATATCTGGAGATAAGGTCTTTAAATCAATGATTAAGTTAAAATCAGGTCCTTAGCATGGGTCCTTAATTCAATCTGATGGTTGTCCTTATAAGAAGAGGGAATTTGGACCCACAGAGAACCACCAGGGATATACACATACAGAGGAAATGTCATATGAGGGTACGGTGAGAGGGTGACCATCTGCAAACCATGGAGTGAGGGCTCAGAAGAAACCAGACCTACCAACACCTTGATATTAGTGTTCTGGCTTCCAGAACTGTGAGAAAATAAATTCCTATTGTTTAAGCAACCCAGTCTGTGGTATTTTGTTATGGCAGCCTTAGGCAACTAATATGCCAACTATCCTGGTTTGCCTGGGAAAGAGGGGTTTCTAGGAACATAGGACTTTCAGTGTAAAATTGGAAAGTTCTGGGCAAATTAAGGCAAGTTGGTCATCTATAGTTTAAGTCAACGTATGTGTATGATCCTATTGAAAATAGCTTGGGAGAGGAAAATTGCTACTATCAAAGGAGTAAAGAAAGGATCATATGTCAAGGATCTATCATAGCACCTGACAAATAGTTGCGGTTCAATAGGTGGGATTAATAGTAAAGATAAAATTAATACATTCATACCTTATTTTATTGTGTTTCACTTTATCACACTTCACAGACATTGCATTTTTTACAAATGGAAGGTTTGTGGCAACCCTTGGTTGAACAAGTCTATTGGCACCATTTTTCCAATAGCAAGTGAGCACATTTTGCTCACTTCATGTGTCTGTGTAACGTTTTGGTAAACTTTCAATAATTCAAAATTTTTCATTATTATTATATTTGTTATGGTAATCTGTGATCAGTGATCTTTGATGTTACTATTGCAAAAAGATTACAACTTGCTGAAGGCTCAGATGATGGTTAGCATTTTTTAGCCATAAAGTATTTTTTAATTAAAGTATCTACACTTTTTTTAGACATAATGCTATTGTACACTTAATAGACTACAGTATAGTGTAAACATAACTTTTATATGCACTTGGAAACTAAAAAAAAAAATCATGTGACTTGCTTTATTGTGATTCTCACTTTATTGTGGCAGTCTGGAACTGAATATCTCTGAGGTAAACGTGTATCTCTTCAAACTTATTATATATTACTAATTTGTATTAAAAGAAGTAAACATATCTCAACTTATCCTGATAATCACCTCTATTACTACCATTTTTCGAATGAGGAAATTGACTGAATCTCAAAGAGATTAATTTTAGAAATCGTAAGTAAACCTACCAAAGGTCATGCCATTTATAAGTAATGGCACTGGGATACTAGGTGAATTTGGTCTGAACCCAACTTTGTGTTCCTTCCTTGAGATGCCCTCTTCATTCTTAACTTGCATTACTTCAACTGATTCCCTTTGTGGTGTTCCTTTCACTCTTTTTTTAAAAAATATATATACCATATATTATATTTTCAGACCCAATACATCAGTATATGAACACATTCTTGTATTTGGGATTTAAATACTACAACACAAACTCTGAAATTAGTTTGGCTCACACAGACATATGCAAACACATTGGAAATACATGAGTGGATAATTTTTGACTAAAGTTTTAAGGCATGTTTCTTATACAAACACTGTGACATATTGAAATTTGACATATGTTATCGGTTACTTTTCTTCTGAATTTTCCCATGTTTCTATCTAAATCACACATACATATATATGTTTTATATATTGAACTAAAATTTTTGATGCTTCCATGGCTTGAGCACTAAGGTCATGATTTTCTAGTTTCTGATTTAGCTGTCCTCATGGGGTACTCTGTACTCAATCACTGATTTTCATTGCTTAATAATTTACTCAATATGTGTACCCATTTTATGTTACAAATACAAGTTATAAGTACAAATAAGCTTAACCTCTCTTCTCTTAGTAGTAGAAGAATTTTCATGTGTAGTAGGGAAATTTTAGTCAACAATATGACCTCAATTTTATTATAACAATTTGTATATTGAATTAATAGCTCCCAGGGAAAAAATTCTAATTTTCCTCCAAGAACTATAGCCCTACTCTACAGACTCAAGGCTGAGGTATGCTGTTACATAGGACTCACAGTTTGGGCTTAGCTGTCTAACTTGATTTTCTTATTGTCCTCAAAGGTGAATAAGAAAAGTGTGGATAGAGCAGGGAGCAAAGAACTCACACTAAATTGCTCTTTTCTTACTTTTAGAAAACCAAAACCTCTTGTCTAATTCATCAATAAGCAACCATGATAGTCTTTGAATAATTTGGAGTGAAATAGACACAGGTTCAGTGTTCCCTGCAATGACTGTGAAGAGTGGCATGTATAAAACATGATATGTAAAAATGTTTACTGAGAGGAAAGTCATCATGCTGCCTGGAGCTTTGTCTTCATGGTCATTTTCACTGAGAGCTAAGGTTGTAGCTGTGGCTTCTTCATTCTAGTTCTGTTACCAACCTTGGCTGAAAAGAAGTGCTCACTGGCTAAATGGGACCACAGTGACAAAGACCTACTGGAAAATGCTGTTTTCAAGAAAGAGATGTTAGAAATCATAGCATGATATTTGGAGACCTCAATGTTTAGACACACATTTCATAGCAAATAAAACCTTGCTTTGCTGTACCAATAAGACATTTTTCTAGCTATTTCTCTCCAAATGCTCTCCAAAAATACATTGTACAGCATATCTTTTAAAGCCTAATGGTTTTTCCAAGAATGATTTATTGTAGTGAGTATTTGAGGAGGTGGAAGATATGAGGTGGGATTCCCCTCTGTCTGACCCCACATCTCTGTGTATGAATCACTCTTCCTAGGTTATGGGGTGGGAGTGACAGGTGTTCCCTGAGTTGGCCCCTGTTCCCCTTGGCCACTGTCGTGTCCAGATCTCTGGCCACCAAATCACATTTCTCAGACAGTGGGGTTATTTGAGCAGTTTCCCATTCATCTCTAGAACTTTGCTTGGAATTTTTTCTCTAGAACAGAGAACAAGACAAGGTGACTTTGAGGTCACTTTGGGGACAATGCAGGTCATCAGTGAAGGCTTCTTTATCCACCTCAGCAAAGCAGAGTTGCTCTAGAAAGGGCTAGTCATCACAGTGAGTAGTTATGTTTCTGATCAACCCAGAATTTCTTTATATTTTGTGAGAACACTTTGCTTGCCACAAAGCTGGTCCATGAGGTTGGGATTGACTCAGCTGGAGTCAAAGGTCAACATTTTGTGGTCATACTTGAAGTAATACATTTCAGGGGCTGAGAGTGTGGATGGAAATAGAAGTGCTGGGAGCCTTAGAGTCTGCTACAGATGATCGAGGGCATCGCCTCAGCCTTCTATAGCAGCTGTGGTGGTGCCCTTGACAACAGCAACTCGCTCTTTCTCTGGCTGGCTGAGAGCCTGCATCTACCTCTGATTGGGATCGGTGCCCTAGTGGCTGTAAACATAGGGTGTATCTCAGGAATCAATTGTCCTGACATTGATCAGTATGGACACCCATGAGAAAAAAGGTAACTGGTGCCCTAGGAAATGTCGAGTGGGAGGCTGTGGCTGGAGGCAAGAGCATGTTTCCTCAAGGGGAGAGAGTCACCACTACCAGCACCACCATTGAGCTTCAGTCTTATCATAAACCTGGCCTCAGGGCACTTTTTCTCATAATTTCTATATGGTCCAGGTGGTTTGTTCAGCAGCAGCAGCAGCAGCAGCAGCAGCAATAGAAACAGCTGGTTCGTAGAAGGACATGGAGGATGAAGGTGGGAGAGACAAGTCTGGGACAAGCTACCAGCCTCACATGCCACTTGCCGCAGGTCAGGAAGGCATATCTAGTTCAGATTATATGGGGGAGGTTTTTGGGGGGTGGGGTACTGTTCAGTCAGTGAGCTTCCCCCTGAGGGTTCAGCTCCATTGGAAGTACTGTGTCTGGCTGAGATGGACCTCATGTTTTGGGTGTGGAGTGGCATCTGGTCACAGAACAGGCTAGCTTTGTTCTGGGCCAGGGGTCTACTTGACTTGGCATAGGGTAGCTTCTCTCTCTCTGCTTAAATAGGGAAAGCACATCCTCCTGGCCTGGGAGAGGCAGCTCCACTTTCTGTTCTGTAGAAAGACATGGGGTACGGGAACCTCTCCTCAGGAGAGAAAGGAGGGGTGAGTTTCTACTTTCTTTTGCTTCATAGGAAGGTTTTGAGATGGCCAATTTGTGACTCGCTAGTATCTTCATGGAAAGGATCTTCTGTCCTTTAGAGAAGGGCAGAATGAAAGATCAAAGGGTAATCTTCACTGAGGGCACAATCCAGGGAGAGGAGGGCACTGCTGCTCAGGCAGCTTCTTGGTGTTTCTAGTGATGATGTTTTTGCTACAACTCTCTCCTCCCTGGAAACCCAGGTCTCCTTCAGAAGTTATGATGAAACAGGTGAAGATGGAGGCTGCTGTGCACAGGGTTCCTGCCCTGGGTGAGGCTTGGTTCACGCCTGTCTAGGAGGTTGGACTCCCTCTGGAATTCAAGAACTTAGAGGCTGGATACTTGTTTCTTTGGCTGTTATTGCTGCTGTTTGTCAAAAATGTTTATCTTAATGTCATTTTTTTATGTCTACAATCACATGGAATTCCATGCCATAGAAGAGTTAAAAAATGTAAAGGAAACACATGTTTATTAATTAAATATGATATGCCAGACACATTCTCCACTGTTTTATTGTATTAAGCCTCACATTTAACCCTGTGGGTTAGGTCTTATTACCTCATTTTATAGATGAGTAGATTGAGCACAAGCCTAACTCAATTTAGAGGGCTATGAATACAGATAGTGTTTGTTTGGGAAAGATTCTTCAATAACTAGACACTTTTTCCCTTGGGACAACTAATGCCATAGACTTCAGGTTTTCTTAAATGATCTATTTAAAATAATTTTTAATACATTTATTATCTAAAATAAAAATAGTCTCTTGTAATCTCTCAGTAACCTTGTGAGGATAACAGATTGGTCCATTTCATCATAATTTATGTATGAGGACACTGAATCCCAGAGACTAAATGATTCTCCTAATGCCAGGGTCCCCAACCTCTGCGGCCATGGACTGCTACAGGTCTGTGGCCTGTTAGGAACCGGGCCACACAGCAGGAGGTGAGCGATGGGCGAGTGAGCAAAGCTTCATCTTCCTCTCCCCATTGCTTGCATTACCGCCTGAAAAATCCCCCCTACCCCTGCTCTGTCTATGGTGCCAAAAATGTTGGGGACTGCTGACCTAAGGGATCTCAACTTACATTTAATGAAACTGTATTCTTTTGAGATTGTCTCCTACATCTTAGTCTGACATTTGTTTTACTTTGCCCCGCTTTTGTTTGTGGGTTATGATGAAGGCTACTAAGATGAAGAATACCCTGAGGACCTTACTTCATCTGTTCAGAACTTTGCCATTTTTAAAGGGCTTTCTCATAACCTCACAAATGCATACTACTTCTGAAATTTAAAAGATTATGGAGAGCATGTCACACAACTCTATCTCTGAACAGGAGACATGTGCAGGGCTCAGTGGATTCCCCAAACAGAAAGGGTGTCAGTGTACCCAAGTTCCAGAAGGTTAAACTGAGTCTTGAAGAGCTCAGGTATACTGCATATTGGTGACAAGTCTGATATAGCAGCAGGAGAGCTGAAAATTAGCTTTCCTGAAAACTGGGACAGTTTTCTTTTCTTTCCATTTTCCTTCCTTACATGTTTAATGAATTAAACTTTTTTTGCTTAGTTGCACATGGGACAGCTCTATCATTCCAAGCAATGTGAACAGTGTTTTAGATGGTGACATCATCATAGGCTAAGATGTGTTCATTGCTATAAGCAGAAAGCTTCTGGCAGGCTGCAATTTAATGAGGCAATCTCAGAGCAGCTTAGACCATTGTTTGCCTTTTTCCTTTGTTTGCAAATTCAGCACAACTTCATGAGAACTGCCAGAAAATGACAAGAGTCTAGCAAAATTACTCATAACTCAAGGGACTGGGTGAAACCAAACTGTCATCACCTCTTCCTGTGGCAATTTGAGATGGCCAAGGAGACAGGCACCTGCAAGATGGTTTATAAGGTCAGGATAACAGCAGCAGCTAGGTGTACACACTTTCCCTAGCAATTCCACCTTTGAGACCCAGTATCCTGGATTCTACCACAGTGATTTAAAAATCTCTGTTGCACAGAATATCACCTGTAAAAGTCACTTTGCAAAAATGGTCCTCGAAAATAAGGTCTCAATGAGAGTAAAGATAATGATTGAGCTTCCAAAAATAAATAAATAAAGAAAAACACCCAACTTTTGTTTTTATTAGACATGTAGCAGGTTTCAATGGAAGAGACGAGGAAAAGGAGGAGGGGGAGGGGGAGGAAGAGGTGGGGTAGGAAGAGGAGATGGAGATTCTGGGAAAGCCCATTAAAAGTGGCAAAGTCCTGAACATGTGAAGTAACATCTCCAGTATATTTTCCATATCAGTAGACTCCATCGTAAACCACAAATAAATGCAGGGCAAAGGAAAACGCAAGTCACTCTAAGATATAGGAGAGAATCTCGAAAGAGCATAGTTTCATTAAATATAAGTTGAGGTCCCTTAGGTGAATCATTTAGGAGGAGGAGCAAGCAACAAAGACCATTCTGAAAAATAAATAACTTTAGTGGAAGGTTGTTAACAGAGCCCAAGACCTGGTATCTACCCCCTATGGAGATTTTGCCCTTCCAGCACCAGTGTGATGAGAGTAGGATCAAATAACATGTGAGGGGCCCCAACCTTTCTCCACATTCCTTCCCTCCCACCCCTAATGAGAAGTTTAACTTTCTGTACTCTCATCCTCACCCTCCAGGGAGAGTGCCTAAGCCTGCTTGCTTGCTGGGCTCATGAGATTTGCAAAGCTTGAGAGGAGAGAGCTGCAGGTGCTGGAGGAAGGGAGAGGACTCCAAGCCTGTTCAGTGAGAGCCCCTCCTCTTTCCTGTTCATTGTTATTTTCTTGTAGATAACCTGAATAATGGATAACATGGAGAGAGAATTATAAAAGAAGCAAGGCATGATACTAATTAGGTTTGGGAGGAAGATACAGGGAAGAGTGTATGGAAGGGGCTGTTTTTGACACTAAGAGCAGGCACTGGATATGGGATATGGGGCAATTGGGAGAAAATTTTGCAAATTCTTACTAACTTGTTTGAGAAATATATGGGATCACTGGAATACCTTATTTCACCATTTGGATGCTTAATTTTTTTTTAATGGGACATTTTTCTCTTTTTGAAAAAAATAATGGTTGTTATCTATCGTGCATTAACTATGTATATGCACTTGCTAAGGACTAACATCCCTTACCTGCACTCTTTATAAATGGAGAGTGCTGTCTGCTTCGTATACATAAGGACAATGACACTTAGGACATGTTCATCTTGTGGTCGGCTCTGGAATAAAAGAAAACGTTGCCAGCATGCCATTAATGGGTTGTGTTCTGCCCCTGTCATCTGTTGATTCTCTAGTGTCTATTGTTTGTCTTGATCTCCACTTTGTGGCTGGTATTTTGAACCTGACTGTGTGTAGGGGTGAAGTAGTGACCATGGACAAGCAATGTGGTTCACCAATGGACTACATGAGGACTCAAACTATGTCAGCACCTTGATCATGGTGAAGTAGAGTAATATTTGAGTTATTACTCTTAAATAGGATTACATTCCCTTTTCCATTTTGGAAAGCTAAGCATTCATTGCAATAGGGGAGGTATAGCACAGCAGAATAGGAAACTAAGACATAAGTGGCCCTGATATTTTCGAGATTATGTCAGTTTCTCAATCATAAAACCACTAAAGTAGGGTCGTCACCTAACTCTTTTTTTTTAACATCTTTATTAGACTATAATTGTTTTACAATGGTGTGTTAGTTTCTGCTTTATAACAAAGTGAATCACTTACACATATACATATGTCCCCATATCTCTTGCATCTCCCTACCTCCCACCCACCATATCCCACCCCTCTAGGTGGTCACAAAGCACTGAGCTGATCTCCCTGTGCTATGCAGCGGCTTCCCACTGGTTATCTATTTTACGTTTGGTAGTGTATATATGTCCATGCCACTCTCTCACTTCGTCCCAGCTTGCTCTTCCCACTCTCCGTATCCTCAAATCCATTATCTAGTAAGTCTGCATCTTTATCCCCGTCTTACCTCTAGGTTCTTCTGACCATTTTTTCTCTTGTTTTTTTCTTTTTTTTTAGATTCCATATATACATGTTAGCATATGGTACTGTTTTTCTCTTTCTGACTTACTTCACTCTGTATGACAGTTTCTAGGTCCATCCATCTCACTACAAATAACTCAGTTTCATTCCTTTTTATGGCTGAGTAATATTCCATTGTATATATGTGTCACATCTTCTTTATCCATTCATCTGTTGATGGACACTTAGGTTGCTTCCATGTCCTGGCTATTGTAAATACAGCTGCAATGAACATCCTGGTACATGACTCTTTTTGAATTATGGTTTCCTCAGGGTATATGCCCAGTAGTGGGATTGCTGGGTCGTATGGTAGTTCTATTTTTAGTTTTTTAAGGAACCTCCATACTGTTCTCCATACTGGCTGTATCAATTTACATTCCCACCAACAGTGCAATAGGGTTCCCTTTTCTCCACACCCTTTCCAGCATTTATTGTTTGTAGATTTTTTGATGATGGCCATTCTGACTGGTGTGAGATGATATCTCATTGTAGTTTTGATTTGCATTTCTCTAATGATTAATGCCATTGAGCATTCTTTCTTGTGTTTGTTGGCAATCTGTATATCTTCTTTGGAGAAATGTCTATTTAGGTCTTCTGCCCATTTTTGGATTGGGTTGTTTGTTTTTATGACATTGAGCTGAATGAGTTGCTTGTATGTTTTGGAGATTAATCCTTTGTTGGTTCTTCATTTGCAAATATCTTCTCCCATTCTGAGGGTTGTATTTTCGTCTTGTTTATGGTTCCTTTGCTGTGCAAAAGCTTTAAAGTTTCATTAGGTCCCATTTGTTTACTTTTGTTTTTATTTCCATTTCTCTAGGAGGTGGGTCAAAAAGGATCTTGCTATGATTTATGTCATAGAGTGTTCTGCCTCTGTTTTCCTCTAAGAGTTTAAAGGTGTCTGGCTTTACATGTGGTCTTTAATCCAATTTAAGTTTATTTTTGTGTATAGTGTTAGGGAGTGTTCTAATTTCATTCTTTTACATGTAGCTGTCCAGTTTACCTAGCACCACTTATTTTAGAGGCTATCTTTTCTCCACTGTATATTCTTGCCTCCTTTATCAAAGATAAGGTGACCATATGTGCATGGGTTTATCTCTGGGCTTTCTATCCTATTCCATTTATCTATATTTCTATTTTTGTGCCAGTACCATACCGTCTTGTTTACTGTAGCTTTGTAGTATAGTCTGAAGTCAGGGAGCCTAAGTCCTCCAGCTCCATTTTTCTTTCTCAAGATTGATTTGGCTCTTCAGGGTCTTTGTGTTTCCATACAAATTGTGAAATTTTTTGTTCTAGTCCTGTGAAAAACGATAGTGGTATTTTGATTGGGATTGCACTGAATCTGTAGATTGCTTTGGGTAGTAGAGTCATTTTCATAATGCTGATTCTTCCAATCCAAGAACATGGTATATCTCTCCATCTATTTGTTTCATCTTTAATTTCTTTCATCAGTGTGTGATAATTTTCTGTATACAGGTCTTATGTCTCCTTAGGTAGATTTATTCCTAGATACTTTATTCTTTTTGTTTCACTGGTAAATGGGAGTGGTTTCTTAATTTCACTTTCAGGTTTTTCATCATTAGTGTATAGGAATGCCAGAGATTTCTGTGCATTAATACTGTATCCTGCTACTTTACCAAATTCATTGATTAGCTCTAGTAGTTTTCTGGTAGCATCTTTAGGATCCTCTATGTATAGTATCATGTCATCTGCAAACAGTGACAGCTTTACTTCTTTTCCAATTTGGATTCCTTTTATTTATTTGTCTTGTCTGATTTCTGTGGCTAAAACTTCCAAAACTATGATGAATAATAGTGGTGAGAGTGGGCAACCTTTTCTTGCTCCTGACCTTAATGCAAATGATTTCAGTTTTTCACCATTGAGGATGATGTTGTCTGTGGGTTTGTCATATATGGCCTTTATTATGTTGAGGGAAGTTCCCTCTATGCCTACTTTCTAGAGGGTTTTTATCATAAATGGATGTTGAATTTTGTCAAAAGCTTTCTATGCATCTATTGAGATGATCATATGCTTTTTTCTCCTTCAGTTTTTTAGTATGGTGTACCACGTTAATTGATTTGCATATATTGAAGAATCCTTGCATTCATGGGATAAACCCCACTTAATCATAGTGTATGATAATTTTAATGTGCTATTGGATGCTGTTTGCTACTATTTTGTTGAGGATTTTTACATCTATGTTAATCAGAGATATCGGCCTGTAGTTTTCTTTCTTTGTGACTTCTTTGACTGGTTTTGGTATCAGAGTGATGGTGGCCTCAGAGAATGAGTTTGGGAGTGTTCCTCCCTCTGTTATATTTTGGAAGACTTTGAGAAGGATAGTTGTTAAGTCTTCTCTAAATGTTTAATAGAATTCACCTGTGAAGCCAACTGGCTCTGGGCTTTTGTTTGTTGGAAGATTTTTAATCAGAGTTTCAATTTCAGTGCTTGTGATTGTTCTGTTCATATTTTCTCTTTCTTCCTGTTTGAGTCTCGGAAGGTTGTGCATTTCTAAGAATTTGTCCATTTCTTCCAGGTTGTCCATTTTATTGGCATATAGTTGCTTGTAGTAATCTCTCACGATCCTTTGTATTTCTGCAATGTCAGTTTTTACTTCTCCTTTTTCATTTCTAATTCTAGTGATTTGAGTCTTCTTCCTTTTTTTCTTGATAAGTTTGGCTAATGGTTTATCAATTTTATTTATCTTCTCAAAGAACCAGCTTTTAGCTTATTGATCTTTGCTATCATTTCCTTTATTTCTTTTTCATTTATTTCTGATCTGATATTTATGATTTATTTCCTTCTGCTAACTTTGGGGTTTTTTGTTCTTCTTTCTCTAATTGCTTTAGGTGTAAGGTTTGGTTGTTTATTTGAGATGTTTCTTGTTCTTAAGGTAGGATTGTATTGCTATAAACTTCCCTCTGAGAACCACTTTTCTTGCATCCCATAGGTTTTTGGTCTTTGTGTTTTCATTGCCATTTGTTTCTAAGTATTTTTTGATTTCCTCTTTGATTTCTTCAGTGATCTCTTGGTTATTAAGTAGTGTGTTTTTTAGCCTCCATGTGTTTGTACTTCCTATAGATTTTTTCCTGTAATTGATATCTAGTCTCATAGTGCTGTGTTTGGAAAAGATACTTGGCATGATTTTGATTTTCTTAAATTTACCAAGGTTTGATCTGTGACCCAATATCAATGTTCTAGAGAATGTTCCATGCACATTTGAGAAGAATGTGTATTCTTTTGTTTTTGGATGGAATGTCCTATAAATATCAATTAAGTCCATCTTGTTTAATGTATCATTTAAAGCTTGTGTTTCCTTATTTATTTTCATTTGGGATGATCTGTCCATTGGTGAAAGTGAGGTGTTAAAGTCCCCTACTATGATTGTGTTACTGTCGATTTCCCCTTTTATGGCTGTTAGTATTTGCCTTATGTATTGAGGTGCTCCTATGTTGGGTGCATAAATATTTACAAGTGTTATATCTTCTTCTTGGATTGATCCCTTGATCATTATGTAGTGTCCTTTGTCTTTTTTAATAGTCTTTGTTTTAAAGTCTATTTGTCTGATATGAGAATTGCTCCAGCTTTCTTTTGATTTCCATTTGCATGGAATATCATTTTCCATACACTCACTTTCTGTCTGTATGTGTCCCTAGGTCTGAAGTGGGTCTTTTGTAGACAGCATATATATGGGTCTTGTTTTTGTATTCATTCAGCCAGTCTATGTCTTTTGGTTGGATCATTTAATCCATTTACATTTATGGTAATTATTGATATGTATGTTCCTATTACCATTTTCTTAATTTTTGTGGGTTTTTTATTGTAGGCCTTTTCCTTCTCTTGTGTTTCCTGCCTAGAGAAGTTCCTTCAGCATTTGTTTTAAAGCTGGTTTGGTGGTACTGAATTCTCTTAGCTTTTTCTTGTCTGTAAAGCTTTTAATTTCTCTTTCAAATCTGAATGAGATCCTTGCTGGTAGAATCATCTTGGTTGTAGGTTTTTCTCCTTCATCACTTTAAATATGTTCTGCCACCCCCTTCTGGCTTGCAGAGATTCTTCTGAAAGTTCAGCTGTTAACCTTACGGGGATTCCCTTATTTGTTATTTGTTGTTTTTCCCTGGCTTCTTTTAATATTTGTTTTTTGTATTTAATTTTTGATAGTTTGAGTAATATGTGTCTTGGCATGTTTCTCCTTGGATTTATTATGTATGGGACTCTCTGTGCTTCTTGGCCTTGATTAAATATTTCCTTTCCCATATTAGAGAAGTTTTCAAGTATAATCTCTTCAAATATTTTCTCAGTCCCTTTCTTTTTCTCTTCTTCTTCTGGGACCCCTATAATTCGAATTTTGGTCTTTTAGTGTTGTCCCAGAGATCTCTGAGACTCTCCTTAATTCTTTTCATTCTTTTTTCTTTATTCTGCTCTGCAGAAGTTATTTCCACTATTTTATCTTCCAGGTTACTTATCCATTCTTCTGCCTCAGCTATTCTGCTATTGACCCCTTCTAGAGAATTTGTAATTTCATTTATTGTGTTGTTCATCAGTGTTTGTTTCCTCTTTAGTTATTCTAGGTCCTTGTTAAACGTTTCTTGTATTTTCTCCATTCTATTTCCAATATTTTGGCTCATCTTTACTATCATTTTTCTGAATTCTTTTTCAGGTAGACTGCTTATTTCCTCTTCATTTGTTAGGTCTGGTGGGTATTTTCCTTGCTCCTTCATCTGCTGTGTATTTCTCTATCTTCTCATTTTGCTTAACTTACTGTGTTTGGGGTCTCCTTTTCGCAGGCTGTAGGTTTGTAGTTTCCGTTGTTTTTGGTGTCTGTCCCCTGTGGCTAAGGTTGGTTCAGTGCATTGTGTTGGCTTCCTGGTGGAGGGGATTAGTGCCCGTGTTCTGGTGGATGAGGCTGGATCTTGTCTTTCTGTTGGGCTGGTCCACATCTGGTGGTGTGTTTTGGGGTGTCTGTGACCTTATTATGATTTTAGGCAGCCTCTGTGCTAATGGATGGGGTTGTCTTCCTGTCTTGCTATTTGTTTGGCATAGGGTGCCCTGCACTGTAGCTTGTTGGTTGTTGAGTGGAGTTGGGTCTTGGCATTGAGATGGAGATCTGTGGGAGATTTTTGCCATTTGATATTATGTGGAGCTGGGAGGTCTCTTGTGGACCAGTGTCCTGAACTTGGCTCTCCCACCTCCCTGGCAAAGCCCTGACAACTGTCTGGAGCACCAAAAGCCTGTCCTCCACATGACTCAGAATAAAAGGGAGGAAAAAAATGGAAGAAAGAAACAAAGAAGAAGATAAAATAAAATAAAATAAAATAAAGTAAAATAAATAAAATAAAGTCATTAAAATGAAAAATAAGAAATAATTATTAAGGAAAAAAAAGTAATAATAATAAAAAAAAACCAGACAGGATCCTAGGACAAATGGTAAAAGCAAAGCTATACAGACAAAATCACGCACAGAAGCATACACACACATACTCTCAAAAAGAGAAAAAGGGATAAAAAATATAAGTATCATTGCTCCCAAAGTCCACCTCCTCATTTTGGGATGATTCTTTGTCTATTCAGGTATTCCACAGATGCAGGGTTAACCAAGTTGATTGTAGAGATTTAATCTGCTGCTCCTGAGGCTGCTGGGGGAAATTTCCCTTTCTCTTCTTTTTTTTTTTTTTTTTTTTTTTTTTTTTTTTTTTTGCGGTATGTGGGCCTCTCACTGTTGTGGCCTCTCCCGTTGCGGAGCACAGGCTCCGGACACGCAGGCTCAATGGCCATGGCTCATGGGCCAAGCCGCTCCGCGGCATGTGGGATCCTCCCAGACCGGGGCACGAACCCGTGTCCCCTGCATCGGCAGGCGGACTCTCAAGCACTGCGCCACCAGGGAAGCCCCCCCTTTCTCTTCTTTGTTCGCACAGCTCCAGGGGCTCAGCTTTGATTTGGACCCGCCTCTGCGTGTAGGTTGCCTGAGGGTGTCTATTCTTTGCTCAGACAGGACGGGGTTAAAGGAGCAGCTGATTCAGGGGCTCTGGCTCACTCAGGCTTGGGGGAGGGAGGGGTGCAGATGTGGGGCGAGCCTGCGGCTGCAGAGGACGGCATAACGTTGCAACAGCCTGAGGCGCGCCGTGTGTTCTCCCGGGAAGTTGTCCCTGGATCACGGGAAACTGGCAGTGGCAGGCTGCACAGGCTCCCTGGAGGGGAGTCTGCACACAGGCTTCTTGGTGACGGCAGCAGCAGCCTTAGCGTCTCATGCCCGTCTCTGGGGTCTGCACTGATAGCCGTGGGTCGTGCCCGTCTCTGGAGCTCCTTTAAGTGGAGCTCTTATTCCGCTCTCCTCGCGCATCAGGAAACAAAGAGGGAAGAAAAAGTCTCTTGCCTCTTTGGCAGGTCCAGACTTTTTCCCGGACTCCCGGCTAACTGTGGTGCACTAAACCCTTCAGGCTGTGTTCACACCGCCAGTCCTCTCCCTGGCATCCGACCGAAGCCCAAGCCTCAGCTCCCACCCCTGATCGTCCCGGCTGGTGAGCAGACAAGCCTCTCGGGCTGGTGAGTGCCGGTAGGCACCGATCCTCTGTGCGGGAATCTCTCCGCTTTGCCCGCTGCACCCCTGTTGCTGCAATCTCCTCCGTGGCTCCGAAGCTTTCCCCCTCCGTCACCCGCAGTCTCCACCCACGAAGGGGCTTCTAGTGTGTGGAAACCTTTCGTCCTTCACGGCTCCCTCCCACTGGTGCAGGTCCCGTTCCTATCCTTTTGTCTCTGTTTATTCTTTTTTCTTTTGCCCTCCCAGGTGCGTGGGGAGTTTCTTGCCTTTTGGGAAGTCTGAGGTCTTCTGCAAGCGTTCAGTATGTGTTCTTTAGGAGTTGTTCCACATGTAGATGTATTTATGATTTATTTGTGGGGAGGAAGGTGATCTCCGCGTCTTACTCTTCTGCCATCTTGAAGCCCCTCTTCTCCTAACACTTAATTCTCCTTTTCAGTATGATGAGCAGTTATGTGTAACCATGTGACTCTCATAGCAGATAAAAAGAGTGAAATATTTATTCTGGATTCAGGGCTCCATCTTTAGTTAATTCATGTTTTTTTTTCTAAAAATCTTGACTGATCCAGAACTTATTTTCCTCAGTGTTATATAAATATTGCAATTTATGTCAAGAACCTAGCACACAGCAGAAGCTCAGTGTGTGGCAGTGATGAATGGGGGAAGGGGTGGGGTAGAAAACAGGGAGGAAGAAAAGTGAAATGGAAATCAGGTTCTTTTTATTGTGTAAAATATTCTCTTACCAACTATAAATTTCTATGTAAGTCTTAAATGGACAATTCCTTAACTCTTGGGTACTGCAGTCTGTTGAAAGAATATACATTTTGGAGTTGAGTATTCTTAAACTTTTATTATTGCTTCATACCTTGTGGTATGCTGGTACATGTTTAACAGCTGGCTCTCAGGGCAGGGGCCAGGACTGCTTCCTAGCAATTGCTGATTTACATGTTGTAAACAATTCCACTGTGGCTGACTTTCTGCTACCAAAGTGACAACCCTGAACACAGAGTGAGCTGTTATAATCTGGTGTGAGCTGGGTTCAGTGCACTTCCCACAATGTAACCCTGCAGAAAAATTCTCTGAGACCCAGTTTCCTGGTCTATAAAGTGGGTGTATCAGTAGATGTCTCCCAGATCTAGGGCCACCGGGCAGATTAAATGTGACAGTTCATAGAACTGCCAAGCACAGTGCCTGTTACTCAGCAGTGAACAATGAATATTGTTCTCTTCTTATTTTTTTATTTTTTTAAAAAATTTGTTGGAGTATAGTTGATTTACAATGTTGTGTTTGTTTCTTCTGTACAGCAAAGTGAATCAGTTTTATATATACATATGTATGTATTCATAAAACTCTTTTTAGATTCTTTTCCCATATAAGTCACTACAGAGTATTGAGTAGAGTTCCCTGTGCTATACAGTAGGTCCTTGTTGATTATCTGTTTTAGATATAGTAGTGTTTATATGTCAATCCCAATCTCTCAATTTATCCCTCCCCTTCCTTCCTCTCTGGTAACCATAAGATTGTTCTCTACACCTGTGACTCTATTGCTGTTGTATAAATAAGTTCATTTGTACCATTTTTTTCAGATTCCATGTATAAGCGATATCATGCAATATTTGTCCTTCTCTGTCTGACTTACTTCACTCAGTTGACAATTTCTAGGTCTGTCCATGTGGCCCCTTCTTTTTAAAGATAATTGAAGGTTAAAAGTGCAAAAACATTTCTTCAAGGTTGTGTTGATAGAGAAGTGGGAAGAGAACCAAGTTCTCTTAAAAGAAACAATATTTCTCTTACTTCTGCACCTTCTTTTTTATTCTACCTCCATAACAATCTAAACATTTTCCCTCGCCTCTCATTTCATCTGATGAGAGCTATCTGGTCGATCACAGAAAGGAAAAAAATAAATGAGAAACCATAACTATGGCCTTGGTGCCATGTTTGCTTTTTAAATAAAATGAATCTTTCAGAATATTCTGTCTGATAAAATGACATAGCCAAGACCCTAAAGCTGAATTTATAAGATCTTAATATACGGGTTTCAGGATTTTAATAAAAAGTGTTAAAACACTTGATTTATTATAGAGGTTGCAAAACAACTGGCTATACATACATATGTAGACATACATATATTCATATTTATACATAAATCCATATGTGTTCATATACATATATATTTGATTACAATATTTTATTCATAAAGTTTTATGTGATTTGGAACAAGGAAACCAAGAAATAGTTTGTTGATTTATTTTCTCACTTATTTATTCATTCAATATTTTAATCATTCAGGCATTATATCTTTATAGAATATCTGCCACATGTCAGACATTGGGCTAGGCAAGAGGTCATACAAAGATGAATTTTATAGGTCCCTTGCACTCTAGGAATTAACTAACTCCTGGGAAGATAGAAATACACAAAGATAATTACAATTTTAAAAAGTTCAGAGCATCATGATAAAAATAAAAATGGGGTGGGAGGGAGGGAGATGCATGAGGGAAGGGATGTGGGAACAGATGTATATGTATGACTGATTCACTTTGTTATAAAGCAGAAACTAATAAAAAAAAATAAAAAAAATTTTTTAAAAAGTAAAAAAAAATAAAAATTAAAAAAAAAAATGGGAGACAGTTTTTCTTCAGTTTTGTAAAGTAATGATTTTGCAGGGAACCAGGTGGAAGGGAGTATTGCTTTTAAGACAGTTTTAACTTTTTGCTTATATACGGACATTGAAAGACAGAAACAGAGCATTGGCTCCCAATAATTCAACATAAAATCGTCTCTTTGAGCTCCCATACTGAGTATTACCTAAGACTTATTACACCCTGGGTTCAAAGTCTACCAGAACCTACATGGTGATACAATTATTGGCCTGTAGATGGCAGGCCTCGCTCATTGTTCCAGTGTATTTTATCCACTCCTGTTAGATGCCCTGTTAAACTTTGCGCCACAACAGTCTAACCCTCTGTCTAGCACTGCTCCGCAAAAGAGTTACATATTTATTTACTTCGTTCATCTTAAAACCTTGTGGTAAGACACATTTATCATGTCAGGAATTTTTAATGTTCCTGAGCATTTTGTGAGCACAGCTCATAAATGTGTGTGTAGGCAAGACTTAAGCTTGAAAGACTTTTGATCTTCAGATGTAAATAAGGAATTATTTAAGAAAAAAGTCGATACTGTAGAAAAATCTGGTAAATTAAAAATAGAGGCCACTAACCACGAATATAAACGTGCCTGCTAAGCACAGGCACTCTGCAACACCTCCACACCTGTCTCTTCTCTGAGATTGTGGAAATCTGTGAGCTTTTGGCCCCAGGGCTGGAATTATTTCAACTAAGCAGGCATTTATTGACTTTCTACTATGTGCAAGACACTGAATTAGGTGATAAGGGAATATGTAATTGAATAAGCATAAAAACCTGGCCTTTGAGACTCATAATTTTAGGGAGGAAGCTAATAATAACGCAGCTAGAATGTTACATCAGAAATTCCAGCAAGGTGCTATGAGAGTGGAGGTAGAGAGGGTATTACACCCAATAATGGTGGATGGAATATTTGTGGAAAAGTTGGAATTATAATTAGCTGAGAGATTATACACAGAAACTTCAAGAGCAGCTCTGAGGAGAACGCACTCTATACATTTGTATTATTTGGAATTTTGCAAGCTCCTTAGAGGCAAAAACTGTGTGCCCCTTTTTCCTTTTTCCTCCATTTTCTGTAATGCATAAGGAAATATTCAATGAAATGGAATTTTAGATTTCATGGTCAACAAATCCATATAATTCCAAAATAAATGAGTCTCTATCGTCTATGCAATTTACTCTATTTCTTAAAATAATTATATACTACATTAAAATATAGCTATTTGGAAACTTTATAGTTTTTAATATATACTTATTGTAAAAAGTTGCAAAATTCAAGAAAAATATTAGATAGTAATAAAAGTAACCTGCAATCCTACCTCCCTGATAAAGCTATTCCTGATATTTCAGTGTTAAATAAACTTTAATGTTTAAATAAGCATCCTAATATCATGGTGTCTATATTTATTAGAAGCTACTAAAATCAGGCTAAAATTATTGACACATAAAGCCAGTCATGAGCACAATGACACTTTCTTGCCTTGTTAAAAATTGTAAGTGATCAATGAAGTGGATTTCCATTTTGAAACTAGAAAAAAATAATTATGCATTTTTTCCCCAGTGACATCTCATCTCTGTGCTTTGTATCTAAAAGATTTAGATTGAAGTTTCAGCTAAAATGAGTTACTTATTGGGTAGTTGCTTCTCTTTATGAAACTCTATTTCCTTTTCTATAAAGTGATGTCATAATATCTACTCTCATTTGTGAGATTGAAGAGTAGCTGTATGTTGGACCTGACACATAACAGGTGCTCATGAAGTGTAATCCCTACCCCCACCTTATGTCAAGTAAGTCCCTTTTCTCTTGCTCACTGAGAATTTCTGAGAAGCTTGTCAACATTGCCTTAGTCCAGGATTTCTCAGTCTCAGTGCTATTGACATTGGGGTCAGATAAATTTTGTTATAGGGGCTGTAGGATGCCGTATGATGTTTATCAGTAGCCCTGTTCTCTACTCAAGGGATGTCAGTGGTAACTTTTCTAGTTGTAGTAATGAAAAATATTTTCAGACATTGTCAAATGTCTTCTGGGTGGCAGAATCACTCTGAATTGAGAATCACTGCCTTAGTCCCTTAAAGAATGCCTGTTCAGTGGCTATAGTGGATGGGAAATGTCTCTCTCTAACAGACTCATGCTGTACACCATCGGCTGCACAGCTGCAACTCTGGTTGAGAGTCTTCAAGCCCTGCCTTCCCCAGATTTAGTCAACAGATACTGTGACCCCTTACTGCCCTTCCCTGAATCACTTACTTCATGAGAAGTCTTGGGCACAATAGTTTGTGTCTCAGCATCATTTTTCCCAGATAGCTCATGAAGTCTATAACTCTCTTTTTTAAATTTTTTATTTATTTATTTATTTATTTATTTATTTATTTATTTATTTATTTATTTATGGCTGTGTTGGGTGGGTCTTCATTGTGGTGTGTGGGCTTCTCATTGAGGTGGCTTCTCTTGTTGTGGAACATGGGCTCTAGGCACGTGGGTAGTTGTGGTGCATTGGCTCTAGAGCACAGGCTCAGTAGTTGTGGTGCACAGCTTAGTTGCTTCGCAGGATGTGAGATCTTCCCAGACCAGGGCTCGAACCCGTGTCCCCTGCATTTGCAGGTGGATTTCTTAACCACTGCACCACCAGAGAGGCCCTATAACTCTCTATGTTGCCATAAGTTAATTATCTGGTTTGTCTCAGGTAAATGCTTCACCCATTGAATTAGCCTCTCCAACTGCACACCCAATCTATCCAAGTGGGCTTCATCCTCTGGTCCTGCTTAGTCATCTGGTGTCCCACTGGCACTGTCTTAAACCACAGGACACTTGGCTGAAACCCTGGCATCTTTCATAGTTTGGAATCATTTTAGCCTTTCAGGAACTGGGTCTCTATATCCTCAGTAACTGATATATATATAGTGTTATATAGTTATATATATAATTCTTGGAAGGAGGGGTCATATTGTTTGAATATGACTGTAATGAATATCTCTATGAAATAAAGACAATAAAATCGCATCAAGATTTGAGCTAAACCATACTGTCTATACTTGTCTTTTGTTTTCTATCTTGATTATCTTTTTCTGCCATTTTATGATTTTACAGAGTGTACAAAATTATACTTATGTTTCTTCATTTATTTAGGTGACTTCAACCATGTTTGACAGTTCTGTCATATTTCTTACCATAACAGTTCTGCCTGCATGGAAGGGCATGAGGTTCTGCATAACACCTAACACCATCTGGTTTCCTTTCTGACAATGTTAGGATTTTCATGCCTAAATAGACATTTAGTTGAAAATAGGCTGACCTCTGAGAAACACCTCATCACTACCTCCCTGAAATTATACATACCTTCCTGCAAGAACTACCTATTGTAGTGTATTTGTTCCTGACCATGCTATTGGATATCCTTGGATATCAAATTAGGTTCAAATAAAGTAAAACTTTTTACCATACTGCATATTGCCCTTCTGGAATGTTTTTAGCAATATCAAATTCCTTTATTCAGATTTTTCTAGATTCCACCTTATTTTTTTCCTCCCATGAGTTCTACAACCTTGTTAGTCAATATTTCTCAAAAAGCAGAATCTCAGGGCTTGAGTGTCCAAATCAAGATAACGGAGTAGGAAGATCTGAACTCACCTTCTCCCATGGACACAACAAAACTACAACTACATAGAAAACAACTATCTCTGAGAACAACCTGAAGTCTATCAGATCAGATTTTCTTTAACTAAGGATATTTTTAAAAGGCCACATGGTGATGGGTAGGAGGGGCAGAGATGTGGTCTAGTCAGAACTCACACCTGGTATGAAACTCCACAAACTGGAAGAATATTACAACTGCAGAGGTCTCTCCTGAGGAATGAGGGGTCCAAGCCCCATATCAGGCTCCCCAGTCCAGGGACCCTCACTGGGAAGGTGAACCCCCATAACATCTGGCTTTGGAAATCATCAGGGCTTATGTGGGACAGAACCAGAGGGCTGTGGAAACTGAGACTCTGCTGTTGAAGGGTTCACACACAAATTCACCCACTCCAAGTTCCAATGCAGAGTCAGCAGCAAGAAGAGTACCTGAGTCATATAAGATTGTGATTCATTGACTAATTTTAGAGCATTTGCTGGAGGGGCAGGATTCTTGTAGAATTTTCTCTGAGGATGAAATTGCTGGCTAGTGCCATTTAAAAAAACATAGCCTTCACCTAGAAGTTGCAGCCAGGCTTTATAGGGTGGGGACTGTCCTTACCTACCAGTGTGTCTGCAGTAGTCAGAGTTGAGTCATGCAGTGAGCCGGGCCAGGGATATAGCTACAACAATTATTGCCCAACTGCAACAGGAGGGCACATGCAGCCCACACAGGGGATATCCCTGGAGCACCTGGCTCTAGTGACCAGGGGGTACTGTGCCTCTGGGCCCCACAAGACAACTTCTATGTAAGGCCACTTTTTCTAGTCTGCAAAATACAGCTGATATGCAAATACATAGAAACAAAGAGAGTTAAGCAAAATGAGGAGACAAAAGTATAGCTTTCAAATAAAAGAAAGAAAAAACCTCAGAAAAAGAACTAAGAAAAATGGAAGTAAGCAATTTACCAGATAAAGAGTTCAAAGTAATTGTCATAAAGATGCACACAGAACTCAGGGTATGATTAGATGAATGTAGTGAAAACTTCAACAAAGTGATAGAAACTATAAAAAATAACCAATCAGAACTAAGAATACTATAAATGAAATGAAAAAAAAAAAAACACTAGAAGGACTCAAGAGCAGATTAGAGGGTGAAGAAGAATGAATCAGTGATCTGGAAGATAGGGTAGTAGAAGTATCCTAGTTGAAATAGCAAAAAAAAAAAAAAAAAAAAAAAAATTTACAAAAATGAAGATAGTTTAAGGGACCTCTGGGACAATATTGAGTATACCAACATTCACATTATAGGGGTTCCAGAAGGAGAAGAGAGAGAGAGAAGAGGACAGGACACCTATTTCAAGAAATAATGGATGAAAACTTTCCTGACCTGAAAAAGGAAACATACATCTAAGTCCAGGAAGCACAAAATGTTCCAAATAAGTTAAACCCAAATAGACCCACACAAAGACACATTTTAATCAAACTGTTAAAAGTTAAACAAAGAATCTTAAAATCATCCAGAGAAAACAATTGCTTATATACAAGGGAATCCCTATAAGACTATCAGCTGACTTTTCAGCAGAAACTTTACAGGTCAGAAGAGACTGGCACAATATATTCAAAGTGCCAAAAGGAAAATATATATATATATATATATATATAACTATGAATACTCTATCTGGCAAGGTTATCATTCAGAACTGAAGGAGAGCTAAAGAGTTACCCAGGCAAGTATAAGTTAAAGGAGCTCATCACCACTAAGCAAGCCTTAAAAGAATTGTTAAAGGAACTTCTTTAAATGAACAAGAAAAAGCTTTAACTAGAAACAAGAAACTTATGAAAGCAAAAATCTCACTGGTAAAGGCAAACTTAGGTTAAAGTTTGTGGAAAAAACATCTATAAAGAAAATATGAAGGTTAAAAGACAAAAGCAATAAAATAAATCTATATCTAAAAAAATAAAGTGATATACAAAATAAAAAAGATGTTAAATATGATGTCAAAAACATAAAATGTGTGAGGAGGTGTAAAAATGTAGTACTTTAATAATGTGCTTGAACTTTAGTGACCATCAACTTAAAATAGACTACTATATACATAGGCTGTTATATATGAACCTCATAAAAACCACAAACTGAAAACTAAAGCAGATACACAAAAATAGAGAGATAGGAATACAAACATAACAGTAAATAAAGTCATCAATTCACAAGGGAAGAAAACAAGATAGGAAGAAAAGAACAGACAAGAACTACACAAACGACCAGAACACAAGCTAAAAAAAAATAGTAATAAGTATATATGCGTCGACAGTTACTTTAAGGGCAAATGGACTAAATTCTCCAGTCAAAAGATACAGGGTTGCTGAATGGATTTTTAAAAATCCATATATATGGTTCCTATAAGACACTTACTTCAAATCTAAAGACACACATAGACTGAAAGTAAAGGAATGGAAAAGATTTCCATGCAAATAGAAACAAGAAGAAAGCTGGGGTAGCATTACTTGTATCACACAAAATGACCTTTAAAACAAAGACAGTAATAGATGCAGAGAAAGCTTTCGACAAAATTCAACACCCAGTTATGATAAAAACCCTGCAGAAAGTAGGCCTAGAGGGAACTTTCCTCAACATAATAAAGGCCATATATGACAAACCCACAGCCAACATTGTCCTCAATGGTGAAAAACTGAAACCATTTCCACTAAGATCAGGAACAAGACAAGGCTGCCAACTCTCACCACTCCTATTCAACATACTTTTGGAAGTTTTAGCCACAGCAATCAGAGAAGAAAAGGAAATAAAAGGAATCCAAATTGGAAAAGAAGAAGTAAAGCTGTCACTGTTTGCAGATGACATGATACTATACATAGAGAATCCTAAAGATGCTACCGAAAAATTACTAGAGCTAATCAATGAATTTGGTAAAGTAGCAGGATACAAAATTAATGTACAGAAATCTCTGGCATTCCTGTACACTAATGATGAAAAATCTGAAAATGAAATCAAGAAAACACTCCCATTTACCATAGCAACAAAAAGAATAAAATATCTAGGAATAAACCTACCTAAGGAGACAAAAGACCTGTATGCAGAAAATTATAAGACACTGATGAAAGAAATTAAAGATGATACAAATAGATGGAGAGATGTACCATGCTCCTGGATTGGAAGAATCAATATTGTGAAAATGACTCTACTACCCAAAGCAATCTACAGATTCAATGCAATCCCTATCAAACTACCACTGGCATTTTTCACAGAACTAGAACAACAAATTTCAAAATTTGTTTGGAAAAACAAAAGACCCCGAATAGCCAAAGCAATCTTGAGAACTAAAAACGGAGCTGGAGGAATCAGGCTCCCTGACTTCAGACTATACTACAAAGCTACAGTAATTAAGA
This sequence comes from Hyperoodon ampullatus, assembly GCF_949752795.1. Lineage (NCBI taxonomy): Eukaryota > Metazoa > Chordata > Mammalia > Artiodactyla > Ziphiidae > Hyperoodon > Hyperoodon ampullatus. The sequence goes on along the minus strand of NC_136914.1, from coordinate 164,983,490 downwards.
CAGTATGGTATTGGCATAAAAACAGAAAGGTAGATCAGTGGATCAGGATAGAAAGCCCAGAGATAAACCCACGCACATATGGCCAACTTATCTTTGATAAAGGAGGCAGGAATGTACAGTGGAGAAAGGACAGCCTCTTCCATAAGTGGTGCTGTGAAAACTGGACAGGGACATGTAAAAGTTTGAGATTAGATCATTCCCTAACACCATACACAAAAATAAGCTCAAAATGGATTAAAGACCTAAATGTAAGGCCAGAAACTATCAAACTCTTAGAGAAAAACATAGGCAGAACACTCTATGACATAAATCACAGCAAGATCCTTTTGGACCTACCTCCTAGAGAAACGGAACTAAAAACAAAGATAAACAAATGGGACCTAATGAAACTTCAAAGCCTTTGCACAGCAAAGGAAACCATAAACAAGACCAAAAGACAATCCTCAGAATGGGAGAAAATATTTGCAAATGAAGCAACTGACAAAGGATTAATCTCCAAAATTTATAAACAGCTCATGCAGCTCAATAGCAAAAAAAACAAACAACCCAATCCAAAAATGGGCAGAAGACTTAAATAGGCATTTCTCCAAAGAAGATATACAGACTGCCAACAAACACATGAAAGAATGCTCAACATCATTAATCATTAGAGAAATGCAAATCAAAACTACAATGAGATATCATATCACACCAGTCTGAATGGCCATCATCAAGAAATCTAGAAACAATAAATGCTGGAGAGGGTGTGGAGAAAAGGGAACACTCTTGCACTGCTGGTGGGAATGTGAATTGGTACAGCCACTATGGAGAACAGTATGGAGGTTCCTTAAAAAACTAAAAATAGAACTACCATATGACCCAGCAATCCCACTACTAGGCATATACCCTGAGAAAACCATAATTCAAAAAGAGACATGTACCAAAATGTTCATTGCAGCTCTATTCACAATAGCCCGGAGCTGGAAACAACCTAAGTGTCCATCATCGGATGAATGGATAAAGAAGATGTGGCACATATATACAATGGAATATTACTCAGCCATAAAAAGGAACGAAACTGAGCTATTTGTAATGAGGTGGATAGACCTAGAGTCTGTCATACAGAGTGAAGTAAGTCAGAAAGAGAAAGACAAATACCGTATGCTAACACATATATATGGAATTTAAAAAAAAATGTCATGAAGAACCTAGGGGTAAAACGGGAATAAAGACACAGACCTACTTGAGAATGGACTTGAGGATATGGGGAGGGGGAAGAGTAAGCTGTGACAAAGCGAATGAGAGGCATGGACATATATACACTACCAAACGTAAGGTAGATAGATAGTGGGAAGCAGCCGCAGAGCACAGGGAGATCAGCTTGGTGCTTTGTGACCGCCTGGAGGGGTGGGTTGGGGAGGGTGGGAGAGAGGGAGATGCATGAGGGAAGGGATGTGGGAACAGATATATATGTATGACTGATTCACTTTGTTATGAAGCAGAAACTAATAAAAAAAATAAAATAAAAAAAAGAAGTACACATGCTATACAATTACAAAAGAAAAAAAAACACAAAGACTGTAACAAGAAACAAAGACAGAAAATGCATTATAATAAAGGAATCATCACAATAAAGGGCTTAAAATTTGTAAATATATATGAACCCAACATAGTAGAACCTAAATAGACAAAGCAAATATTAACAAAAATAAAGGGAGATGTTGACAGTAATACAATAACATTAGGGACTTAACACCTCACTTGCATTAATGGATAGATCACCCAGACAGAAAATCAATAAGAAAACAATTTCACTGGTCTTAGATGACACAGACCAGATGCACTTAATAAATATATACAGAATATTCAACCCCAGAACAAAAGAATACACATTGTTTTCAAGTGCACCTGGAACGTTCTTCAGGATAGATCACATGCTATGCCAGAATGGATCTCCAGGATAGATCACAAAAAAAGTCTCAATAAAATTAAGAAGATAGAAATCATGTCAAGCGTCTTTTCCAAACACAGTGGTATGAAACTAGAAATCAATTACAAAAAGAAAATTGGAAAGAAAAACACACACGCACAAACAAGTGGAGAATAACCAACATGCTACTAAGCAATTAGTGTGCCAGTGAAGAAATCAAAGAAGAAATTAAAAAACTGAACATAATCAATCATGGAGAATCTAAGATTGCAACTGTTCCCACTAAATCTCTGGAGTCTCCCAATATATGTCAGTATTTAACATTCTCTGCAATCCTCTGTTTAAACCTATGGAAGGACATCATCTCAAATGATTTTCTGTTGAAGTACTCCACTGTGTGCGTCCTGCACATGCATGTGTGTGTGAAGGTGTGTGTATGTGTAGTAGAGAGCATGTAGAAGTTACAAGGTGTTATAGATTAAAGGAGGAAAGGTCATCTTTTTTTTTTTTTTTTGGTACACAGGCCTCTCATTGTTGTGGCCCCTTCTGCTGCAGAGCACAGGCTCCGGACACGTGGGCTCAGTGGCCGTGGCTCACGGGCCCAGCCACTCCATGGCATGTGGGATCTTCCCAGACTGGGGCACAAACCCATGTCCCCTGCATCGGCAGGCAGACTCTCAACCACTGCACCACCAGGGAAGCCTGGAAGGGTCATCTTAAATTGGGTTTCCCCAGTAGTTGAGTATGAGATGAAGTTTTGAAGGCACATAGTGTCTTGGGTGATCCCAGGAAACACTGGTAAGGAGCAGAGAAATAATACAGAAAAAGGAACACAGCTGTATTATTACAGGTCTTCTGAGAAGCAGACACCAAGATGAGATTAGAAGCATAGTGATTTTATTAGGGGAAAACATCTGTACAAAAGAAAATGGGGAGGAACTAGGAGAAGCTGAGAAGCAGATTTCCTTCCTTCCCTCTCTCCTTCACAAAGAAGGAGAGAGAGAAGGAAGGAAGGTTGGTTGGAAGCTTCTTAGATTGTTAAGGGAGTTTGCTAACGTCTACAGGGAACTCTTGAACCCTAGTAAACTAACAGAGGAGTATTGCATCTGCCTTAGTATCCCTGTATCTCTCAGTTGTTGGCTGAGAGAAATCCATGGGAAGCATGGTCTTGGTGCAAAAGTGGTGTTGGAGTTGAGAACGAAGCAGTTGGGGCTCACAATTAATTTCCTGCAGTCAGAGATCTGGCAGGTGTATTCTCAAAGCCAAAACAGAAACCAATTCAAGGTGCATTAGTGAGCATGCTAATGACATGGGCATTTAAGCTCAATCTTGCTCAGGACGTCTGAACACTGTGAACAGACCTCAAAGGCCCTCCTACCTGAGGGATGAGGAAGCTGAGATACTCATCCACTAGGTGCTAAGTGACATTACCTGAGGACTGTTCACAGGAGCATCAACCACCTGTTACCTCTGGCCTGCCCCACGTTCAACCAGAGAAAGGCCCCAGGCAGAGAAGCACAGGTACCTGAGCAGGTCACTGGCACAAACAAAATGGAAAGTACCAAGAGGATGTAGGCAGAGCACCAGCAGAATCCATGACAAAGAGCTAAGGAAAAAGAGAAGAAAATTTTCCTGAATTTAGCTAATTATTTGTTCTTGAGCCTTTCTAGGATTTTCAAGATTCGAGGGCAGTCAAGTAGCATTTTCTTTCTGTTTATGATTTCCCTCTGAGACTATCATTGCTTTAGGCAAATGTATTCATGGAAGAATCATTTTTCTCCATGTCTGAGCCTGTAATAAATGTCAACAGTTTTTTTGGCAACTGCAGCAATGCTGCAAACCTACCATTAACGAAATTGAAATTACATATGTTAGGACCCTGGATCAATTTATTTCAAGGGACATCCAAGATAATTCTGGACAGGCAGTGAAATTTCTCCACTTCTGTGGCTCTGAGCCTCTTTCTGGACAATGAAGATGAGATTTCTACTCGCTTTTCTTTTTCTGCTCAGTTTCTTCTCATTCGTACATAATGCACACACACACACACAAAATGCTAGCTTTATTAATTCCCCTCCAATCCGGCATCCTCTCTAAAATACTTAGTAAAACCACGTACTCAGGAAACAAACTTTAAGACTTTAATGTATGTTTAGTGAAACCTCTAAGATGTTTAATGAATAGTTCTTAAATTTCCCTAAGAATCATAAGATATTGGGGCAAAAAGTAAGTTCAGACAATATCACTGCTTTATTTTACAGGAGAGAAAAATAAGTGCCAGAGAAGGAAGTGACTTGCCCAGAGCCATACATCTTGTTAGTGACAGAGCTAACACCAGAATTAAGGTTGTCTGACACCCGGGCTAAAAATTTTCCATAGAATTTGATAATTATAAATTTAATAAGAATAAAATAGTAAGAAGAAATGGTCTTTGTTATGCTCTAAGTTCTGGTATAAAGACTTTTTGTACATTTTCTCAAAAGAGGAAATCTTTAATAAGATAATGGGTCATTTAGGAGGCAGTGCAGCAACCTGGTTTAAGAGCGGAGAGCCTCTAGGATCAGAATGCTGGCATCAAATTCTAACTCTAACATATATTACCTGCATGACACTGAGTGATCTCCCTGTGCCTTTTGTTCTCCATAGTAAGTACTAATACCTATCTCAGTATTTTTAGAAGGATTGTATGGGATTATACAAGCAGAGTCCCTAGGGGGATCATGGTGATTATTCAATAAATATGAGCTATTACAAAGCCATCTTCACAACAGCTCTCTAAGGTAGATTTTATCATCCTTATTGTACAGATGAGGAAACAGAAATTTATGAAGGTGTCTCAGCAGTAAGTGGAAGAGCTGTACCTCAAACTCACCGACTGAGTTTTACCAACCTTGCTTCTCATTTTCTCGTGCTGATTCTCATGCAATGATAATATATCCGTCATTTAACTTAAAATGTGTTTCTCATCCCATTTGGCAAATCACATCCCTCTTCTTGGATGCAATCTCTCTCCCTGGGTCTTATAATTCATCTTGAAGTGACCAGTGTGGTTTTCATCACATACTCTTCTTCATTGGATAGGTCATGGCCCTGTATCAAGGCCAATGTTACTCATTTTCAGAAAAAAGAATCATCTTCAATTCCTCATTATTAAATCTAATGACTTTTTATCAACAGTATTTGAGACAGTTTTTTTGCCTTTTTATGAGTTTTGTGAAATGGTTGCTACAGCTATTCATTTGCATTTCAGTTTATATAGTATAGTTCACATATCTGTAGGTCTCCTACTGTCCCTGGACTTTGTCCTTGCTTTTAGAGAGCTCACAATTAAAGAAGAAAATACTGGGACTGTAAACAAATATCTATCATGAGGCAAATACCAGTTGAATAGGAGAAGATATAGACTATAAAATGCACCCTAATGAAATGTAACTTGTAATATGAGTTTTAAAGACTAGAGCCACAAATTGTAGAGTATCAATGCTGTGCCTGAACCAAAGTATATAACTGCTCTAAGAACTTGGAACAGAGAGAAATTAAGCTGTAAGATAATGTAAAAAGACAGAGAAAAGAGAGGCAGAATTATCTGAAGCAGAATATAGTGCCTGGGATAACTAGACTCCAGAGTGACATTTTCAAATATATTAATATACTTATAAAATAATGTGCCAATAAGAATGGGTTTGCCTTGTAGTACAGAAAGAGGAGAATCAGAGGAATTTATGATCAGTGTCCAAGCTATCAGTTGCCACTGGCAAGGATCACCATGATAATATTAGCCTAATTGCCCTTGACCTTGGGACTTTTTTCACAGTTCTTGTTTTCATGCTTACTGAAGGGCATTAAAGAGATACTGCACTGATGACAAAGACTTTGATTGTTTACACTCTCTGACAATGATTTCTCATGGTTACTTAATGACTGTTTCTGGTTGTGATTTGGTGTCCCTGTTCATTAGCTACAGAGGAAGAAAAAGCTAAACAAGAAATCTGAACATCTCTGGCCCACAAGATGATTATATTTCTTATTGTAAATTGATAAAATGACACACTGAGAACATATTGGTTTTGTATTTGTTTACTTCATGAGTCATTCTCTTAGTGTCTTGTCATTACTAGGGGCTAGTTAAGTAGTATCTGGGCCCTTAAAGTACAGTAGAATCCAGTGAGGATCTCTCTTAGAAGATACTTCACCATTTCCAGATCCATGTCTATCTTCTATTGATGACTACACCTTTAAAGGCAAAATATTATTTTCCAAGTTTCTTTGAGAGAAGTAAAAGACCTTATTAGGTAAACACCTTGATGGTCACATTGGGGTTGATTCTGAGGGTTGAGAGTATGGTTTAGAAGAAAGGAACTCTGAATATAAGATGAAAAGGGATTTAGGATTGAGGTAAAGAGAGGCATGAGAGAATAAAGGGAGGTATGATTGCATGACACTCATTAACATAGAAGAAAATGGAATCCCTATTCGGTATAAATGGCCAATGTAATTTTTGTATTCCAGTGATACATTAAAATTTTTTTTCAGTCTTCTGTGCAAATAGAAGTTTCATATAGATGGATAGGTATGTTATTGTTATTTTTGTTGCTGGACTCAAGAGAAGAGAGCTACATATCAGGTTTGTTTTGACATGTGCCTGAATAGAGACATCATCTCCATGATGATCCGCAAATTGAATTAATTCAGAAGAAGCAGAAACTGCTAATCAGGGGTACCTGGAGAAAATGTGAGTCATTTCCTCCCAGAATCCCTGGAATTCTTGAAAAGGGTGAATTCTACAGTGACTTGAATCTGAAAGCACAGGGTGTATCTGTTGACATTTTCATTTCATAGAGAAATAATTACTTTTTCTGTTTTTATCATAGGAATTAATAGAAAAGAGGAATCTTTTTATATTGGGGCAATCATACAACATTTCATAGATGATGCAGCAGTCAGGTGGAACTTTGAAGCATAAAACTGTTTTCTAAAACCCAAAATTGATGTTAAATAAGGGATGTTAAATAGTGGTTATTTAAGGGGACGTGGGAGGGTGAACTGTATAGAAAGAAGGTTTTAAGCATTTGTGAAAATAAAAGGGCTCTTTGGTGGTCACTGAGCACAGCATTTGGTTGGAGGACAGGGTTTGGGGAGGAATGTAATGTCTGTATCCCTCAGTCCACTGAAAGAAGGACTGCTAACTATGGAAGCACATAATGACTGGACGTCTTGGGAGCATGTTTTCTTGTAAGAAGCCATTCATGAGGCCATTAATAGAACCCATGAACTGCTGAGAAGCTATAAAACCAGCAGCCAGGAAGTCCGTCTGAAGTCAGGAATAAGGAGAAAGCAAACATGAGTTGCTCTGCGCCTTACTCTAAAGCCAGTGGAAGATGGTCCAATGTTACTGATGCCCCAAACCATGTCCCTCAGCCCACCTCTGATTTCAGTGACATTCTGGTGGATGGTTTCACTTACCCTGACAGCATCCCACACCAAACATACATAGTGAGATTCTGCTTTTCTACTGCATTTATTTCTCTGAAGTCACCGAAGGTTATTTAGCTCATGTACCTGGTACAGCACAGGAGGGTGAATGAATAAATGCCTCCAAGTGAATTTCCCACTATTGGGGAATGAAAATTAGGGGGAAAATGCCCCTTGTTCCATCCTTCAGAAAGGTAATACTTAAGCTCATTCTAGCAGATTTGAAATTCCCCAAGAGCTTTGAGTCCCATATTCCACCATGGTAACCTGCTTCATAATGTACCTTCCTCTCCACGTCACACTCTCCCCACTCCCTCACAATTGTATTCAGGGGTACCTCCCAAATAAACCTACTCCTAAGTCCCTGTCTAAGGCTTTGTGGTATTAAATTTGTCAATTATGAAATAATTTGAGAGAACTTGGTGCCCTTGAGATACAGACAGGGAAAAGCTAGAAAAGTCTATATCTTTACTGAGCCAAGGTACTTAAGAAAAGAGTCCATTCTTGCAGGAATTGAGGGGAATGGGTCTGCAAGAATAAGCTGGAATCAGAATGCAAAGTATTTAGATCCTTAGACTAAGACTTTGGAAATTTAAACCATGGAGAAACAGTAAATTTTGAGGGGCTCAGATGTAACAGTATAAAACTGAGATTTTAGGGGGAAGATTAGTATGTCTCTAACTGATAGATGAATTTAGAAAGACTTGAGCTAGAGACAGAATGACCTCTGGCATGTTAATCAAAAACCAATAATGCTTTTATTTTTTTTCCTACTGTTTAAAATTTAATATATCCATTAGGTACTTACATCTGTAGTCTTAGGCAAAAAGATCAGTTTTCCATCAGTGAAAAGAAATCTCTTTCCCAGGCATAGATTATATGTGAGCATGCTTGTCATTTTCTTGTTGACACCACAAATTCTCAATATGTGTTTGATTATTGGACTTCAAATTCTAAAAGATGATTTGGGGAGAAGGCATTTGAAAACCTATTCAGATCCTCTTGGCTCAATAGAAATTTGTAGTACTAGTTATTTGATAAGAGGTGAAGACTAGCCTCTTCTTTGGAGGATTTGCCTCCACAGGGTGAAACACATGAAAATGGGAAATGTTTTATTTTAGAATGTCTGAATGCAAGATCAATATTTATCATGGAGGTTGCAGACATCCCATTAAGAAAAGTTCAACTACAATTTGGAGAGATGCATTTGGTGGGTTTGCAAAGGAAATCAGCTTTCCACTGAATGCAGAAGGCAGTTTGTAATGAAATTCAAAATTGAGTGAAATTGTTCCAATCTAACAACCCAGAAAAGAAATTTAAGTCTTTTTAGAAGACCTCAGTCAAGTTTGAAATCTATAGGAGCTGATTTATTATCTGGGGCATATAATGAAAACCAAATTTTCTCTGGGCTCCAAAGTGCCTGTGCCATTAAACTTTTTGAGCTTTAGTGGAACCTGCAAGCAGAGACAAAGAAATACATATAATAGCAAGAACAAACATTGCTAAAACTTAGTTTGGAGAATTTTTAATGTTTTGCAGTTTCCTTGGCCTGGCATTCAAAACCCCCGTGTATTATGTCCAGCGCATGTTTATAACTTTGTGTAACAGAATTTAAAATGGGACCTTTGTTTTCTGCTTTTGCTCTTCTCTGAGACTCCCAAAAGCCAAAAACAAAACTAAGATTGGTGGTTAAGTGTTCACACATTCTCAAACTGGTTCCCAGTCCCATAGCCCTCAAGAGAAAAGAAAACATAATATATAAACTGTGACTTGGTAGATTTTCCCACTAGTTAAAAAACTGTGTACTCTTATCTCCTTTTAGTTCCAGATCAATCTGTGCAAAAGTGTTATTTAATCAACTAGCCTTACTTACATATGATGACTTATTAAAATGTAACTTCTACCTATAAAACAATTCGAGACTGTTTCTTTGTAGATTTTAGAAAGGTTAGCATGAACTACAACTGCATTCAATTAACTCACTAAACTATATAATTAATCATTTATTATCTCATTGATTAGATTTCAGGATTAAAGAAATAATAAATAAACTATAATCTCTTCTCTTGTGGAGTGCAGCATCTGGATGCAATACATACTATTACAGAGTATGCATAAGGCATGGAGGACATACTAAGGGGGAAGTTATAGACTGGAGCTCAATGGTCAAGTAAAGAAGTATTCACAGAGCATGAGTAACCTGATCTGGGGATGAAAATCAGTTTGAGAAGAAGATCCCAGTCAGAGTGAAGGCACAGAGGCCTTAGAGAGAAGTATCCCAGAACCAACAGGGAACCCTGGAGGGCTGGGTGTTGTGTGTATAGGAAAACAACACAGACCATGAAGCACATTCAGTAACACGCTGAAAAACTGTGGATTACAGTATAAGTGATGATAATCCTTAAACACTTTAAGCAAGGATGCAGCACAATGCAGTTTTCATTTTGGCTATATCATTTTAGTGCAAGTGGAAAAAGAATTGAAGTAGTAGATTTTGGAAGATAGGGGACATTTAAGGGAAAAAACTGAGTAAAAATGAACACATTATTGAACATCTACTATTATTTAAGGCATTATACAAGGCACTGGAAGAAAAAAGAAAGCACAACATTCTTTGTAAAAATTTTATTTGGGGTGCTTTTGTTTCAACTGCTTTACCAAGAAAGAGATGGACCAGTCCGGGCCATCAACATGTGATGGTAGTCTCCATGTCAGATACTAAATATGTGTTAATATATTTAATACTTACATCAGTGTTTTTGAAGAAGTAATATTATCCTCATTTTACAGAAGCAGAAAATGATATATATATATATATAATAAAAATTATATATGTATATGTATAATAAAAATTATATATATGTATATATAATAATATATATATATATATATATATATATATATATATATATATATATATATATATATATATATATATATAAAATAGTTCAGAGTCTATATTTGGAAATCAGTCAGATCTGGATCTTAAACCTGCTTCTCTTATATCACAATCTTATGAGTTTGGGCAAATTACTTGAAGGCTGTGATCTTTAAATTTACTTACTTATAGAATAAGAAACATGCTTTCTTATTGCAGCATTTTTGAACATGTAAGAAACAGTAAATAAACTTGTTTCAGTGGCTGGAAAATACCACTGACTGAATAATAACTGTGATAATGGTGATACTGTGTTTCACATTTGAATGGGATATATACTGGTGCTACTTATTATGATGAGAAGACACAGAAACAGGTGTGAGAGAGATGATTGAATGTTTAGTTTGGGGAATGCTGATCTAAGGGGCCCAGGAAATGTAACAAGTGCTGCTGTCCTGGTGATATGGACCACGGTTCTTGGACTTCCCCAATCAATAGAATTTGACTAGAGGCCAGACAAGAAATTCAGGCATGGCTTTATTGGGGCCCCTACTGCAGAAGTAGAGGAGAAAGAACAAGTAACAGATACCCTTGCTCACTCCCAGGTCAGGGGCAAACTGATTCCTTATATGGGGTGAGGGCAGGAGTATGTCCAGGAGTCAGGCCAGAGGGTTGGCTTAGGTGTTCTGCCCACCTGTTTGTGGTGTTGAGTGCAGGGGGCAGGCACAGTACCCTGCTTTTGCGCCTGACACCTGGTTTTTGCTCCCAGCTCTTCGGAAATGGCAGTTGGGTTTTTTGGTCTTTTTGTATCTTTCTGTCTATAATTTGCCCCTACTGCACATGCATGCAGTTAGTTTTAGTCCCATATAGTTTCTTTGTATTTTGTTGCTCTAGGAGAGGTTTGTCCAGGTGCAAGCATTGCAGCACTGCTGCAAATGGTCCCAGGTCCCAACCTGTCTCAGTCGTCCACATTGTCCTGATCTACTTGAGTTCTCCAGGGTAGTTGTAGAGTGTAGTTTTCAGCACACTGTTAATTCCTTATCTCAGGACTCTGAATCTGAGTCCCTCTTCTTTAAAAAATTTCTCCAATGTCATTGGGACTTGTTCTGTTTCAAACAGGCACAATCTACAAGTATGAGATAGTTGATGCTCCTGGGGGCAACCATTAAACTGTGGGAGATAGGAGTTGTTGATTCATGTGCTAGCTTTCCAAAACTCTGGTGGGATCATTCCCAGGTAGTTTTACACAGTTTGCAGAGGGTCTCCAAAAGGATGAAATGCTTGTATTCCATAGTGATACCCAACTCCTCATTAATACACTATTCCCTGTCTCACTTCACCAATTCTCTCGTGCTTCCTATAACCCAAACAAATTATCTGTATTCAAGCCTTGTCTTGGGGTCTACTTTTGGGTAAACCCAGACTAGAACAGATATTCAAATGAAAATATCTGTTGGTTTATAGCTTAGTCCTAATTGTTAGTCCAGTGTTAGACACTAAAATGGCATGCAGTGCGTGGTTTCTGAATGACTGAATTGATGGAGCTAGGGGATCATTTGAAACTAGAGGTAATATATTTTTAAATTAAGTATAAGTGATAGCTTAAGGCATAAGAGTTAGCTGAAAGTTTGGAATTGGATGGGATTAGTCTAAACGAAAGTATTGAATGGTAAGAACAAAGAAGGCAGGGACACAATTTGGATCAACATGAACATTTTTACTCTAATAAAATATACATAACACAACATTTACCATTTTCACCTTTTTTAAGAGCATAATTCTGTGGCATTAAGTATATTCACAGTGTTGTGATATCATCATCACCATCCATCTCCAAAATATTTTTGTGTTCCCAAACTGAAATTTTGTATCCATGAAACACTAACTCTCCATTTTCTTCTCCCCTCAGCCCCTAGTAGTCACCTAAACACCAACTCTTAATGATCAGGTACAGAAAGACTACCCAGAGACAGGTATTTACTAAGGAGAAGAAAATGAAAGTGGGTTCTTTAAACTTAGAGAAGATAGTTTTAAGAATGGAAAAATGGCCCAAAAGGCCCATGGAATGTAATTGCTTCCTAGAGGTTAAGTTACGTAACAGCTAAAATATATCTATTGAACTTGGAGGTGAGATATTTCCACAAGATATTTCCATGGAGTAGTGAAAATAGAACCGTGCATGGTTACAGTGGACAGAAAAGAGAGTTGGATGACGAATTGGGTCCAGTGAGCCTATGCTGGCCTTTTGAGAAAGTTTTGTTTCCTCCACAAACATCTGAATATTCAAATTGTGTTAGACTTTATACCTCAATTAGAGAAGTGATGTAATATCTTTTCCTGTAAGAATTCATGATCCAGGATTCTCTCAGTGGAACATTTTGGCCAACTAAACTAAAACTGATTGCTGGGCTTCCCTGGTGGCACAGTGGTTGAGAGTCCGCCTGCCGATGCAGGGGACACGGGTTCGTGTGCCTGTCTGGGAAGATCCCACATGCCGCGGAGCGGCTGGGCCCGTGAGCCATGGCTGACGAGCCTGCACGTCCGGAGCCTGTGCTCCACAACGGGGGAGGCCACAACAGTAAGAGGCCTGTGTACGGTAAACAAACAAACAAACACAAAAAACAAAAAATACTGATTGCTATATGTCAGTCTCTTTGCTGTATGTTGTCCCATTCTTTTGACATAAGTATTACTGTCCAATTTTTACAGAGAAGAAAGAGGAAAATCTCTGCAATTGACAAACAGTCCTGTGGTATTTTAATACTATCTTTAGATGTTGCAGTTAGAGTGGGTTCAAGATCTTTTGCTTTTTCCACCACTCTGGTAGGTACACAACTTTGGAAGTTGTGCTTCCCTGCAACACCCAGTTAATTGGGGATCAGGGAAGGGAAGATCATTGGCTAAGTATAAGCATGAGTCTTAGGCATATTTTGGTTCCAGGTAATAAAGCTATACATTTCTGTATGACTCATTGCCTTCTATCAAGAACATGGGTTCCAAAAATGCAATTAGTACCAAGTTCAGGTTTGATTTTCTGCAAGTATTAACAACACTAGTTTGAGTTTAGCTTCAGGTGTAACCTTCTCTATGTGGGCTTCTTTAAAGCCTCCTCCTTCCCATTTCCTCTTCTACTTGCCTGTGTACATGAGTTCAAATATTTTCCACTGCAGCTTACAGAAACTGAATTCAAGCTAACTTAAACTAAAATTAAGTTTAAATTAAAGTGGACTATTGATTAAAAAAAACAATTTAAAAGGCTCACTAAATTCAGGCATGACCTGATAGAAATTTTCCAAAAATGTTTTTGGAATTTGTTCTCTCTTTTGCTAGCTCAATTCTTCTCTCACAGGTAATGATGTCATTCTTTAGTGGACTCTGCTCATGTGGTCCAAAGACAGGGCTCCCTGCAGATCTAGGCTTATATTCTACTAAACAACAATAAAGGGAAGATGATATCACTTTCCTATTAGTCTCAGTCAAGGTGCCTCTACTGACATTAAGCATCCTTGTTTTGGCCACATGCACATCCTGAGGATAAGACTTTGGGTCAGCCTGCCTGAACCAATGATGCCAAGAGTGAAAGAAGTGGGAGGAGATGATTCCCCAAAAGAAGTAAAAGAAAGAGGATGCTTAAAAGACAAACCTGTAGATGTATTTTCACAGCATTTATCACAATGCATTTCAATTTTCTATCTTTTTCACTTAAGCTAAATCCAGCATGTTACATTCATACATCTTTTCATCATTTATTCATCCAAAACATATTTATTGAGCATTTACTATATGACAGGAACTTTACTAAATCCTGAGGACATAGTGATGAATAAAGTAAACAGGTTTTCTGGCCTCACAGAACCTAGAGTCTATGGTGGAGACAGACATGGAAAAAAAGATAAGTTTTATGAAAGGAGAAATATAAACTTCTAAGGTCCTCTAGAAACCCAGGACAGAGGGTTTTAAAGTACATGAGGAAGTTGGAAGGCTCTCTCTAGTAAGGGATATAATTATAGATTTCAATAAATGATCCCTAAATGAGAAAATAAATAGCCACTTTAGGCACTATTTTATTTTAGTTTTTAATTTATTATTATTATTATTATTTTGCAGTATGCAGGCCTCTCACTGTTGTGGCCTCTCCCGTTGCAGAGCACAGGCTCCAGACGCGCAGGCTCAGTGGCCATGGCTCACGGGCCCAGCCACTCTGTGGCATGTGGGATCCTCCCAGACCGGGGCACGAACCTGTGTCCCCTGCATCGGCAGGCGGACTCTCAACCACTGCATCACCAGGGAAGCCCTGGGCACTATTTTAAATGGCTATAATAATACCTTATGATGCAGGTCTTTATTTTTCAGAAGACCTCCACATTAATTTGCTCACACACTGTGTACTACATGTTCATATCCTTATTACTATAGATATACATATATATTCACACATATAACATCCATCTGTCTACCATCCCTTATCCACTTTTGGGGAATATATACACTTTTGAGGAGGTATAGAAGACCAATGAGACAAGAGTTGCCCAGCAGAGAGGGGAGACTGCATCTTGATGAAGCTGATGTAGTAAGAAAGGGTTGCATCATAAAGGATCATGTTGCAAAGCAAATGGTTTAAGATACCATAAGTCCTTGGAAGGTTTTAAGTTAGGAAACAACAGCGTCACCTTTTGGAAAGTTCACTTGGCTACAGCATCAATAATGAAGTGCAAGGGAGTAGATGTTAGGAGTGAAAACCTAACCAGTTAGTTTCTAAATAGACTCCCCCTGAATGAATACATAAATGGTCACTTTGGGCCATATCATACTTTATGGATTATAAATGATAAAAAATGTTAGTTTATTTAGGGTTTTCATTTTGTTGCACACATCTAGGGTCCAAGGAGACCTGGGCAGTAAATCTGTTGTTCATCATCATCTCTCTGTGCAAGGTAGCAGCTTGAAAGAGCAGAACTTGAAACACTGACTCTGTCACTGATTTTTGGTATAACATTTGTAAGTCATGTCCCAAATCATTTTTACTCCCTCCCATCTGTGAAAGGGGTGCTAATAAAATTTTCCATGCTTTCAACTCAGCAGTATAATTATACTAATCAGATGAGAAATTGTGTGTGCAAGTGCTTTGTGAATTCATTCATTCATTAAAATTTATTAAGTGCCTATTATACACCAGGAAATAACCACATATTGGGGATATATATTCAAATGAGATGTAATCTCTAATTTCAGTAAACAAAACAAAGGAAAGCAATAATTAAAATACAGTGTGTCAGTTGTTGTAAAGGTTAAGCTCAGGATGCTATGGTAGGGTGCCATGAGGAGTCCTTAGTCCCTGTGGGATTGGGCATGATCATAGAGGAAGGCTTAAAGGAAGAGATACTCAAACTTAAATGAACACATCACCCTAAATGTTTAGTTTTTCATTAATATTTTTAATTATTATTCTTTCTAGTTTATGATGAATTGGTATTAAAATATGTATTGTTAATGTTATTATTATTAACCACATGAAAGAGGGCAATAAGAGTCTGTTTAGATTATTTTAACACATAGATATGAAGAGACTTCCTGGGAATGTTTCTTCCTACTCCTATGCAGATGGTTCCCAGCAAGAGGGCGAATTCCTTTCCAGAGGGAACCAAAATGCAGCAGCTGGCATTTCTGATATTTGGGTAACTGTCAATTTTTATCCCAAATCTGCTTCTTCTGTGTACCTGCTATAAATCACCTAGATTTTATTAGGAAGGCATTATGCTTCTTAACAAAGTGTCACCTTCAGGAGGTGAGATTGTTTGCCTCTGTCATGAGTAAATGACATTAAAAAAATGTTCTCTGAGCTGGTACTGTGCTAAGATCAAATGGATTGAAATACAGGGCAGCAAGCTCTTTTCTTATTTTATAAACCAAATCTTGTTTTTTCTAACCCTCTTGCTTACATCTGAACTCTGAGAGATTTTAAACTTAAAATCATTGAAGCTATAAGTGGTATATTCTACTTTCAAATAAAAGTATTAGTTTATTTGCTTGACCTCCCCCATCTCCCTTTTCTTTATTTTATTTTTTCTTTCTTTTTTTTTAATGTCAGAGCTTATAAGCATAAAGATAAACTAAGGGAGAGAAAACTTGGATTAAAACACCCTGTTAGAATATGATTAAAATAATGAAATAGTACTTTTAGAAAAGTAATGCACACTGGAAATTAAAGTTAATGGGTTTACCTGAAGACTCCAACAAAAATTTATAAGAATGAATAAATAAATTCAGTAAAGTTGCAGGAAACAAAATCAATATACAAAAATCAGTTGAATTTCTACACACAGAAAGAGAAATTTAAAATTCAATCACATGCACAAAAATTGCAAAAAAAGAAATAAGAACTACTAATAAATTTAATCAAGGAAGTAAAAGATCTGTATACTAAAGAATAAGATACTGATAAAATAAATTGTGGAAGACACAAATAAATGTAAAGATATTCCATGCTTATGGATTAGGAGAAGTACTATTGTTAAAAACATCTATATTATCCAAAGTTACCTACAAATTTAATGCAATCCATATCAAAATTCCAATGACATTTTTCACAGAAATAGAACAAGACAGCCTACAATTTGTATGATACTTCAAAAGATTCCAAAGAGTCAAAGCAATCTTGCAAAAGAACAAAGATGGATGCATCACACTTCCTAAGTTCATTACATTACAAAGCTATAATTATCAAAATAGTGTGGTATTGGCATAAAAACAGACACATAGATCAATGAAAGAAAATATAGAGCCCAGAAATAAGCCCTCACATATATGGTTAATTAATTTACGACAAAGATGCCAAGACTATACAATGGGGGACAGATAGTCTTTTCAATAAATGATGGTGGGAAAACTGGACAGCACGTGCAAAAAAAATCAAACGACCCCTCTCTTACACTATTCACAAAAATCAACTCAAAATGAAGGACCTGAAACCATAAGACTCTAGAGAAAGCATAGGGGATAAACTCCCTGATGTAGGTCTTGGCAATGATATTTTGGATTTCACACCACTAGCAAAGACAACAAAAGCAAAAATAAACAAGTGACAGTATATCAAACTAAAAACTTCTGCATAGCAAAGGAAACCATCAACAAAATTAAAAGCTAACCTACAAAATGGAAGAAAATATTTACAAAGCTATAAAGGATTAATATCCAAAATATAAAGAACGCATACAACTTAATATCAAAGAAAGTAAACAGTCTGATTGAAAATGGACAGAGGAATTGACTAGAATTTTTTTCCAAATAAAACACCCAAGTGGCCAAAACGTATATGAAAAGGTACGCAACATCACTAATCATTAAGGAAATGCAAATCAAGACCACCATGAAATATCACCTCTCCTTTGTTAGAATAGCTATCACAAAAAAAAGATAAGCAATAGCAAGTGTTGGTGAGACTGCAGTGAAAGGAAACTCTTGTGCACTGTTGGTGGAAATGTAAATTGGTACAGCCAATATGGAAAATAGTATGGAGTTCCTCAAAAAAGTTAAAAAATAAAGCCTCCATATGATCTAGCAATCCCAATTCTGGGTATGTATCCAAAGGAAATGAAAACAGACTATCAAAGAGATATCTGCACCCCCATGAAGCATTATTCTCAATAGCTAAGATATGGAAGCAATCTAAGTGTCTGTCAATGGATGAGTGGATAAGAAGGTATGAGGTATATATATGCCCTATATCAGCAATATTATTCAGCTATTAGAAATAAGAAAATCCTGCCATTGACGGATCTTGAGAACATTATGCTAAGCAAAATAAGCTGGACAGAGAAAGATGCATGGTGTCACTTATATGTGAAACCTAAAAAATAAATAAATAAATAAATAAATAAATAAATAAATAAATAAAAGGTCAAACTCATAGAAACAGAGTAGAAGAGCAGTTGCCAGTGACCACAGGGTGGGAAAAATAGAGAGCGGTTGGTAAAAGGGTACAAACTTTCAGCTATAATATGAATAAGGTCTGAAAATCTAATATGTTGACTATAGTTGATAACAGTATGTTGTATTGTGTAACTGAGATTTGCTGAAAATAGAGCTTAACTATTCTCCCACAAAAAAGAAAAATAAAAGGCAAATATATGAGGTGATGTACATGTTAATTAACTAGATAGGGGAAATCTTTCACAATATATATGTATATCAAATTACCACAATGTACACTTTAAATATCTTACAATGTTCTATACCAATTATACCTCAATAAACCCAAAATTAAAAAAAATAATAATAAGGTTAATGGGTTTGGAAATGAGGAAGACTCAGAGGAAATTTCTGTAATTTGATTTGTTCTTTTATTTTGAAATTCTAAATTGGCAACTATAATGATGATTATGAAGATGATTAAAACAACTATGATTTTATAAGGTGTTGAATATAATAAAGCAATGATAAGGAAATAGGAGTATGGAGTGTTTCTATTTTATCACATTCTGTCTGCAAATGTATCTTTCTAATCTCATCTGTATATATGAAAATTTCCACTCATATCAGTTCTCTAGGTAACTCTAGAAAGAGTAAACTGTTGATGGTTTGAACATTCTGTTATTTATTATTACCTTTAAAAAATGCTTAGACAACTCTAAGGGCATCTTCCTTTCTAAAAAAATGTATTAAATATTTAATTTCTCATGAGTATGTACTTCTCAAATAACATTCATTTCATGACTTGAATTTAGTAAAAGCCACCACCTCCCACAAATATATATCCTAAGTATAAACATTTTTTAAAAATATTACAGGCAGTTGTATGCATCAAATTATAACAGAATTGACAGTAGCAAAATATGGCTTGAGGTAGATATGAGTTAGAGCAGGAACCCAATATACAAAAATCACAGTTACTGTTAAAATCAGGCTTAGAAAGCTACTGGTCTAAATTAGAATATTAAACCTGTAAACTGCGAAAAGAAATGTGGGATGGATCCCAAATTAGAATTACTAAGAAGGGAAAAAAATATTAGCAAGAGGGTAAAGAAACACATTTTTTTTTTATTTCAACAATGCTAAAAAGAAGAAAATGGATTAAACATTGTTTAGTTGATGTCAACCTTTAAGGATCAACCTTTGACAAAACAGAAGACAGAATAATATTTAGAAAACAGAAAAAAAAAGTATATATTTTTTTCAATGTAAAAGTCAAGTTACAGTTGACAGAAGATAGGGGGGCAGCAGGGGGGAAGGTAAAGTAGAAAGAAGGGTGTAATCATATATTCATCTCAGTGAGGGAAAACCACAAAGATAATATAAAATTAAGAGCTTAGAAGAGAAATGGAAATAAAATAACTATCAAAATTGTAGAGAAAGGGGAAAAAAAAGTTGAATTCTCACCTTTCATGGCCAAAGCCAACAAATAATGTCTTGTAAAAAATCTATTAGTGGCAATATAGAGGTGACTATCAGAAGACAAAAGGAAAATATTTAAAAGGGAAAATAGAAAGGAGAAGAGGGAACAGAGATGAGGAGGGAGTGGGAAATTGGATAAAGTGGGGAAAGCATCTAAAGAAAATGGAATGATTGGCTCTTAGGGGAGGACAGTGAGGGAGCAATTCATCAAGGGGTTATGGGGTCAAAAAAAATCATGTTTGGTTTGTTTCTTTCCTTATGATGAGAGAGACTCAAGTGTTTTAAATTCTTCATGGAAAGAACCAGTTAAGAAAGTGATGATGAAGATATTGGAGGGAGAATGGAATTGATATTGGAGAAAGGCTGTAATTGGTTAGCAGCATCCCAAATGATGGAGATGTATTAGAAATCAATGCTCAGGAAGAGGGTGAATTTTTATGTGGGATAAAGGTCCTCTTTTGGAGTGAGACCTGAAGGGGAGAGCCAAGGATGACTGCAGATTTTAGCAGCATGATTACTTTCCTCTTCTCTCTTGATACTCTTTTATTAATCTAAATGAAAATAACATTGACATTTTGCACAGCTGAAAGAAACCAAGTCTCAGGGGACAATGTGACTAAGCCAGGGTCTCTCTCTATGAAGTCAGATCCCGGAATTTTTTTCAAGTGCAATGTTTTTCCCTTCCCTATTTCTTTCATCTGGTTTTATGTGACCAAATACAAACTCTTAGCATCCTTAAGTCCTAAGTGCATATTCCCCTCTTAGCTCTTTTCCTTTGTGATAATATCTCCTCAGGGATATACAATCAAACTAATTCACCTGAAGCCTTTGAAATCAACCTTTCTACATTACTGTGTTTTTTAAAAATGCAAAAATAAATGCATTTTCTATGCTTGTGCCAGGAGACAATTTTAGAGTGAAAGACAATCAGCTCTGTGAGAGCCTCCAGGGAGCCTAAATTTCTGATATAAAAAGGAAACTTCAGGGCTTCCCTGGTGGCGCAGTGGTTGAGAGTCCGCCTGCCGATGCAGGGGACACGGGTTCGTGCCCCGGTCTGGGAAGATCCCACATGCCGCGGAGCGGCTGGGCCCGTGAGCCATGGCCATTGAGCCTGCGCGTCCGGAGCCTGTGCTCCGCAACGGGAGAGGCCACAACAGTGAGAGGCCCACATACCGCAAAAAAAAAAAAAAAAAAAAGGAAACTTCAGTTTCTCCCTATCTTCTGTGTTTAGGACTTCAGTTTTTATTATTTTATTGCTACCAATCTAGAAGAAAGAAAGAAAAAAAAAACCACCATGCCATTCTGGAAATAAGTGACCTAATTTCAACCTTAGAATAAAAGGAGAAATAAGGAAGCAGAGGGGGAAAATGTCTGCAGGAAGAACAGAATGGTTATGGTTCAGAATTTAGGTAAGTTAGCAAAATCCTCTTATGGCAGGAGCTGAAATGGTAAGGTACAGAACAGATGATTTTGGGTGCATGGAAGCTCGTGGTAAAGGTTGGGAGGAGGAATGAAATGCACACTCAGCTCACTTCATCTGTATCTCATGTCTAGTCAAACCATGCAAGTCCAAAGTTGGCAAATGAATGTTGAGGGCTCAAGTTCTAAGTGCAGTTCTAAACTTGCAACTCTCTCAAAATAAGGACCAGTTGTTCTGCCCTTGGGGTACCTGGATCCCAGCAATGAGCCCCCTGTAGTTGATTGAGAATGCAGAGCGGTAAACCAGTTGTCAGTCTATAGTCAGAAAAAAAATAAACAAAAACAGGTTTCTCTTCCCTGGAGAAGCAAACACAAAACTACAAGAGGAGAGTAATTTGCTACGTTAATAAATAAAAGGGAAACAAATTGAAGATTTTTCTTTAAAACAGACACATAAGATTTTTATTGTTGATGCAATCTTTATTATTAATGAGTCTTTGTGAGAATCAACTCTTTTGAGCTTATCCCTGGATGTCAGGCAAGACAGAGGGTAAGGCTTGTTCCCTGGATTTAAGGCAAATTTCCTCATCTGTGATACGGGATAACAGCATCTTTCTTACAGAGTTTGTGAGGATGGAGTGAGCCTAACTAAGGTCCTGGCACAGAGAGGACAGTTAAAAAGTTGCTTCTTTTCCTTCCATAAATGCCATAAACCATGCAAAACATTTATAGTTCTGTAATATTGCTGGAAAAAAACTGTATGAAGAAAAAGGTGAACATAAGAGAAAGATTGGAAAAAAAATAACCCCAAGAGAGTAAAAAAACACATATAGCAAGTTATACTTTTACATTTCTGAGAAGAGTTTTCCTTATATCAGAACTTCTAATATAAGGTATATATGTTGTGATATATTCTAAAATAGGAAATAGGTGTTATTTCCCAAAGTGTCAAATCTTATATTTAAATGCTCCAAGCTTCTAAATTTCTCCAAAATCCTTTATCATCTGTTTGACTTTCCCTTAAGTTCCTGCATAACTTCAGCTCCTTACTTGCCTGTGATCTTGGGAAGTTTCTCATGCTGGTCTCTGGAAAGAGACTTTACAAAACCAGGCAGGCAGTGTGCTGCCTGTCTTAGTCCCACTGTTTCTCCTCATCCTTTCAAGAACCCCTCATATAGGCAACATTATTATCCCCATTTTACAAAAAAAAGAAATCCACATTTAAAAGAACATTGCAGTAGGAGTAGACTTTGGGCACAACTTGCCTGGTTTTGAATCCCAGTCCCCTATGTACCAGCTATGTGATTCTGAGCAAGTTGTTTGACCTCAGATTCCTCATCTGTAAAATGGGAATAGCATTTGTACTTATTGCACATGATTATCATAAATCTGAAAGAGAATAATACTTGGGAGGGAGGTAGATGCAAGAAGGAAGAGATATGGGAACATATGTATATGTATAACTGAGTCACTTTGTTATAAAGCAGAAACTAACACACTATTGTAAAGCAATTACCCTCCAATAAATATGTTAAAAAAAAAAAAAAGAAACATAGTATGAATAAGTTACCTCTTTCTCTGCTTCTGATGGAAGAGGAAATAGCCATTCAGGAGAGGGGACTGGCTAATGTTCCCTTTCTGAAGGCAGATACTTCAAGAGTATCCTACTGAGATTACAGAATGGGACAGTCTTTGTGCTTCTCTGAATTTTGGGAACCAAGAGTTTTAAGACATTTGAACACCTAGGTGGAGGCCCTGCTTGTACTCAACACTTCTTTCTTATATTTCTTTTACCTCTTTTTCTAAGGGTGAGCTTGGTTTCCAAATTTGTGCTATTGTGTGATATTAGGAAAATCACTTTACTTCTGTGGTAAGAGTAGGGCAAAATGGGAGCACAGAGGAAAAGCAACTCTATCTCTCTAAGGATTTCAGAAGAAGGATCATTTCTGCAAGGTTCTTGCCTGTTGTGTGGGAGCTGGTTTAAGTGGAGGAGGAAGAGGGAACTGGGTGTGGAATGGGAATGGTGAGAGGTGTACTGTGGAAAGGTACCTGGATAAAGAATGCAGCTTCCTGGCTCACTGCTTCATCCCTTCCTTGAAACATAGGGGCCCAGTGGTGCTTGGGAATTTGGAATTTTTCAGATTTTTGAAACATAATATGGAACAAATGCCTTTTATTATATGATACCCTTGGTTGATCTGGACAGTGTCACATAATCAAACCAATATTTCTGCTTAGTTCTGCAAAGCAGGATAAATAAAGGCTATAATTAGCTTTGTAAGAGTTCAACGTTGTTGAGTTCATCCAGGTTTAACAGTTCTCCTGTTAAGATAGTTTTCCCCACAAGCAGTGTTTCTTCAGGACATTTTCTTTGTGTCATAATTAAATTTCTCTGTTTCCTTTGGTAATTGGCCTCTTCTGAATTCCCTGCGTTTCTCTCTAATTTTCCTTAAGAATTTGGAAAGCAAATAACAGATTTTGTTGTAGAGAGTAAGAAGTGGACTGGCCCATTCCCCAGAAATCAACATAAGAACAAAGTCTTTTGGGTCTTCAAAATGTAACTGCTGCAGTTTTTGTAACTCAGAGTCCATGAGTTTAGTTTCTAGCTAACAATTCCCTAATATTCCAATGGGATTCCTTCTGTGCACCATCCCACTGCTGCATATACAAGCACTTATCAAGGGCCTGGTTTTATTGTAATCATCCAATTGATAAAGCTGATTTTTCTAATGAGAGAATATTTTAAATTTTTCTATTTTATCATTTCACTGATTTGAACAAGAGAGGATCCACTTAGCATTTTTACGCAGCTAAACAATGTGTGGGCCTATCCGTGTGATGTCCACATTACTAGACTATCTCGGTGATTCTCAAACTTGAACATGTGTCAGAATCACCAGGATGTCCCCATTTCTGGAGTTTCTGGTGTAGGAGGTTTGGAGTGGGCCTGAAAATTTGCATTTCTAAGTTCCCAGGAGGTGCTGATGCTACTGAGAATGACCAGGATTTAGCATACTGGGGGGTTAATCAGCTGGCAGGGGGAGTGAAGGGGACTCAGACAGATGGCTGCAGGTGTTCACCAAAGGGAGAGAGAGAGGCTACATCAGAACATTCAGCAGAAGATAGAGACAAGAAGGGAGAAATTCAGGAATGTGCCTTTGATCCTTCCGAATCACAAGATTAAGGCACATGGCTTCAGGGTAAGGGATTGGCAAACCTCTTGAGAGTGCAGTGCAAGGCAGGAGACACCATTATGACTTGATGATGGAATTATGAGGAGGCAGCAGGAGGAAGAGTAAAGAGCTTGAGCTCCAACACCAAACAGCCCTTGGTTCTAATCCAGGGTTTCCAATTTACCCAAGTGATTTGATTTTGTATAAGTGAGTTAACCTCTGACACTCAGTTGTCTTATCTGTACAGTAGGGGCAGTTGCAATAACCTCATGGAGATTAAATGAACTATGTCAGACACTTAATACATAGTTATTAAGGAAATAAAGTATTAAAATATTTCTATTAGTTGTAATAAGAGAATCAGCTAATGATCATGGGGAATCTGGAGCCATGGATCACATTTGATGTGTGCTTGTATCCAAGCAGGACTTACAATGATTAAATCAAATGACAGGATTTTCAGGGATAAGAGGAAATTACAAACTGCAGAGAAGCCACAATCCCTCACCCTTAATAACTGGGGATGGAGAAGAGGAATTGTTGAAACAGAGCAAAAAATTGCCACTAATCATATGCCCCAAGATACTTGAAGGATGTTTAGGAACATCCATCAACATCAAGGATCTAGTTCCAGACTCTATAATATGTCATTCCAAAAATAAAAAAATAGTAATAAAACAATAAAAATAAATATTTGTTGAATTATTTTTAAATTTTTACATGCCAGCCCAGCACAGTTGTAAAGTGTATACATATACATATTTTGTGTGTGTATGTGTGTATATTATACATATCAGTATAATCCTCCCCAGAATTCTATAAGATAGGTATTATTAATATCCCAATACACTTTAGGGAAGACTGAAGTACAGACAAATTATGAAAAACGTAAGAAAAACTCCACGGGCAAAAAGTCAACATTCAACATGTAAGTCCAAAGTTTGTCCTTGAATTTTCTGTACTTGCCCTGTCTATGTTCTTTGATATCTCTTGCTTCATTCTTCCAACTTCTTAGCTACTCCAATACTTTTTATAGAGCAACATGCTTGACTGGTTCATAACCCCTCACCATGTTCCCTGACATGTTTTCTTTATCCCTGGCATGTTGGGTTTTTTCTAAATTCATTCTTGATTTAAAAAATCTGTGAGGACCAACTGAGCACAACCAAGTGTTGCCATCCACATTTTTTCCCCCATATCCAATCATGGAGGGTAGAGGATAATACAATATCACCCATCATTGGAGAGGGAGTCGAGGTGACCACTAACTCCATGGCTAGGAGGACTAACTTTCTGATTAGGAGTTTCTACCAAGTTTCCATCATTAGCCTAGACTTCAAAAAGAGCAATGGCCTAGCCCCCTCACAGACACTGCCTTGCTTTTTTAAGAGAGAGGAAATTAGACAAACAGACTTTCTTGATAATAATCATCTTCTATCTCATGCTCTGGCCCTCTGGCTGACATAATATCTCATTCTTCCTCTGTTCATGTATCCTTGCCTCTCAGTCTCTCCCCTCACACTCTTAGATTAAGTCATTTTATCCTCTGTCACTTGAATCCTGGTGAGAATGAGTAATGCTCCAGTGTAGCACATTAGCAAGCATAAGGTTTTAGTACCTATGACATATTGTTCTAAGGATACCAAGTCAGTAGAGTTTGTTTCATTAAAATAAAAGGCTTCAAGAGATAATTAGCACTCTATATTGAAATAGAGAGAAAACTCACTGCTGTTTCTAAAAAAGTCTTCATACTTGTGAGATTGCTTGAACTTCAACTTAAATTCAATTTAAAATTTATTAAATTGTATCACTTATGGCTTCTCAGAGACATTGTTGAACAGACAATGATATTCTCAGGTGCCTTTTTTATGGACGGAACAGAAAGATTTGCCCCATTTAGGGTATCCACATCTCCCTAATTACATAGACTTCAATGCTTACTTTTACCACTGAGCTTATAATACTACAATGAAATTGTCTACTTATAGCTACTTTCCCCATTAGTCTCTGAGCAAGTGGGACCCTACCTTATTCATCATTTTATGTTCAGTATCTCAGTCCCTGGCACATAACATGTGTCTAAAGAATGTTTGTCAAATTGAACTCAAATGAATTGGGATGAGGGATGTTTGGAGGAGGACCCTCTTCAAATTAAGGATATTATAAATTCTTGTGGGAATCCAGTTCTCACTGAGCCCTGAACATTAGGGTAGGTGCATACTTCTTAGGGTCTATGACTCCAGGAATATCTGATATAAACACTAAAATGTCAGTTATTCAGTGTCATGTTGATGGCTTTGCAAATTCTATGTGGTTCACATAGAGATGTCCTCCCCTTTCAGGGAGGTGAGGATCCATTATTAAGCAACCTTTAATTTCTACTCTTTCTAAATTCAACACATGTTTCCTCCTACGTTGCTTCACCCATATGCTACTTTAAATCAAGCAATTCAGGCTGGTTCTGGTGTACAGGAATTAATAGATATATGGCCTGCAATTTCTAGATGATTGGGGTTTTGAGGGAAGAAGTTGGCACTTTAGCTGGTCAGGATCAGGTCAAAAGGAGGTATAGAGACCTTTATTGACTGGGGTTTCTCTATGTATTTCCTCTTCTATAGGCTTTGTAAGCATAGATGACAAGCATGACATTGAAAATTACTTAGATAGAAAAAAGAAAAGAATAAGAGAATCATACCCACAGTGGGTGGGCAGGGAAGAGCCATCAGGTCTTGTGTCAACTTAGTCATCTCAACAGTACCCACTGATGCCACAATTTGGGGTTATCTGTGCCCATGTACCCTGTCATTCCTTTGTTATCTGAGAGTTGACTATCCCTTTCAGTACAAACTCAAACTTTCATGAACCCTGATAGCCAAGGCCTGTTTCTAACATGCAAATTAGATACCTGGGAGATTATTTTCTCTTCTACTTTTGAAAAATGTATCTCATCTTTTCTTTTTGCCAAAGACAATAAATTAAGGACAAACTCAAAACTGTCAGCTCTGATACAAATTTTGTCTTAACCCCCTAATGAGATTAAACTCAAGACCAATTAGCTCTTTCATGACTTCCACCTTTGATGGATGACAGTAGTTGCTTTTCTCCCCCCACCAAAGGAATAAAATAAGAGTCAGAGAGCTGAAAGGGATAAAATAGCTTTTAGATAGGAAACCTTCAGTGTCTACTGGTTTTAGTGTTTTCCCCAGGTAAAGTCAGCATTTTTCTGATGGAAGAACCAGAACTTGGCCTTAGAGCACAAGTGGTGCTAACATCTATTGCAAATATAAGAAAGCACTTCCAGTGTGAGGTGACTTACTCCTCTGCATGACAAGTCCCAGGCAAGCCTTCAGATGGCTGAAGTCTGGCTCATATCTTTACTGTAACCTCACAAGAGACCTTAAACTAGAAACACTCAGCTAAGTCACCCCCAAATGCCTCACCCACAGACACTGTGTGAGATAAAAATGTACTGTTTCAATCTTCCATGTTTTGTGGTAATTTGTTATACAGCAATTGAAGCAACAATGCTTAAGTTTTCTTCTAAAGTGTGACATGAAGAACCCACACAATACGCTTTCTACAGTCAAAAAGAGTTAAAAGGGTGGTGGTAAGATTGAAGTTTCCTCCTAGGACAATGATTTAGTCATTTCAGATAATCAAGCCTATTGTTTTCCTCAAAAGCATCTGAGATGTTGGATTATTGGGTTATCAACTCACTTTCTTCAGTTGACAAGCCCAATCAACTGATATTACAGAGAAAGCTTATTTTAACGAAAAGATCAAACTTTGTTACACGAGTGAAAATTAGCTCTTTACCTTTTCCCTTGTGGATTTGTCTGTTCTGAACAGAAAACCAAAACTTGTAGCTACTTCATTACCCCCAACATTGTGTTACTGAAAAGGTACGTTTTGTTCTCAGAGAGCTTCATCTGTCTAGAAAGTGTTTTTTCCTTTTCTCCTTATTTCAACCAGGAAGGTTTTTTTTTTTTTTTTTTTTTTTCTTTTTAATATTTATTTATTTATTTTTGGCTGTGTTAGGTCTTCATTGCTGCATGCTGGCTTTCTGTAGTTGTGGCGAACAGGGCTACTCTTCATTGCAGTGCATGGGCTTCTCATTGCGGTGGCTTCTCCTGTTGTGGAGCCTGAGCTCTAGGCACAAAGGCTTCAGTAGTTGTGGAACATGGGCTCAGTAGTTGTGGCTTGCAGGCTCTACAGCACAGGCTCAGTAGTTGTGGTGCACAGGCTTAGCTGCTCCACAGCATGTGGGATCTTACCAGACCAGAGCTCGAACCCGTGTCCCCTGCATTGGCAGGCAGATTCTTAACCACTGTGTGACCAGGGAAGTCCCAGGAAGTATTTTAATTTAGATGACTAGCTTCTAGTTTAGCCATATCAAATACTATAAATGTTAACATTTATAGTATAGCTAATTATTATTATTATTTTTTATTAGTTTCTGCTTTATAACAAAGTGAATCAGTCATACATATACATCTGTTCCCACATCCCTTCCCTCTTGCATCTCCCTCCCTCCCACCCTCCCTATCCCACCCCTCCAGGCGGTCACAAAGCACAGAGCTGATCTCCCTGTGCTATGCGGCTGCTTCCCACTATCTATCTACCTTACGTTTGGTACTGTATATATGTCCATGCCTCTCTTTCGCTTTGTCACAGTTTACCCTTCCCCCTCCCCATATCCTCAAGTCCATTCTCAAGTAGGTCTGTGTCTTTATTCCTGTTTTACCCCTAGGTTCTTCATGACATTTTTTTTTTAATTCCATATATATGTGTTAGCATGTTGGGGTCAAGATAATAATGGTGATTTGATGGAAGCTCTGATAATATGCTAAGGGCTATTTAAAAGTCAGCAGGCCAGTTTGAAAACCACAAAAATATAGACATAGAGGAAATGATTGTCTTATATGAACCACAAAGGACAACTGTCTGAAAATAAAAGCAAGTGTGTCAGCCAAAAAATATGACCAAGGAATTTTGACAGAAAGGTAATTTGTTCAGAATTCCCTTAGACATTCTACAATTAAGATAATGCCATTCAAAATGCCCTGAATTGGAATACAGAAAGCCCTGCAATTGAATTTCTGGTAAGATATTGAGACTGTCAGATTTCAGTTTCATGCTGGTAACATCAATCTGGGCATTATTTATTTAAGTTAATCTGACTTCTTGTTCAAGTATTTCTGTCTCCTAGTAAACTGTGGGACCCTGAATAACACAAAGAATGCTTTATTCATTGTTGTTTTCATGCTACATTGTTGAACAAATAAAAGGCACTCAACCAATGTTAGTTAAAGTTAGAAAGAAGGCAGGGAAGGAGGGAGAAGGAAAGAAGAGAATGCCATCAAATAAAACATTAAATGCCCAGTTTAATAAAAGAATTTGACATTCTTCTGTCATTAATTCATCAAATACTCACTGAACACTTACAGTTTCTGGATCCAGGTAACAAAGATAATTTTTCTAGTCTGACTCTTGAGTAGCTTAATGTTAGACAAAGGTAATAGAAAATAAATAAAAATAAAATCATGGTAGCATATGCTTAATTTTATAATAGAGATTTGATCGGAAGGACTTCATACAAGTTATCAGGCATCAAGGCACAGAAGGATATTAGAGACGCAATATATGAAAAGACAAAGAGGTAAGTGAGAGACTGAATTAATAACACAAATATGATAAATCGTTTTAGTTTCTTAATTGATTCTCTCCTATAAGAGACACAATTCCAAGAGTTGTTATGTGACTTTTGGTGGCTCTCTCCAGTATATGTAGATGGCTGCACATCATTTTTGTTGAGACTGACAGTATGACCTTCTGTGACCAATGGAAGGACAATGGACATGACCTTGTCATATCCAAACAGAAGCTTTCAGGCCCAACATGGTTTGGATGTTGTTTTCTTTGCTTTTTATCATGAGACTGAGTTAAGGTATAATTCTTTTTTTTTTAAATTTTTCTTTATTTTATTTTTTGCTTTATAACAAATTTAATCAGTTATACATATACATATGTTCCCATATCCCCTCCCTTTTGCGTCTCCCTCCCACCCTCCCTATCCCACGCCTCCAGGCGGTCACAAAGCATCGAGCTGATCTCCCTGTGCTCTGCGGCTGCTTCCCACTAGCTATCTACCTTATGTTTGGTAGTGTATATATGTCCATGCCGCTCTTTCGCTTTGTTACAGCTTACCCTTCCCCCTCCCCATATCCTCAAGTCCATTCTCTAGTAGGTCTGTGTCTTTATTCCTGTCTTACCCCTATGTTCTTCATGACATTTTTTTCCTTAAATTCCATATATATGTGTCAGCATACAGTATTTGTCTTTCTCTTTCTGACTTACTTCACTCTGTATGACAGACTCTAGGTCCATCCACCTCGTTACAAATAGCTCAATTTCGTTTCTTCTAATGGCTGAGTAATATTCCATTGTATATATGTGCCACATCTTCTTTATCCATTCATCCGATGATGGACACTTAGGTTGTTTCCATCTCCGGGCTATTGTAAATAGGGCTGCTATGAACATTTTGGTACATGACTCTTTTTGAATTACGGTTTTCTCAGGGTATATGCCTAGTAGTGGGATTGCTGGGTCATATGGTAGTTCTATTTGTAGATTTTTAAGGAACCTCCATACCGTTCTCCATAGTGGCTGTACCAATTCACATTCCCACCAGCAGTGCAAGAGTGTTCCCTTTTTTCCACACCCACTCCAGCATTTATTGTTTCTAGATTTTTTGATGATGGCCATTCTGACTGGTGTGAGATGATATCTCATTGTAGTTTTGATTTGCATTTCTCTAATGAGTAAAGATGTTGAGCATCCTTTCATGTGTTTGTTGGCAGTCTGTATATCTTCTGGGAGAAATGCCTATTTAGGTCTTCTGCCCATTTTTGGATTGGGCTGTTTGTTTTTTTGTTATTGAGCTGCATGAGCTGCTTATAAATTTTGGAGATTAATCCTTTGTCAGTTGCTTCATTTGCAAATACTTTCTCCCATTCTGAGGGTTGTCTTTTGGTCTTGTTTATGGTTTCCTTTGCTGTGCAAAAGCTTTGAAGTTTCATTTGGTCCCATGTGTTTATTTTTGTCTTTATTTCCATTTCTCTAGGAGGTGGGTCCAAAAGGATCTTGCTGTGATTCATGTCATAGAGTGTTCTGCCTATGTTTTCCTCTAAGAGTTTGATAGTGTCTGGCCTTACATTTAGGTCTTTAATCCATTTTGAGCTTATTTTTGTGTATGGTGTTAGGGAGTGATGTAATCTCATACTTTTACATGTCCCTGTCCAGTTTTCCCAGCACCACTTATTGAAGAGACTGTCCTTTCTCCACTGTACATTCCTGCCTCTTTTATCAAAGATAAGTTGACCATATGTGCATGGGTTTATCTCTGGACTTTCTATCCTGTTCAATTGATCTATCTTTCTGTTTTTGTGCCAGTACCACACTGTCTTGATTACTGTAGCTTTGTAGTATAGTCTGAAGTCAGGGAGCCTGATTCCTCCAGCTCCATTTTTCGTTCTCAAGATTGCTTTGGCTATTCAGGGTCTTTTGTGTTTCCATACAAATTGTGAAATTTTTTGTTCTAGTTCTGTGAAAAATGCCAGTGGTAGTTTGATAGGGATTGCATTGAATCTGTAGATTGCTTTGGGTAGTAGAGTCATTTTCACAATGTTGATTCTTCCAATCTAAGAACATGGTACATCTCTCCATCTATTTGTATCATCTTTAATTTCTTTCATCAGTGTCTTATAATTTTCTGCATACAGGTCTTTTGTCTCCTTAGGTAGGTTTATTCCTAGATATTTTATTCTTTTTGTTGCAGTGGTAAATGGGAGTGTTTTCTTGATTTCACTTTCAGATTTTTCATCATTAGTATATAGGAATGCCAGAGATTCCTGTGAATTAATTTTGTATCCTGCTACTTTACCAAATTCATTGATTAGCTCTAGTAGTTTTCTGGTAGCATCTTAAGGATTCTCTATGTATAGTATCATGTCATCTGCAAACAGTGACAGCTTTACTTCTTCTTTTCCAATTTGGATTCCTTTTATTTCCTTTTCTTCTCTGATTGCTGTGGCTAAAACTTCCAAAACTAGGTTAAATAAGAATGGTAAGAGTGGGGAACCTTGTCTTGTTCCTGATCTTAGTGGAAATGGTTTCAGTTTTTCACCATTGAGGACGATGCTGGCTGTGGGTTTGTCATATATGGCCTTTATTATGTTGAGGAAAGTTCCCTCTATGCCTACTTTCTGCAGGGTTTTTATCATAAATAGGTGTTGAATTTTGTCAAAAGCTTTCTCTGCATCTATTGAAATGATCATATGGTTTTTCTCCTTAAATTTTTCGATATGGTGTATCACATTGATTGATTTGCGTATATTGAAGAATCCTTGCATTCCTGGAATAAACCCCACTTGATCATGGTGTATGATCCTTTTAATGTGCTGTTGGATTCTGTTTGCTAGTATTTTGTTGAGGATTTTTGCATCTATGTTCATCAGTGATATTGGCCTGTAGTTTTCTTTCTTTGTGACATCCTTGTCTGGTTTTGGTATCAAGGTGATGGTGGCCTCGTAGAATCCTCCTCCCTCTGTTATATTTTAGAAGAGTTTGAGAAGGATAGGTGTTAGCTCTTCTCTAAATGTTTGATAGAATTCGCCTGTGAAGCCATCTGGTCCTGGGCTTTTTATTGTTTGAAGATTTTTAATCACAGTTTCAATTTCAGTGCTTGTGATTGGTCTATTCATATTTTCTATTTCTACCTGAGTCAGTCTTGGCAGGTTGTGCATTTCCAAGAATTTGTCCATTTCTTCCAGTTTTTCCATTTTATTGACATAGAGTTGCTTATAGTAATCTCTCATGATCTTTTGTATTTCTGCAGTGTCAGTTGTTACTTCTCCTTTTTCATTTCTAGTTCTATTGATTTGAGTCATCTGCCTTTTTTTCTTGATGAGCCTTGCTAATGGTTTGTCAATTTTGTTTATCTTCTCAAAGAACCAGCTTTTAGTTTTATTGATCTTTGCTATCGTTTCCTTCATTTCTTTTTCATTTATTTCTGATCTCATCTTTATGATTTCTTTCCTTCTGCTAACTTTGGGGGGTTTTTGTTCTTCTTTCTCTAATTGCTTTAGGTGCAGGGTCAGGTTGTTTACTCGAGATGTTTCCTGTTTCTTAAGGTGGGATTGTATTGCTATAAACTTCCCCCTTAGAACTGCTTTTGCTGCGTCCCATAGGTTTTGGGTCGTCGTGTCTCCATTGTCATTTGTTTCTAGGTATTTTTTATTTCCTCTTTGATTTCTTCAGTGATCACTTCGTTATTGAGTAGTTGTATTGTTTAGCCTCCATGTGTTTGTAATTTTTATACATCTTTTCCTGTAATTGATGTCTATTCTCATAGCATTTTGGTCAGAAAAGATACTTGATACAATTTCAATTTTCTTAAATTTACCAAGGCTTGATTTGTGACCCAAGATATGATCTATCCTGGAGAATGTTCCATGAGCACTTGAGAAAAATATGTATTCTGTTGTTTTTGGATGGAATGTCCTATAAATATCAATTA